>NC_133326.1:26098878-26698878 GCF_042186555.1 Aquarana catesbeiana
AAACATTCCCTAGGAACACAGTTAACCCCTCGATCACCTCCTAGTGTTAACCCCTTCCCTGCCAGTCACATTTATACAGTAATCAGTGCATTTTTATAGCACGGATTGCTGTATAAATGTAAATGGTCCCAAGAATGTGTCAAAAGTATCCAATGTGTCCGCCGCAATATCGCACTCACAATAAAAATCACAGATCGCCGCCATGAAAAATACTATAAATCTATCCCTATCCACGCTTATTGCAATTTTTTTTTTTACCAAAAATATGTAGAAGAATAAGTATTGGCCTAAACTGAGGAAAAAATGTGTCTAAAAAAAAAAAATGGATATTTATTATAACAAAAAGTAAAAAATATTTTTCAAACTTGTCCCTCTTCTTTTGTTTATAGCACAAAAAATAAAAACCGCAGATGTGATCAAATACCACCAAAATAATGCTCTATTTGTGGGGAAAAAATAATAAAAATTTCATCTGGGTACAGTGTTGCATGCCCGCGCAATTGTCATTCAAAATGTGACAGCGCTGAAAGCTGAAAAATGGCCTGGGCAGGAAGAGGGTTAAAATGCCCTGTATTGAGATGGTTAAAGAAGAATTGTACACAAAAAAGTATTGGTTAAACCCACAAGTGCTTTTTTTACCACTACTATTCCTTTAAATTGGCTTTTAGAATTTACAAAAGCAGCCATTTAGAACCCGCATTAAAGGTTTAGAACAGGGAAGCAATGTTTGAAAGATAAATAGTACATGACTAAGGGATGTGTCCATAAGTGAGGCTCCCGTGCATACCTAGTAATTCTGTTTTACCCCCCCCAACCCACAATTGACCAAACGACACTACTCTTTTTGGAGTCGAATGGCCATAGCAGCCTTTTATTACAACAAAATAAAATACAAAAATACTTTGAACATATAACTTAATGCAAAATATACATTTTCATAAACATTTTACCAAATGAACCTTACTATTAACCTTTTTGATCTAGAGGTCCTTGAAGGCACATATCAATTTTTAACACCAACTAGTTGTATCGTTATACCCATAAACGGCCCCCTGCCGTGTAATTACGAAAGCTCGGGGACAAACAGCTACTTCCTTCCAGATACAACTTACTCCACCATTGTTTCCATACAAGGGAAAGGAAGCCCATACCTCCGTAGGGCCCAACCCCCCCAAAACCTCCATTATTTCTCAGCACCACCTTCAAGGACCCCATAGACCTACCGCCACAGCACGCGCATGTGACGCCTTACGTGCGTGTTGCCCTCCATACCCTAAACGCCCGGTGTACACCATCCTGCAAAGCCAACTGCCACAGGTCAAGACTGATAGCATTCAGGTGTACACCATCCGATCGTAAAAAGCGCCAGGTTTCCTCCTCCAAATCCCGATGACGCACTGCCAAACCGCCATTACGAACAAAAAATTTTGCCACCGCTTTATTGACCTTTATCCTCGCTCTGTTCAGACCTGCAACAGAGCGAGCCAAACGCCAAGCCGTCCTGGCCACGATATCTGACCAAATAAAAATGGTATCCGGAAAAAAGGATTGCAACCGTAGCAGATCGAATTTTATGTCCCGGATAAGTTCTCTCGCGCATCGAATTCCCAGATCATTACCACCCGCATGTATCACAACATCATCAGGAGTGCGGTCAAGGCGGGCAAACTTATGCATCTCGGGTACCACCCTGGACCAGAGCATGCCCGGAATCCCGATCCAGCGTACTACGCCCTCCTCCTCTGCCAGACCCAACAACCTGCCACCCCTCCTAACATCCGCCCTCCTGGCTCCCCAATACAGGTAAGAGTGTCCCAGGATCCACACCAAACAGGAGTCCGAATCTGAAAAACATTGAAAACAGACAAAAGGAAGACAGAGAGAAAAAACAACATCACCTTATATTCCCTAGCTACTAAGACCCCTAGCCTTCCCAACATAAAATCTATCTTTCATCATTATTTTCAGTCGCCACAATAATCCCAACCCAACCCAGAAGGCTTATTTCACTAAAGTAAGTGAGGACGAACATACAACTTAAACCTAGATGATTCCCACCTACCAATACTCTTTACCACCTGCTCATCCAATCCCCACCGAACCGCCTCCGTGGCTGCTCCAATGCGGAACGAATGAGAAGAGTAATTCTCTGCATTTAAACCCGCGGCTACCAAACATTTTTTGAAAACCGCCTGAAACTGGAAACTAGATACCGCCCTACCATCTTCATGTTGGAAGAAAACCCCCCTCCTCAAGGCCTAATTGCACAAAATTCCCCTACTGCCGCAACCGGACATACAGGGGAACCCGGGATCCTCTTCAACTCTACCCACTTCCCCTTCCCGAATTGATCCGTCTTGGACCTTTTCAAAAATACTCCCAACGTATCCCCACGTAACCAAACGTCCTGAACTTCCAACCCACCATCGCCCTTTCTATTCTTACTCACCATCTCACCTACCCGAAAAGCTCCGAAAAAAGGCCAGTACAAAACCCTCTCAAACGGCGAAAAACAAACATCTCCCAACTGTTGCACCACATCCCCCAAAACCTCAAACGAAAATAGGCGTCTTTTGTCGGCAGCCGTTCGACCAGCGCGATATCCACGCATAGCACGCCGAACCATGAAAACCTTTGTCACATCCTTTTGCCCAGCCAACTGGAACATGAAGGCCAGCCCCGCCAACTTACTGGACATAGAAGAAGCTGACACCCCCTTCTCAAAATTCCTGCCTATAAAATAGAGCAGCAAATGAATCCTACCTTCATCATGGGGACTGTCCCCTACTTCCCCTACCAAAGCCTCCCATTCCCTCCAGACCTTACTGTACACAGCCCAGGTAGCTGCGGATACCGATCGATGTATCAACCGCTGGGCGATGGCAATGCGATGCTCCACAACCTCTCGGGACAAGGAATCCCGGACACATCCGCTCCCGGCACCAGTTGACGAAACCTGTCCCACTGGAAACAAGACAACGCATCAGCCACAGAATTGTCCACCCCCGGAACATGAATTGCAGTAACACAACAATTAATACACATACAACGTAACACCAAGTGCCGCAGTAAACGCACAACTGGGGGGGAAGACGCAGTGTTATTGTTAATGACCTGTACCACACCCAGGTTATCACAGTGAAAACGCACCCGACGGTTCTTAAAGTCTGCGCCCCAAAGTTCCACAGCTAGAACAATAGGGAACAATTCCAAAACCGCCAAGTTGCGTATCAAGCCAGCCTCCTTCCAAGTCACCGGCCATTCCCCAGCACTCCACTTCACCTGATAAAAAGCCCCGAAGCCACAGGACCCCGCCGCGTCAGTGAATAGTTCCAAATCAAAAAACTTTGTCCAAGTTAAACTTCTCCAAGGGCAACAAGGAGAAAATTTCGATGTACTCACCCTTCCAAATGCGCTCCTTCACTTTTGCCTTTCAATGAACGCCCAAAGGCCCCTCAAAGCAGACGTAGACTTCACATTTGGCAGCATCCACCAAACGCACTCCATCCAATCCTGCTGTCCCCTTACCCACAGTCGCAACATCCCCAACCCTCGCTGCAGTACCAGCCACTACCGTCGCCAGGGGCGTTACAGGACTTTCTGTCCCAACCCCAGCAACTACCGCGCTTGCCGATACACTCGGTGCAGGACCCACCCTCACAGAGTCCTGTGGTGTGGCCGCGTGGGCCGTTGCCCACGCCGCCACCGGAGAAGCGCCCGCCACCGGCCGCTGACCAGCCTCACAGCGCGCCAGCACTTCCCGCAAACCAGCCAGCAATGTCTGCACCACCCCTACTTCTTGCGATCCCAGTGACGTGGAACTACCACCTTGACCCACACTACCTAAGCCACCCTGAGCCCTTGACAAACCTACACCTCCATCCCCAATTACAGACCCCCCTTTATTAGTATTTGAAGAAGACAAAGACAACACAGAAGGGTGCTCACCTGGCTGCCGCTGCCTCACTGGACATTCAGCCGCAATTCCCGCTGCACGCGCCGGTTCTTGTAGTTCTTCCTCCACACGATCTTCCAGCTCACCCTCAGACAGGCTGTCCTGGGAACTCCTGGCCTCTCTCCGCTCCATAGTCTCAGGCCGCACAGCAGGATTCTCCGCAGCCGTTGAGCACACCGCAGTGACGTCATCACTGCGCGCAGCACCAGCACGTGTCTCCACAAGGCAATGTAGCTGAGCCCTGGGCCGGGCAGGGGGAACCCGCCTGGCCGTTGATCTGGACCGATCCTCATCCAAGTCCCCACGAATATGCAGGGCACCCACCGAACCTCTCTTCCGTCCCCTCCCCTCAGGAATACAGGCCCCGGCCGCTTCCGCCACGTAGTCGTCACCCGCCGAGGCATCTCTCCCTCGCCGAGTTCCCCTCCGGTCAGGCCGGGAGCCTGCCGCGGCAGCCGCCATGCGTCTCATACTGTCAGCAGGGGGGGGCGGTACCTGAAGCCGTAGCGCCGCTCGTCTCCCGGATCCGACGCGAGCGAGTACTGTGTCTGTCCCCGCTTGCCGAAGCCACCGCTGACTTGCGCTTGGCCGGCGGAGTCAGCACCTCTGGTGCCAGACTCCCTGCGCGATCCGTTTCTGGGCTAAAACGCTCAGGTGGCCTGGACCGCCTAGCACGTGTGCGGCCTGGAGGAGGGGGGCTTGTGGGTACAGCAGAGATGGACTGGCTGGGGCCTTGTAATAAGCTGGAAACCGATGCCTGCAGCCATCCCGTGCCTCTGGCCGCCGCCTCCTCTCTAAGCTGAGACAGAATCGCCTCCAAGTCACCCATGGTGGAAAATTGGAGACCGTGCAGCAAATTCTTCTTACCGGCGCTCCTCTCTGCAATTGACCACTAGTATAACTCCACCCCCCACTTTTATCTGGACTCCCCCCACTGGCCACCTCCTATTATAATTAAACTACCCTAATTACTCCGCCTCACTGCCCCACCCAAGTCATGCTGGCCCTCCTCCTAGTGTTACTTTGGCTCCGGGCCATTACTTTTTATGTACAACTATATAGATCAGACCAAAATGAGGGACAGATGAGGAGGAAAGAGGGACAGAGGGACTTTTCTCTCTCTCTCTCACACTCTATATTACCAGAAGTATTGGGACACCTGCCTTTACACGCACATGAACAATAATGGCATCCCAGTCTTAGTCCGTAGGGTTCAATATTGAGTTGGCCCACCCTTTGCAGCTATAACAGCTTCAACTCTTCTGGGAAGGCTGTCCACAAGGTTTAGGAGTGTGTCTATGGGAAAGTTTGACCATTCTTCCAGAAGCGCATTTGAGAGATCAGGCTGATTGGACAAGAAGGCCTGACTCGAAGTCTCCGCTCTAAGTCATCCCAAAGGTGTTCTATCGGGTTGAGGTCAGGACTCTGTGCAGGCCAGTCAAGTTGCTCCATCCCAAACTGGTGCACAGTCATGTTGGAACAGGAAGGGGCCATCTCCAAACTGTTCACACAAAGTTGGGAGCTGACAACTTAATGCCGCGTACGCACGATCAGACATTCCAACAACAAAATCTTAGATTTATTTCTGACAGATGTTGGCACAAACTTGTCTTGCATACAAACGGTCGCACAAATGTTGTTGGAAATTCCGAACGTCAAGAACGCGGTGACGTACAACAAGTACAACGAGCCGAGAAAAATTAAGTTCAATAGCCAATGCGGCTCTTCTGCTTGATTCCGAGCATGCGTGGAATTTTGTGCGTCGGAATTGTGTACACACGATCGGAATTTCCGACAACGGATTTTGTTGTCGGAAATTTTGAGAACCAGCTCTCAAATGTTTGTTGTCGGGAATTCCGACAACAAATGTCCAATGGAGCCTACACACGGTCGGAATTTTTACATGCTCACATTGAATATTTGTTGTCGGAAATTCCGACCGTGTGTACGTGGCATTAGAGTTCCCTTCACTGAAAGGGGCCAAGCCCAACCCCTGAAAAACAACCCCACACCATAATCCCCCCTCCACCAAATTATTTGGACCAGTGCACAAAACTAGGTCCATAAAAACATAGATGAGTGAGTTTGGAGAGGAGGAACTTGAATGGTCTGCACAGAGTCCTGACCTCAACCCGATTTGGAATGAATTAGGGAGGAGAATGCGAGCCAGGCCTTCTCGTCCACATCAGTGTCTGACCTCACAAATGCGCTTCTGGAAGAATGGTCAAACATTCCCATAGACACACTCCTAAACCTTGTGGACAGCCTTCCCAGAAAAGTTGAAGCTGTTATAGCTGCAAAGGGTGGACCAACTCAATATTGAACCCTACGGACTAAGACTGGGATGCCATTAAAGTTCATGTGCGTGTAAAGGCAGGCGTCCCAATACTTTTGGTAATATAGTGTATGTCCAACGATCTAATCCCCAAAGGGCTAAAAAGTGCATACACCCTCTACTGGATTGGTACAATATCTAGTCTGAACCTAATACATATATATTTGGATTTGTGTAATCCAATACATGTAATACAGATAGGCTTTTCCAAATCCCTGTCACCATGTTTCGTAGTAAAGTTTCTTCATCAGGACAAAGAGTGCATGCAGATGAAAGCTAAACATAAATTTGGAGAAGCCTGTCTCATGTATTACATGTATTGGATTATGCAATATATATATATATATATATATATATATATATATATATATATATATATATATATATATTGTGGAGAAACAGTTACAGCCAGCAACAATTAAACAATTAGGAAATATGCCCTGTGAAAAAACACATGCAACTTGTTATCGTTGAGGTGCATGTGGATAGGGACAGACTGTAAAGAGGCTGCAGGACATCATCAGCATTAAAGCGGTAGTAAACCATGGCCTTTTAAAAAAAACAAAAAAACCCTGCACGACAATGGCATAATGTGCTAGTATGCATTGCATACTAGCACATTATGAAATGCTTACCTTAGAGCGAAGCCATCCAGAGGCACACTGTCACCCAGTCTTCCTTCCGGGTTCACGTACTCCGGCCGTCTGACTGGCCGAGCCGCGATGACATCACTTCCGCACATACGCGCAGAAGTCACGGCCGCCGCACAGAGCTCTGAAGGGACAGAATGGGTATGCCGTCCAATCAGAGCATATGCGCCAGTGATGTCACCAGCTGCATGCACTGGGAATATCTCTTAAAGAGATATTTACTCCTAAAGAGATATTTACTGTACCAACAGGCAAGGCTTATTATAGGCTTACCTGTAGGTGCAAGTTAAACAAAGAGACTGTACTTCCACTTTAAGGCCCCTTTCACACTGGGGCGGTTTACAGGCGCTATTGCGCTAAAAATAGCGCCTGCAAACTGACCTGAAACTGACGCTGCTGTGTCTTCGGGCTTTCACACTGGAGCGCTGCGTTGGCGGGAGAAAAAAAAACTCCTGTAAACAGCATCTTTGGAGCGGTGAAGGAGCGGTGTATTCACCGCTCCTAAACCGCTCCTGCCCATTGAAATCAATGGGGCAGCGCGGCTATACCGTCATCATTGGCCGCTAGCGGGGGTTAAAACCACCCCGCTAGCGACCGGATACCGCCGCTAAAATGATGGTAAAGAGGCACTAAAAATAGCACCGTTTTACCGCCGACGCCCCCACCGCCCCAGTGTGAAAGGGGCCTAAGATGTAACAAAGGATGAAGTTAAGGTAAAAACCCTTCTCTCCCCCCAATTTTCTAAGATGCCCAGCATTTTTCTACCTGCATAACATTCCATAAGGGTTTATATCTACTTTATCAAACTTGCCCGTACATAGTACATAGTTAGTCAGGTTGAAAAAAGAAAACAAAAAAAAAAAAAATACAATCCCATATACACAATCCTCTACCCACAGTTGATCCAGGGGAAGCCGAAAAACCACAGCAAAGCATGACCCAATTTTCTATAGCAGGGGAAAAATTCATTTCTGATCCCCAGAGAGGCATTCAGATTTTTCCTGGATCAACTTTACCTATAAATGTTAGTACCCAGTTATATTCTGTACATTTAGGAAAGAATCCAGGGCTTTTTTAAAGCAATCTACAGAGCTGGCCAGAACCACCTCTGGAGGGAGTCTATTCCACATTTTCACAGCTCTTACTGTAAAGAAACCGTTCCGTATTTGGAGATGAAATCTTTTTTCCTCTAGATATAAAGAGTACCCCCTTGTCCTTTGTGATGACCTTAAAGTGAATAACTCAACACCGAGTTCACTATATGGACCCCTTTAATATTTGTACATGTTGATCATATCCCCCCTTAATCTCCTCTTCTCAAGAGTGAATAAATTCAGTTCCTCTAATCATTCCTCATAGCTGAGCTCCTCCATACCTCTTATCAGTTTGGTTGCCCTTCTCTGCACTTTCTCCTGTTCCCCGATATCCTTTTTGAGAACTGGTGCCCAAAAAACTGAACTGCATATTCCAGATGAGGTCTTACTAATGATTTGTAGAGTCCATACCTCTCTTCATACAAGAAAGGACTTTGCTCGCTTTCGAAGCCACAGCTTGGCATTGCATGCTATTATCGAGCTTATGATCTACCAAAACCCCCAGATCCTTCTCCACTATGGATTCCCCCAGTTGTACTCCCCCTTTTATAGCCATTTTAACTTTGGCTGCAAGCCCTGCACTAATCTCTCTCTATACAGTTATTCATCATCGCTCCCTATGCTTATCCTATCACTTTGTCAATAGGGCGGCTGTGATCTTACCATTTTTATCGGGAGGGGGCTGGCTTATTTAAAAGTCCCCTTATTGGCCTTTCTAAGCCAGCTGACCTGAGTTCAAAGGCCAGGCAGTACTTCTATGGTCACAAAAAATCTGTAAGATGAATTCCTGCATAAATTAGTCAGGACCGCGAACCTCGAACACGCAAGGCTTGCTTCAAGTGCATGGTAGCGACGAACCTGAACCTCTTCACTAATTATTATTATAAGAACGCAGTGACCTGAGCAGTCTACAACCTATGAAAGCCAATTCGTGGCACAATACCTGAGACTTCCTTGAGTAATGACCTGTTGTGAATTAGGCGTGTAGACTTTTGGCCTCTGTGGTTTCTTCATGAACTTATAAGTCAGTCTGCTACTTAGTCTTTCTATTAAATATTAACTTGACCCGATCATGTACCAGTTATCCAGCTAACCATTAATATCTGTTTACTCACTCATGACCTCTGCGAGTGTGTACCAGGCTCCTGGCCGGCAAATGTCAACATTTTTCAATCAAAGCCCTTTTTTATATCCTGCAACTGTCTCACCAGTGAATGGATTGGAGATGGCATTCCACTTAACAGGACCGTGATAAATGACTTATCTGTAATTCTCACAAAGCAATCTGTTAAAGTTGCATTTGGTTGTGTTTTTCACCGGACTAACATTTTTAGAAGTAAACTTTAAAATAAGCAGTTCAATCCCTGATAAGACCAAGGTGTTTAATATACAACAGAAACAAAAAAATTCATAAAAAAAAGTTGTTATACGAACACTGGTTACAATAGCTTAGCACTTCTTCTGCAGCACTGTGGTCTTCATTTTGAGCCTTGGCCAGGGCACTATTGCATGTAGTTTGCATTTTACTAATTTGCATTACTTACTGTGTGGGTTCCCGCCCACACTCAAAAGACATTCTGGTTGGTTAGTTGGCTCCTGTCTAAAACTGAGCCCATTATAATATTCTATGGGTTGTCTCACCCATAGTTCCCAACTGTCCCTGATTTGGAGCAATGTCCCTCAGTCCCTCATTCCTCCTCATTTGTCCCTCATTTTGGTCTGATCTATATAGTTGTATATAAAATGCACTTTTTAAGTTTCAAAAAGTGTTTCCCAGTGCTAAACCTTTGATCTAAATTGCTGCATTTGTAAATTTTGAAAGCCAATATAAAGGAATAGTAGTGATAAGAAAAAGTCCTTGTGCATTTAATTAACCTTTTTTTTGGTTAATTCTCCTTTAAGGGTGTGTGTCAGGGGGCGTGTCCTATGCCTACATACATTTGAAAGTAGGTGTCCCTCATTCCCATCTCAAAATGTTGGGAGGTGTGGTCTCACCATCTGCCCCAATAACAGATATAAACACTTTAAGTCCCAGGAAGAAAAGTGCTAAAGAAATATAAACAAAATCAAAATTTACACTTAAAGAGTCAATCTACCTTTAAGCAAAAAGTAAAGTCCTACTGGTTTGCTCCCTCCAACCAGCCTGTAAATGAGTTTTTTTTTGGTGGAATAGGGAGTGAGTACCAATTTTAATTGATACCTGCTCCCACTTTCACAATCCTCGCCTAGGTGAGGATGGCATCCCTTGCCCCATCCCCTCCCCACCTGCAGCCTGGGACATGTCCAAGGAAGCTACAGGACCATTCTTAAAGCACCACGTGAACTCACACATGTACAGTGGGGAGCCAGCTGTGGTTCCTTAGGAAGCCAGAACCAGCTCCTGTATTCAGGATGGCAGCACTAGGGACTTACAGCAGTAAGAAGAATTGGTTGTGGGAAAACAGTATTGGACTCCAGGAACTGGTAAGTACCTAAATTTGTAAGATTCAGTAGCTACAAAAAAAAAACCCAAAAAACAAACTGAAGGTCATCTTTAAACTGGTATCTATGTTTTTGGCAAATTATTATTATTATACAGGATTTATACAGTGCCAACAGTTTACACAGTGCTTTACAATATTAAAGGAGACAATACAGTTACAATACAATAGAATACAAGAGGATTAAGAGGGCCCTGCTCAGAAGAGCTTACAATCTAATAGGGTGGGGCAGGTGGTACAAAAGGTTGTAGGGAATGAGCTGTGGGGAATGAGCTGATGGAAGTGGTAGGGGATTAGTTGGAGACATGATAGGCTTCCCTGAAGAGATGAGTTTTCAGGGATCGCCTGAACGTAGCAAGAGTAGGGGATAGTTGGACCAGTGGAGGTAACGAGTTCCAGAGGATGGGAGAGGCTCTGGAGAAATCCTGGAGATGAGCATGGGAGGAGAAGACGAGAGAGTTTGAGAGTAGGAGGTCTTGAGAAGAGCGGAGGGGATGATTTGGGTGATATTTGGAGACAAAATTGGTGATGTAGCTCGGGGCAGAGTTGTGAATGGCTTTGTATGTTGTGATTAGTATTTTGAATTTAACTTGCTGGGTGATTGGGAGCCAGTGTAGGGATTGGAGGAGAGGGTTGGCAGACACTGAGCGGTTGGTAAGGTGGGTAAGTGCTTGGTAAGGTGGATGGCAGCAGCATTCATGATAGACTGAAGAGGGGATAGTCTATGGTGAGGCAGGCCAATGAGAAGAGGTTGAGGGGTTGACTTCCTAGCTATTTATTATGACTCTAGAAAACTCTGTTGGCAAATTTCCTATGCACAGATCAGCACAACTGCTTTTCCAAAACCTGCCCATCTGAAATTGCTTTGACTATTGACCAAAAGGGGGGGTCTAAACCATTTGTGGAATGACTGTGCCCACTTGTGTATGCAGTCATTGCTGCACCATCACCACCACCACTTGGACTTGGAAGTTTGACTTCGGTGCCTTGAATTGGACATCATGGTATTAGGTGTCTTTAAACCTGATGGTTTTTGTGATCACGAGGACAGAAAAGGAAAATGCATGGCTACAAAAACTTCTTAGGGCTGGGTTCACGCTTAATTTGGATGCGGCTCACAGCAGAGGTTCAGTGCGTCCCTGTTCTCCATTTCAGGGATGAATCAGGCCTGATTTTTTGCCTGAATTCGGACAGCAAGTACACATGGACACTTATGGTTTTATTTGTTGAATTTTTTTTTTTTTTCGTAAGATTTATGATGCAAATGTAGCCTGGGAAATATATAGGATAGGGAGAAAGAATAGGGCAACAGCAATAAGAGTCCAAACCATATTGTACATCACAATATTTTAAAAATAATAACAATTCCCAACTGGAGATATAGAGTATCTCACAAAAGTGAGTACACCCCTCACATTTTTGTACATATTTTATTATATCTTTTCATGTGACAACACTGAAGAAATTACACTTTGCTACAATGTAAAGTAGTGAGTGTACAGCTTGTATAACAGTGTAAATTTGCTGTCCTCTCAAAATAACTCAACACACAGCCATTAATGTCTAAACCGCTGGCAACAAAAGTGAGTACACCCCTAAGCCAAAATGTCCAAATAGGGCCCAAAGTGTCAATATTTTATGTGGCCACCATTATTTTCCAGCACTGCCTTAATCCCCCTGGGCATGGAGTTCACCAGAGCTTCACAGCTTGCCACTGGAGTCCTCTTCCACTCCTCCATGACGACATCACGGAGCTGGTGGATGTTAGAGACCTTGCGCTTCTCCACAGATGCTCAATAGGGTTTAGGTCTGGAGACATGCTTGGCCAGTCATCACCTTTACCCTCAGCTTCTTTAGCAAGGCAGTGGTCGTCTTGGAGGTGTGTTTGGGATCGTTATCATGTTGGAATACTGCCCTGCGGCCCAGTCTACGAAGGGAGGGGATCATGCTCTGCTTCAGTATGTCACAGTACATGTTGGCATTCATGGTTACCTCAATGATCTGTAGCTCCCCAGTGCTGGCAGTACTCATGCAGCCCCAGACCATGACACTCCCATCACCATGCTTGACTGTAGGCAAGAAACACTTGTCTTTGTACTCCTCACCTGGTTGCCGCCACACACGCTTGACACCATCTGAACCAAATATGTTTATCTTGGTCTCATCAGACCACAGGACATGGTTCCAGTAATTCATGTCCTTAGTCTGCTTGTCTTCAGCAAACTGTTTGCGGGCTTTTTTGTGCATCATCTTTAGAAGAGGCTTCCTTCTGGGACGACAGCCATGCAGACCAATTTGATGCAGTGTGCGGCGTATGGTCTGAGCACTGACAGGCTGACCCCCCCACCCCTTCAACCTTTGCAGCAATGCTGGCAGCACTCATACGTCTATTTCCCAAAGACAACCTCTGGATATGACGCTGAGCACGTGCACTCAACTTCTTTGGTCGACCATGGCGAGGCCTGTTCTGAGTGGAACCTGTCCTGTTGAACCGCAGTGTGGTCTTGGCCACCGTGCTGCAGCTCAGTTTCAGGGTCTTGGCAATCTTCTTATAGCCTAGGCCATCTTTATGTAGAGAAACAATTCTTTTTTTCAGATCCTCAGAGAGTTCTTTGCCATGAGGTGCCATGTTGAACCTCCAGTGACCATTATGAGCAAATGAGAACGATAACATCAAATTAAACACACCTGCTCCCCACTCACACCTGAGACCTTGTAAGACTAACGAGTCACATGACACCAGGGAGGGAGAATGGCTAATTGGACCGAATTTGGACATTTTCACTTAGGGGTGTACTCACTTTTGTTGCCAGCGGTTTAGACATTAATGGCTGTGTGTTGAGTTATTTTGAGGGGACAGCAAATTTACACTGTTATACAAGCTGTACACTCACTACTTTACATTGTAGCAAAGTATCATTTCTTCAGTGTTGTCACATGAAAAGATAGAATAAAATATTTACAAAAATGTGAGGGGTGTACTCACTTTTGTGAGATACTGTATATATATATATATATATATATATATATATATATATATATATATATATATATATATTATGTATATATATTTTTCCTTGAACTATACAAATACCTGTGATAAAGAATTACATTGTGCCAATATAAATATGCAATAAATATCATACCTGAGTTCAGCTTTTAAAAATTCACATCGCGTTTCCATGTACTTTTTTTATGTGTCAGTAAAAGGGTTGCTGTTAAAAAGCAACTTCATTTTCTACTTTTGGATCATTTGCACTGTCAGTAACTTTTTATCAGTGAATATTAGTTTTACAAAGACTTCTACTAAAAATACTTCATGAAATAAGCCAAGAATGTAATATAAGTGAAGCCTTGCCCACCAGCAGAGACCGGACATCTAGGTTCTCACCAGCTATTTTTCTCTAATTCAAGCTGGCAGTCGACAGTCAGACGGATGGCAAGAGATACAGAAAAAAAATCTGTTCTGAATGGAATATATGACAATCTGTCCATTAGTTAGATAACTAAAAGCCTGCACTTTCCAACACTCCAGTCCATTAACATACTGGGAAAGCAGATTGTGAAATATTATCTTTGCCTAACAATTGCATGCCTAGCTCTGAAAAATATTGCCGGCTGTAAAAAAAAAAAAAAAAAAAGAAAAAAAAAAAAAAAAAAACAGCTTGGCCAGTTAGGACATTTATGTAGATTAAAGATCGGAGATGCCTTAGGTGTGCGTTTACATTTTCTTGTTCACTGACTTCTAGTTCCAGTAAAATTAGTTTTCCCCAGCAGCACTTGCACACTTGCTGTGACTGCCACTTTCTGTTGAAGACGCAGCACACAATCTAAGCAGCAAGAGCAGGGAACTTGTCACAAATGATTGCAAATGGAATTTCTTGGCAAAGACAACACGGAAGGGTTTTTATCCTAAAAAAATATATATTAAAAAAAAAATTGTAATCATCCAAGTTAAACAAACAAACAAACAAAAAAAAAAAACATATACAGACCATACTTTTACTGAATTAAAGGCACCCTCCACAATAACATGGTCTACCCATAATAAATAAACATACCAAAGAATAAAGAAACACCAGCATGTAAGTCATTTGAGTGGCTGTTATTTAGGCCGTGAAACCCTGTTGAGGTTTAACCCTTTCTTTGCCAGAGCTGTTTTTGTATTTTTTGCAAACATGTTTAAAAAAAAAAAAAATTTGGGCTGAAGATCAGGTAAAACCCCCGAACACTATATATTTTCTGAAAGCAGAATCTAGAGAAAAAAAAAAAAAATTGTAGTTCCAATTTTATATGTCACATATTATTAGCTGGACGATTTATGAAACTCAAAATTCCAGTAAAAAAAAAACACTAAAGTAAATTTTTCGGGCATAAACAAAATATATTACAATTTTTCTTTGGTAAAATATAAAAGATAAGGATGCCCTGAGAAAATAGATACCCAACATTTTCAAGCCTTAACATTTTCCAAAGGCAAGGCTTTAAAAACCTTACAGATCATCAGATTAGGGTTACCCTAGACAATAGAGACACCCTGGAGAAAAAATATTGGTAGTTCCCATTTTATATGTTACATAGTATTAGCTTAACAGTTTATGAAATGCAAAATTCCAGTAAAAAATACACTAAGGTTAAATTTATGGCAAAAACACAATATATTACACAATTTTTTTGTTACATATAAAAGATGAGGGTGCGCTGGGTAAATAGATACCCAACATTTTCAAGCCTTAACATTTGCCATAGGTGGCACTTTAAAAGCCTCTACAGGTCATTAGATTGGAGTTAACTATGAATAATGGGCTTATGCCACGTACAAACGATCGGAATTTCCATCAGAAAAAACTTGGATGGTTTTTCTGACGGAATTCCGCTCAAGTTTGCCTTGCATACACACGGTCACACAAAGGTTCTCTGAACTTTTGACCGTTAAGAACGCGATGACGTACAACACTACGACGAGCCGAAAAAATGAAGTTCAATGCGTCCGAGCATGTGTCAAATTGTTTCCGAGCATGCGTGAATTTATGCGTGTCCAAATTGCATACAGACTAACGCATTTTCGGATAGGAACTTTTCCAGACCGAAAAATAGAGAACATACTCTCAATCTTTTGCTGGCTGGAATTCCGCCAGCAAAAAACCGCATAGAGCATGGAGCATACACAGGGTCGCTTTTTCCGACAAAAAGCTCTCATCGTTGTTTCCTCTTCTTGATCTGGGGCGTGCGCATGCATGCGCACCGCTGGCTACCCGCTCCCGCTGTGATTGCCCGCCGGTACCCGCTGATCATTTGCTGGAGAAGCAGAGCAGCGGTCTGCCTATGTAAACAAGGCAGACCGTCGTTCTGTCATAGAGGAAGAAAGAGAGCTTGTGTTCCTGCTAATCTAACCAGTCAGTCCATCCCCCACACAGTTAGAAATTACTCCCTAGGAGAACACTTAACCCTTTGATCGCCCCTGGTGTTAACCCCTTCCCTGCCAGTGTCATTTATAGTGTTTTTTTTTTTAGCACTGGTCACTGTATTAATGGTCCCTGAAATGTGTCGCTTAGTATCCAATTTGTCTGCCACAATGTTGCAGTCCCGCTAAAAATCTCTGATCGCCGCCATCACTAGTAACAAAAAAAAAAAAAAATTAAAATGCCATAAATCTATCCCACAGTTTGTAGCCGCTATAACTTTTGTGCAAATCAATCAACATACGCTTATTGGGATTTTTTTTACCAAAAATATGTAGGAGAATATTGTATTGGCCTAAATTGATGAAGACATTTGATTTTTAAAAAAATGTTTTATTGGATGTGTATTATAGCAGAAAGTAAAAAATATCGTTTTTTTTTCTTTTTTTCAAAATTGTTACTCTTTTTTTGTTTATAAAAAAATAAAAAAACGCAGAGATTATCAAATACCACTAAAAGAAAGCTCTATCTGTGGGAAAAAAAGGACAATTTTATTTGGGTATAGCGTCGCACGACCGCGCAATTGTCAGTTAAAGTAACGCAGTGCCGTATTGCAAAAAATGGCCTGGTCATTTTGGCGGGGTGAAACCTTCCGGGGCTGAAGTGGTTAAAGGGAGGGGGGTGGGAGGGGGCGTGTCCTATGCCCCCATACTTTTGCTAATAGGTGTCCCTCTTTCCCATCTCAGAAAGTTGGGAGGTGCGCAAATCTCAACTGTAAACTGCAAAGGAACTATTCATAGATATACAACATAAGGTTAGTGGAGCCCCTACACTTCCCGTAGATAATGACTCCAGGCAGTAGCCCCATTTTTCTTATTATAACGGACCACTGGTGGGACATTATCTGTTTCTTGTCCTATAGAATTTTTTTTTTTTTTACGCTAGGGAATCATGCGTTAAATATGTGCTTTTTGGGCAGAGCTTTCAAGCATATGAATGACTCTCAGTTTTGCTTCAGAGGAAGATAACTTGCCTTGTCTCTGTGAGTGAGGAGAGCAATAAATAGAAATCCTGGTTAGAAATGCGACATGGTGACTAGTTAGATCACACGGCGTGCTAGAAAAGAGCGTTCAGTTATCTCTGAGCAGACAGCCCACCAAGTGTGAGACTCGGCACAGACCTGAGTGATAAATAAACCTGCGTTTTCTTCAGCCTTACTCCAAGTTTTCCTCATCAGTGGAGCATGTGGTCGTGGGAAACATACTGAAGATGAGTCCTGTAATTGAACAGGATGAGGGAGATATTTTTCTCATCTGGAAGGGTTACTGTACAAAAAAATGGACATACAGTAAAACCTTGGTTTGAGAGTAACTTGGCCTGAGAGTGTTTTGCAAGACAAGCAACGTTTTTTTATAAATTTTTACTTGATAAACAAGGGATGTCTTGATATACAAGTAGTCACGTCACAACTGATTATAAAAGAGAAGAATGGCACCTCTAATGCCGCGTACACACGGTCAGATTTTCCGATGGGAAATGTTGGATGTGAGCTTGTTGGCTGAAAGTCCGACAGTGTGTACGCTCCATCGGAAAATTTGCTTTCGGACTTTCCGCCAACAAATGTTGGCTAGCAGGTTCTCAGATTTTCCGCCAACAAAACTTTGTTGTCGGAAAGTCCGATCGTGTGTACACAAGTCTGTCGCACAAAAGTCCACACATGCTCGGAATCAAGTACGAGCCGGAAGCGCTCGGTCTTGTAAAACTTGCATTCATAATGGAGATATCACGTACGTCTTGTACGCCACTACAGTTGTAATTGTTGGCCAACATTTGTGTGACCGTGTGTATGCAAGACAAGTTGGAGCCAACATCCGTCGGAAAAAAACATGGATTTTGTTGTCGGAATGTGTGATCGTGTGTACGCGGCATTACAGTGTTGGTCTTAGATTGTGAATAACAGCTAAACCTGTCACTGTTATGCAAGTCCCCCAACAGTCCTCCAGATTGGCACTGGTGATGACGCTCAGATACCGACTTGTGACTCTGTCAGTCTTTATTACTGCCATCATCCTTGTGGTCAGTTAACATACCAGTGTGCTGTGTGTGCAGGTATTGTGAGCATGGCTTTCAGCCAATATAGCCTAACAGCAAATGACAGGCTTATCTTGCTTTAGGCACTTAGTGGAGGAATGATGGTCTTTAAACCCTGCAGAATACACTAGTGTGTCCTTCAGCTGTTGTGCACACTTCACTTGGAGATGACAGTCATTACATTGCAGTGTTTTGGGATGAGGACTGGAATTTTTCATGAAGGATTTTAGCCATACTTCATTATTATCATGGGTGTACTATAGCTCAACTAAGTGGTTTGATATTTCACCAAACTACATAGCCTAATTTCCATGATATCCCACTGTGCCTGGCGCACGATGTGTGCTGTCACCTTTGACTTGGTGTAGAAGCAGATGTTTATGGAGTGCCTGGGTATTTAGGGTGATGGACACTAAAAGAAAACCTTCTTTTAGTGTCCATCACCCTAAATACCCAGGCACTCCATAAACATCTGCTTCTACACCAAGTCAAAGGTAGGAACTCATCCAGTAAACCAAAAATCCTTCCTTCATGGCTATCCTTGGCAATATTATTATACAGGTGTAGTGCCCTGGGGTTTAGTCAGGGGGCTCCTCACCAAATTCCTTGTCAGGGGTAGCTACCATAGTTAAATTGTTAGAGATCCATTGATTTCTCCCTAAATTTGGCCTTGTTGTACTTTTCTCTTCTACCGCTAGGTGGCAGGACCCTTGGCGATACTAGATATGAGAAGGACAACTCAAGGTCAGGTTATGGGTATATGGGGTATCTCAGCCAATGGGCAGGGGCTTTCTTGAATCCCTCGGCCTGCTGGGAGAGCCTATATATTTGGGTGGAGTCAGCTGAATTAGAAGCTTGGTGGTGCCATTGGTTAAAAAGGGGCATATTCTAGAGATGTTACGGAGGTTGAGGCAGCATGATTTGGACAGGGGTTGTATGTGGGCCTGAAAGGGCAGTTCAGAGTCTAGAGTTACCCCCAGCACCCTGGCATGTGGGGACGGACTCATAGTTGTGCCATTGATCTTGACAGAGAAATCAGGGGAGGGGGCATGTGGGGGAGGAAATATTAAGAGCTCAGTCTTAGATAGATTCAGTTTGGGGAAGTGTTGTGACGTCCAGGCTGATATGTCTGTTAGTAAATCAGTGATGTGTGAGGAGACTGATGGAATGAGCTGAGGGGTAGAGAGATAGATTTGGGTGTCATCGGCATATAAATGGTAGCCAAAGCCATGGGAGGCTATCAGCTGATCTAGGGAGGACGTGTAGACCTTTGGGGACCCCAAAGGTAAGAGGATTTGGAGACAAGGAAGTGGAGTTGTAAGTGACACTGAAGGTTCGGTGAGATAGTTAAGATTTGATAACGGAGAGCGCAGCCATGGAGACTTAGCAAATTTCGTTTTTTGAGGAGGAGGGGGTGGTCAAGTGTATCAAAGGCAATATTATGAAAAACCCCAATAAACTCCTTTAAAGTGAAGTATGACAAAGCTTTTTTGGACTGTACACTCATATGTGTGGACATTCCTTCCTTGGGTTATAAAGGTCAATGGCCGGGAATGTCATGTGGAGGCGTCTGGCATGGAGTGGGGAACAATATGTTGGAGGGTTTGGTCTCAGCAGGTGGGATAGTGTTATAGCAAAGGTAGGAGTGGGGAAGGGACTTGTGCTCTTGGTGTTATTTCTAGCCCATCACTCGAGGCAAGTTATTTCAGTTGGTAGATGTTAGAGTTTACAACCACTTTAGAGTTATCCTATAAAACAGGGGTGTCAAACTCAATTTTATTGTGGGCCACATCAGCATTATGGTTGTCCTCAAAGGGCTGGCTGTATCTGTAAGACTAGTTTATTCAGAGCACTCCATCCCCCCCCACCTCCCTTACATCAGATGTTTAGAGCCTCTCCACCATCATAAGGCAAGACTACCCCACAATCCCTTACATTACAGCTCACCCCCCTTACGTTGTGCTGCTGGGAAGAAGCTGGGAAGCAGAAAGTGCAGCATTTGGGAGAGGTCCAGAGGAGGGCTGGAGTCAGCTACCGGGTCTGCCTAATGCTGAGACCAGTGGAGGCAAAGGCAAGGGGGTGCTGTGGCTGCAAAAGGGAGGCGCAGGATCTGTAGGAAAAGTTCTGTCCTCCTCTCTGCTGCCGATTGCTGACACTAGGGGAAAGGCAGAGATGAGCCTCTCCACAGCTGCACAGAGAAGTGCAGGATCTGACGGAGGAGTCTTGTCCTCCTCTCTGCTGCCGACTGCTGAGACAAGGTGGGATTGGAGACAATGGGGGTTGCCACAGCTGCAGGAGAAGTGCAAGGGTCACATCAAATTGCTTGGCAGGCCGGATTAGGCCTTGCGCTTGACACATATGCTATATAATGTATTTCAATAAAAACATACTGTAGCTACAGGAAGTTCTCAAGCAATCCACATAAACACCTCTAATGAAAACTAGAACCTTTGTTTCATTTTTCTTAGTGTGCAAAACTATTTCCAAATAATCAAGCATCGTATTACATCTACCCTGCAGAACAACTAAGGTTCATTAGTAATAAATAAATTTGATTTTTATTGATATTTATTGCTGTGCATCTTGGGAAGTCTACCATGTTGTACCAGAGGGCCAACAATCATAGAGATGGATGTGGGCCTTCAGAAAATAGAAAAAAAAAAACAAGGAAAATACCTCCTTTCAATTTATCTGAAAGGAAGCCGGTGATATATTCATATTGTGCTTTATTTTCTCTGCCAATGCCTGTCATCGTTCTTCTATATTTAAAAGATACACACAGAATATATCACAGCGAGATCAATGAGAGAGAATGAAAACAAACCTCTGACAGTTTCCATCCATTACCAGTAGAGTCATGTGAACCAGGGAGTCACCAATCATCATCAAAAGGGGAATAAATGGACTTGACAGGGGAACCTCTCTCTACCACAGCTGCCAATTTAGGGGCAACATTTTTAACTTCCAAAATGAAAATGGAAGAGAAGAAAAATATGATCGCTCTCTCTGTCTGTTTTACTGATGTGGCCCTATGCACCATAGAAAAGGGACATATTTTCAAGGAAAGTGCGATTTTATGATAGGTCTTTTTTGGAAAAGCAGAATATGCCCGTAAAGCTGTGCTAAAATGACTTCTATCAAACTGAAAAACTGAAAAGCAGGATATTGCTTTGAAGGAAACCCGCCAAAAGGCAATCAAATTGCCACCGCTGATTGCTCCTTCTGAAAATTCTGGTGGCCTGGCTGTCATGCTGATGTGTTGGCTTCACTGCTTCCTGAGTCACTTGACTTGGATCAAGCCAGTAATAGGCAGAGTAGGCACTGACCTTTGGCCCCATGCGGTTTAAGGGCACTGCGACAGCGGATCAAAATAATATTGATTTGATCTTGAAAGAGAATTACAGCAGAGCTTTCTTAAATTATTTACAAAAGATTGAAAAAAATCAACTCAAGGAAAGGAAAGCTTTACAGTAAAGACCCTTTAGAGAAAATCCTGCAATAATGTATTGTACCCAATAACAACTTAAAGCGGTAGTAAACTGCCAAAAATAAATAAAAAATTAGCCCTCCTGCAGGTTTAAGTCATAATGTACAGTATGCACCGCATGCTAGCACATTATGACAGACTTACCTGGACACGGAGCCCTCCGGCCCTCCAGCCGTCCAGCCCTCCATCCCTCTTGGACATGGAGCTGTAATGGCTCCCCGCTGCTTCCAACTTCACGCGGTCTTCCTTCCGGGTTCGCGGACTCCAGATCTATGAATGACCTGGGCTGCAATAATGTCACACCCAAGCATACGCGCGGGAGCTCCGGTACAGGGCTCTGAAGGTATAGCACAGGTATGCCGTCCCATCAGAGCACATGTGAGGTCAATGGCTGCATGCTGTGTCAATATCTCATAAACAGCCCACGTTTAAGAGATATTCTCTATACCTACAGGTAAGCCTTATCATAGGCCTACCTATAGGAACAAGTTAGAAAGTGGACTTTACTTCCACTTTAAAGTACATAAACCATAGACATCAGGTTCACATTAAAACACAAAACAACAGGGGACACCCACTAAGTTCAACATAAGAGAACTTTATTAAAGAGATGACAATTAGCAACTCACATATATCTAGAATATAAGTACCCATCAAAAGGATAACTGTGAAGCCGGGGTCTCATGCGGATGGGGATCGCCAGGATAGAAAGGTCCTTCTGCCATCAGTGATGGATGAGTCCACTCCACAGCCTTTACCAGGAAGCATCGGAACCCCCGTGGAACGCATGCCTGGGCCACAAGAAGGTAGAAACCTTGCAAAAAGATCTGAACAAATTAACGGGGTGGTCAACTATATGGAAAATGAGGTCCAATGTAGAAAAATTTAAAATAATGCATTTGGGTGGCAAAAATATGAATGCAATCTACTCACTGGGGGGAGAACCTCTGGGGGGAATCTAGGATGGAAAAGGACCTGGGGGTCCTAGTAGATGATAGGCTCAGCAATGGCATGCGATGCCAAGCTGCTGCTAAAAAAGCAAACAGAATATTGGCATATAATACAATATTTTTGCATTAAAAAGGGCATCAACTCCAGAGATAAAACAATAATTCTCCCGCTCTACAAGACTCTGGTCCGGCCTCACCTGGAGTATGCTGTCCAGTTCTGGGCACCAGTCCTCAGGAAGGATGTACTGGAAAAGGAGCGAGTACAAATAAGGGCAACAAAGCTAATAAAGGGTCTGGAGGATATTAGTTATGAGGAAAGGTTGCGAGCACTGAACTTATTCTCTCTGGAGAAGAGACGCTTGAGAGGGGATATGATTGTAAAATACAAATACCGTACTGGTGACCCCGCAATAGGGATAAAACTTTTTCGTGGAGGGGAGTTTTACGAGACTCGTGGCCACTCGTTAAAATTAGAAGAAAAGAGGTTTAACCTTAAACTACGTAGAGGGTTCTTTACTGTAAGAGCGGCAAGGATGTGGAATTCCCTTCCACAGGCGGTGGTCTCAGGGGGGAGCATCGATAGTTTCAAGAAACTATTAGATAAGCACCTGAACGACCGCAACATACAGGGATATATAATGTAATACTGACACATAATCACACACATAGGTTGGACTTGATGGTGTTTTTTACCTCACCTACTATGTAACTATGTAACAAGCGAAAGTGACGTAACACTGGGGAAGGACCATTGGCCAAGGGGCGTGGTAATGCATTTGGGGCAACTCAGGCTCCTTTCTCAAACCATGATCATGGCATCAGGTTCACATTACAGTTTGTCTCCTAAAAGATCATCTTCTTTCAGCTGACAGTTTGTAAAAAATGTTGGCACAACCTAACTACGTGTAATGTACAGTAGTGATGGTCTTCTCCATCTCCCAGCCGACGAGCACACTACTTAGTTCAATGTTATCCCACTACAACACACGCAAGAGAAACCTCCAGAAACCTTGCAAAGGGGGCCCTAAGGTTTTGACTGCCTATGGGCCTCCACAGAGTTTAATCTGGCGCTGGAACAAGCCAAAGGTTTAAAGGATTTCCTACACTCATTTTCAACATGCTTGTTCTGGGTCGGTGCTACATTTGTTAGTACAAACCTTATTTAACCACCTTGCCGCCTGGGTCAATTGTGAAATTTTTCACATACATGTTAAAACCGGCATTTTGTGATAGAAATGTACTTATGCCCCGTACACACGGTCGGACTTTGTTCGGACATTCCAACAACAAAATCCTAGGATTTTTTCCGACGGATGTTGGCTCAAACTTGTCTTGCATACACACGGTCACACAAAGTTGTCGGAAAATCCGATCGTTCTGAACGCGGTGACGTAAAACACGTACGTCGGGACTATAAACGGGGCAGTGGCCAATAGCTTTCATCTCTTTATTTATTCTGAGCATGCATGGCACTTTGTGCGTCGGATTTGTGTACACACGATCGGAATTTCCGACAACGGATTTTGTTGTCGGAAAATTTTATTGCCTGCTCTCAAACTTTGTGTGTCGGAAAATCCGATGGAAAATGTGTGATGGAGCCTACACACGGTCGGAATTTCCGACAACAAGGTCCTATCACACATTTTCCGTCAGAAAATCCGACCATGTGTACGGGGCATTAGAACTCCCAAGCAGTCTGAAAGCAGAGGCCCCTGAGAATAAATGGTGGCTATTGCAATATTTTTGTCACATGGTATGAGCGCAGCCGTTTATCAAATGCAAATTTTCAGGGGAAAAAAAAAATGCACTTAAATTATAGTGCACACAAATACAATATAATACCAAATTTTATGATAAAATATAAAAGACGATGTGATATCGAGTAAATATGTACCAAACATGTCAAGATTTAAAATTGTGACATGGCAACATACTATGGTACCAAAAATTGTCTACAGGCGACCCTTTAAAAGCCTTTACAGGTTATCAGTTTAGAGGTAATCATGAATGGTAGCCCTAGAATTATTGAGGTCAATCTTAGGTTGTGCCTCATACTTCACATGTGTGGTGCAATCACTGATTACATGTGTTCTGGACCTATGCTTGCATTTGCATGTATATGCAGATGGACGATTCTAAATGTTTTTTATTATTTGTATTTATTTTATTTAAAATTTATTTAATAAAATAAATACAATTTTTTACAGCTCTATTCAGCCAAGGGGAGATCGCTGTACTAACATTGTTAGTACAGGATCTCCTTCTGAGCTCTTTAGTTTTATTTTGTTCAGCTCACTGGGTTGAATGAAAAAAACTGATAGTGTACCAGGCTTAAAAGTGATCAGGTGTCTGTAAAGCTACCGGATCACTTTTGTTGTTATTAAGTCGTTTAGTCGTGTCCGACTCTTCGTGACCTCATGGACTATATCGCGCCAGGCTTTTCTGTCCTTCACTGCCTCCCGGAGCTTGCTTATTTTCATGTTCAATGTTTCGATGATGCTATCTATCCATCTTGTCGTTCTCTTCTCCTTTTTCCTTCCATGTTTCCCAGCATCAGGGTCTTTTCCAATGAGTCCTCTCTTCGCATTAGGTGGCCAAAGTATTCGAGTTTCAGCTTCAGGATCTGTCCTTCCAGTGAATATTCAGGGTTGATTTCCTTCAGGATTGACTGGTTTGATCTTCTTGTCACCCAAGGGACTTTCAAGAGTCTTCTCTAACACCATAGTTGAAAAGCATCAATTCTTCAGCGTTCAGCCTTCCTTATGGGCCAACTTTCACAGCCATAGGTTACTACTGGGAATACCATAGCTTTCACTATACGGCATTTTGTCATTAGGGTGATGTCTCTGCTTTTTATAATGTTGTCTAGGTTTGCCATTGCTTTCCTCCCAAGAAGCAAGCGTCTCGTAATTTCATGACTACAGTCACCGTCTGCCGTGATCTTGGAGCTTATAGGAAGATAAAATCTGTCACTGCTTCCATTTCTTCTCCTTCCATTTGCCAAGGAGTGATGGGACCGGTTGCCATGATCTTAGTTTTCTTAAAGTGATTGTAAAGTCTTGTTTTTCTATAAAAACATGATATTCTTACCTCCTATGTGCAGATGGTTTTGCACAGAGCAGCCCCGGCCCCTCCCTCCTATCAAGTGCCCACACATTTAGCAGCTTCCTATGGGGGCACCCAAGCTGAGTCACAGCTCTGTGTGTCCATTCAGACACGTAGCCCCGACCCGGCCCCACCCCCTCTCTTCCTTGATTGGCTGACTGACTTTGACAGCCGTGGCGCTGCTGTGTCTCAGCCAATCAGGAGGAGTGTCCCGGATGGCTCAGACATTTGTGGACATCACTGGAGAGAGATGGGGCTCAGGTAAGGTAAATTGGGGGGGGGGGGGGGTTGGGGAGGCTGCTACACACAAAAGTTTTTTTATCTTAATGCATATAATGCTCCTTTAAAGTTCAATTTCAGGCCAGCTTTTGCATTCTCCTCTTTCACCTTCACTTTTACCTGACAGCTAAAAGATGGCTGATAAAATGGTACCAGGATCATGACTGCAGATGGACAACTTGATCAGTTAAAGGAAGTTGAAAAATAAGAGACTTACTGGCAGGACCATGGAGTGAAAATTGAATAAAAGAAAATGCAGCCATCATATCTAAGAATTGGTAAACTGCAATATATTATATCTTTATATTTAATACCACTTTAAGACTGAGGCCATTGATGTGTATCTAACTTGTTTGGTTATTCCATGCAAGAAGCATTGATGAGCTCCATCAGTGACCAGTAACTGAAACCACAGAGATGGGAGGTTTGGGTGGCAGTGCCCTTTGGTACTGTCAGAGCCGGATCAACATAGGAGCCAAATGGAGCTCCAGCTCCAGGCCCCTTCCTTAACCACTTGCCGACCGCCGCACGACTATATACGTCGACAGAGCGGCACGGGCAGGCAAAAGGACTTACAGGTACGTCCTTGCCTGCCCGCGGGTGGGGGGTCCGATCGGACCCCCCCCCGGTGCCTGTGGCGGTCGGCAAATCTCCCCCGGCGATCGGTGGTGAGGGGGAGGCCATCCATTCGTGGCCCCCCCCTCGCGATCGCTCCCAGCCAATGGGATCATTTCCCTGCCTCTGTATTGTACACAGAGGCAGAGGAAATGATGTCATCTCTCCTCGGCTCAGTATTTTCCGTTCCGGGCCGAGGAGAGAAGACTGCAATGTGAGTGCACAACACACACACACACAGTAGAACATGCCAGACACACAAAACACCCCGATCCCCCCCCCGATCGCCCCCGACCCCCCCCCAATCACCCCCCCCTGTCACAAACTGACACCAAGCAGGTTTTTTTTTTTTTTTTTTCTGATTACTGTATTGGTGTCAGTTTGTGACAGTTACAGTGTTAGGGCAGTGAGTGTTAGGCCCCCTTTAGGTCTAGGATATCCCCCTAACCCCCCCTAATAAAGTTTTAACCCCTTGATCACCCCCTGTCACCAGTGTCGCTAAGCGATCATTTTTCTGATCGCTGTATTAGTGTCGCTGGTGACGCTAGTTAGTGAGGTAAATATTTAGGTTCGCCGTCAGCGTTTTATAGCGACAGGGACCCCCATATACTACCTAATAAATGTTTTAACCCCTTGATTGCCCCCTAGTTAACCCTTTCACCACTGATCACTGTATAACCGTTACGGGTGACGCTGGTTAGTTTGTTTATTTTTTATAGTGTCAGGGCACCCGCCGTTTATTACCGAATAAAGATTTAGCCCCCTGATCGCCCGGCGGTGATATGCGTCGCCCCAGGCAACGTCAGATTAGCGCCAGTACTGCTAACACCCACGCACGCAGCAAACGCCTCCCTTAGTGGTATAGTATCTGTACGGATCAATATCTGATCCGATCAGATCTATACTAGCGTCCCCAGCAGTTTAGGGTTCCCAAAAACACAGTGTTAGCGGGATCAGCCCAGATACCTGCTAGCACCTGCGTTTTGCCCCTCCGCCCGGCTCGGCCCAGCCCACCCAAGTGCAGTATCGATCGATCACGGTCACTTACAAAACACTAAACGCATAACTGCAGCGTTCGCAGAGTCAGGCCTGATCCCTGCGATCGCTAACAGTTTTTTTGGTAGCGTTTTGGTGAACTGGCAAGCACCAGCCCCAGGCAGCGTCAGGTTAGTGCCAGTAGCGCTAACACCCACGCACGCACCGTACACCTCCCTTAGTGGTATAGTATCTGAACTGATCAATATCTGATCTGATCCGATCAGATCTATACTGGCATCCCCAGCAGTTTAGGGTTCCCAAAAACGCAGTGTTAGTGGGATCAGCCCAGATACCTGCTAGCGCCTGCGTTTTGCCCCTCCGCCTGGCCCAGCCCAGCCCACCCAAGTGCAGTATCGATCGATCACTGTCACTTACAAAACACTAAACGCATAACTGCAGCGTTCGCAGAGTCAGGCCTGATCCCTGCGATCGTTAACAGTTTTTTTGGTAGCGTTTTGGTGAACTGGCAAGCGCCAGCGGCCTAGTACACCCCGGTCGTAGTCAAACCAGCACTGCAGTAACACTTGGTGATGTGGCGAGTCCCATAAGTGCAGTTCAAGCTGGTGAGGTGGCAAGCACAAGTAGTGTCCCGCTGCCACCAAGAAGACAAACACAGGCCCGTCGTGCCCATAATGCCCTTCCTGCTGCATTCGCCAATCCTAATTGGGAACCCACCACTTCTGCAGCGCCCGTACTTCCCCCATTCACATCCCCAACCAAATGCAGTCGGCTGCATGAGAGGCATTTTCTTTATGTCCTCCCGAGTACCCCTACCCAACGAACCCCCCCAAAAAAGATGTTGTGTCTGCAGCAAGCGCGGATATAGGCGTGACACCCTATTATTGTCCCTCCTGTCCTGACAATCCTGGTCTTTGCATTGGTGAATGTTTTGAACGCTACCATTCACTAGCTGAGTATTAGCGTAGGGTAAGCATTGCACAGACTAGGACACACTTTCACAGGGTCTCCCAAGATGCCATCGCATTTTGAGAGACCCGAACCTGGAACCGGTTACAGTTATAAAAGTTACAGTTACAAAAAAAGTGTAAAAAAAAAAAACACAAACAAAAATATAAAATAAAAAATAATAGTTGTCGTTTCATTGTTCTCTCTTTCTCTATTCTCTCTCTCTATTGTTCTGCTCTTTTTTACTGTATTCTATTCTGCAATGTTTTATTGTTATTATGTTTTATCATGTTTGCTTTTCAGGTATGCAATTTTTTATACTTTACCGTTTACTGTGCTTTATTGTTAACCATTTTTTTGTCTTCAGGTACAGCATTCACGACTTTGAGTGGTTATACCAGAATGATGCTTGCAGGTTTAGGTATCATCTTGGTATCATTCTTTTCAGCCAGCGGTCGGCTTTCATGTAAAAGCAATCCTAGCGGCTAATTAGCCTCTAGACTGCTTTTACAAGCAGTGGGAGAGAATGCCCCCCCCATCGTCTTCCGTGTTTTTCTCTGGCTCTCCTGTCTCAACAGGGAACCTGAGAATGCAGCCGGTGATTCAGCCAGCTGACCATAGAGCTGATCAGAGACCAGAGTGGCTCCAAACATCTCTATGGCCTAAGAAACCGGAAGCTACAAGCATTTTATGACTTAGATTTCGCCGGATGTAAATAGCGCCATTGGGAAATTGGGGAAGCATTTTATCACACCGATCTTGGTGTGGTCAGATGCTTTGAGGGCAGAGGAGAAATCTAGGGTCTAATAGACCCCAATTTTTTCAAAAAAGAGTACCTGTCACTACCTATTGCTATCATAGGGGATATTTACATTCCCTGAGATAACAGTAAAAATTATAAAAAAAAAAAAAAAATGAAAGGAACAGTTTTAAAATAAGATAAAAAAGCAAAAAAATAATAAAGAAAAAAAAAAAAAAAAAAAAAAAAAAGCACCCCTGTCCCCCCTGCTCTCGCGCTAAGGCGAACGCAAGCGTCGGTCTGGCGTCAAATGTAAACAGCAATTGCACCATGCATGTGAGGTATCACCGCGACGGTCAGATCGAGGGCAGTAATTTTAGCAGTAGACCTCCTCTGTAAATCTAAAGTGGTAACCTGTAAAGGCTTTTAAAGGCTTTTAAAAATGTATTTATTTTGTTGCCACTGCACGTTTGTGCGCAATTGTAAAGCATGTCATGTTTGGTATCCATGTACTCGGCCTAAGATCATCTTTTTTATTTCATCAAACATTTGGGCAATATAGTGTGTTTTAGTGCATTAAAATGTAAAAAAGTGTGTTTTTTCCCCAAAAAAATCGCTGCGCAAATACTGTGTGAAAAAAAAAAATTAAACACCCACCATTTTAATCTGTAGGGCATTTGCTTTAAAAAAAATATATAATGTGTGGGGGTTCAAAGTAATTTTCTTGCAAAAAAAAAAAATTTTTTCATGTAATCAAAAAGTGTCAGAAAGGGCTTTGTCTTCAAGTGGTTAGAAGAGTGGGTGATGTGTGACATAAGCTTCTAAATGTTGTGCATAAAATGCCAGGACAGTTCAAACAGTTTTGGAAAGTAGACACCCCAAGCTATTTGCTGAGAGGCATGTCGAGTCCATGGAATATTTTATATTGTGACACAAGTTGCGGGAAAGAGACAAATTTTTTTTTTTTTTTTTTTTTGCACAAAGTTGTCACTAAATTATATATTGCTCAAACATGCCATGGGAATATGTGAAATTACACCCCAAAATACATTCTGTTGCTTCTCCTGAGTACGGGGATACCACATGTGTGAGACTTTTTGGGAGCCTAGCCGCGTATGGGACCCCGAAAACCAAGCACCGCCTTCAGGCTTTCTAAGGGCGTAAATTTTTGATTTCACTCTTCACTGCCTATCACAGTCTCGGAGGCCATGGAATGCCCAGGTGGCACAAACCCCCCCAAATGACCCCATTTTGGAAAGTAGACACCCAAAGCTATTTGCTGAGCGGTATAGTGAGTATTTTGCAGACCTCACTTTTTGTCACAAAGTTTTGAAAATTAAAAAAAGAAAAAAAAAATTTTTTTTTTTGTCTTTCTTCATTTTCAAAAACAAATGAGAGCTGCAAAATACTCACCATGCCTCTCAGCAAATAGCTTGGGGTGTCTACTTTCCAAAATGGGGTCATTTGGGGGGGGTTTGTGCCACCTGGGCATTCCATGACCTCCGAAACTGTGATAGGCAGTGAAGAGTGAAATCAAAAATTTACACCCTTAGAAATCCTGAAGGCGGTGATTGGTTTTCGGGGTCCCGTACGCGGCTAGGCTCCTAAAAAGTCCCACACATGTGGTATCCCCGTACTCAAGAGAAGCAGCAGAATGTATTTTGGGGTGCAATTCCACATATGCCCATGACCTGTGTGAGCAATATATCATTTAGTGACAACTTTGTGCAAAAAAAAAAAAAAATAAATAATAAATTGTCACTTTCCCGCAACTTGTGTCAAAATATAAAGTATTCCATGGACTCAACATGCCTCTCAGCAAATAGCTTGGGGTGTCTACTTTCCAAAATGGGGTCATTTGGGGGGGGGTTTGTGCCATCTGGGCATTTTATGGCCTTCAAAACTGTGATAGGTAGTGAGGAGTAAAAACAAAAATGTACGCCCTTAGAAATCCTGAAGGCAATGATTGGTTTTCGGGGCCCTGTATGCGGCTAGGCTCCCAAAAAGTCCCACACATGTGGTATCCCCATACTCAGGAGAAGCAGCTAAATGTATTTTGGGGTGCAATTCCACATATGCCCATGGCCTGTGTGAGCAATATATCATTTAGTGACAACTTTTTGTAATTTTTTTTTTTTTTTTTTGTCATTATTCAATCACTTGGGACAAAAAAAATGAATATTCAATGGGCTCAACATGCCTCTCAGCAATTTCCTTGGGGTGTCTACTTTCCAAAATGGGGTCATTTGTGGGGGTTTTGTACTGCCCTGCCATTTTAGCACCTCAAGAAACGACATAGGCAGTCATAAATTAAAGGCTGTGTAAATTCCAGAAAATGTACCCTAGATTGTAGGCGCTATAACTTTTGCGCAAACCAATAAATATACACTTATTGACATTTTTTTTACCAAAGACATGTGGCCAAATACATTTTGGCCTAAATGTATGACTAAAATTGAGTTTATTGGATTTTTTTTAGAACAAAAATATCATTTTTTTCAAAATTTTCGGTCTTTTTCCGTGTATAGCGCAAAAAATAAAAACGGCAGAGGTGATCAAATACCATCAAAAGAAAGCTCTATTTGTGGGAAGAAAAGGACGCAAATTTCGTTTGGTTACAGCATTGCATGACCGCGCAATTAGCAGTTAAAGCGACGCAGTGCCAAATTGTAAAAAGTGCTCTGGTCAGGAAGGGGGTAAATCCTTCCGGGGCTGAAGTGGTTAAGATAGGCCTAGCCCAATGTTGTGAGTGAGTCACTAATGCTGTACATCCCTGCTCTGTATGCAGTGTACACATGATTGATATGTAAATTGCGGCAGCATATTTCATTTGTTTTAACAAAAATTTTTAATTTTATTTAGTTCCATTAAAAGGCCCACCAAAATCCTTAGCACCAGGCCCATGATGCTCTTCTGCCCTGGGTACTGTGTGCAAACTCCTGATTGGCTGAGAGTAATCCTGCTACATGCTGCCCCAGTTAGTGACAGCCCACAGAATATTTCTAGCAGAGACGTTCTTCCTTATAAAACAAAAGAAATTAACCCCGTCCACTTCTTGTAAACCTATTAAATGAACAAGGAACCTCATTGGGTTGGACATCTGTGGCTACGCGGAGTTGTTGAAATAAGGGGTTTATCTGCCTTTTCTTCAATGTAAAACTCCTCGAAAGCATTCAATAGATCAGATTTAAAGCTTTTACTAAACTGTCAATTCTTAATAGCCTTAATTTGTGACGGAAAATGGGGTACTATCATGATTGATAGCAGGCTTTGCAACAAATGCAAATGAATGTATGTCAACAAATGAGAGTTGGTACATGGGTGACTGGACGCTATGACCGAACAGCTGCAATGGTGCCATGACTAATTTTTTTTTTTTAACCCTTCTTCCCAAACAATGAGGGAACCTTATCTGAGCAATCAGTGGCCTTGTCCACAACTAATCATAAATCCCATTTTTTTTTTTTAACCTATAACCAGACCTGTGTGTATTCCGCAGATTCCTAATTTAGAACCTGGGAATAAAAAGGTTTGTTTAGTGATTGGCCATCAGCCTGCTTAATGTGATCAGACAGGATCTGAAAAGGAAATTTACAGCACTTAAAACTTTCAGATTAGTAACTTGATGGCTCAAAGATATTTGTTTCCTGGAATCCCTTCTTCTAATTGAGCTTTAATTCGATTCACAGAGTGCAGTAAGAAGCATTGGAGTATGTGGCAAACATGGCTGTTGTCTTCCATTAACACATATGAATGTCTGTATTTGCAAAGCACACCATGACTGTTAGCTAATTGTTCCTAAACACTGAATCAGTTGAATGTAAATTATTATGTATGAAGATATACTGAAGCCATCGTTTGTTCTCAGAACTGTAGTGCCATTGAGAATAAAGCTGCAGACTCACACAATCATTTTATAGTTCTGGCTTCTATTTGCCCTGGTAAAGAAATACTGTAATGGTTTTTGGTCAATTTTATTTTTTTATATCTTTTTCTTTTTAAATATATGAATTGATTACTTATTTTTATTTTTTTTACAATGATTCAATTTTATTTGTTTATATCTTTTTCTTTTTAAATATATGAATTGATTACTTAGTTTAATTTTTTTTACAATGATTCAATTTTATTTTTTTATATGTTTTTCTTTTTAAATATATGAATTGATTACTTATTTTTATTTTTTTACAATGATTCAGTTTTATTTGTTTATATCTTTTTTATTTAAATATATGAATTGATTACTTAGTTTAATTTTTTTTACAATGAATCAATTTTATTTTTTTATATCTTTTTCTTTTTAAATATATGAATTGATTACTTATTTTTATTTTTTTACGATGATTCAATTTAATTTTTTTATATATTTTTCTTTTTAAATATATGAATTGATTTATTATTTTTTTTTTTTAACCACTTGCTTACTGGGCACCTAAACCCCCTCCTGCCCAGACTAATTTTCAGCTTTTATCGCTGTCACTCTTTAAAGGACAATTGCGCGGTCATACAACACTGTACCCAAATTCAATTTTTATAATTTTTTTTCCCACAAATAGAGCTTTCTTTTGGTGGTATTTGATCACCTCTGCGGTTTTGTATTTTTTGTTAAAAAAATTAAAAAACACAGATTAAAAACAAAAAACAAAATACAAAACCGTTTTTTATTTTGTTAAGGGGTAATTTTAACAGGTAATTTTTCCCCTTCATTGATGTACGCTGATGAGGCTACACTGATGGGCACTCATAGGCTGCAGATGGGCACCGATAGGCTGCACTGATGGGCACTGATTGGCTGCACTGATGGGCACCGCTATGCTGTGCTGATGGGCACTGATAAGGCAGCACTGATGGACACTAATAGGCGGCACTGATAAGGTGGCACTGCTGGGCACTGATAGGTGGCATTGTTGGGCACTGATGGGTGGCACTGATGGGCGTGACTGAAGGGCATTGATAGGTGGCACTAAAGGGCACAAATAGGTGGCACTGATAGCTGGCAGTGATGGGTGGCAGTGATGGGCACTGATGGGTGGCAGTGATGGGCACTAATCAGCACTGGTAGGTAACACTGATAGGCAGCACTGCTAGGTGGCACTGATGAAGCACTGATTGGCACCACTGGTGGGCATTGCTAGGTGGCACTTGTGGGCACTGATAGGTGGCACTGATTGCTGGCACTTACTGTGGGTACTGATTGCTGGCACTGTCAGGCGGTATTGGTGGGCACAGAGGCTCTTCCTCTTAGGGACCAATGTCTTTTCAAACAGCAGCAGCAGCTGTCAGCGTGAGAAGAAAAAAAACGATTACCAATCCTCTGTTTACATCACGTGATCTGCTGTCATTGGCTGACAGCTGATCACGTGGTAAGGGGCCGGGATTGACCCCTTACTCGGATCTGTGATCACCCGAGTCTCATTGACTCGAGTGATCACAGCGCACGCCCTTCAGGGGGCGTGGCCAGCTTTGAAAGCGTAGGACGTCAATAGACGGCCTCCCGGCAAAGCAGATCCGCGCTGTACCCGTCATTAGGCTATAGCGCAGATCTAAAGGAGTTAATATTGATTCAAAATCCTTTATTTTTTTCAATCAAATACTTTTTATTGAATTTAAAGGGGTTGTAAAGGTTCAATTGGTTTCTAATAAAAATAACAAATGTGTTATACTAACCTGCTCTGTGCAAGGGTTTTGCCCTGATCCTCCTCTTCTGGGGTGCCCCGCCGGCGCTCCTGGCTCCTCCCCGTCATCAGGTGCCCCCACGGAAAGATGCTTTCCATGGGGGCACCCGTGGGAGCATGCTCTTGAGTCCCGCTGCTGAGTCCATTGGGGATTTTACAATACATGGCCCCGTCCATTGGCCCCTCAATGCGGCAAATTCAGCCTGTACCTTTAGCAGAGAAACAGCCCCAAAGCATAATGTTTCCACCTCTGTGCTTGGCTGTATGGATGGTGTTTTCAGGGTCATAGTCAATATTTTTCTTCCTTCAAACAGGGCGAGTCGAGTTAATGCCAAAGAGCTTAATTTTGGTCTCATCTGGCCACAGCACTTTCTGCCAATCCTTCTCTGAATGATTTATATGTTCATTGGCATGACTGTACATGTGCCTTCTTGAGGAGGGGGACTCGCCGTGTTTGGAAGAAGAAAAATGCTGACTATGACCCTAAGAACACCATCACTACACTCAAGCACAGAGGTGGAAATATTATGCTTTGGGGCTGTTTTTCTGCTAAAGGTAAAGACCAAATATGCTGCATTGAGGGGCCAATGGATGGGGGGCCATGTATTGTAAAATCTTTCATGAGAACCTTCTTCCCTCATCCAGAACACTGAAGATGTGTTGTGGATGGGTCTTCCAGCATGACAATGATCCAAAACATACCGCCAAGGCAACAAAAGAGTGGCTCAAGAAGAAGAACATTAAGGTCATGGAGTGGCCTAGCCAGTCTCCAGACGGTAATCCTATAGAACATTTATGGAGGGAACTGAAACTTTGAGTTGCCAAGCGACAGCCAAGAAACCTTAAGGATTTAGAGAAGATCTGTAAAGAAGAGTGGACCAAAATCCCTCCTGAGATGTGTGCAAACCTGGTCACCAACTACAGGAAACATCTTACCTCTGTGCAGTGGCGGCTGGTGAAGTTTTAGGATGGGGGGCGCCAGACACCGCCCTTCCTTTTTGACCCCTCCTACTTGGTGAAAATGGGCGTGGTTTCAGCAAAATAGTGGGCGTTGCTCTAAGGTGGTGTGGTTAGCGTCTGAGATGAACGAGGGATGGAGGGAGAGGGAGAGAGGGATGAAGGGACAGCAGGCCCAGATCCTACACAACAATAGAAATATGTGTATTCTAGAAAGTTTAACAATCAGCAGATAAAGATACTCCAAACACCTGGTGTTAGCACTTCAATCATCCTGGCACCATGGTTGTTATGGTGTCAGGATGATTGAAGTGCATTATTTTTATTATTACATTGTAATATGAAATGAAATAATTCAACTTACCATAATGCAGAATCAGTGGGAGTCCTGAGCGTGTCACTAGCCACGTCGCCTGTCACCAGATGCCATCAAGTGTCCCCAGCAGAGTTCATCCTTACATCAGGTGCCCCCCAGCGGAGTCCCTCCTTACATGCAGCTTGTGTCCCATCAAATGCAGCCTATGTCACATAAAATGCAGCCTGTGTCACATAAAATGCAGCCTGTGTCACATAAAATGCAGCTTGTGTCCCATCAAATGCAGCCTGTGACCCATTAAATGCAGCCTGTGTCCAAATACAGCCTGTGTCCCATCAAATGCATCCTGTGTCCCATTAAATGCAGCCTGTGTCCAAATGCAGTCTGTGTCCCATTAAGCCTCTGCCCCATTAAATGCAGCCTGTGTCTAAATGCAGCCTGTGTCCAAATGCAGCCCGTGTCTAAATGAAGCCTGTGTTCCATTAAATGCAACCTGTGTCACATTAAACCTCCCCTTCTCGTACTTACCTTGCTGTGTTGTCCTCTCCTGCAATGTGTCTGGGAGAAGAACCCGTTATATGTTTTCTAGACCCTTCCACAAGCATGGTTCGGTGCCACAGTCAACCTATGTGCACATCTACAAGGAGGGTGATGACGTGGACATCAGGAGTACAGGCACAATCCAAAAAGGTAGGCCACACAAGTGCTACCATGGCCAGACTAGCCGGGTCTACAATGTCACACAGCATGCGGTTAGAATAATTGTGAACAAACAAGTCAAAGGTAAGATTCTTGCCAAAAGAATCAATGTCCGTGTAGAGTAGACACGTGCGGTTCGTTTCGTTCCGAATTAAAATTCCCACAAGTTTTTGTTTTTTGGAAATTCGGATATCTGAAATAATGAAAAAAAAAATTCGGACGAAATTCAAATTCGAATAGTTTTCAAATTCGAATTCGAAAAGTTTTCAAATTCGAATAGTTTTCCAATTTCCAAAGAGAATAGAACAGAAAATAAAGGAATAGAATTAAAAAAAAAATAACAGACTAGAAAAGAATATAACAGAAAATAAAAGAATAGAATAGAATCAAGTAAAACAGAACAACATAGAATAGAAAATAAAAGAACAGAATAGACTAGAATATAATAGAAACAAATATAATAGAATAGAATAGCATAGGAAGGATATAACCATCTTCTGAAATTCATATTTCAAGTAGAACAAATTTGAATTCATATACATAAGAATAGAATAGAATAGAACAAAGAACAGATTAGACTATAATAGAGTAGGAAAGAATAGAATTTAAAAAAACAATAGAATAGAACAAAAAGAATATAACCATTTCCCAAAATGCAAATAGAATCAATTCGAATTTGAATAGAATAGAAAATAATAGATTAGAATAAGATAGAAAATGGCAGAATAGTAAAGAAAAAAAGAATAGAATAGAAAGAATATAACTATCTTACGAAATTCGAATTTTTGAATAGAATAAATTTGAATTTGAATAGAAAAAAATAGAATAGAATAGAAAATAATAGAATAGAATAAACAAATAAAAAAAGAGTATAATTAAAAAAAAACAACAGAATAGAATAGATTAGAATCAAAAGAATATAACCATTTCCCAAAATTCTAATAGAATCAATTTGAAAAAGAATAGAATAGGAAGTTGGTTATATTCATTCTATTCTAATCTATTCTGTTGTTTTTTTTCTATACTATTCTGCTATTTTCTATTCTATTCTACTCTATTCTTTTCTATTCTATTCAAATTCAAATTGATTCTATTTGAATTTTGGAAAATGGTTATGTTAGTTATATTCTATTCTATTGTTTTTTTAAATTATATTCTTTTCTATTCTATTCGAATTTCAGAAGATGGTTATAATCTTTCTATTATAATCTATTCTTTTTTTTTTAATTCTATTCTTTTCTATTCTATTTCATTCTATTCTGTTCTTTTATTTTCCATCCTATTTTGTTCTGTTTTACTCGATTATATTATATTCTTTTATTTTCTGTTATATTCTTTTCTACTCTATTCATTTTTTTTTCTATTCTATTCCTTTATTTTCTATTCTATTTTATTCTCTTTGGAAATTGGAAAACAAATTTTTTTCGTTCTGCACATGTCTAGTGTGGAGCACATCCACCACTAAAAGAGTAACAAAGGAGGGGTTTTTGGGACTGTAGATGAGGCCCATGTGTATATATGTCTCTATCCCTTAATCTAGAACAAAAGAGGGGGAGTTTGGGACATATAGAATTGATTCTCTTAGATAATAAATGTGTTACAGTCTACATACACAAGTTTCTATACGCGTACATATAGTATATAGTATAGAAATGAACATGGAAACTGAACACTCACATGATGGTACATAACATGGTAAGTTTAGGGCAGCTATTCTCAATGGTGTGAACCACCATCAACAACAGAATATAGTAGTAGAAACTGAATGGATGAGGCATAATGTACTGTCTATGAGAGAGTATAGTGCATCAGATAAGCCCTACGTGTTTCGTGGAATCGCTCCACTTCCTCGGGAGTAGATGCATCCAATATCTGTAGAAAGATATAAGTACCAATATGGTCTTGTGTTCTATACCAAACAGTGATAGAAGATTATAACTAAAGGAAGGAGGATAAACCTCCCTTTACAATACTCACATTAGGCTGAATGTGAAGTGAGAAACCTGCAACAGGAAGGCCATTCAAGAAGTCTGTCCCGAGAGCCGTGGTACAGGGGCCCAAAGAACTGACCGGGAACTTACAAATATTCCATAAAAGAGGAAAGGAAAAGACTGTCCAAGAGTGGTGTATGTGGGCTCCAATTCTAAAATTTGAACAAGTTGTATAACAAGTGTCACTATAAATGTGTATTATTATCATAAGTAAAAGTAGGTAGGAACCCATAACCAGATAAGAACAAAAGAATACTTAAGTAGGTGTGTATCCAATAGGGGACATGACCATGGTGTGGGGAGAGGAAAAAGAATAAAGAAAAGACTAAACAGTAATGGTGTAATAGAGAAAACCTCAACACTTGAGATGTGAATGAGTGCTCAAAAGTAAAAAAAATGATGAAAGATTCCCAGAATGGTTACTATCACATGAGGCCATGATCCAAAAAGTGATGTGCAGTGTGCACAATAGGTACTGCCAGAAGAGCTGGCTAGTGTCAGATGGAGATCTTATATGCTCCCGGCATTCCCAAGGGTCTCGCCCAGCGTCATGCTGCATGACGGGAAGGGGAGAAAAAGGCGTCCCCAGCAGAGCAGCAAAGCCGCTCGGGAGGGCTGCAAACCCCACTGTCAGCCAAGATGGCCTATGGAACATGCCGGTGTTCTGTCAATTTCTCCAACTCATCAGAAACTTCAACCACGTCACTTCCATTTTTTTTAAACCCTTAGCAATTGGAGATTTTGACGAGTTGGTGGTTGGATACAACACCGACAACCGAATAGAGTCCGGTACAGGAAGACTGAGCTGTTTTGACAGCACAGCGGCTAATGAAGACAAAGTTGTCGCCACCTCAGAGGCACGCATTTTGTTGGCTAGTATCGGAGCAGAGTAAGAATCTCCACTCATAATATCCTGCACCAGACTGTATTCGGTTGCCGGTGTTGTGTCCAACCACAAATTCTTCAAAAACTCCAATTACAGTTGGTTTAAAGAAACCGGAATGTAAGTAGTTGGAGTTTCTGATGGGTTGGAGAATTTGACAGAACACCAACATTGAGGCGCCACCAGGATGCCACATGCATGGTGTGTGGGCATAGGCGTAGTGCCGATGCAAACTAGGACACGCCCACCCAGTCCCCCAGCACCAACCAGAGGTGGGTGAGAGGGGGGAGAGGGAGGGGCACCCAATGTTCATCACGGCTCAGAAGATAACCTGGAGCTACTCAGACCTACCATGAATGAGTAAGAGTATTAGATGTGATGTACAGATTGGCTGAGTGTATCCCATGAATCCCGGTAGTAGGCATAGGACCAAAAAGGTCTGCCATAAACTACAAGGAAACCATAGACTACAAGCTGGCCGGCTACATATGCCTCCATCCCTATTAACTTGTAACAAAGAAGGGGTTTTGGGACTTTAGATGAGACACATATGTCTCCATCCCTTAATCTAGGACAAAAAGAGGGAGTTTGGGACTTTGAGTGAGGCATGTGTGGCATAAAAAATGGTCAATGTAAAAAATATAGAATTTAGGTCAATTTAAGTCAATTTAAGGGTAGAGACAGTTTCCTGCAACGTGTGAAGGAAAACGAGAGGAAGTAAAAGGAAGCCAATTAGAATGGCATCTGGGTGGAGCTAAAACGTCAGCCAGCCCAGCCAAGAGAAGCTCACTTTGTCTGAACATTTGGAAAGGGACCTGAGCTCCTTGAGCCAATTCCATATGAGTTTATGGCATAAAGTACTGCTATTAAAACACCCTTTTCTCAAGAAAAAAAAAAAAAGTGACTTCTTTTTTTCAGCTGAGATTTGAGGCACTGGAGTCACATCAGAAGGAGAAAGAGGAGGACTAAAGCCTCGTACACACGATCGGATTGTTCGCCAACAAAACCGTGGAATTGTGTCCGAAGCGTGTTGGCCCAAACTTGTCTTGCATACACACGGCCACACAATTGTTGGCCAACAATTATGAACATAGTGACGTACTACGTTGTTTTTCAGCTCTTTAGCGCCACCCTTTGGGCCCCTTCTGCTAATTTTGTGTTAGTAGAAGTTTGGTGAGTGTTGATTCGCACTTTTCATTTCGTGCTTTCCAGTTCGTTTCTGAACGGCCGTTCGTCAACCTGCCATGTTGTGGAATCGGAGGAGATAACGTGTTATTTATTATTGGCCTTGGAATTATTGCTTTGACATTATTTTTTTGGTGAATAATGATTTTGATTTGGTATATTTTCTATATTTTTGGATGCATAGAATGCACTTTTTGGTTAAGTTCTATTGGCAGATAGCATGTCTAATTTTGTTTGTTTTCTTTTTAATGCACAATAAAAATATTGTGTAGAATAATACTTGGCTATGTGTTTTACTTCAAATGACAGTTTAGGAGTAGGCAGTTACATTAAAAAAAATACAATATAAAATTGACAAAGGAACACCAACATAATTGTATCTTTGATCTTAAAAACTACGGGATAATGGTGTTGTGGTAACTTGCCCAAATAAAAAAAAAAAAAAGCATAATAATATTATTCTTGATATCACTAGAAAAAAAAGCCTTTGAAAATTTGTTTGTAATAACTCCATCAGTATCACCAGCAAAGCAGCTTCATTATTATCCCATTAAAGAAGAAGAGAATTGTGCGCTGCATTTCTAGATTTCATAATTTGCCGCGTCATGAATGTTAATTTTCCATTACGAACGCTAGATTACAAGACCGACCGCTTCTGGCTCGTCCTTGCTTCCCGAGCATGCGTGTTTGTACTTTGGACGGACTTGTGTACACACGCTCGGAAAATCCAACAACCGACTGTTGTCCGTGGAAAATTTTAAAACCTGCCATCCAACATTTGTCCGCGGGAAATCCGACAACAATTGTCCGATGGAACGTACACAAGGTCGATTTACGGCCAACAGCCTGTCATCGAACATTTCCCGGCGAGAAGTCCGATCGTGTGTACGCGACTTTACTGGTGTCTCAGGGCCGGCAGGATCCTTTGCTCCCCCATGTATTGGTACTGGAAGGACATGAAATTTAAGTAAAGCCTTTTGAATATTTGTGCTCATTAGCTATGTTAATTTTGCAGACTTTTTTTTTTTTTTGCAAGTACTGTTGCTTTCCAGAGTCTGAAGTGAGCTGTACTGTCATCTATAATCTGGTTAGGGTGATCTATGGTAGCCATATGTTCCTACTGAGAAGAACTCTACTGCTCCTGGCAAAACAAACCAAGGTAACGTGTGCGCCTTCCGTGTTCAGCTTGTATTGTTGAGGGAAAACTGAAAGCAGCAGGTGGGGGCTGCTGCAGCTCCTCTTTAGTGTGCACTGAGTGCGGGCAAAACGAATGGGCATCTAGAGATTGATTTACTAAAGGCAAATAGACTGTTCAATTTACAAGGGAAGTTGTGCTTTGCAAAGGATGAGGTGAAGCTCTGCTAACTTCCATCATCCAATGATGTGCAAACAAAACTTTTTTTTTTTAAAAAAACTTTCTTTCCACACGATTGGGTATTCTTTACAAAAGTGAAATTTCACTGCATTCACTAAGCTCTGGGGAAACTTCCTTTGCAAAGTGCAACTTCACTTGCAAGGTGAACAGTTCTTTTTGCTTTAAGCAAATCAACACCTACAGTAAGTGTCCATTGGTGAAAAGCCTACTAACCTTTAGGCCCCATTCACACTTCTGAATGGTTCTGTTTGCGATTAGCTTTGGGAGACCTAGTAGGGGGTCTTCTCTGCTATTAGCGGTGGGTGGGAATCCCCACTGAAAGCAATTGGAGGCTGACAGCTCCCGCAACTATTTGCAGCTGATTGCATGGAACAATTGCCTGCGAATGATCAGCCTTGGATGCAAATGTGAATGCGGCCTCAGCAAATCAAACCCCCTCCCGAGTCTCAAATTCTCTGGGAAGGTAGGTGAAGACAAATCTAGCAATAACCCAGGATATGCCCGACCACCAGCAAATTAAAGAAGGTTCTCCTGATTAAAGCGTAAATAAACTCCCTCAATCAACATTAAAGAGGAACTGCAGTCTGCTCATATAATAAAAACATCTTTGCTGTTCTGAAGCTTCCCTCCAACCACTTTGCATATTATTTTATATATACTGTGATTCTGTACTTGCCAAATATGCTGCAGAAATCTCCCTCCACTGAGACTGGCTGCAGACATGTTAACTGTGGGCAGCTGAAGCTGCTGCCTGTTCTTCCTGGATTTACACAGACACACAGAGGCACACCTCCAGCTCTGCAGCTCTCATCGGCCCTCTTATGACTCATCCCCCCTCCCTTCCTGGCAAACTCTCACAAGAGCTGTGCATGATGTCAGAATCCTAGGCTAATGACCAGACAAGAAACAGGAAGTGGGCTGTATAAGGTATTTACTGGCAGAAAAAAAAATGTTTTACTATCCAAAGTTAAAACAACAACAAAGGCAGAAGATTTAATAGATGGAAAGATGAAATAATGACTGAAGGTCCGCTTTAACTGTTTTTAATCCTTATGCTGCTAGCATTAGCAGTAAGGTATATTATATTTACTTCTTTTAAACCTTATTTTTTTAGTTGTTTCCTGGTTTGGCCTAGGCTAAAATGATGTCAAAAATCCCTGGAATCTTCATGGGCATTTGCTTTGCTTTCATCTGGAGGAGGGGCTTTCTCAGCTAAGTACATGCTCTTGTCTGCATACCTGAGTTGAGGGCAGATGGATTCCAGGAAGCAAAGGCTACATGAATCATCTGCCCTTACTCAAGATGGCCACAGCTAGAAATGCTAGGGTGGTGTTTTTTTAAAGTGGAACATGGAGACATGGATGGAAGGATGGGTGAGTTTTCTCTAAATGTTAAAGTGGTTCTAATGGCTAAAGTTTTTTTTTTTTTTTTTTAACCTTATTGCATTCTAAGCATTAATATAAAAAAGACCTTCCAAATATTGCTCCCCCCCCAGCCCTCCTCTAAATACTTACCTAAGCCCAATCTCAACCTAGAGCTGTGCCCGAGAGCAGTGGCTCTCTCCACTCTCTCTCTGTCCTCACAGGGCAGAGAGGAAGCAACAGGAGCTATTGGCTCCTTCTGTTGTCAATCAAATCCTGTGAAGAGGGAGCAGGAGCTGGGCTGAGACACTCTGTCTGTGTCTATAGACACGGGCAGTGTGGCTCAGGATCAGACACGCACTAATGCCCCCATAGGAAGCTGTTTCCTTTGGGGGCACTTGCAGAAGAGGAGGAGCCAGGAGCACCGGCGAGGATCCCAGAAGAGAACAAGTGCCCGCACGAGTTGCCTCATAGGAAGTGCTTCCTATGGCGCATTTGCCAAAGAGGAGGAGCCAGGAGCGCCAGCAGACGGACTTCAGAAGTGGTGATTTGGGGCTGTTCTGTGAAAAACCGATGCAGGAAAACCAAAAGCAGGTATGATATGATTATTATTATTTTAAGAAAGAAGGTTTAGAATCACTTTAAATTTGGATTAACCACTTGACCTCCAGAAGATTTAACCCCCTTCATGACCAGGGCCATTTTTTGCAATACGGCACTGCGTTACTTTAACTGACAATTGCGCGGTCGTGCGATGCTGTACCCAAATAAGATTTTGGTCCCTTTTTTTCCCACAAATAGAGCTTTATTTTGGTGATATTTGATCACCTCTGAGGTTTTTATTTTTTGCACTATAAACAAAAAAACAAAAATGACAATTTTGAAAAAAATAAACCAATATTTTTTTACTTTCTGCTTTAACCACTTCCCGCCCGCCCTATAGCGGATTGACGTCCGGGAAGTGGTTGTGTTATCCTGACTGGACGTCATATGACGTCCAGCAGGATAACATGCCGCAGCGCGCCCCCGGGGGCGCGCATCGCGGCGATCGGTGGAGCGGTGTGTCAGTCTGACACACCGCTACACTGATCTTGGTAAAAAGCCTCCGGCGGAGGCTCTTTACCACGTGATCAGCCGTGTCCAATCACGGCTGATCACGCTGTCAATAGGAAGAGCCGTTGATCGGCTCTTCCTCACTCGCGTCTGACAGACGCAAGTAGAGGAGAGCTGATCGGCGGCTCTCCTGGCAGGGGGGGTCTGCGCTGATTGTTTATCAGCGCAGCCCCCCCGCAGATCACCCCACTGGACTACCAGGGATGCCACTAGGACCACCAGGGAAGGGGCAACGTGGATGGCCAGGTATGTACCCCATGGCCATCCACATGTGCCCAATCTGTGCCAATCAGTGCCCACAAATGGGCACTGATTGGCACTATTATGCCAAAGATCTGCCCAGCAATGACCAGATCTGCCCAGCAATGCTATATCAGTGCCACCTGTCATTGCCCATCTGTGCCACCTGTCATTGCCCATCGGTGCCACCTGTCAGTGCCCATCGGTGCCACCTGTCAGTGCCCATCTGTGCCCATCAGTGCCCACCTATCAGTGCCCATCAGTGCCACACATCAGTGCCACACATAAGTACCCATCAGTGCCACCCATATATGCCAATCAATGCCACCTACGAGTGCCCATCAGTGCCGCCTATGTGTGCCCATCGGTGCCACCTATGAGTGCCCATCAGTGCCGCATACCAGTGCCACCTATCAGTGCCCATCAGTGCCACCTATCAGTGCCCATCAGTGCCGCCTATCAGTGCCCATCATCAGTGCCCATTAGTGCCACCTCATCAGTGCCACCTCATTGGTGCCACCTCATCGGTGCCCATCAGTGCCGCCGTATCAGTGCCCATCAGTGCAGCTATATCAGTGCCCATTATTGAAGGAGAAAGCGTACTTATTTACAAAAAAATTTAACAGAAACAAAGAAAAACTTGTTTTTTTTCGAAATTTTCGGTCTTTTTTTATTTGTTGCGCAAAAAATAAAAACCGCAGAGGTGATCAAATACCACCAAAAGAAAGCTCTATTTGTGGGAACAAAATGATAAAAAAATTGTTTGGGTACAGTGTAGCATGGCCGCGCAATTGTCATTCAAATTGCAACAGCGCTGAAAGGTGAAAATTGGGCTGGGCGGGAAGGTGTCTAAGTGCCTGGTATTGAAGTGGTTAAACTGTATCCATTAAAAAATAAAAAAAAAATCAAAATTCTTTATAAATTTAGGCCAATATCTATTCTGCTACATATTTTTGGTAAAAAAAATCCCAATAAGTGTATATTGATTTGTTTGTGCCTCTATAAACTATGGGATAATGGCACTGATCAGCGACTTATAGCGGGACTTTGCGGCAGACATTCTGGCACTAACTGACCCTTTTGACATTTTTTGAGGACCGGTGACACTAATACAGTGATCAGTGCTAAAAAATATGCACCGTCACTGTACTAATAACACTGGGAAGGGGTTAACATCAGGGGCGATCAAAGAGTTAACGGTGTGCCCAGACAGTGTTTATGTGACCTGTGTGAGGTGCTTTTACTAAGGGAAAAGATGGAAACACAAAATCCATCCCTTCCCTCCTGTCAGAATGGCGATCTGCCTTGTTTACATAGGCAGATCGCCATTCTACCTCTCTGCCAAATGATGGGCGGGTGCCGGCGGACATCGGGTACCATGCACCCGCCGATCGGCTTCCACTGTGTATAATATATATATATATATATATATATATATATATATATATATATATATATATATACGTGATTTGGCGCACAGGTGCCGCCCTGTAGCAGTAAAACTGCCTATAGGGCAGACCTTAAAATGTTACTAAACCCACAACAGTAAAATCAGAGTGTATATGCAGTAAAACATGTTTGTTATACTCACTGTGGAACCTAAGGGGTTAATCCTCCGCATTGTGTTAAAAGGCTGCTCCATCTTGTTTACAATCAATGTTATAGAGTTTCAAAAAATAAATACCAATTTTAGAAAATTAGAATGACAAATAACATAACAACTGGCAAGAAGCAATACAGTATTAAATGTATCATACAATTTTATGAATCAGAACAATTAATATATAACAAAGTGAAAATTTTAAAATCGAACAGACAAGATCCAAGTCGTAGAGGTCAGGTCAATTAGCCACTTCCGGACCCCCGCACGCCGATATACGTCCTAACTTTGAAGAGGAATATCGTCTTTATGGCAGCAGCTGCCATAACCCCGGTATCCGCTTTTTCGGCCGGCGGTCCGGTTTCGGTTAATAGTGGTATCTGTGGCGGATTTGCCGCAAGATCACTTTTATCTGTGGTGGGAGAGGGGCCCCCCTCCCGCCACGCTCTGGCGGAGACGATCGGATCCTCTTCCTTGCTGGGTATGGAGACAAGTGAGGGGGAAGATGGCCCCCACCCGTCTCCATAGCATTGCAGGTCAGAAGCATTGTCAAAACGTCACTTCCGCCCATAGCTCTTAAAGGGCCATTTAAAAAAAAAAAAAAATTAAATGACAATTTTTTTTTTATTGCATTTTAGTGTAAATATGAGATCTGAGGTCTTTTTGACCCCAGATCTCATATTTAAGAGGTCCTGTCATGCTTTTTCTATTACAAGGGATGTTTACATTCCTTGTAATAGGAATAAAAGTGACACAATTTTTTTTTTTTTTAAGAAGAGTGTAAAAATAAAAAATAAAAGGTAAAATAAATAAGAAAAAAAAAAAAAATTTAAGCGCGCCCCGTCCCACCGAGCTCATGTGCTGAAACGAACACATCCGTGAGTAGCGCCCCATGGCTTTTTTTCAGCCAGAATGTGGGGGAACACAGTTTCGGCACCTCCAGCACTGGATGTATGTAATACCATGGGGTGTGGGGTATGCTGGAGGGTCTATTGTCACTGGTGGGGATCTGATTTTGTGTGAGGGTCTATTGTTGCTGATGGGGAATCTATTGTTGCTGAGGGGGGGCTTATGTTGCTGGAAGGGATCTACTGTTGAGGGAGAGGTCTATTTTTACTGGCTGCTGGAGGATCTATTGATGCTGGCTGCTGGGAGATCTGTTGTTGCTGCTGGGGGGGGGGGGTTAATGTTGCTGGGTGGATATTTTGTTAGTGGGTGTGGTATTTTGTTGTGGGTGGTTCACTGTTGCTGCAGGGAATCTATTGTTGTTGGGGTGGAGTCCATTGTTGCTGGGGGAGTCTATTGTTGTGTGGGGATCTATTGCAGGGGATCTATTTTACTGCTTTTCTTTTTATCATTAACATGTTTCATACAAATGATTTAACCACAAAATGATAGTTGGTTCTGTATTCTCTAAAAAGGGCAGTACTGGTAGGTGGGTAGGGGGTGGAATCAAGGGATGGTGGTCAGAGATTGATAGGGGGCAGAGACAAGGGGTGACTCAGACAGGGGAAGTTCCTGCACCTATTCTCCGAGAAAAAAAACCCTGAGCGCCCCCATACTGTGTTTAAACCACACATGTGAGGTATCGCCGCGATCGGTAGAGCAAGAGCAATAATTCTAGCCCTATACCTCCTCTGTAAATCAAAACATGCAACCTGTAGAATTTTTTAAACGTCGCCTATGGAGATTTTTAGGGCTAAAAGTTTGTCGCCATTCCACGAGCGGGCGCAATTTTGAAGCGTGACATGTTGGGTATCAATTTACTCGGCGTAACATTATCTTTCACAATATTAAAAAAAAATTGGGCTAACTTTACTGTTGTCTTATTTTTTAAATTCAAAAATGTGTATTTTTTCCCAAAAAAGTGTGCTTGTAAGACCGCTGCGCAAATACGGTGTGACAGAAAGTATTGAAATGACCACCATTTTATTCTCTAGGGTGTTAGAAAAAAAAGATGTATAATGTTTGGGGGTTCTAAGTAATTTGCTAGCAAAAAAAACTGTTTTTAACTTGTAAACAACAAATCTCAAAAAGAGGTTCTGTCCTGGTTAGGATCATAAAAAATATATAAGGAAATGGATAAAAAGAAAGTAGCGAAGAGAAAAGAGGGAGGGGGGAGGGTTTAGTAACAACCCCTCGGCTGCTCCATCTTGTATGCACAGATCCTTCTCTTCTTCCACTGACTCCAGAACATGTCCGGATAGTACAGAGCCTTTGGAGTCAGGCTGCACGTGCTCAGTTTGGTGTGTATTGCTAGAGAGTTTTTTTTTTTTCTTGGGAGGGTGCATGTGATCAGTACAGGGCCAATCAGCACTGTCCAGACAGAGGGTCAGGGGTCCTGCAGCCTATTTAGCGTTTTCAGTTTGTGGTGCTCGGGTAGAGTTTAGTTCCGCCTTAAATACAAGCAAATGGAAACAGAAAACTGGAAAGGTCGTAGAGGAGCACCAAGCGCAATGGATTTTATCCATGGTTTCACAAATATTAGATGATACCACTGTTAACATTAAACTCATTGTGTTACAAGCGAAGGCCTTTGATTTGTCTGTAATCTGATGTTGGGGCATGTACCACTTTGACTGCAGCAACACACACGTGTATTCTTTCTCTAGAAAATGACAATATTCAGGTGAATAATGAAGAACATTCCAGCACAGCATTAACACAATTGATTTATTGATGATTACACAATGGGAGGTTATCTTTTGCTAATTGACTCAGTAAATAGGCTGCATTAAATTGCTGTGCTTTGAGCGTTATCAGCCGCAAAACATGAAAAATCAAACATTCGGTGCCACTTCTGAAACTGTGTGGTCACTGGAGGAACAAAGACGCCACTATATAGTCTAATCTCAATATCAATTAAGTCACCAGATGAATAGAATCTTGAAATTCTTCAATGATGCGGGGAGCAGGACGTCGTGTTTCAGTTCAGCAGAGAGCACATGAAAAGCTCTTTGTCTCAAAGGTCACCTGAGTATGTCGTTCTTTAGTTAAAGAGTAAAGATATAATCACGATATCTATCATAATATAATCTGGCTGTGGTGGCACGTATAGAATGTGGACATGGATGGACTGACATAAAATAGATTATCTTGGAGATGTCTGCAAACACTGATAACCAAAGATGTAGATATTGAGGCTGATATATGAAAAGATTTGAGAATGTTCACAAATAAAATGTGTGAAGATTCCCTTTAATTATCCAATCACGTGGAAAGAAAATGTGTTTCACATGCACATGATTGGGTAACTGAAATTAATCTTAACACATTTGATGGTATACCAGACCCAACCTAAAGCCGGCCATAGATGGAATAAATCTTGGCCAGGGACCAGCTGAGATTTGATCATCTATGGGTAGGCTGTTTGTACCCAAGTCAATCCATCAACTTGGGTACAACCAGCCTGTTGGATTTTCCTTACATGCGATTACTGCCGTCGGCTATAGCTGCTAGCAGTAATCATTGTATTCTGCCATCTTGGAAGGCTTCCCACCAGCAGAACACAATAGCACTGTGGGAGGGATTCCCCCATCAACGCTGACTGTGTTGATGGGGGAATCAAGCACTTTTCTTTCCTTCTACTCATGGTGGAAGGAAAGAAAATTGCAAAATCTATGGGATGCTTAAAGTGGATGTAAACTCGAATTTTTTTTTAATGTCATAATGTAGAGTATAAGATTTCCTATCATTTGAGCCCAGTCTTGCCACACAGAGTTAATCCAGCTCTGAACAATCCTCTTTTATCGTTCAGTGAGATAAAACTTGACAAACAGAGAAAAACTTTGTCAAATCCTCCCCCTTGCTGTGAGTGACAGGTGATTTACATATCTCGTGCACTAGTCTAAGACAGGCAGTATTTTTTAATTCCCCCCCCCACTCCTTTCTTCAGCAGCTCTGCAAGGATTGGCTGTTCCACACCTCAGCATGATTTGGCATGCTGAAGTCATGTGGTTACTTTCCTGTCTTTTCACTGGATGTTAGAGATCATAGCAGAAGTTCAGTGTAAGAAATACACAGGAGAAAATGCATATTGACAAGGGGAGTGTAGAGGTGGGCGGGGAGTCTACTAACATCACGACTCCACCCACCGAGCTCCAGACAACAGACCCGCCCACAGAATCTGCAGTTTTTCGGGTCTCATAACAGACAGAGGGGAGACATTTGACAGGTAAAGATACATACAGGAGGCATGTATATCCTTATAGATAACCCCTATGGCAGGAGTTTATTAAGGATGACATTGGGTTCACATCCACTTTAAGTTATGTGCAGGACTACATCAGGTCTCCACCTTCCAAGACCAGAGACAATGGGGTTGATCTACTAAAGACTTTTCACTTTGCAAGGGAAGAAGGATCTGGGGCTTTCCAAAGCGAGCAAAGTCCTTTCTTGTATTAGGAGAGGTATGGACTCCAGAGAGAGATATCATTTTGTCCATTTACAAATCATTAGTAAGACCTCTTCTGGAATATGCAGTTCAGTTTTGGGCACCAGTTTTTAAAAAAGACATCGGGGAACTGGAGAAAGTGCAGAGAAGGGCAACCAAACTGATAAGAGACAAGGAAGAGCTTAGCTAGGTGTAAAGATTAGAGGAACTGAGTTTATTCTCTCTTGAGAAGAGGAGATTAAGGGGGGATATGATCAACATGATCGCCATGTATAAATACAAAAGTGGTCCATATAGTGAACTCGGTGATGAGTTATTCACTTTAAGGTCATCACAGAGGACAAGGGGGCACTCTTTACGTCGAGAGGAAAAGAGATTTCATCTCCAAATACGGAAATGTTTCTTTACAGTAAGAGCTGTGAAAATGTGGAATAGACTCCCTCCAGAGGTGGTTCAGGCCAGTTCAGTAGATTGCTTTAAAAAAGGCCTGGATACTTTCCTAAATGCACACAATATAACTGGGTACTAACATTTATAGATAACATTGATCCAGGGAATATCTGAGTGCCTCTCGGGGGATCAGGAAGGAATTTTTTCCCCTGCTGTAGCAAATTGGATCATGCTTTGCTGGGGTTTTTTTCGCCTTCCTCTGGATCAACTGTGGGTATAGGATTGTGTATACAGGATTGTCTAGATGGACTTGTGTCTTTTTTCAACCTGATCAACTATGTAATTATGAAAGTTGCACTTTGCAAGGGAATTCTCCCCAGAGCTTAGTGAATTCACTTTGCAAAGGATCATGGACAAAGTAAATAAAAAAAACAGCATTTTTGATTGAACATGATTGGATAATGGAAGTCAGTAGAGGTTCACCCCACTCACTAAGCTCTGGGAGAAATTCTCTTGCAAAGTGAACAGTCTATTTGCCTTTAGTAAACCAACTCCATTGTCTCTGGTCCCAGAAGGTTGAGGCTGGATGTGGTCCTGCACATATCTTAGGGCCCTTTTACATGGGCCTAAAAAACTGGCAGGTGGACCTGATCAGAAGTTCTATGTGGGTCTATGGGCAGGCAAATGTAAACAGACTTGTGACTGTTTAAACCCACCTACCTCTGAGTCAATTCAGGTCTGGAAAAACAAGAACGGAAAAAGACAGAGTCCTTTCACGTTTTTCCTGAGCTAACTGTGAGGAATCAGAGGTAGCCTGATGTCAGTGGACACAAGGGGTGTGTATAGGTGTGGCTGAAGCCTGAGGAAGTAACACGCATGTCCCGAGCATGAAGCACCACCCACTGACCCGACTCGGAAGTGATGTCCCCTTGTGTACTCCACCGATTGTAGTCCTCGCCATCCGGAGGCATTGTGAACCAGCAGTGTGACCGGACAATAGACAACACCGCAGAGACACAGCTACAACAACACCAGTATTGGACTTTCTTTCCTTACCTGGTAGTCGGAGTGGATGACACCATATGCCTATCTTTACCACACCTTTGTGAGTGGATTTTATTTTTATTATTTACATTAAGAAATAATTGTTTACTGCACTTAGAGGGCGCTGTTCTCCTGTTCTAGTGATAGCAGAGTAGTGATAGCTTCCTACCGGGATTGTTCAAATGGGTTCAGACTAGGATCCAAACATGCCTGAGCTCTTTTCGACCGGACTGGTCTGACGGACGCCGATGGACCAAATCCGGCGAACAATCCAATCGTGTGTGGGCTTCACCGGACCTTCAGCGGACTTTTCCAGTCGAAAATCTGACGGACTTTAGATTTGGAACATGCTTCAAATCTTTACGTTGTAACCACGCCGGACCCAGAAATCCGCTCGTCTGTATGCTAGTCCAACGGACAAAAACCGACGCTAGGGCAGCTATTGGCTACTGGCTATCAACTTCCTTATTTTAGTCCGGTGTACGTCATCACGTATGAACATCGGACTTTGGTGTGATCGTGTGTAGGCAAGTCCGGTCGTTAGAAAGTTCGTTGAAAGTCCGCCAAAAGTCCGTCGAAAGTCCGTCGAAAGTCTGTCGGACAGGCTGTCGGACTTTTGTAGCTGAAAAGTCCGACCGTGTGTACACGGCATTAGGCTTCATTCCCACGAGGCGGATCCGCTGCCACGGAGTCCGCCTCTGTCCGCCAGTTCAGCGTGAGATCTCTCCGTTGATCTCCGCTGAGCCGGCAGATGACAGATCCCTCTCTGCTCACTGAGCGGGGAGGGGCTTGTCGAGTGCCGCTGGATGCTATGGAGAGATCGGACGAAAACGGACAGCATGTCCATTTCCATCAGATCTCACCCAATCCAATCCGCCAGAGACGGATGCGAACGTAGGGCCATCCGTCTGATTTTAGCAGATCGGACCGGGTCGGATGTCAGCGGACATGTCACCGCTGACATCCGTAGCTCCATAGACTAACATGGAGCGCCCGTTCAGGTCCACCGACAAAACTGACAGGCGGACCTGAACGGTCCGACAGTGTGAAAGAGGCCTTAGACCCGTGATGACAGTTTCAAAGAATAGGGAAAGAAAAGACAGGGTCAGAGGATATATTTGTAAAGTTGCTTGTTGTCCCTGGTTATTTTAATGTGACTAATGTTTTTTTTTTTTAAATTACAAATACCCTTCCACACATTAGTGGCAATGTAGCAGTGTTATGACATCTTTGTCAGAAACATCATGTCAGCCGTCAGAGAGATTGTGCCAGCTGTAAGGCTCATGCCTTATGTGATTGTGCACATGTTTTTGGGCATGGGAGACTAACTAGGCATGCAATAATACACACACGCCTGTGCATAAGAACGCATGCACAGCGATGTGAACGTGGATGCACAGGCACATCCACCACAAATACTGGTTCCCTGTGACCTATTTAAAAATGAGGCCTGCATAGGATCATTGTTGGATAGTCTTTCAACTTGTATCTCTGTTATCCTTCAACCTGAATCTTCTTGACTTTGTTATTGACCTGCCTATCATCTGACCTGCCTCTGGATTAACCCTGCCTGTTTATGCCTGCTGCTTACCTGTATTACCAGACTGGACTTTTGACCAAGGTTTTGTCAATAGATTTCATAGCTTGTTGCCCACAGGTTGTCAACTTTGGCCATCTCTGACCTTGATCCTGCTCGTGATTTGGTGCCTTCCTGCTGGACTGCTGAACTCGACATGGGACCCGACTCTGCTCTCTATTAGTCTGGGAGAAGTCAAAATGCCCTCATGCCCTGACAACTGCACCCTTCCATTGCCATAGCAGTCCCTGCTTCAACTTCCAGGAGTGCTCAGATGAGAATTCTGCAAGAGGCCACCCTCATCATCTCCAGCTCCACATACAGGTGCAAGCCAGCTTGCTGGCACCTGCACTCTTCCATTGCCCTAGTAGTCCCCCTTTCAACTTTCAGGGGTGCTCGAATGGGAATTTTACAAGAGGCTACCCTCAACATCTCAAGCTCCTCATACATTTGCCAACCTCTATAAACTAGGGAAAAAGTGTGTCACCAGCGGAATATTAAAAATTTCAGATCTGCTGCAGTTATAAATCCCCTACCAGTATTGAGTGGTAGGTAACATTGCAATAAAAGTGTAGCTGCGCTGATCCTAAAATTGCTCATATATCTTTACCACAAAAACATGAACAAATTATAACTGTGATTCATAAACAAATAAATTCAATTATCAAAATTATATATATATATATATAAATATAGTGGAAAATATTAATATATAGTGGAAAATGTTGAGACATAAACCATGTGTTTAACAATAGTCCCAATAATCCTCTTCACAAGCTGATTGTTTGAATCCCATGTGCACAAATTCACATCCGTGATTTAAGAAACTTTTCACCAATTCGTGAAAAACCACCACCTTCTGAAATGGACACTCACCAGAAACCAGAAAAATGTTGCCTTTGGTTTATACTGGGTTAACCACTCCACTCTTATGGGTATATCTGGGGTTTTCCAAATAGGTTGCCAATAGTTACTCCTTACACCTCCACATTAGTCTTGCTATCTCAAAAAAGGCGGCATCCATCAATGCTCAACATGTTTAAAAATGTATTAATTAAATCAATAAGGTAAATATATAAAATGTGCACTCACAAATCTGGTGCTTTTAGGCCGGCACTAAGTTTTTCCAGCAATGTGTTTTTGGGGCTAACTCACGCCGGTTCATCTCCCGGGATCGGCGTGCTATCCAAGCCTCGGGTTAGGTCTGGAAGTGACGTTGGCGTTAACCCAGAAGCCTCTACGTGTTTTGCATACAATCATGCTTCATCAGGAAGGTTGTATGATTGTATGCGAAGTGTGTAGAGGCTTCTGGGTAAACGCCAACGTCACTTCTTGACCTAACCTGCACCAGATCGAGGCTTGGATCGCACGCCGATCCTGGGAGACGAACCAGCGTGAGTTAGCCCTAAAAACACACGGCTGGAAAGACTTAGTGTCGGTCTAAAGGCACCGTATTTATGAGTGCACATTTTATATATTTACCTTTTTTATTTAATTAATACATTTTTAAACATGTGGCGCAATGATGGATGTCTGCTTTTTATGAGATATCAAGACTAATGTGGAGGTGTAAGGAGTAACTATTGGCAACCTATTTGGAAAACCCCAGATATACCCATAAGAGTGGAGTGGTTAACCCAGTATAAACCAAAGGCGACATTTTTTTCTGGTTTCTGGTGAGTGTCCATTTCAGAAGGTGGTGGTGTTTCACGAATTGGTGAACAGTTTATATAGATCTATATCTATAGATCTATATATATCTATATATATATATATAGATATATATATAGATCTATATATATATATATATAGTTTTGATGATTGAATTTATTTGTTTATGAATCACAGTTATAATTTGTTCACGTTTTTGTGGTAAAGATATATGAGCATTTTTAGGATCAGCGAATTTGCCATGCCAACCTCTGCTTATCTCTGACCTTGATCCTGCTCATGATTTGGTGCCTTCCTGCTGGACTGTTTCTGAACTCGGATTGTGACCCTACTCTGCTCTCTACTAGTCTGGGTGAAGTCAGGGTGCCCTCATCGCTGTGTTTCTGCTTCCCTGACACCAGCACTCCCAAGTTCAAATCTGCGGTCCCAGCTTCCTGGCACCTCTGCCCTTCCATTGCCCTAGCATTCTCTGTTTTAACTTCCAGAGGTGCTCGGATGGGAATTGTGCAAGAGGCCACCCTCATCATCTCAAGCTCCTCATACAGGTAAGTGTCAGTCATTGGCATGCGCACAGGGTGTGCCAGTTGTGCCTGGGCATACTCTTATCACCTGGTGCACATTAGCATTACCGCTCTGTGCCGCAGCGGGAAGATCAATGTGCCAGATCCATATATAGGTAGACACACACACACACATGTGTTTTGAGCTTTGGGGTGCACACCTTAATGCAATAGGCTGTGCACGCCTATGGTAATGTACTTCTAGTTGCACTACCAGTTCCTCTTGTATTAGGTGAATAAAGAGGTAGAATGCTTTCTAAAAACAGAAAAGTGACTGATATGTGTGAGAATTCTATTTCATTATTATCTTTTTTGTTTACAGACTTTTTTATTTAGAGGAAAAATTGGTGGTACGAGAATATATTACAAATAAAAAATAAATTGTTCGGATACACTGTTGTATACATGTAATAAAAGCATTTTTATAATAATTATTCTGTTAGCCTAAATACACAAGTACTTGTTGTAAAAAAAAGAAGGGGACACTGATAAAATAAAGCTAAATTAAATGAAATACATTTAAACATGGTGCATTATTTTCAACCTTTGAAAATATAATATCATTATGATGAATGAGTATTTAAATTCTTCCATAGGTATTACCAAAATATAAGTTCAGTTATTTAGAGTTTGAAAGAGAATTTCAGCGTGTTTGATCCACGAATCCCATTTTTTGTAGTAGAAATGTGTAGTGTTATATAATGTATGAAAAAATCTTTCCATGAGACAGATTGAATTTATTCTTGAGTAAAACCTTGGATTGCGAGCATAATTCGTTCTGAAAACATGCTTGTAATCCAAAGCACTTGTGTATATCAAAGCAAATTGCCCCATAAGAAATAATGGAAACTCAAATGATTTGTTCCACAACCATTTATTCATAAATCCTTCAGTTTATAGTCCATATAAAAAGATTATAGCAATGTGATAGGTTGTGTAACCATAAAATGTCCATCCACAAATGGCAGCCTTCACAAGGGGATTAGAAGCAAAATCCAGCAGGAGCCACAGAGTATAAAAGAGAAGAGAGGAGCCTCTAATGCCACGTACACACGACCGGACTTTCCGTCAGAATAAACTCTGACAGTCTTTCCAAAGGAGTTTCGACGGAGTTCCGCTGAAATGGACTTGCCTACACACGATCACACCAAAGTCCGTTAGTTTAGAACGCGATGAGGTACGACGGGACTAGAAAAGGAAGTTCAATAGCCAGAAGTCAATAGCTGCCCTTGCGTCGTTTTTGGTCCTTCGGAATAGCATACAGACGAACGTTTTTTCCGATAGGAACTGATTCCGTCGGAAAGACTTAAAACATGTTCTATTTCTAGGTCTGTCAGAATTTTTGAAAAAAAAAAGTCCACTGGAGCCCACACACGATCGGAATATCTGATGAAATGATTCCGTCTGACCTTTTCTGCCGGAAAGTCCGGTCGTGTGTACGGGGCATTAGTGTAGCAATATGTTGCTAAATGTACCTTCATTAAATGCAGGGCTTTTTTTCTCAAACAATAGGTGCTGGAACTTAACCACGGCCCCACAAAATCCCTCCCTCTACACACACCCTCCAAATCACATCAAATAGTGGGTGTGTTCAGTCAAATTTCACAAAAACAGGAGGGTCTTAAAGGGGCATTAAATACCAGGATTTCATTACATACAGAGTGCAGAGCTGTCACTTGTAAACACAGAAACCAGACTTCAAGTGATTGTGGTGAGCAGGCACCAAAGGGTCTGAGCCAGAGGTGGTGGAACTGAGTTCACCAAGTTCCCCCTGAAAAAAAGCCCTGATTAAATGTAACCATATTGCTACACTTAGAGGCGCCTCTCTTCTCTTTTATACTCAGTTGTGACGCTACTTGTATATCAAGTCAAAATGTATTAAAAAATTTTGCTTGTCTTGCAAAACGCTCTCAAACCAAGTTACTCGCAAACCAAGGTTTTACTGTACTTTCAATTGAGTGATAGGGAATAAAGATGACTTCCATTGAAAAGCAATTAACCAGGGAATCGCTACACTTATCATATGGATAAGTCTCATGTGTGGTATGAAAATGCCATAAATAGCTGTAAATAATAAGCAGTTAGATAGATTAAAAGAAAGATTCATACGTGTGTCAGAAATAGCTGAAGCGAAGTTTTCCAGTTGGCGCCAGATATGTGAAATTTTATCGCAATCCCAGAAAATGTGGGAAAAAGAGCCTGAGGATGGACATCCTCTAAAACAAGTTGATGGAGTTGATGGAAAAATGGCGTGCAGTTTATTAGGGGTATAGCACCATCTTGTAAATAGTTTAATGGCTGTTTCTCTTACTGTGAGTGATCTCGTGTTTTTGTGAAGGTTTATAAATGCTATCACTCCATTCCTCAGTAGAGAAAGATATGTTGCATTCCAGTTCCCATTTTTGCATATAAGAGAGTTTCTCTTGCGAGTCAAAATTCACTAGATTTTGGTATATTTCTGAAATTAGGCTTCTTCCTCTTGGGTTTATCTTTACATAAGATTTGAAGAGGCCTGTGTCTGTCGTAATATAGTAAGTATTATAAAATTGTCTAATTTGCAGATACCTACAATGTTCATTATTTGGTATATGATATTTTGTCTTTAGGGACTGAAATTACAAGAAAAGATAATCCCCCTCCGTTGGGACTTTGTAGGCAACAACCACACATAAGTAGATTAGAAAATATATTTATTATGTATATATAAAATCCTTCGATCATACAATGATCGTTGGTTTGACATATCGAAAGATAAAAAGTCAAAAAAGACAACCGGTTACATGATTTGCATGACAATTGATTTTACTCTCCGGTACAGAGTGGTCTCCGGTAGCTGACGCGTTTCTGGTTCAAGCACCTTCGGAGATTTGATAAGAGTATATGCAGTCATATTTTTGTCTTACTATAAAAACAGAAAAAAAAACATATCATAGCAATAAAACATGGATATTGACAACCATAGGAGACAAGTGGATGACAGTTGCTATAAGCGAACACCTACCATGCAAAATGTTCCGTCGTGCAACTTGAAAAAATAATAAATAAATAAAGCGCTGCCAGCGGGGGGTGTCGATAGGTGCCCACCAAGAACACCAGTATCACACGATAATGTCAAAGGGAAAAACTCGCTTATTTATTCTGCCTGATGAATAGACAAAAAAAAAAGGGACTGAAATTAAGTGAAATTGGAGTTTTCAATGAGTTTATATAAGGATGTTAAATTATTATCGATCCACCAGGAGTAATTATCTAGTTCATATAGACTTAGAGGGAATTTTGGGTCTCCTAAAAACGTAGCTTGAGGGGGGGATTTTAAGGTCAGATTGTATTTTTTTTTTATATATTCTCCATAGTTGTAAAGAATGAAGAACTACTTGATTTAAATCTACAAACCTTTTTTGCGGGATATTTGTAGACCATAGTATACCCGATAGGGAGTAGGGGTATACAGAGTTATTTTCAAATTGGACCCAAATTTCATTATCTTAACAGAACACAACCAATAACACAAGGAAGTCTCTTCACTTCTCAGGAAAGGGAACTATAGCCAGCCGACGTGCAATAAGATGGACTAAACTGGCTGGGTAATAAAAGATCATCCAATAAATGACTTCGCTGGAGTATTTAGTGGAACTGTAAAAGTTTGGACAAGCAACGCAGCTGGATGACAAACGAAGGGATCTAAATTTCTCCCCGGGTCCGTAAGGGGGACGAGCAGGACAGCAGCCATGACACCGAAAGAAAGAGCTATAATAGGAAAAATGGAAAGTTAGAAAGCCAAGAAAAACAAGTAATAAATAGATTTTATTGAGAAACAGCGGAAACCGAGAACAGGACCTATGAACGTAACATCTGAATCTGATTTGCAGTATTTCAGAGATGCTTTGGACTAATAACTCTTTCAATGCCAGGCTTGACAGAGCGTAGGCAGAATATAGACAGAACATATGGGAAAATGTAGTGAAAATGATCACATTAATGAAAATGTATTCAGAAGAGACAACATATAAATGATCACAAATGTATTTAAAAAGATGTAGAAATGATCGCTGTTCTCAAAGCCTAAGTTTAGATAAAACTTTTTTTTGTTTATTCAAATCAGCACAAGGGACAATACTTACATTTAATTCTAAATGCCCCTTGTGCTGGTGCTGGCTGTCATAGTTGAACTCCTCTGTTCTCTGTGGCCGAGGCATTCCCCTCTCCACAGCTTTACATACAGAAAGGGGTGGTAATGCTTGTGACATTATTGTCCTTATATGGCCACAGCTGACAGCTACCTTCAAGGTTTGGTCCGAACCCAAGCTCACCTCAAAGGGCCAAGATGTGAGCAAGGTGCGGCATGGTGTGATGGGCAGTGAACACATAAAGTCTGAGTTAGGCAATAAATTTATATTGTAGAGTGGTTCAACACAACTTATTGAGGCCCGGCAGGTAGGAACAGTAGGTGTAGTCCTTGCACTGTTCCTCCTCCTCAGGAACCTTTCTCTACCTCTAAGCACTGTCCCTGCCAGATGGGAAACCTATCCCTACACTAGCCACTTGCATAAAGCTTGCCGAACCCAGAAGCCGGAGTCTTAAATAGACTCTGTCTGAAACAAAATGGCCACTGAAGTCACATGGGGTGCCAGCATCCAATCAGACAGCTGTCCCCTTGTGATCACAGGAAGTCATAGGAGAACCAAGTTCCTCACAACTTCCTTCACCTGACGCTTTGATCAAGCACCACCTACAGTGTACAGACTGCACCTGCTAATAATATCATTGTCCTAATATGGTCACATGACCATATTAAAGTGGTTGTAAACGCACAAAAAAAACCCCCTGCAAGACACAGGCATAATGAGCTAGTATGCATAGCATATTAGCTCATTATGAAATACATACCTTAGATCTAAGCCCCCGCAGTGGTCCTTGTACACTGCTTCGACCGGCAACATCGCTCCCGTAGTTATTTCCGGGTATCGCGGGCTCCGGCGCTGTGATTGGCCGGAGCCGCGATGACGTCACTCCCGCACATGTGAGTGGGAGCCGCCGGTAACAGCACGTCAGCCGAAGCAATGCACGAACATGCCGTTGCTTCAATGCGCATGTGCCGATGACGTCAGCACATGCTGATACAGGGGATATCTCCTAAACCTGAATGGTTTAGGAGATATCCACGGTAGTTACAGGTAAGCCTCATTATAGGCTTGCCTGTAGTAAAAAGTGGATTTATGGGTTTACATCCACTTTAAGTCAATGCCATTGACCACATGGCCATATTAGGTCATCAATGTCACAAGCATCCCCACCCATTTGTGTATAAGCAGTTGAGGGGCGGGGAATTCCCTTCCACAGCTGATTGGCACTGACAGCTTCGTTCTGGTTTCAATGGTCTCCACTTTGGTTTAACTTCCTGCTAGTGACAACAATGGACCCTGCCTGCACAATGTGTGTTGGCACGGCCTCTTGTGGTCTCCCACCAGAGGGTGCAAGTGACAGAATGACAACACAGGGGCACATTTGAAAGAGAGTTGTCAACTCATAGCAGGAAGTGCTTCAACAAGAATAAATAGTTATTTTAACATAGATATATGTCAATCCACCAGTGCTCAGGATCCAAAATAGTTAAATCTCCAGACAGCTTCCCAAAAGTTATGGGTCCTCTGATTTGGTTGCTCCACAAGATAGGGCATCTCAGGATATATATTCAAAATGAGAATAGAAATGCCTCATGGTGTAGTATTCCAAACATTTTTTTTTAGAATTCCAGAATATTTACCAGAGACAAAGATTAAACCAGCATGTCATCACAAGCCATGAGAGGGTTTCTAACCAACAAAATGGCAGCAGTCCGTGTGTGTAGTGGCCTTACGTGACCTAGCTCCACCCACGCGTTTGTCATCATCATAAGACGTCCCTGATGAAGCTAGGCATGAGGGCTGTGGCCATTTTGTTGTTTGGAAACTCTCCCTTGTCTTGTGATGACATGCTGATTTAATCTTTGTATCTTGTGAGTATTCTGGAATTCTAAAAAAATGCTTAATTGTTGGTAATACTACACCATGAGACTTTTCTATCCTCCTTTTGAACACATTTGCTGAGATGCCCCATCTTTTGGAGCTATCAAATCAGAGGACCCATAACTTTTGGGAAGCTGTCTGGAGATTTGCCCGTGTTTGGTGTTTAATAAGGCGCTGTTTTTTGGTGGTCCACAACCGAGGGTAAGAGGCTCTGCTGCAGGTGGAGGATTCTTTCACATCACCCTTTTGTAATACTGTATGCACATCTGAGGTACCTTTTTGGATCCTGATTACCATCATTTGGACTTTGAAGGACTCTATATCTTTATTTATCTAATACCTTAAAGAAATGCATTATATATCTCTAGTTATTTTAATATAATGAAAGCTACATATTTTAAAAGGCTTAAAACAGCATTTGAAATTACATTAACATAAAAAAAAAAAACACATGTGCAATTTCAGTGAGTGGGTTTAGATTTACTTTAATGCAAGTATCTCAGGGTTAATGCTAAAGATCATTTCTGAGATATATATCATTGTCTGTGTCCACTTTTCGACGGAAAAGAAAAATCTCTAAGTAAAACTGTGTAATCTGCAGAGCCAAAGGCTCGATATTTAAATATGGGTGTAAGTGTGATTATATAGAGGCAGCACTATTTATTACCAACTGACTGTATTGATTGTGTCTTGTGTTGGCCGGAGCCAGCAAGAGTTACTCTTGCTGTGTACTAATACTGCCAGAAAAAGGTAAATACGTATTTTCAGTTGGCAGAGCACACTGCTAGAAAGTGCTTCCATCCCCACCAGTTGACCATCATTCAACAAGTTTCTGATACGAAGTGATATTCCACCAACGTCAGCTTGTCTTTTACATTCTACTAGGTCAGTTAGTAGGGCGCTTTCCAGAACCATTAACTTCTGCAAAGATCTCAGCGTGAGCACAGTTATAAAAAGAAATACTTAAAGAAGCATGTATTGATCGGGTCTTATAACAGAACACGGCGCACTTTGGGACTGGTATTCTGAAGCTGCTGATCTGTAGATCAGGGACATGCTGGTTAGTGTGATTGACATCCTACACTGACCTTGACCTGGTTCACCGATTGAAACTAGTTGAGGTTCTTCTATAAATAGTTGCTTTGCTTTATTTGTGCCAAGTCAGTAAATAATATCCAACACAATTAGTCTGATATTTCGTTTAAAAAACCTCTTGAAGCTTTTCGCGTATACGTGTATCTACAAATGTCATTGACATGCGATGTATATTTCAGATGAGGGCCTTTACTTCTTCACCTAATAACACATTTTTAATTGACCTTTTTGTGAATTGTGTTGATTTTTTTTTTATGTACATTGATTTTAGATGGAAATTATAGATTTTGTTATAATAGCTGTGTTAACCTTTAAATTCATTTTGACGTGGCTTTAATGTTATTGTATGCTTGCATATTTTTGGTATTATAAAAAGTAAATATTAAACAGAGCTTGTTATAGACCTTCCATACATATCTGAATTCTCAAACATGTGCTAATCAACTAAACATAGTCATAAATTAGTGAACCCAAGTACTAATTATGTGTCCACACAAAAAAACGCAAAAAAAATATACAAAAAAATATATATGACAAAAAATTATATAAATAAAAAGTCCCCCGAAAGAGTCTTTAAAGGTGTGAAAAACAAGCAAGGTCATGAAAATTGTGAAGAAAGAATGCTTGTGCAAATACGACCCTCTTAATACAATGCTACCTTGTGCTCGTGTGATATCATCCGCACTCACCAGATTCCGATGACCCCCTTGTTGTATAGAAAAAGGAGTCAAAAGCTCTTTGTGGTCACTATGGGACCTATCTGGTGCTCTCCAAAAAGGGTTCATGGTCTGGATGTTGTCTCCTCCTTGTGTGAATCCTTATTCTGACCCTCTTAATTCGTTGGCAGAATTAGTTTGTAAGATTTGTGTTGTATGTTAGTGCAAATAAAAAAAGTATCACGGACAGTACTCAATTTTCTTTGTAAGATAAGAAAGGAGAGGATTCCTTTCATAGTGAAAAACCGCATATATATATAGTAAACTTCCAACATCAAATTCTACCTATAGGTAAGCCTATAATAAGGCTTACCTATACAGTAGGTAGTGTAAATATCTCCTAAACGTGTACCATTTAGGAGATATTTACTGTACATGCAGCCAGTGACATCACTGACGCATGCACTCTGAAGGAACAACTACCCGCGCCGTTCCTTCAAAGCCGAGTGCCGTGACTGGCGGCTCCCGCGTGCGTGCGCGGGAGTGACATCATTGCGGCTCCAGACAGTCACAGAGCCGATATCCACGAATACGGAAGCAAGACGGGTGAAGATGGAAAAGGCCTCCAGCAATTTCACATAACGTGCTAGTGTGCAATGCATACTAGCATATTATGCCTTTACTTTGCAGGTAAGAAAAAAAAAACATACCTCCAGCGGTTTACAGCCGCTTTAAAAGTTAGTGAGTAAAAGCGTTACAAATAACTCCATATGAGTAAAAAGCATCGGTCTGGTATATGTATAGCAGGATGGATGCCGCCTTGTCTTTGGTGTGCGTTCCACCTACAGACCGGAAGTGACGCGTTTTGTCATCAAAACGTGCTGTCCTCAGAAGGAGGATGGTTGTACTGCAGTCAGTCTATTGCTCGACTGCAGTACAACCAGCCTGTCTGTTTTTTTTTTTAGTTCTATCACTACTGGCGCCTATAGCTGCTGGCAGTGATCATTATATTGTATTCCGATGGCTGGGAAACCCCTGCTGTCAGGATACAATAGCACAGCAGGAGGGATTCAACCATCAACGCAGTCAGTGTTGATGGGGGAAACAAGCAATTTCCTTTTCTTCAACCTGTAGTTGAAGGAAAGAAAATGCATAATGTATGTTCTGCCTTAAAGTGGTTGTAAACCGCAGACATGAAACATGAACAAAGCATGTCCTTCTATAGTGTGTGTATATCTCTTTTAGGAGCACTAAGTGTCATTTCTGTCTGCTGCTTCGTTCCTCTGCTGTCAGAATGAATCACTTCTGACAAGTTTTCCTGACACAAAGAGAAAAAAGGTGATGGGGAGGGAGCCCACAGCCTGTGATTGACATCCTCAGCTCTGTTCTTGTGTGCTGTGCGAGGGTAGGGGAGGGGGGTGTTCCTTCCCTCCAATCAGCTCTCAGAGCTCTCCTCACTGAATTCTGCAGAGTGTGACTTCAGCTCTCCACCCCTTTTCTCAGACAAGCTTTATAAATTCTGGACTTTGAACGTACGTAGAGAAGAAAAGAATGCAGATGAACATGTACAACTTATGTAGGATGAGGCCAGGCTGTGTATCAACTGAGGCCAGTCACTTCACTGGGTATATGTAAAGGTTTACAACCACTTTAACAACTGTTGAAATAAGATATCAGCCACACAGGGAGTACATTGAGGTTGATTTACTAAAGGCAAATATTGCGCTAGATCTGAGGGGAAGCTCTGAAATGAGGGGAAAAGTGCTGATTTCTATCATCAAATCATATGCAAGCAAAAATGCAGTTTGTTATTTTCCTTGTATGTTCCCGTCTAGGAGCAACTGCAATTGCAGTGCACAGACTATATGCCTTTAGTAAATCAGCCCCAATGCATTCAGTGGGATGTCCAACTTACAGAGTTCCAAAAGGAGCAGTGTTGCACAAAAATGCAGAAAGCAGAACTTAAATATATACAGTAAAATGCGATTGTGGCTCCCTCCCTGTACATACAGTATAGTAAATAGTTTCAAGTAAATGATAGGCTTGACTATATTTGCTCAATGACATCACTCAATGACCTCAACCAGATAGAACACCTTTGGATGAATTAGAGCGGAGACTGAGAGCCAGGCCTTCTCGACCTCACTTTTGGAAGAATGGTCAAATATTCCCATAGACACACTCCTAAACCTTGTGGACAACCTTCCCAGAAGAGTTGAAGCTGTTATAGCTGCAAAGGTTGGGCCAACTCAATATTGAACCCTACGGACTAAGACATTGATGCCATTGAAGTTCATGTGCTGAAGAAGCTCATTAGAGAGTGTAACGCGTACAGGTGTGAGGTGTCGCCATTATGGACGTTTTTCTCCGTACTCAACATTATTGATGCTATGCATGTTTTTCACATTTGTATGTGAGTAGTTTATCCCTGACTTAAGTTTTATTAGATGTTATAAGCAGAGAGCACTATGGTTTGCCATTGTTTTATATGGCTACACATGACTGAATGAGATCCCGGGAGGAGGTCTGAGCTGTCTAGGTGCACCGTGATGAGGATTCGTGTTCCCGAGGTATCCTGAGAGATATTTCACCAGGCGTGTGTGACTCTGTAGTGGAGTCCATATCATGAGAACCCGGGAGGAGGTCTGAGCTGTCTAGGTGCACTGTGATGAGGATTCATGTTCCCCAAGTATCCTGAGATATATCTTACCAGGTGTGTGTGATTCTGTAGTGGGGCCCATTTCGTGAGAAACTGGGAGGAGGTCTGCCTTGTCCAGGATCACCAGGAGGAGGAAGGGTTTCCCTGAGGCATCCTGAGAGATATTACTACAGGCGTGTGTGACTCTGTAGTGAGGTCCATCTTATGAGAACCCGGGAGGAGGTCTGAGCTGTCTAGGTGCACAGTGATGGGGATTCGTGTTCACGAGGTATCCTGAGAGATATTTCACCAGGCGTGTGTGACTCTGTAGTGGGGTCCATGTCATGAGAAACCTGGAGGAGGTCTGCCTTGTCCAGGACCACCAGGAGGAGGAAGGGTTTCCCTGAGGCATCCTGAGAGATATTACTACAGGTGTGTGTGACTCTGTAGTGAGGTCCATCTCATGAGAACCCGGGAGGAGGTCTGCCTTGTCCAGGAACATCAGGAGGAGGAAGGGTTTCCCCGAGGCATCCTGAGAGATATTACTACAGGTGTGTGAGACTCTGTAGTGGGGTCAACATTGGGAGGTGAGTAAGGCATTCCAGGTAGAGGTGGTGGTCACTGAAGTCACTGAATATCAATGAACTGTCACTGAATGTTGCAGTACGGTGGAATTTTGTCAATATTTGGACTTGATTTATGAGTTTTTGGTTGCGCTACACTATATATATTATATTTTGTTTATTACCTATTGAGAGTCACAAGTGGCTACACTGTAAGTGGTGTGGACCGCAATCACGCCAAGCCTATTAGTAGGCCATTATATTGATTATTTTATTTTCACAATCACATTGTTTATTGCACTGTTTATATATATGTTTTCACTACTTGTATATCAAGACATCGCTCGTTTATCAAGTCAAAATGTATAAAAAAAAAATAGCTCGTCTAGCAAAACACTCTCTAACCAAGTTACTCTCAATCCAAGGTTTTAGTGCGGCACAGTGGTTTAGTGGATAGCACTTTCACCTAGCAGTAAGAAGGGTCGCTGCTTCAAATCCCAACCACGACACTACCTGCCTGGAGTTTGCATGTTCTCCCTGTGCCTGCACGGGTTTCGTCCGGGTACTCCAGTTTCCTCCCACACTCCAAAGACATGCTGGTAGTTTAATTGAATCCTGTCTAAATTGTCCCTAGTATGTATGAATGTGAGTTAGGGACCATAGATTGTAAGCTCCTTGAGAGTAGGGACTGATGTGAATGTACAATAGATGTAAAGCGCTGTATAAATTGACGGTGCTATATAAGTACCTGAAATAAATAAATAAAATAAATAATAATAGTGTACATTTGTCCCAATTAATGTCCCAGTCAAAGAAAACAGTTGATGCTAATTTATGTAAGGAAACAAAAAAAAAATTGACTTTAAAACAAAATTAAATGTGAGCATGTGGTGTGTACAGGTGAAGCTTTATTTTAAAATCATGTGTAAAATTAGATACAATAACAATATTTGGAGCTGCAAACCACATTTAATATAGGATTTCCACTCCATTGTGTGAAGTCCCTAATTTGAGTACATATTGGCAGCGGATAGGAACATGTGTTAGGAGGATATCTAGCTCCAGCCAAACAATTATCTAATGTTGTAGCTCAGAGTCCATTGCCTGAGAGGGACCATGCTGTGCAGTTCATGTTGTAATCTCTTTATACATGATCTTGAGGGCCAATTTTCTTGCTACTTGGATTCCAGATTAACTTTTCACATAGTCGTTGGTTTCCCAGAAGAGACATCCTCTTCTTCTATAGGGGACGTTCAGAGCCAGAATAGTTATTTAGAGGTGACTGCCCTTTAGCTGCTGTTTGGACCATAACTATGCTGTTAATTTAGCATGAAGGATCCACATTAGAGCAATGATACTATAGCAGGCAAACTCCATAGTGAGCATTTTAAAATCTGTTTGAATTTATTTCAAAGCCATTCTCTCTCTTGTAGAGGCATGTTAGGGGAATCATTTTTTTTTTCACATAAAACAGACAGAGAAAGGCTTTTCGGTGAAAGTATCATGTTATTTTCTTCTTCGCTCAAGAAGCATTTCATGTGTTTCGTTTAAATGTATTTTTTTTTTTGTAATTCTGCTGATGCCATATTTTCTTCTGGTTATTTATTGCTGTGCAAGCTTTATTTTGTAAAGCTAATGGGAAAAAAAACATAGTGCTTCCCCAATGCACAAACCAAATAACTCCCAAAAAGTAGACCTTGCCCTAGATTGGTCCTAAATAAAAATGACAAAACAATGACGGGGGGCGGAAATGCCAAAGTAGAGAATATTGATTTTAAAGTGTTTGTTACCCTAAAAAAAAAAAAAAAAAAAAAAGAAAATGGATCCTGTTCCCTTAAAGCAGGGCAACCCGGGGCCCTCCAGCTGTTGTGGAACTACATTTCCCATGAGGCATTGCAAGGCTGGTAGTTACAATGACTCCCAGAGGCACGATGGGATTTGTAGTTCTGCAACAGCTGGAAGGCCCCAGGTTGCCTACCCCTGTCTTAACCGCTTCAGCCCCCGGAAGAGTGCCCACTAGCCCCACAAATTAAAGGGGATGTACAGGTACGCCCAGGGGCGGACTGATAACTCATGGGGCCCCCGGGCAATCAGAGATTATGGGGCCACACAGTATACAATCACACAGTATACACATACATGTACACACAGTATACACAGACAGATGTAAAAAAAACACAGATTTATACATACTGTCCCTGGTTTAACTGAGGCTGGCAACCCTGATGGGGACCCCTAGTGGCCCAGGGCCCTCGGGCAGTGCCCGAGTGGCTCAATGGTCAGTCCGCCCCTGGGTACGCCCATTTGCCCACCGCTGCCATTGTACCGACGTATATCGGCAGTCGGCAAGTGGTTAAAGCATGTTATACAGCACAGTGCTTGTGCTGTGTAATTTGGCCCTTTCTATCACCTGAAATACCTGGCTGATCCTCTCCCCCCCCTTTAAACTGACCACGGTTTATCATGGCAGCTGAGCCCTGACACTGTGGTCAGTTTACGTGCCTCCGTCATCCGCAGCTCTCCTCTGTCCTCCTCTCCCCCCACCCCTCCCTGCCTGTCTGCTCATACCAGTGCCCACCCCCTCCCTTCCTGCTGGTTTAATAAGTTGGTGTTCTTACTATAATCCGCTCTGTTATAATAAATGCTGTGTCCCAGTGTATGTGTTTTTTTAAAAATCCACCGCTAAATACCTTATTTTATAGTGCCGCTCGGCGCTCACGTGACTGGCTGCCTCTCTCCTCCTCTCCTCCTCCTGGCTGACGTCAGTGGGGGTTTCTTGGGCCCGTCCGCTTTGCTGTCAAATTGAGAGAGGCAGCCGGTCATGTGAGCGCCAAGCGCTATAAAATAAGGTATTTAGCGGTGGATTTTTTATAAACACATTCACTAGGATACAGCATTTATTATAACAGAGGGGATTATAGCACCAACACTATGTGGCTTAAAGGATATCTAAAGCTTTGTTTAAAAAAAACAAAAACAACAAACATGTTATACTTCCTCTTCCTCTCCTCTGTGCACAGAGTGGCCCCGATCCTCCTCTTCTGGGGTTCCCTCAGCAGCGCTCCTGGTTCCTCCTCTTCTCGAGTGCCCAGTTGGAGAGCCGCTCTCCCTCGGGGCACTTGTGCGGGCGCATCCAGTATCCTACTGCTGCGTCTATTGACACAGATAGCAGGACTCAGCCCAGCTCCCGCGTCATTGGATTTGATTGACAGCAGCGGGAGCCAATGGCTGCGCTGCTATCAATCTATCCAATCAGGACCCGAGACACCGGCTGGAGCTGCTGTGCTCGTTCTGGTCGCTGGAAAGACCAGGTTCAGGTAAGTAAAAGGGGAGCTCTGGGGGGGCAGCTGCAGCACAGGAGGCTTTTCACCTCAATGCATAGAATGCATTAAGGTGAAAAACCTTGGGGGTTTACAACCCCTTTAACAACCACTGTAAAGTGATTCTAAATGTATATATTTTTTCTTTAACCACTTGACCTCTGGAAGATTTACCCCCCCCCCCCCTTTATGACCAGGCAATTTTTTTTTTAATTTTTTTTTTCGATACAGCACTGCATTACTTTAACTGACAATTGCGCGGTCATGCGACGTTGTACCCAAATAAAATTGATGTCCTTTTTCTCCCACAAATAGAGCTTTCTTTTGGTGGTATTTGATCACCTCTGCAGTTTTTATTTTTTGTGCTATAAACAAAATGTAAATTAAAAAAACAAACAATATTTCTTACTTTCTGCTATAAAACATATCCAATAAAAAAATTTAAAAAAATCAAATTTCTTCATAAATTTAGGCCAATATGTATTCTGCTACAAGTGTTTGGTAAAAGAAATCCCAATAAGCGTATATTGATTGGTTTACGCAAAAGTTATAGCGTCTACAAACTATGAGATATTTTGTTTTATTTGTTTTCATTTTCATTTTTACTAGTAATGGCAGCAATCAGCAACTTATAGGGGGACTGCGATATTGAGGTGGACAAATTGGACACTAACTTGGACTCTTTTAACACTCTTTTTGGGACCAGTGACACTAATACAGTGATCAGTGCTAAAAATATGCACTGTCACTGTGTTAATGACGACGTCAAGTGGTTAACCACCTAAGCCCTGGACCATTTGGCTGGCCAAAGACCAGAGCACTTTTTGCGATTCGGCACTGCGTCGCTTTAACTGACAATTGCGCGGTTGTGCGACGTGGCTCCCAAACAAACTTGACGTCCTTTTTTCCCCCACAAATAGAGCTTTCTTTTTCGTGGTATTTGATCACCTCTGCGGTTTTTATTTTTTGCGCTATAAACAAAAAAATAGTGACAATTTTGAAAAAAACGCATTATTTTTTACTTTTTGCTATAATAAATATCACCAAAAAATATATATAAAATTTTTTTTTTTTCCTCAGTTTAGGCCGATACGTATTCTTCTACATACTTTTGGTAAAAAAAATCACAATAAGCATTTATTTGATTGGTTTGCGCAAAAGTTATAGCGTCTACAAAATAGGGGATAGTTTTATGGCATTTTTATTATTAATTTTATTTTACTAATTATGGCGGTGATCTGTGATTTTTATCATGACTGCGACATTATGGCAGACACATCGGACATTTCTGACACTATTTTGGGACCATTGTCATTTATACAGCGATCAATGCTATAAAAATGCATTGATTACTGTGTAAATGTGACTGGCAGTGAAGGGTTTAACCACTAGGGGGCAGTGAAGGGGTTAAGTGTGTCCTAGGGAGTGATTCTAACTGTGGGGGGGAGGGGCTGTGTGTGACATGACACTGATCACCGCTCCCGATTACAGGGAGCTGTGATCAGTGACAGTGTCACAAGGCAGAACGGGGAAATGCTGATTTACATCAGCATTTCCCCATTCTTCCTCTCCGTGAGACGATCGCAGGTATCCCCGCGGACATCAAGTCCGCGGGACCCGCGATCACAGTCACGGAGCTTGCGACCGGCGTGCGCGCCGCTGGCGGCGTGTATGTGGCAGCAAATTTAAAGGGATGTACCTGTACGCCCATTTGCCTCTCTGTGCCATTGTGTCGACGTAAATGTACATGCTGCAGTCGGCAAGTGGTTAAAGTGCTTTTAAAGCCTCAAGGTTTTTCACCTTAATGCATTCTATGCATTAAGGTGAAAAACCTCCTGTGCTGCAGATCCACCCAGACCCCCCCCCCCCTTTTTCTTTACCTGAGCCCGATCCGATCCAGCGATGTGCTCAAGCGCAACAACTCCAGCCGCTGTCTCTCTCCTCATTGGACAAATTGATAGCAGCAGAAGTCATTGATTGGCTCCCACTGCTGTCAATTGAATCCTGTGACATGGGAACAGGTGGCGAGTCCCGCTGTCTGTGTCAATGTGGGTGCCCCCCAGTGAAAGCGACTTTCCGTTGGGGCACCTGATGAAGAGGAGGGGCCTGAAGCACTGGTGGGGACCCCAGAAGGAAAGGATTGGGGTTGCTCTGTGCAAAACATTTGCACAGAGCAGGTAAGTATAGGCGTGTTTGTTATTTTTATAACAAAACAAATCCAGGGTTTACAAACTTTGATGTTGATGTATCACAAAACATTCAAGGGTTACTTTACCATTACCTAAAAAACACCCGTGCCGGTAAGGGCTGCTTCAGAGGAAATCTTGTTCTCTGACCATTGGGTTATAGTGCCGCCTACCGCTGAAGGGTATGGTCAGAGATCAAGACCACTGCTGTGTCCTTCAGTGAACAGAAGGGAAAACCTGAGCAGCTATGACTAAAGTCGGATAATGCCCTTGTTATAGGTGTAGGCCATTTACATACCTCCCAAAGCCTGGCTAAAAAACACCCAGAGATGGCCTTGTTGCTAGGATGTTGCTAAGACACTCCCAGCCTTTACAGTTCATCCTCACCAACACAGCTCTCAAACCCCCACCCTACATTGTGTGGTTCACTATCCACTTGGTCACGGCATTGCTAAACTCAGAGCCACTGCAACAAGGAAAAGAGAGGACACACAAAGGTGTTTCAATCAGGTCTTAGCAATGTCCTAGCAACAAGGCAGGATTGGATGATGCCATCTTCAGGAGTTTTTAGGCCAGGCTTCGGGAGGAACGTGAATGGCCTACACATATAGCAAAGGTATTATTTTAATTTGGCCAAAGCTGCTCAGTTTGTTTTTATCTATAGGCACCACTTACCTGCATAAGCAGTTTTTTTTTTTGGTAAAGGTGAACTGATCCTTTAAAGATTTAATCAGATCATCTAATTTCAGTTGAGTTCAATTGTTTTCTGTCCTTCTTGCTGCTTTCTTCCTTTCCCCATATAAAAAAATATTGTATATTTAGTTGCCCGTTACACATATATACTTTGAATAATAACAAGTATGCCTTGGAGCTTTACCGAGAGCGCTTCATTTTCTCCTCCGCCACTTGTGTTAATACCCACCTCACAAAATAGATAATAGAGTACTCAGAGCACTGGATCTTGAATTTTACCTTTAATGTCAAGGTAACACAACCATTCAGTCAAGACAAAGAAGACACATTTACAATGGAAATCAAAGAAACACATCCTTGGGCCATAATGCAAATGTCACTGCAGGAGAAGTTTAATGCACTCATAAGTATGAAGAAATAGCAATAAGCAACCCGGTAAATCAAATCCATATACAATCTTAACAAGAAGCCTGATATTTGATGGTAATAGGTATTAACTTGAATTGTTTTATTTTATTACAACTCCATTTCTGTTTAGATTCCTTTGTTAACCCTCCATTGACTGATCACAGTATCCATATTTCTTAACAGGGTAATAGGAGATGTGGTGGTGGTGGATGGTGTGTGTCTTTGGGTGGGTGTTTGGGGTGTACAGGACGCCAGGGATGTGTCCTGGACAACAGGTATATTTCCCCATTATTTGAGTTGTGGTCCCCTTATGGGGGGGCAATAGAAGACTTTTTCTCTACTCAGGGGTTCCAACCCATTCAGGAACAGAGGTGAGGGGCTCTGGGGTAGTGTCACGTACCTGATCGAAGACTGAAATTGCAAGGTGGGCCTCGCTTGTATCTTCAGCCCAGGTCCCACGGAAGATGGAACAGAGGGTACTGAGGGATAGGAGGAACACGAGTGCCGGCAGGTGTTGATAGGGGTACTTGCAGCAGGAAATGCGGTCCCGGGCAGGCTGGCAGAACATCAGGTCAGGAACAGTAACTGTGCATGGAGATCCAGCCGAAGTTAAAGAGGCACTCCGCATAGGCTGCAGGTTCCAGATGCGAGGCTTGTCAGAGCAACCAGCAGACTTGAGACAGGAACTCACTGTGGTGAGCAGAGCTGATATAGATGACAGCCAGGTAGGCACTCGAATCAGATGTGGGAACAGAGCCAGGAACAGAAGCGTGGTCACAGGGATAGCCGAGGTCAGCAGCAGGCAGGCAGCGAGGTACAGAATCATAAAGCAAAGACGTGATTAGGAACTGAGCCGGGGTAAGGAACTGACAACAAGGCAAAACCAGGATCCAAGTTCAGGTCAGAAGGCAAGCCGGGTCAACAACAAGGGAACAAGCAGAGTAGCAGCAGGATGCAGATAATAGCTAAAAAGACCAGTCAGCACTTAAACATGAGCAGGAGCTTCCTTAAATAGCCTGTCTGGAGCCAATATGCACTGAGTGGGCATGCGCGCCCATGAGCACTCCTGGGCAAGCTCACCACTGCTAATAATTTTGTGCACATGCGCATTTCTGCGAGCCAAACATCTGATAGGCATTCTCTGACAAGTAGCCTGTTCAGAGAAGAGAGGACTGATTGACAATTTTTTTAGGATTGGTAAGTCCTCATTTGGGACCTGGAAATTTAGAGGCTCAGAGAGACTTTGGGTGGGAAACAGCCTCCAAACCCTGATTACAGGGACTTGGGTCCTAAAAGGGTTAACCCATCTGCAAGGAAGTCAAGGAACAGGAAACAGCCTGCAGGTGTCTGTGAGGTGGAGTGGAGCCTAATGTAGCTGAATAAGCAGTGTGGACTGTGTTACAGCTGAGACACGGTTGCTAAACTATGAAGGCCTTCTTTTTGGGACCCCTGAGGCAGGCGGGAAGTTTCAAAAACCCTGTTAAGGGATGAGTGCAACTGGCGGTGAGCCAAAGCTTTTATTTTTGTACCATGCTTGAGGTGATTGTAGCCGTATTAGTGCACTTGCAACAGAAACAATTGAGTACTGTCCGTACAGAAAAAGTACAAGAAATTGATGAACTATTTTTGTTTGTTTTTTTATACTGATTTTTGTTTGTTTCTTGCCGAGGATAAGTTATTTTGCCTATTTGAAAATTGAAGGGCTGTTTGCTTTTACCGATACGGCTGGTTGGTGATCCCAGGCTTCCACATATTACAGGGGGGAACTTAACGTATGATAAAAAAAGGGTGATTCTAGTGTATTCTGGAGACATCCTGGGGCCTCTTTGTTGATTGGGGAATGTGTGCGGGGGATGTGCTATGAGAAGTAAAGTTCTCCCGCTAAAAGCAGGGAACTGGAGATAAGTGCTCAGAGGTATAAGGCAGCTTGTGTTAGAGAGCTTTCAGGGAAAAGTCTTCTTTTTTCCTTGTAGTAATGCTAATCTCTAGCAGCCATATAGCCATGTAGTCCTTCTCTCTCAGCAAGCGTCCCACTTACACACACTCATAAGGTGCCTAGTGAATGAACTAGTAAATTAAAGAACTTATTGCTCTGAAGGAAGCATAGCCATTTCATCATGCTTTTGTCCCTTCTTGAACAAACCATGAAATGAAAGGAAAATCCACGGAGGGGAAATATGAAGAACTGCATGACGATTCTGAGGGAAGGAAATCCATTAGCCTATCAGCAACTTAGATGGGCTATACTGCAGGATAGAGGTCCATCACCAGCAAAGTGTCAGCTGTGGTTGGTTGAAGCAGGCTATTGCTCTTCTGTGTGCTGGCATTGGAGCAGCCTTGTTGCCTGGTCACATTTTGCCAGACTGTGAAGAAGTCTTGAATATTGGGATAGGTGTAGGAAGGTAAAGCTCTGTCACCTGTTCAAGGATGGTAGCATTAAATAGTGCCTTAAATAATTGAAAAGAGAGGGTTATTCTTACAGGGTGACTAGCACTTGGAGAATGAGAAGTAAACAATAGCAACCTTTGGTTGCAACTCACAGAAACCTACTGAGGGCTATTGGAAACGTTCCCTTATTACTCTGGTTGCTTGCTCCAGTTTGTATACATTTTAAGTGGGTTCTTACCTTGTTTCATGTCCGACATAGCCAGATGGGGACCATTTTAGTCTTGCAGCTCATTCTCTCTCACCAAGTAATTATAAGCTGTATACTAAGTTGTTAGGCAACTGGTCCTTTGCCGTTTTTTGGAAATATAGGATCTGTGATACAGACTAGAGTGACAAAACTATGGGACTTTTGCCAACTGTTCAGGCACACCACCTGGTTCAGAAATAGTTTAAATAGTAAACATGTTATGGTTGGATATTTATTATATATATTATTATCTGAACCATTTCAGGGTTCTTGAAGACAGTCTAATACACTACATTTATATGCCAGGATGTAATGTAAAAAGTTTATTTAAGGCTGCTGGAAGTAATAAAATGGAAATGATACGACCGCCCTTCACTTATTGTGATGTGGTGATGTATTATCCACAGTGGCTGGGGAAGCAAATCACAAACAACACCACTTTACTATATGCTGGGTCTTGTTTTCGGTCCCTCCTCCTAAACTTCTGCTACAATATCTAGTCTTCCGATATCAGGCAAACAGAAGTAGAATAAATATTGTCTCTTAGCTTACTGAAAACCATGGCAGCCCTTGATGTGGAATCCAGTGACTCACCATTAAAGCGGAGGTCCGGCGTTTTTTTTTATTTAGAAAAAAAATCACCGCCCTGTTTTTTACACCAAATCCCATATCCAACAGGATTAGTGGTGAATGTAGGTTTTGTAAATGCTTTTTAAAAAAAACGTACCTTGCTGTACCCACCGAACGCTCCCATTTTCAGTTTGTGCAACAGAAGCTCCCTGGTATCTCCTTCTGGGATACGGCGCTGCTGGCTATCTCACGCATGCACATACCATACACGGCATGGCGAGAGGATGCTTCAAGCGGCGGATGCCCATTGACTCCTGGGATTGATGACACTCATAACCCAAGAGCCAATGGGTGGGTGGGCAAACATGACGTACCTCGCTGCGGTGGGGTACCGCAGAAGTGGGGAATTAAAACCTCCAAAAAAAGGTATTTGCACTTTAGAAAAAAAAAAATGGGGAGTAGATTATTGGAAGTGGTCACGAAAGCGGGGGGGGAGTCGACAAAATGCCTGGAACTCCACTTTAAGAGGTCTGCATGCATTTTTTACACATTGGTGTTCTAAGGATTAAATCGGCAGCATCTGCATACCTTTATCACAACTTGTATACCCTTGGGGCATTCCATTGCCCTGGGCCCAATCTAGCAATATTCACTTTCTCTTCCATTTAACAAATCCAGCAATTGTGGAACGATTTGGGCTGAAGTTACCAGAGGTGGGGGACTCGAGTCACATGACTTGACTCGAGTCAGACTCGAGTCACCTGTTTGAGGACTTGCGACTTGCTTGACAAAATTAAATAAATGACTCGACTTGACTTTGACTTGTCACTAATGACTTGTGACTTGACTTTGACTTGGGCTATTTGACTTGCAATGACTTGGCACCACCAGTGCTGTGTCTTGGCCTAGGCAAAAGCCGACCCCCACCCCCCACAAAAGAAAGCTCCCCCCAAGTCCCAGCTTCGGGGTAGATCAGTATTTTGACTTAATTTGTGACTTGACCAAAATAAATGACTTGACTTGACTTGCTTGACTTCTAGCAGGGACTCGACTTGACTTGCTTGCTTTTCGCCACAGTAACTTGGGACTTGCTTGTGACTTGAAGGTTAAGACTTGAGACTTGCTTGTGACTTGCACATGTATGACTTACTCCCATCACTGGAAGCTACACACGGTTTAGGGAAAGACAGGCTCCAAAATGGGGAAAACCCACCATGATAGACACTTCAGGTAAAATCTTCTTTACATTACAGAAACAGAAGTGGTCTCCAGCCATTTAAAGATGCTAGCTTACTAAACTTCCATCTATCTCTCTACATTGCAATGTATCTGTTGTTCATTATCATTCAGTATTATTTACCTTTCTCTTCTCTATGTCTAGGCCGACTCCCTCCTGTTACGGAGGTTCTATGTGGAACTTTTTTTTTTTTTTTCACAGGAAGAAAATTTTCTGTTTTACCTTTTATAGAGGTCAAGAAGCAGCATATATTGAGTGGACCATTTATAACAATAAAATTGTGTCAGAAAATAAATCCAAAGCACATGTTTAGCGGTGGAAACATATGATCGATGCTCACTTAACCCAAAATGCATACCTATTGGTAATGTACATTAGTACGTTGAGCAGTGCGAACGCTGCATGTGTTTACAGAGAATTTGAACAGCTTCCAGACAGTGCTGGGCAACTTCTTGAAGTATTTAACCCTGTTTTCACAATTAAAATTATTATTAAATTTGTTATTATTTTTTTATTTTTATTTTTTTGCAATATCTTTTTTTTATTAAAGAGAAAGAAAATTACATATTCAAAAGATCACGGGTGCAATGTTGTACAAAATATAGATAACGGTTGCAAATAGGTACACAATGGACCAAGATATTAGTGGAGTTCCACCCACTTTTACAACTCTTCAGCATCCCTCACTAAACTGTGCACTGTAAACAAATTGGATATTTTAATTTTTTTTTTCAGCACCTACTGTATATCTGCTGTATTCATTTTACACTTCCTCCTCCCTGGCCGTGGCCCATCGCATCATTTCCTGTTTGCAATGCCTTCAGGGAAGGGGCGGCAACTTCCTCTGACACTGCCGTTGCTATGGAAACCTGACCTGAAACCTATTACACTGCTTGTGCTGCACTGAGCATGTGCGAGATCTGCAAGGATGAGATCCAGGAAGAAATACAGTCTGGCTTCAGGTGCCCACACTTAAGATGGCCACGGCCTGCTGTAAGTTTGTAAAATAACAAACTACTGCTATAAACTAACAAAACAGACCTTAGTTTACAGACTAACTTTACTAGAATACATTAAGCTTGTGTATTATAGGGGTATTTTTATTTAAAAAATATAATTTCGGCCGGAACACCACTTTAACCTTATATCAGAAGCATATTGGACAATATGGAGTATTAAAATGTGTAATCTTTTGGCAGAGATTATTGCATATGATATAGGAAACAAAACAGTAGACTTAAATAAAATGAAACATAAAGAGAGAAAATTTGTTATTATTTCTTTTTTTTTTCACTACTTGTAACCATTAAAGAGGAAGTAAACCCTGATGGGTTTTACTTCCTCTTTGTTTCCCTGCAAAGGTAAAGCATAATGGGCTACTATGCCCATCATGTGTCACTTACCTGACACAGGAGCCTGCGATGTCACCGCTATCCCCTCTTCCACGAAGCGTCCATCTTCCTTCCGGGTATCGCAGCTCAGGCGCTGTGATTGGCCCGGAGAAATGGCACCCTCAGTGCGCCTGCATGTGCCGTAGACATCGGTGCCTGTCTTTTGCAAATATCTCCTAAACCGTGTAGGTTTAGGAGATATTTATTGCACCTACAGGTAAGCCTTAATCTAGGCTTACCTGTAGGTAAAATTGGTCTGTATGGGTTTACAACCACTTTAAAATATAAAACCAGAACATTATTTTCTGAATCAGTATACCAATAGAATAAAAACATGACATTTTTTTGCAACAGTGTCCTTGATCCACTGCTTCACCGCAGGAAACAGACTACTCTGAACCCAGAAGTGCTGAGAGCTGAGCGCTTCCAGGTTCATAGGTTATATGAGGGATGTAGGAAGGGACATTACTCCATCTCCATCTCTACACACTTGCCATCTTGAAGGGAGACATCTGGAGGGGGGGTTGGGGTTTGGATGGGAGGGTTTCTAAAAAAGGCACCATGAATGCAATTTTTATGGTACTAATATAGTGCTGACAATTTATACAGTGCTTTACATATATTGCACATGTACATTCACATCAGTCCATACCCTCAAGGAACTTACAATGTAAGGTTCCTAAATTTAGACAGGAGCCAATTAACCCACCAGCATGTCTTTGGAGTGTGGGATGAAACTGGATTACCCCGAAGAAAACCCACACAGACACAGAGAGAACATGCAAACTCCAGGCAGGTAGTGCCGTGGTTGGGAGTTGAAGCAGTGCTGCTAGGTATAGGTTCTAACCACTAAGCCACTGTGCATCACTATAGCTGCTGAATTGCTGCTGTGTGTGTGCCCTGATGCTGTGCAGCCTCAAATTGCCTCAGCTCCCGGGAGTGACTACCTTTCTGGCCCTGGCCCCCACTCACCATACTTTACCATACCAAATTTTATTGAATTATCTGTAAGTATTCAGGATCGGCATAACTGCCTTTTGCTGTTATATTTAGTACCACATGAGTTTAATCAATTTATCTCTCATAGATATTCTTGAACTTTTGCCCCTGATGAGTGTTTACACACGAAACGCGTCAGTAATTGTGGGTTCAGATACATGCCTGCACCAGTACTTACTTCAGTTCATCATTTACATCTATCATGTTTATATTATTCCATATTACTTACCTTATTGCAATGTGCCACCTATGATGATTGTACCTATATGAATTTACATAATTTATTCATGAACATTTTATACCGTGTGTTACCAAGTTGATATGCATTTATATATCTTTGACGTTTTTTTTGTACATGTAGATGTATGTGTTATAAACACTTGTCATATATTTTTTGTACTATTTTATGAATTTTACATCTTCACATGTCATTAAATATGTTTTCCCATTAATCTCCTCCACAATGTCCTTAGTCTCATTTAAAGTCCCAAATTCCTTCTTTCTTTATTAGATGAACCCGGGATGGAGGCACATAGCATATGTGCTTCATTCAAAGTCCCAAAATTCCCCCCATTTCCATTGCAGATAAGGGGCATCTATGGATAAAAACAAACTGTGCAGCTCTGACTAAAGTTGAATAATGTCATTGCTATAGGTTTAGGCCAGGGGTCTCCTAACTTTCTAAACAAAGGACCAGGTTTACTGCCCTTTAGGCCTTAAGGGGAGCCGGACTGTCACCCGTGGGAGAAGAAAAATGTTTTCAATAAAAAGAATAGTGCCCCATCTTTGGTGTCAGTGGAGGAATAGTTCCTCACAGAGCTTTTTTTCTCAGATAATAGGTGTGGGAAGTCTCCCTTTCCAAATCACTCCTTGTCTCTGCCCCTACCCACCTCTGAGCACTGTTCCTTGGTTTCACCCCTTATCCACCTCCCAGCACCACCCTTTTAGAGAATACAGAACCAAGTATCATTTTGTGGTGCTAAGTCATTTGTATGGAATTTTAAAATAATAACAAGCTAAGCTGTAAAATAGATCTCCTGGAGCCAGCAACAATAGACCCCACCGGCAACAATGGACCACCCGCAACAAAATACCTCCAGCAACAATAGACCCCAAGCAGCAGCAACAGATCTCCCCTCAGCCAGCATCAATAGACCCTCCAGCACACCAAGCGTGCCATTACATACGTTCAGTGCTGGAGGTGCCGGAACTGCATTCCCCCCTCGTTCCTGTTGAAAAAATGCTCTGGTTCCTCATATTTGGTGTTAGTGGGAGAAATTGTGCCCCATCTTTGGTGTTAGTGGGGGGGATAAAGCCTCATTGTTTGTGTCAGTGGGAGGAATAGTGCCCCATATCAGTGGAAGAAATAGTGTCCCAAGGGCCTAATAAGGGCAAGCAAAGGGCCGCATCTGGTTTTTGAGACCGATGGTGTAGGCCATTTACCTACCTTCTAAAGCCAGCTTGGAATAATCCCAGAACATTGCTAAGTGAGGTCTAGTCATTACTGCTCACCTCCTTCATCTCAGAAGTGAGCTCTCAAAAGCTGAGCTCAGAGCTACTGCATCATGGGAGAGAAAGAGCATGCAAGGGGGTTTGAATCAGAAATAGAGCTCATTCCTGTGATGGTGGAGGTGAGCAGTAACAGCTAAGTCTCACTTATTCTCACTTATCCTAATTGCCGGAAGGGTGTCTATGTACGTCCTCCCGAGAATGCTTCACCTGCGCGCCCCCTACAGGGCGCACGCGGAGCGTTCAGTGATCAGCAAGTCAGTGAGACTCAGCTGATCACAGATCGGAGTAAGGGCTGATCCCGACCCCTTACCACGTGATCAGCTGTCAGCCAATGACAGCTGATCACGTGATGTCAGAAGATCGTAATCGGCTTTTTTTTTCCTCACACTGACAGCATAGGGAAAAAAGTCAATTAGCAGCCTCTGTCAGAGGGAAATAAGTCCCGATCACGAAGAGCAACTGCTGCTACGCAGTGCCCACTAGTGCCACCTACCAGTGCATATAAGTGCTGCCTATCAGTGCCCACCAGTGCCACCTACCAGTGCCCACTAGTGTCACCTATTAGTGTCCACCAGTGCCACCTATCAGTGCCTATCAGTGCTTCCAATCAGTGCCCATCAGTGCCTTATCATCAGTGCCAACTATCAGTACTGTATATCAGTGTCACCTACCAGTGCCTATCAGTGCCCTTCAGTGCCACCTCTCAGTGCCCATCAGTGCAGCCTATCGGTGCCCACCAGTGCTGCCTCATCAGCGCACATCAATGAAGGAGAAAAATTACCTGTTTTCAAAATTTTATAACAAACTATGAAACAGTTTTTTCTTAATTTTCGGTCTTATTTCGTTTTTTTTTTTTTAGCAAACAATAAAAAAACCCAGCAGTGATTAAATACCACCAAAAGAAAGCTATATTTGTGTGAAAAAAAGGATAAAAATTCTATTTGGGTACAGTGTTGCATGACCGCGTAATTGTCATTCAAAGTGCGATAGCGCTGAAAGCTGAAAATTGGCCTGGGCAGGAGGGAGGTTGAAGTGCCTGGTATTGAAGTGGTTAAGATAAAAAAAATCTTCTGCCTTTACAACCACTTTAAGGCTTCATAAGGCTCAGGATTCAGGAGGTATGTAATTCGCCTACACCTATAGGGCAAAGGCATTATTCAACTTTAGTCAGAGCTGCACAGTTTATTTTTATCTACAGACACCCCTTACCTGCATAGGTAATTTTTCGTAAAGGTGAACTACCCCTTTAAACATAAATATTGATGGGGTTTGTCACTCTCGCTTTAATGACGTTTTTAGCTGACTTTCAGCAAGCTCTAAAGCTGGCCTTACATGCGGCAATATTATAGAGCAATCAAACTTTTTATTCTAAATCACAATGCAATCGAAGAATTAAAATGATAGTTTCTAGTGACTGGAAGGAATAAAAATGAAAAATCTGATACCTTTCGTCAAAGTTTCTGTAGATTGTTTCTGTTTTTGATTTGATCTCTCAATAAACTATATAAAACAATAAATTATCGTCCAATTTGAATTCACAATCCATGGCAATCTGGTAGTCGATCAAACTCATGGATGGTAGATTGCTTCGTTTCTTGCGATTACTTTTGTTCATATATGCGGTTCTTCAAAAGTGGTTAACCACTTCAATACCAGGCACTTTCACTCCTTTCCTTCCCAGGCCGATTTTCAGCTTTCAGCGCTGTCACACTTTGAATGAGAATTGCGCGGTCATGCAACGCTGTACCCAAATTAAATTTTTATCATTTTGTTCACACAAATAGAGCTTTCTTTTGGTGGTATGTATTCACGACTCAGTTCTATTTTCTATTTTCTATTTTAAAAGAAATCCTATAAAATCTCGGTAAGGCCTGACCTGGACATTTTATAGATAGGCAACTCCTATCCTCATATTGATTAGTGGTTCCAAATTAATAATAACTACTGCAGTAGGGAACAGACAAAAAAGATACATTCCGCATCTTTCCAAATAACTGTTCTGCTTTATTATGACGCAACTGAAGGTTTTTATACACATGATTACGTAGGTATCACATTATTATAACAATTGTACGTTTATGCTAACAAGGGGCGTAACATAGGCAGGCTAATTCTAATCAGGACTTGAAAGAATGTAAACATTTACTGAAAACATTATTAGTGCCGTGTTTACAGTGAGGGCAGTGTGCAATACATACAAAATAGAATACAATTATATACAGAACTTACAAATTTCCATTACACTTTCCCAGGCCAATTTTCAGCTTTCAGCGCTGTCGCGCTTTCAATGACAATTGCGCGGTCATGCAACACTGTACCCAGATTAAATTTTTATCATTTTGTTCACACAAATAGAGCTTTCTTTTGGTGATATTTATTCATTACTCAGGTTTTTATTTTTTGCGATATAAGCGAAAAAAAAGAGGAAATTTTGAAAAAAAAAAACAATATTTTAAAAGAAATCCAATAAAATCTAATTTTGTCATAAATTTAAGCCAAAATGTATTCTGCCTCATGTCTTTGGTAAAAAAAAAATCCAGTTAAGAGTATAATAATGGGTTTGTGTGATCACGGACAGATGTACGCAGATGATCATGTACAGATGTGCGCAGATGATCACGGACATATGTGTGAAGATGATCATTGGGACGTGATTTGACTGTTACATATGTGGGGGGACAGGTGTTTTTACTGTGTGGGGACATATGTGGGGTGACAGTGTTTTGGGGACACTATTTTGGGGATATTGTGTGGGGATATGTGTGGGGACACTGGGCCGGTGATCAGTGTGTAAAAAGCTGTAAAAACAGCTCATACTCACTCAGGGCTGGTGCTACCACTAGGCAAACTAGGCAGCCGCCTAGGGCGCACTGCTGGCTAGGGCACCTGGCCACTGGTGTTCTTACTCTCTTCTCTCTGCAGCAAGCAACTAAGTCTCAGCATCAGCAGACAGCCATCGCTCCGTTCGCACATAGTGTCAGAGGCACAGCGGCGGAGGAGGACTGTGTCTGTGTCCTGACTCCCAAATGAATGGAAGCAAGCAAACATTTAATGATGGGTGCAGGTAGGCTGCATTGATGGGCCCTTAGGAGGCTGCATTTGATGGGCGCCGGTGAGGCTGCATTGATGGGCACTGGTGGGCTGCATTTAATGGGCACTTCATTAAAAAGGTGGGGCATACATGGGCAGGGCAAAGGGGGTGTAGTCAGGGGTGGAGCCAAGGAGGGTCGGCAAAATGAGATTTCGCCTAGGGTGTCAAAAATCCTTGCACCAGCCCTGTACTCACAGATCACTGGCTGGCTGCAGCGATCCGCTGTCCTCTCCTCGCTGACAACTTCCGTGTGAGGAGAGTCGATCGTCTAGCAACCGGCTCTCTATTTACGTCACATGATGGCTGTGATTGGACACAGCCGTCATGTGATCAGGAGGGCCAATCACAGAGCCCTCCTGCCGAATGGAGATGTGTCGTGTTCAGGTGACATGAGCACATTGGGATTGCACCACTGCGCGGGCATGCGCATGCACGCGATCCCCCTCCTTCTGAAGGACGTCCCCGAACGTCCACTCAGAAGGAGGAAGCGCCCACCTGGCCATATATGTGCAGTGGCCGGGTGGGAGGTGGTTAAAGAATAACTAAAAGCAAAGCATTTTTTGCAGTTTTGGATAGAGTTGAAAGGGATTGGAACACCTGTCAGGTTTTATTTGCTGCCTGTGCACCAATTAGGGAGATTCACCCTCGCAATTTGTCCTGTTTACAATTATCATCGAAAGTAAAGAAAATACCAAATTTTGGGTTGACACCGGAACAGTAATAAAGGAAAATATTCCAATAGGGACACTAGTTCTGAAGAACCAGATTACTCTCCAGGATTTCCCTAACTTTGGATTGACTTCTTCTCACTTCTCACTTCCTGTGTTGGCTATGGGACAGGAAGTGAAGGGAAATCTCCCCAATGGGACACAGATGGCAAAAAACTGACAGGGTTTATAACTATCCCTTATTGTATTCAAAATGAAAAAAGGCAAAGCTTTGCCTTTAGTTACACTCTAATGCCAATTAAAATTTCCACCTGTATGGCCAGCTCAAAGCCCGATACCAGACAAAACGTTTTGCTAAGCTTTGAAGAGTTTGGAGAAAGGTGAGAATCTCTGTCAACTTTTAATTGCTGTGTCCCCATTTGGGAGATTTCCGCTCACTTCCTGTCTATTTGATGGGTGTCAGACAGTACAGAGAGTGAGGGGTCCCAAAAAGCAATGAAAACACATTTTCTGATAGAGTAAAGAAGGGCTACCTGGCAGCCAATGTGGCCATGACTCAAATTACATCCATACACAAGGGGAACATTAAAATTTCAGGGGGATACACAGAATGCTAGTCCTTAAAATTGAATGTTAGTGCAAACAAAAATAATATCACAGACATTACTCAGTTGTTTTTGTTGCACTAAAAACGCCTGCAATCACCTCAACCAATGCTTACATTTAATAGAATTTACCTTATTATTGCCTATGTACAACTTAAAGGAGAAGTATGGGCAAAGTTTTTTTGGCCATACATCTCCTATGAATAAAGTCTGCTGTCGGGTGAAGTCGCTCAGCCAGTCCAGGTCGGGAAAAGATCGCAACCATATGGCCAGGACCGGCACCTGACTCAGCCCCTTAGCGATCCGCTTAGCCTGAGCCAGCTTCTCCCATCCCCTACACAGCCCAACGCTCCTGAGAGTGCTGAAGGGGAGAGAAGAGAGCTGCTGATTGACAGTCATGGCTCTCTGCTCACAGCGGAAGAGGAGAACTTAGCGATCAGTGGTGGTTGATCACTCAGTTCTCACTGCAGAGCCAGCGGGGGACAGATGCAGCATCTAGTTGAGGATAAATGTTAATTTTTTGAAAATCCCGAACTTCTCTTTTAACTAACTACCAAAATCTTGGTAGGACCAAAGCTACACTATATTGCCAAAAGTATTGTGACGACTGCCTTTACACGCACATGAACTTTAATGGCATCCCAGTCTTATGCCCCGTACACACGGTCGGACATTGATCGGACATTCCGACAACGAAATCCTAGGATTTTTTCCGACGGATGTTGGCTCAAACTTGTCTTGCATACACACGGTCACACAAAGTTGTCTGAAAATCCGATCATTCTGAACGCGGTGACGTAAAACACGTACGTCAGGACTATAAACGGGGCAGTAGCCAATAGCTTTCATCTCTTTATTTATTCTGAGCATGCGTGGCACTTTGTGCGTCTGATTTGTAGACACACGATCGGAAATTCCGACAACGGATTTTGTTGTCGGAAAATTTTATATCCTGCTCTCAAACTTTGTGTGTCGGAAAATCCGATGGAAAATGTGTGATGGAGCCCACACACGGTCGGAATTTCTGACAACAGGGTCCTATCACACATTTTCCATCAGAAAATCCGACCGTGTGTACAGGGCATAAGTCCGTAGGGTTCACTATTGAGTTGGCCCGCCCTTTACAGCTATAACAGCTTCAACTTTTCTGGGAAGGCCGTCCACAAGGTTTAGGAGTGTGTCTATGGGAATGTTTGACCATTCTTCCAGAAGCGCATTTGTGAGGTCAGGCACTGATGTTGGATGAGAAGGCCTGGCTCGCAGTCTCCACTATAATGCCCTGTACACACGGTCGGACTTGCCAACAGGTTAACCGCCATCGGATTTAGAACACGTTCTCTATCTAAGTCTGTCAGAAACGCCGTCAGAAAAAGTCCGACAGGGCATACACATGGTCGGAATATCCGACCAATAGCTCCCATCTGACTTTCTGTTGGGAATTCTGGCCGTGTATACGCAGCATAATTCTTCCAAAAGGAGTCCTATCAGGTTGAGGTCAGGACTCTGTGCAGGCCAGTCAAGTTCCTCAACACCAAACTTGCTCATCCATGTCTTTATGGACCTTGCTTTGTGCACTGGTGTGCAGTCATTATGGAACAGGAAGGGGCCATCCCTAAATTGTTCCCTCAAAGTTGGGAGCATGAAATTGTCCAAAATGTCTTGATATGCTGACGCCTTAAGAGCTCCTTTCACTGGAACTAAGGGACCAAGCCCTGAAAAAAAAAAATCCCACACCATAATCCACCCTCCTTCAAATGATTTGGACCAGTGCACAGAGCAAGGTCCATAAAGACATATATGAGTGCGTATGGGATGGAGGAACTTAACTGGCCTGCACAGAGTCCTGACCTCAACCCGATAGAACACCTTTGAGATGAATTAGAGCCGAGACTGCGAGCCAGGCCTTCTCGTCCAACATCAGTGCCTGAACTCACAAATCTGCTTCTGGAAGAATGGTCAAACATTCCCATAGACACACTCCTAAACCTTGTGGACAGCCTTCCTAGAGGAATTGAAGCTGTTATAGCTGCAAAGGGTGGGCCAACTCAATATTGAACCCTACGGACTAAGACTGGGATGCCATTAAAGTTTATGTGCGTGTAAAGGCAGGTGTACCAATATTTTTGACAATATAGTGTATGTCACCTGTAAGAATCTCCTGACTCATTATTTATTTATTTTTGATATTTTTTTAAATTTCACTATAAGGTTTTCCAAGACTGATTTATCTGATACTATATGATATTGTAGGTAATCCTTACATGTCATTGATGATATTATTTAAAACAATTATGGAAAGCACAGCGTTGAAGGCGTTAACAAGTACAATTGCCCTGAACAATTTTTGTGTTGACAAAGGTAAGCTCTATGACCCCTAAACAGTCGTAAACACCTCTGCAATATGACCTTACTTGCTTATGGTGATGAGGATTTGACAGCATTATAAGAGAAATCTGATAAGAGCAGGTCAAAAGCCAGGAGACTAAGTAACTTTGGCCTAGATGTCAGCTGAATGTGTGTTTTTCCCTCAAAATAAATATATGAACTCTTGACGTAAAATTCTGGCTTATGTACCTTTTGAAAGGCCAGAATCTTTAAAGCTCTATTTCCTGTGTCATCACTGACTTCCTAAAATCGTTAGCGTTTGATTGGGTTGCAGGTGTAATCAGATGCAATTACTGTTGTTAACCATGTTAAACATAACATGTAATAATTTATTATGTATCAAAACAGGATAAAACTCTAAAATAGCAAAAGATAATGCATACGTAATGAGTTTATATTATCTGCTACAGTTCTCTTTTTTTTTTTTTTTTTTTGTGGTTAGCCTATTATATAGCGACTTGAAAAAGTATTCATACCCCTTGAAATTGCCACATTTTGTCATGTTACAACCTACAAATGTATTTAATTGGGATTTTATGTGATAGACCAACACAAAGTGGCACATAATTGTGAAGTGGAAGGAAAATGATAAATGGTTTTCCAAATGTTTACAAATAAATATGTGAAAAGTGTGGGGTACATTTGTATGGCGCCCCCCTGAGTCAATACTTTGTAGAACCTCCTTTCACTGCAATTACAGCTGCAAGTCTTTTTGGGGATGTCTCTACCACCTTTGCACATCTAAAGAGTGGGGTCACTGGTTCGAATCCCAACCACGACACTACCTACCTGGAGTTTGCATGTTCTCCCTGTGCCTGTGTGGGTTTCCTCCAGGTACTCCGGTTTCCTCCCACACTCCAAAGACATGCTGGTAGGTTAATTGGATCCTGTCTAAATTGTCCCTAGTATGTATGAATGTGAGTTAGGGACCTTAGATTGTAAGCTCCTTGAGGGTAGGGACTGATGTGAATGTACAATGTATATGTAAAGCGCTGCGTAAATTGACGGCGCTATATAAGTACCTAAAATAAATAAATAAATAAATACATTTTTGCCCATTCGTCTTTGCAAAATAGCTCAAGCTCTGTCAGATTGGATGGAGAGCGTCTGTGAACAGAAATTTTCAAGTCTTGCCACAGATTCTCAAATGGATTTAGGTCTGGACTGTGACTGGGCCATTCTAACACATCAATATTCTTTGATCTAAACCATTTCATTGTAGCTCTGGCTGTATGTTTAGGGTCGTTGTCCTGCTGGAAGGTGAACCTCCGCCCCAGTCTCAAGTCTTTTGCAGACTCTAATGCAGCGTACACACGGTCGCACTTTTCGACCGGACTGGTCCGACGGACGCTGACGGACCAAATCCGGTGGACAATCCGATCGTGTGTGGGCTTCACCGGACCTTCAGCGGACTTTTCCAGTCGTAAATCTGTCGGATTTTAGATTTGGAACATGCTTCAAATCTTTACGTCGTAACTCTGCCGGACCCAGAAATCCGCTCGTCTGTATGCTAGTCCGACGGACAAAAACCGACGCTAGGGCAGCTATTGGCTACTGGCTATCAACTTCCTTATTTTAGTCTGGTGTACGTCATCACGTACGAATCCTTCTGACTTTGGTGTGATCGTGTGTAGGCAAGTCCGTTCGTTAAAAAGTCCGTCAAAAGTCAGTCGAAAGTCCGCTGGAAAGTCTGTCGGACCAGTCCGGTCGAAAAGTCCGACCGTGTGTACGTGGCATAACAGGTTTTCTTCTAAGATTGCCCTGTATTTGGCTCCATCTATCTTCCCACCAACTCTGACCAGCTTCCCTGTCCCTGCTGAAGAAAAGCATCTCCAACATGATGCTGCCACCACCTTGTTTCACAGTATGGATGGTGTGTTCAGGGTGATGTGCAGTGTTAGTTTTCTGCCACACATAGCATTTTGCTTTTAGGCCAAAAAGTTCAATTTTGGTCTCATCTGACCAGAGCACCTTCTTCCACATGTTTGCTGTGTCCCCCACATGGCTTCTTGCAAACTGAAAATGGGACTTCTTATGGTTTCTTTAAACAATGTCTTTCTTCTTGCCACGTTTCCATAAAGCCCAGATTTGTGGAGTGCACGACTATTAGTTGCCCTGTGGACAGATTCTCCCACCTGAGCTGTGGATCTCTGCAGCTCCTCCAGAGTTACCATGGGCCTCTTGGCTGCTTCTCTGATTAATGCTCTCCTTGCCCGGCCTGTCAGTTTAGGTGGACGGCCATGTCTTGGTAGGTTTGCAGTTGTTTTATACTCTTTCCATTTTCAGATGATGGATTGAACAGAGCTCCATGAGATGTTCAAAACTTGTGATATTTGTTTATAACCTATCCCTGCTTTAATCTTTTCCACAACTTTATCCCTGACCTGTCTGGTGTGTTCCTTGGTCTTTATGATGCTGTTTGTTCACTAAGGTTCTCTAAAAATCCTCTGAGGGCTTCACAGAACAGCTGTAGTTATACTGAGATTAAATTACACACAGGTGGACTTTATATACTAATTAGGTGACTTATGAAGGCAATTGGTTGCACTAGATTTTAGTTAGGGGTATCAGAGTAAAGGGGGCTGAATACAAATGCACGCCACACTTTTCACATATTTAATTGCAAAAAAATTTGAAAACCATTTATCATTTTTCTTCCACCTCACAACTATGTGCCACTTTGTGTTGGTCTATCACATAAAACTCCAATAAAATACATTTACGTTTTTGGTTGTAACATGACAAAATGTGGAAAATGTCAAGGGGAATGAATACTTTTTTGAAGACACTATGTTAAAAAAAACTCCCATTTTCTGCAGAAGAATCTGAGTTGAGGCAGTTGGTGAATGATTACATGTGTCTTTACAACCTGGTGCCATCACTATACACCACTGAAAAACGAAACTGTCCATTTATGCCGACATGCATTAAAAAAGGACTGGTAACTGGAGATTAAAGCCTCATAAATACTGCACTTGTCCATGAGATTCCAGCATTTTTAGCCTTTGTCCATGAGATTCCAGCATTTTTAGCCTTTGTCCATGAGATTCCAGCATTTTTAGCCTTTGTCCATGAGATTCCAGCATTTTTAGCCTTTGTCCATGAGATTCCAGCATTTTTACATGACTTCTTGCATTCCGGGCATTCATGCCTGGATGCATACTGCTGTATACAAAAGGCTATGGCCCCTATCCTTGGGCCAGATAGTGGATAGTGAATCCAATAATGCGATCAATCAGCTGTGCGAGGTGTCTGCAGTGATGCTGATTATTAATTGTTCTTTACATTGAAGTCAGATACAGCAAAGTGACACGTTCCCCCTGTGTGTGTGCTCCCAATGCCCTTACCTCAAGGGGCTTAGAATCAAGCCCTGTTGTAGATGTAGAGTGATGGTCGGGGGGTGCCTGTTCTTCAGGTTGTCAGGTGATGTCCGCTGGTTGCAGATGAATGGATTCCCCAGCTGCTCCTGGATGGGAGTGATTCTGTAAGTCCCTTGAGGTAAGGGCATTGGGAGCACACACACAGGGGGAACGTGTCACTTTGCTGTATTTGACTTCAATGTAAAGAACAATTAATAATCAGCATCACTGCAGCCACCTCACACAGCTGATTGATCGCATTATTGGATTCACTATCCACTATCTGGCCCAAGGATAGGGGCCATAGCCTTTTGTTTGCTTTCACCATTTTTATCATTATTGGACACTTTATATTTATTGTTGTACACAGATCATGTGACACAGCTAACATTTATGTTTGATTTATTTATGTGCTTGCGCAAAATCCTATTTAATATTTATTTACTACATGGTGATTTAGTGTACACTATTGATTTTGCGGCATCACCTTCAAGATTTTTTGCTCACATTATATGTAATTTCAACAATTTCTTTCTGCACGTCAGTTAGTAGCGCAGAGGTCCTATCACTCAATAATACTGCTGTATACGTTAATACTACTCATTGCACCAGCTAGCCCCAGTCATCCACAGCAGCTTTCAGCCTCTCAAAAAGTTCTTAAGGCCTCAGGACTGGATGGTGTGACTGTACCTTCTACCTGAGCCAAAACTTCAGGATCTCATGCAAAAGATCTAAATTGACTTTAAGATTAGATTGTAAGCTCTAACGAGCAGGGTTCTCTGATTCCTACTGTATTAAACTGTATTATAACTGTACTATCTGCCCTCATGTCGTAAAGCCTGCGTAAACTGTCGGTGCTATATAAATCCTGTATAATAATAATATCAATAAAAGTAAATGCCCAGTGTGCATGAGGCCTTAAAGCTGAGCTCCACCCAGATTATGATTTAACTCTATCTTAAAATGGACGTGCCGGTACCCCCATGTCATGAGTAGTTCTATCCTTACCAAAAATGGGTTGAGGTTTTCAGGTTTCTGATGTGTTGGTTGAAATTAGAATGTATCTATGGTCAGCTTTACCCTCCTGACCATAGCTGAAAGGTCAGGCAGGGCATCAAGGGTCTTTTTATTCTCCCTGCACAATAAATTCACAGGTACCTTGAACTGTCTAGATTCACCACAAACCCACTGTAGGGCGAATCCAAACCTCATCCTTGAATGAATTAAAGTGATGGCTCGTTTTATTTTTTCCTATAAAAATAACAAACATGTTATACTTACCTCCTCTATTGCAGTGGATTTGCACAGAACAGCCCAGATTCTTCTCTTCTCGGGTCCCTCTTCTGTGCTCCTGGCCCCTCCCTTCTGTTCAGTGCCACCACAGCAAGCAGCTTGCTATGGGGGCACCCGAGCCGAGTCACAGCTCTCTGTGTCCATTAAGACACGGAGCCCCAACCCGACCCTGCCCCCTCTCTCCCCTGATTGGCTAGCTTACTTTTATCGACAGCAATGAGAGCCCATAGCGCGGCTGTTATGTCTCAGCCAATCGGTAAGGAGAATCTGGACAGCTGAGACAGTCGTGGACATCCCTGCACAGAGGGGACCTCGGGTAAGTATTGGGGTGGCTGAGGGGGGACTGCTGAACACAGAAGGCTTTTTATCTTAATGCATAGAATGCATTAAGACAAAAAAAACCTTCGGCCTTTACAACCCCTTTAAGATTATGATTTAACTACATCTTAAAATGGCCATTCTGGAAACACCACGTCATGAGTAATTTTATGCTTACGGAAATTGGGCATTGAAGTATCAAGGTTTTAGATCTGTTGGTTGAAATTACAATTTAGCAATGGTCAGCTTTACCCTCCTAACCACAGCTGTAAGATCAGGCAGGGCATTAAGGGCCTTTCTTAAATTCATTACCTGTAAATTTCACTATAAATTCCTCAAAACCCCCGGATTCACTGCAAACCCACCCTAGGGCAAATCCAAACATTATCCCTGAATCAATTGAGATTATGATTGAACTCTGTCCTAAAATTGCCAATCTGGAACTAGCTTGTTATTAATAATTCTATCTTCATGAAAATTGGGTTTTGAAGTCTCCAGGTTTCGGATGTGTTGGTTGAAATTAGAATTTAGCTATGGTCAGCTTTACCCTCCTGACCACAGCTGAAAGATCAGGCATGGCTTAAGGGTCTTTTTAAATCCTATACTGGTGAATTCCACAATAAAATCACTGGCACCTTGTACCCTCTGGATTTACCACAAACCCACTGTAGGGCAAATCTAAACATCATCACTAAATAAACTGAGATTATGATTCAACTCTATCCAGGGTCGGCGCTACCTATAGGCAAGGTAGGAGCCGGCCTCAGTAGGGGGGAGCCACCAGTGGGGTAGCGTGGGGGAGGGCAGGAAAATTCCAGGAGTTCCGGGAGTTCAGGTTCAAAGATGGCAGCAAACAGCGTTGTCCTTGGGGTGTGGGTGGCTGGGCATCAATCTCCACACGACAGGTGTTTACCATTTGGCGGAGGGCAGACAGGCCTGAGAGCCTGGGACTTGGGAGAATAGCGCCATCACCTTCAACTTGACCTCCCCCTCCTGACCCCCCCCGAAAAGGCGAGAAGTAGCAGGCACAGCAAACCCCGTGCTTCTAGAGCATAGACTTCTCCAACTTGCTCTCTAACATGAGGCCCGGGGGACAGGCCGACTCGGGGCCCAGAGGACGGGCAGGAGGCGCAGGCTGCAAGGGAGCCGCCGGAAGGATCAAAGCACCCCTAGATAAAGGAGACAGACTGGCATGGAAGGTACCGTACACTGGTCATCATACAGAAACCTATCTGCAGACAGAGACTGGGACAATGGGACAGATGAGGCATACTACCTTAGCCTGTCTATATACTACACCAGCCTGTCCATATACTACCCTAGCCTGTCCATATACTACCCTAGCCTGTCTATAGACTACCCTAGCCTGTCTATAGACTACCCTAGCCTGTCTATAGACTACCCTAAAGACTACCCTAGCCTGTCTATATACTACCATAGCCTGTCTAAAGACTACCCTAGTCTGTCTATATACTACCCTAGCCTGTCCATATACTACCCTAGCCTGTCTGTAGACTACCCTAGCCTGTCCATATAATACCCTAGTCTGTCTATATACTATCCTAGCCTCTCTATAGACTTCCCTGGCCTGTCTAAAAACTACCCTAGCCTGTCTATATACTACCCTAGCCTGTCCACATACTACCCAAGCCTGTCTATAGACTACCCTAGCCTGTCTGAAGACTACCCTAGCCTGTCTATAGACTACCCTAGCCTGTCTAAAGACTACCCTAGACTGTCTATATACTACCCTAGTCTGTCCATATACTACCCTAGCCTGTCTATATACTACCCTAGCCTGTCCATATACTACCCTAGCCTGTCTATATACTACCCTAGCCTGTCCATATACCTGCAGACCATGGCTGGCATGAGGAAGCAAGCTGGTGCCACCACTATTTGTCTTCAGGATGGGTCCAGAGGCGCAGGTGTGGGCCTGCGGACCTTGGCTGAAGAAATAGGTGACGTCATCGCCGGCTTGGCCATTCATATAGCCAAAGCCCGCGAACCCAGAAGGAAGACCAGGATACAAAGGAAGCGCCTTCAGCAGTGACAGAGTGCCGCTGGAGGGCTTCATTTTCAAGTAAGTCTGTCATAATGTGCTAGTATGCGATGCAATTTTTTTGATGTGGTTTATTCCCACTTTAAGGGTATTTTTAAAGTAATTATAGGTAAATTTCACAATCAATTCAGTGCTACATCGAATCCTCCAGATTCACCGCAAACCGTAGGGTGAATCCAAACCTCATCCCTAAATTGAATAACTTGAGATTATGATTTAACTCTATCTTAAAATAGCCATTCTGGAACCACCACATCATTAATAATTCTATACAAAAAATGGGCATTGAAGTGCCCAGGTTTTAGACCTGTTGATTGAAATTAGAATTTGGCTATTGTCAGCTTTACCCTCCTGATCACAGCTGAAAGATTAGGCAGGGCATTTCACCATAAATTCAGTGCTACCTCAAATCCCCTAGATTCACCACAAATCCACTGTAGGGCAAATCCAAAAAACATCCCTGAATAAATTGAGATTACGATTTAACTCTCTTAAGATGGCCATTCTGGAACCAACACATCTTGAGAAATTCTATCCTTACCAAAAAATGTGCGTTGTCTTCAGATTTCAGATTTGTTGGTTGAAATTAGAATGTAGCTGTCCATTTTAAACTGAATCAAGTTCTTTTCTTTTTTTTTTCATTTCTTCTTGCTATTCAGATTTCGGGAACCTAATTACAAACACTGGCAAGTTCTCTGCAGTCTTCCAAACACTTAAAAAAAAAACAGTGACACAAAATGAAAGGGCAACATGGAGAAAAGAGGCCCTAAGACCTAATGAATCCACACTAAACACCTCTCCACAGAAATGTCAAACATTTCTCTTAGCACAAAACAAGGCTTAGAGAATTTTCTGCTTTTGTCTCTCTCCTAATTCCTTAAGCAGAGAGAGAGATTTTCTTCTGGGAGTGTTATTGCACAAAGAAGCAAACAGCAAATAAACAATGCCCTCTCATAGAGTGAGCGAGTATGAATAAAATTCATGAGTCCTTAAAGAGTTTACACTGAAAGAATGTGGGGGATTATTTACAATTAAAGCATAGGCCCTGAAATTGGTTTTATCGAAATGAATAAGAGAACAGTTCTTTTCTATGAACATGCACCTGGATCCTCTCAGTTTGTTTAAAAAAAATCAAAATCATGTATTTCATAGTGGTTTGATGTTCTAAAATCCGGTGCACAAAGGGACCCAGCTTAATATGTTAAAATAGGGAAGAGCATAAAGGCGTTCTAGAAAATCTCTTCTCCTTTACATCTTTCCTTAAGACAGTTTAAAGTTTAGAAGACTATTAATAATGCCATTGAGACAACCTAATCCAGTAGGTTTTTTTTCTTCTTTTTCAAGCCTCAAGCACAGTTAGCATAAATGTTTTAGATCTGAGATCATGTGATCTATCCATTCTTCGTCATGTGGTTTTGCTTGGGTGTGGCTATGGAACTTTGATTTTTTTTTTTTCATGCAAGATTGTTGGTTTTTTTTTGTTTAATAGACAACAATGAATATTTGAAATTAATGTCAATGCCATTGTATAAAAATAAAACTCTAAAAATAATAGTCTAGTCCAGTTGATCACAATCTCTCTTGGTTGGGATTTTTTAGGCGTATAACACAACTGTGTCAAAATTTTGCTAAAAATGTAGACAATCCTCCAGTCAGCCTTAGAACTGTCTTAAAGTGATTGTAAAGTCAGAAGGTTTTTTTTATCTTAATGCATTCTATGCATTAAGATAAAAAGCCTTCTGTGTGCAGCAGCCCCCGCCTCAGCCCCTCTAATACTTTCCTGAGCCACCTCTAGTTCCAGCGATGTTGCACAAGACACTTGGTTGGCCAGGACTCCCCTCCTCATTGACTGAGACAGTAGCATGGCACCATTGGTTCCCGCTGCTGTCAAAGTCAGTCAGTCAATTAGGAGAGAAAGGGTGTGGGGCCTGGCCGCGGCTCCATGTCTGAATGGACACAGGGAGTTGTGACTCGGCTTGGGTGCCCCATAGCAAGCTGCTTGCTGTGGGGTCACTCAACGGGGTGGAGGAGCCAAAAGCACCAAAGAGGGACCTGAGAAGAGGTCCCTCTTTGGTGATCAGGGCAGGTAAGTATACACATTTGTTATTTTTAGGAAAAAAAAGGAGACTTTACAATCACTTTAAGTTCACACAATCATGGGCTGACACACCATTACTCACCAGCTGAGCACAAGCCGCAATAGTTAGTTGTTCTTACACTGTCACAGTTTCTTGAGTAGGTCGTAATTTTTCATTATGCTGTAGTGCCTTAGTGAAGCCCCTGCATGGGTTTCCTACCTAAGACTGTGCCATGTTTGTACTTGTGTTGTTGTGTTGTTGTATGTTACTATATTTTCTTATATACCAATAAAAAGTTATAAAAAAAAAATGTAGACAATTATTATTACATCCTTATTAAAACCATCATATATATTGCATAAAACACCACCAATTAGTTCCTGACATCTAATCAAAAAACCCTCACCATGCTGAATAACATAACGGCACGTATGATGCTTTAATATTGTAATATAAATAAGCACCAACATGTTTCAATTCTTCCAGAGTCTTCATCGGGGGACAAAAGCACTTGACTCTACCATGCTTTTGTCCCCCTGATGAAGATTCTGGAAGAATTGAAACATGTTGGGGGGTTTTTATATTACAATATTGAGGCATCGTAATTGCCAATATGTTTGTAAGCATGGTGTTTTTTTTCTGCCAGATATCAACTAATTTGTGGTGTTTATGCAATATATATGATGGCTTTAATAATAAATATTTTGTCTACATTTTTAACAAAATTTTGTTATGTGCCAAAAATATCGAAACCAAGAGAGATAATGTTTTTGTTCTATTAAAGATAAAAATTTTCCTTTGAGAAAAGTAATTGATTAGGAACTCTTTGCTCCGGTTCAACCCTGTTGAAACCAGTGTTTGTTTGATGCTTGTTGCATATACCTCTGAATGGGCAAAAGCTAGTATATTACGATCTCAGTCTTCAAGGCCAAGTACAATGACTTCTTCAAGACTGGTCATGTAAAGCAGAAAGCCTAGCATTTTTACTTTTTAAAATATTTTCTTAGTTTTAATGTAAAATACAAGCTTTCCTCATATATTAAATGTTTTTGGAGAGATAAGCGGTACAGGACTGGTATCGCTACAGTGGAACAATGTGCCACAGATGGTGAGAATGCTTTAATGGGGAATCCAACAAGTCTGCTTATGACATATAGAACATTGCATATTAGTATTTTTCTATCCAACCAGCAGGTGGAGCTGTGGTCTCTATTTCTCATCATTTGCATCATAACTTTTCAACTGTGTGGAAAAAAAAGCCAATTGCCTACAGAGCTCTATGGAGAAACAAACATTTTGTTTATGCAGTGACTTGGATTTCCTCTGTCTGAGAAGGGCTGCAAGGTATAGTGAGACATCCTGGGCAATCACCAGGAACTAGGAATACCTGAAGTTTCCATGCCCACCTTATATCCCTTATTTGAAGAGTGATTTGTTATATTCCACAGAACTCTATAGGATTGATTTACTAAGGATGTAGATACTGTTAATTTTTCTGAGTTAACAGGTAACCAAGCTTTGTAAACAGTAAAGCGTGGGTTCAGCCCAAACCTGGAAGTCAGCTGTTGTTATTGGGCCAATGAGCTGTGGGTGGGAGATTCCTGCAGGTGGGCTATTTCCAGATTCAGACCGAACCCAAGTTCATCCCTAATAATAAAGTGAATTAAGTGGTGTGTACTTTGACTACCCAGTCATGTGCTGATGATTAAACAAATTGCTAGTACATGACTGGCAGATTGAAGTGAACATTACTTATATACTAAGGTTGAACATTCTCTTTGCTAAGTGAACAATCTATACTTCTAAATAAATCTCAGCAGCCACTCATCCTTTTTGACACGGCTTATGCCCCGTACACACGGTTGGATTTTCCGATGGAAAATGTGTGATAGGACCTTGTTGTCGGAAATTCTGACCGTGTGTGGGCTCCATCACACATTTTCCATCGGATTTTCCGACACACAAAGTTTGAGAGCAGGCTATAAAATTTTCCGACAACAAAATCCGTTGTCGGAATTTCCGATCGTGTGTACACAAATCCGACGCACAAAGTGCCACGCATGCTCAGAATAAATAAAGAGATGAAAGCTATTGGCTACTGCCCCGTTTATAGTCCCGACGTACGCATTTTACGTCACCGCGTTCAGAATGATCGGATTTTCTGACAACTTTGTGTGACCGTGTGTATGCAAGACAAGTTTGAGCCAACATCCGTTGGAAAAAATCCTAGGATTTTGTTGTCGGAATGTTCGATCAATGTCCGACCGTGTGTACGGGGCATTAGTCTGAAGTTTCAATCAGACAAACTTTATATGCTGTGTTGTTCTTTAGCTAACCCATGGAACTCTGAAATCCTGTGGCAGGTATTCAGTCTTTATTTGTAAACAAGATTAAACATTTAATAAAAAAAATATATAAAGCAACAGTTTAGGAATAAACCCAAACCTCTTAAAATATTTTTTTTTTTTAAAACCTCTTCTATACCCTTCAAAACAGTTATATTTATATAAAAAGATGGTCCAATCAAGAATTTGAAAATAAGAAACTCCATGAGAAAAGAGGTGGACAAAGGGATTGCTCTCTGTCCCCTCTAGCACCTTCTGCCAACAGTTTTGTTCACATTATCAACTAATGCTGAGCGTGGGAACATGAGCTCCCCTCTTTCTTTCCTTGTGCACAACCTCAAATTGCGAAGAACACATATAAAATGAATTTGTGAATAATTGATGAAGAAAGTCTACATGCATAAAAAGCAAGAAAGTCCATATAGTGACATGATATCCGAAGGATCCCTTAATCGTGGATAATTTCACAAGATATCGTGATAGTTCAGAGAAACACCTCCACCTCATAAAATGGCCGCTTACGGGAGGTCTACAACACTTGTGGCTATATACCCAGCCAGGGCCTTTGATCAACCAGGGAGATCACGCTATTAAGCTTCCACCGCCCAATGGACTCGATCACAGAGGGGTTCCAAGAAAAGATAAAGCCCCCATAGTGTAAAATCTTAAGGTTTGTTTAGGTAAAAAGATGTTGCACTTACATCAATAAAAAGTAAACTGGCAGATAAAAAACAAGCCGGCCGACTCAAAATGCAGCCCCTTGGTCCAGGACTGGCACAAACGCAGTGACGTCAGCACGTCGCTCTCCTCTACGTGTTTTGTCACAGATGAGGCTTTATCTTTTCTTGGAACCCCTCTGTGATCAAGTCCATTGGGCGGTGGAAGCTTAATAGCGTGATCTCCCTGATTGATCAAAGGCCTTGGCTGGGTATAAAGGCACAAGTGTCATCGACAAAAAACATCTTCTATACCCTTCAAAACAGTTATATTTACCGTATATAAAAAAATGGTCCAATCAAGAATTTGTAAATAAGAAACTCCATGAGAAAAGAGGTGGACAAAGGGATTGCTCCCTGTCCCCTCTAGCACCCTGGATGATCAAAGGACCTAGCTGGGTATAAAGCCACAAGTGTCATTGACCTCCCATAATAGAAGGCCTTAGGAGCTGGTAAGCGGCCATTTTATGAGGTGGAGGTGTTTCTCTGAACTGTCACGATTTCTTGGTGAAATTATCCATGATTAAGGGATCCTTCAGATATCACGTCACTATATGGACTTTCTTGCTTTTTATGCATAAAGACTTTCTTCATCAATTATTTACATTTTTATTTTAGCACAGTTAATTTTTGATTTATTGTTTATAGTGTGTGTATCTCACATGAAAATTGCAGCTTGCACGGTCACATTCATTTTTGATATCAGTCACACATTGGATTATTTTTGATAGTGCTGTATTATTTTTTGATTTATATACCGTATATACTCGAGTGTAAGTCGAGTTTTTCAGCACATTTTTTTTGTGCTGAAAGTGCCCCCCTCGACTTATACTCGAGTCAAGCACTTTTCTGCAGCAAAAAATTTCATTTTCCGAACCGACTTTGGGGCCCCGTATCTCAGGGCCACTGAGTGCCAGGAACCCCAAATTTGGTGTGCAAACCCAATGGAACTGGTACAACATATCCAAAGCTGGGGTTCCTAGCACTAAGTGGCCCCGAGATACGGGGCCCCAAAGTCGGTTCGGAAAATGTCATTCTCTGCTGCAGAAAAGTGCTTGACATTTTCTGAACTGATTTTGGGGGACTGTATCTCGGGGACAATTAGTGCTAGAAACCTCAGCTTTGGATATTTTATGGCGCTAGATCCACTGAGATGGCACACCAAATTTGGGGTTCCTAGCACTAAGTGGCCCCGAGATACGGGGCCCCAAAGTCTGTCAACTGTGTCCATCTGCAGCAATGACATTTCGGAACCATTAGGGTTCAGAGACCCCAAATTTTGGCTGCAGCTTGGGGGCATCTAGGAACCCTTAACTGAAGTTCGAAGTTTGAAGTTTGAAGTTTGAAGTTTGAAGTTCGGGGGGACCTATGGCTGCAAATGGGCACAGTGAGGCATGCAAATGACCACAGTGGGGCTGCAAATGGGCATTGTTGACCCTCTTTTCCACTTACAGTACCTGTGCATTTCTCACCCTCGTCTTATACTCGGGTCACTAAGTTTTTCCCATTTTTTTGTGGTAAATTAGGGCCTCGACTTATACTCGGAATAATTTATACTCAAGTATATACGGTAATATGAATTAGCACCTTAATTTAATATCAAAATCTCTAATCTTGTTAATAAGAATTTTCAAAATATTATACTATTTATTATTATTTTTTAAATTTATATACAAAGTTCTGTTTTTTTTTAGCTAACTTGTGGTACTCTGGGAATCCTGTGTCAGATATGTATTGTTATTATTATGGATTTATATTGCGCCAACAGTTTGCGCAGTGCTTTACAAAATGAGGGCAGACAGTACAGATACAATACAATTCAATACAGAAGGAATCAGAGGGCCTTGCTCATTACAGCTTACAATCTAGAAGGGAGGGTCAAGTGATACAAAAGGTAATAGCTTTGGGGGAGGAGGTGATGGAGAAAATTAAAGTACAGTTGTTAGATGGGGGCAGGATAGGCTTCTCTGAAGAGAAAGGTTTTCAGTGATCTTCTAAAAGCAAACAAAGTAGGAGATGATTGGACAGATTGGGGTAGGGAGTTCCATAGGATGGGAGAGGCTCAGGAAAAGTCCTGAAGGCGTGAGTGGGAGGAGGTGACAAGGGAGCTAGGAAGCAGGAGATCTTGGGGGGAATGATTTAGTTAGTATTTTGAGACTAGGCTAGTGATGTAGCTGGGGGCAGAGTTGTGGATGGCTTTGTAAGTTGTTGTTAGTATTTTGAATTTAATTTGTTGGGTGAGCGGGAGCCAGTAGAGGGCGTGGCAACGAGGAGTAGCAGACATGGTGCGGTTTAGTAAAAAAAGATATAAAGAAATAGACCCAAAACCCTTATAGGTTCTTTTTAAAATGTCCTCTTCTATACAAATCAAAACAGGTATATTTAAATTAAAAAATGGTCCAATCAAGAATTTGAACATAAGAAACTCCATGAAAAAAGAGGTGGTAAAAAGAAATGGTTCCCTGTCCTCTCTAGCACCCTTTGCTAACAGTTTTGTTCCCATTATCAACCAGTGCTGAGCATGGGAACATGAGCTCCTTACCTCCTCTCCTTGTGCACAGCCTCATATTGCAAAGATCCAATATGATATGTATTAGCACCTTAATTTAAAATCAAAATAGCTAAATATGTTATTAAGAGTTCCCAAAATATTACACCATGATTTCTTTTTTTTTTTTTTTTTAGTTCTAATGTTCTTTAGCTAACCCATAGTACTCTGTGAATTCTGTGGCATGTAATCAATCTTTATTTGTAAACAAAATTATACATTTAGTTAAAAAAAAAAGTTATTAAAGAACAGTTTAGAAATAAAACCAAAACAATTTCTCTTAAAAAAAAAAGTCTTATTCTATACCAATCAAAATAGTTATGTTAAAAAAAAATGGTACAATCAAGATTTTGAAACCTCCGAAATTTCATAGTAAAAAGGACCTGCTCCCTGTCCTCTCTAGTTTGTTCACATTATCAACCAATGCTAAGCAAGGGAACATGACCAATATAATATGAATTAACATCTTAATTTAAAATCAAAATTTCTAAACTTGTTAATAAGAATTTGCAAAATATTATACCATGAATTATTTAAGTTCTGATTTAGTTCTTTTTAGCTAACTCATGGTACTCTGGGAATTTTGTGGCAGGTATTCAAACTTTATTTGTAAACAAGATTAAACGTTTAGTAAAAAAGATATAAAGGAATTTTATTTTTTCACTGTTTACACTCCTTTATTCTGTTTTTTTTTCTGTTTTTATATGTTTATATATTTGTGAAAAACATCAATAAAAACTTATTGAACCATAATTTTTTTAAAGTCATCATCTATACCAGGCATATGCAATTGGCGGACCTCCAGCTGTTGCAAAACTACAACTCCCATTATGCCTCTGCCTGCCTCTGGGTGTCATGCTTGTGGCTGTCAGAGTCTTGCAATGCCTCATGGGACTTGTAGTTCTGCAACAGCTGGAGGTCTGCTAATTGCATATCCCTGATCTATACCAAAGAAAACAGTTACAAATAAAAAAAAAAATGAAACTAAGAAATTCCATGAAAAATTAGGTGGTTAGAAAGAGATTGCTCCCTGTCCTCTCTAGCACCCTCTGCCAACAGTTTGTTCACATTATCAACCAATGCTGGGCATGGGAACATGAGCTCCTCTCCTCCTCTCCTTGTGCACAACCTTGAATTGCAAAGAACCAATATAATATGAATTAGCATCTTAATGTAAAATCAAGATCCCTAAACTTGTTAAGAAGAATTTGCAAAATATTACACCATAAATTATTTTTTTTAAATAAATACACAAAGTTATAATGTTCTTTAGTTAACCCATAGTACTCTGTGAATCCTGTGGCATGTATTCGACCTTTATTTGTAAACAAAATTATACATTTAGTAAAAAATATATAAATAAAAGTTATGAAAGAACAGTTTTGGAATGGAACCTAAATCCTTATAATTTCTCTCAAAAAAGGTCTTCTATACTATTCAAAACAGTTATGTTTAAATCAAAAATTGTACAATCAAGATTTGGAAAAAAGAAACTCCATGGTAAAAAGGGATTCCTCCATGTCCCCTTTGGCATCCTCTGCCAACAGTTTGCTCACATTATCAACCAATGCTGAGCATGGGAACATGAGCTCCCCTCCTCCTCTCCTTGTGCACAACCTAGAATTTAAAAGAACCAATATAATATGAATTAGCATCTTAATTTAAAATGAAAATGCCTAAACATGTTTATAGGAATTTGTTAAATATTATACTATTAATTATTTTTTAAAATATATGTACAAAGGTCTGATGTTTTTTAGCTAACCCATGGTACTCTGGGAATCTTGAGGCTGGTATTCGATATTTATTTGTAAACATTTAGTAAAACAAATAAAAAGGAATTTACCCAAACCCCTTATAGTGTCTCTTTTTTAAAATAAATCGTCATCTATACCAAGGAAAACAGTTATAATTAAATTTAAAAAATGGTCCAATCAAGAATTTGAAACTACAAAATTCCCCTCCTCCTTTCCTTGTGCACAACCTAGAATTTCTAATAATAATATGAATTAGCATCTTATTTAGAATGAAAATCCCTAAACTTGTTAATAAGAATTTGTTAAATATTATACCATTGATTAATTTTTAAAACATATGTAAAAAGGGATTCCTCCCTGTCCTCCCTAGCACCCTGTGGCAACAGTTTGATCACATTATCAACCAATGCTAAGCATGGAAACATGACCAATATAATATGAATTAGCATCTTAATATAAAATCAAAATCCCTAAATGTGTTATTATTATTTTTTAAAATACATATACAAAGTTCAGATTTAGTTCTTTTTAGCTAGCCTAGGGTACTCTGGGAATCTTGTGGCAGGTATTTAATCTTTATTTGTAAACAAGATTAAACACTTAGTAAAAAAGATATATGGAAATTGACCTAAACCCCTTAGGCTCCATGCACACTGAAGCTCAAAAAAGCTTTTTCTGGACGCCAGATTGCTAGCAGAAAACTCTGGTTGAAAAACGTTCTTTAACAGCGTTTTGTACTAGCGTTTATGAGCGTTTATGAGCGTTTTTTAGCGTTAGCATTTATGGGCGTTTTTAATTAAAATACACAGAGGACACTCCAAAAATCCCACAATGCATTGAAAAAATAGAACGCCGAATGCTAATTAACGTGCGTTTATGAGCGTTTATGAAGGTTTATCGGCGTTTGGTGTTTTTTTGGCGGGGAAAAACGCCACTTTGAACTCGAATTTCTGGCTCCATGCACACTGGAGCTGATAAACCACAGTTTTTTGGAGTTTGGGCGTTTTTTCTAAAAGCCCATAAACTCCACTTTATGTTATCCTATGTGTCCATGCACACTTGGACGTTTTTTAGCTTTAATGAGCAGTGGAGTTTATGGGCTTTTTTCTGAACGCCAGAAATTTGCGTTCAAAGTGCCGTTTTTCACCGCTAAACAAAGCCAAACGCTGATAAACGCTCATAAATGCTCATAAACGCATGTTAATTAGCGTTCGGTGTTCTATTTTTTCAATACATTGTGGGAGTTTGGAATGCATTGTGGGATTTTTGGAGTGTCCTCTGTGTATTTTTAATAAAAACGCCCATTAACGCTAAAAAACGCTCATAAACGCTCATTAACACTAGTACAAAATGCTGTTAAAAGCTAGTTTTTCAACCAGCGTTTTCTGTCAGCAATCTGGCGTCCAGTAAAAGCTTTTTTGAGCTCCAGTGTGCATGGAGCCTTATAGTTTCTTTTTTTTTTTTTTTTAAAGTCATCATCTATACCAAAGAAAACAGTTACAAATTAATAAAAAAAATTATCCAATCAAGAATTTGAAACTAGTAAATTCCATGAAAAAAGAGGTAGTTAAAAAGGCATTGCTCCCTGTCCTCTCTAGCACCCTCTGCCAACAGTTTGTTCAGATTATCTACCAATGCTGCTCGTGGGAACATGAGCTCCCCTCCTCCTCTTCTTGTGCACAACTTCGAATTGCGAAGAACCAATGTAATATGAATTAGCAACTTAATTTAAAATCAAAATCCCTAAATGTTTTATTATTATTTTTTTAAATATATATAAAAAGTTCTGATTTAGTTCTTTTTAGCTAGCCTATGGTACTCTGGGAATCTTGTGGCAGGTATTTAATCAAGATTACTTGAGGTGATTGTAGCCGTACTGAGTACTGCTTGGACCTTGAAGAAGGGGACATACCCCGAAAGCTTGTCCTGAAAAATTGTATGTTAGTGCAAATAAAAAAAGTACCACGGACAGTACTCAATTTTCTCTAAACAAGATTAAACACGTAGTAAAAAAAGATATAAAGAAATTGACCTAAACCCCTTATAGTTTATCATCTATACCAAAGAAAACAGTTACAAATGAATTAAAAAAATGGTCCAATCAAGAATTTGAAACTAGGAAATTCCATGAAAAAGAGGTAGTTAAAAAGGGATTGCTCCCTGTCCTCTCTAGCACCCTCTGTCAACAGTTTGTTCAGATTATCGTGGGTGCGTGTTATACGCCGATCCCGGCTAATTGTGATCTATTCTAATCCGTGACATTCACATAGCGTGTAGTTTTAAATATGGCGCCACGGAGTTCGGAGGGACTCGGCGGAGCTGAACGAGCGCCGCTGAAATCACAGTGACTGGGCGGAGCCAAGATACACATAGTCGAGTCATGTTCTCGGCTCTTTCCGGCACTGCTCACAGTCGCGCCCAGTCCCGCCATTGGACCTGTGTTATGTCCATCATAGGGCGGGACTGGGCGAGACTGTGAGCGGCGCCGGAAAGAGCCGAGTACACTCGACTATGTGTATCTCGGCGGCGTTCGTTCAGCTCTGCCGAGTCCCTCCGAACTCCGCGGTGCCATATTTAAAACTACCGTACATGCTATGTGTGTGTCGGCGGCGATCTGTCCAAGCATGGACACTGGGGGCAAGGCTGCACTGACCACTGGGGCAAGGCTGCACTGACCACTGGGGCAAAGCTGCACTGACAAGGCTGCACTGACAAGGCTGCACTGGGGCAAAGCTGCACTGACAAGGCTGCACTGACAAGGCTGCACTGGGGCAAAGCTGCACTGACAAGACTGCACTGGGGCAAAGCTGCACTGACAAGGCTGCAATGGACACTGGGGCAAGGCTGCACTGACACTGAAAAGGCTGCACTGACACTAACAAGGCTGCAGATGGACACGATAAGGCTGCATTGATGGGCATTTTAATGTAAGTTTTTTTTCCTTAAACTTCCCTCCTAAAAGTTTTTTTCCTTAAACTTCTCTCCTAAACTTGGGGTGCGTGTTATACGCCGGCACGTGTTATACGCTGATAAATACGGTAATATGAATTAGCATCTTAATTTCAAATCAAAATCCCTAAATGTGTTATTATTATTTTTTTTAAATATATTTAAAAAGTTCTGATTTAGTTCTTTTTAGCTAGCCTATGGTACTCGGGGAATCTTGTGGCAGGTATTTAATCTTTATTTGTAAACAAGATTAAACACTTAGTAAAATAGATATAAAGAAATTGACCTAAACCCCTTATAGTTTATCATCTATACCAAAGAAAACAGTTACAAATGAATAAAAAAAATGGTCCAATCAAGAATTTGAAACTAGGAAATTCCATGAAAAAAGAGGTAGTTAAAAAGGGATTGCTCCCTGTCCTCTCTAGCACCCTCTGTCAACAGTTTGTTCAGATTATCTACCAATGCTGAGCGTGGGAACATGAGCTCCCCTCCTCCTCGTCTTGTGCACAACCTTGAAATGCAAAGAACCAATATAATATGAATTAGCAACTTAATTTAAAATTAAAATCCCTAAACTGGTAATAAGAATTTGCAAAATATTGTATCATTAATTATTTTTTAATATATATATATATATATATATATATATATATATATATATATATATATATATATATATATATATACAAAGTTCTAATGTCCGACAGAGAAGCGACAGTTGTTTCAGAGTTCTGTAGACAGACCGGCTTTCTATTCAGTGTTTGTCAGTCAGTGGCACATGCTGATATTATCTCAGGAAATGTGTGAACCTTGTTCCCTGCACTCCAGACAAAGCATCTGAAACATTTGGCCACAATATTAAAAGGAGCAATACAATGTTTCAACATCTGTGGCAGGAACCCAAACTCCGCTACCAAGAAAAGGCAATGCCATGGAAAAGAATTTGAATTCCAGCTGGGTAGTTTTCAAAATAAGAAAACGCAAAGCATGCAATCGCTGTGTATTTAAGGCTCAAAACACCTTGCCTCCAAAGATGTCTTGAAGGAGTTAATCCCTTCTCAAGTTAATCCAGTAAAGAGCATCCTTCATTATGATGTTAAAAGCAAGGATCAGTGCAAGGGGAGCCTAACAATGGGATAGGGGTGCTTTTCAACCCAAATGACATTCTTCTCGAGTTAGAAACAGAAACTGCCTTTATTCAGGCAAATACTGCACAGTAATTTCCCCTCAGCATTAAATATTCAAATGAAAAGATTAAACAATAACAAAAAGAATGGTTAATCTACTGCATTAACTGCACTTCAATCCCACTGCACTCCAGAAAACGCCCTTTGATTTTTAACGTCTATGGCTTTCACTGATGCATTTGTGCGAGGAACAAAATGGGGACTAAAGTTGGTGTGAAAAAAGTTCACGCTACAGAAAGACGTGAACGTTGTGAAGTTGCCAAATGTATCTTTTTTTTTTTTTTTAAAGTCTGAAGCTCCACATAAACAGAAGATTGTGGTCTTCTGATTCCACATTGAAAATGTGTTCAAATAAAGAAGAGATCACCAAGAACATTGTCTATAGAACTGACATTCCTTATGTATCCTTCATCAGATGAACAGAGTTTTTATGAGTCTTTTGCATTTTAAAATGGGAAGTAAACTCTCTCAATTAACGTGAAATATTTTAACTGCTTCAGCCCCGGAAGATTTTACCCCCTTCCTGACCAGAACACTTTTTGCGATTCGGCACTGCGTCACTTTAACTGACAATTGCGCGGTCGTGCGGCGTGGCGCCCAAACAAAATTGACGTCTTTTTTTTTCCCCACAAATAGAGCTTTCTTTTGGTGGTATTTGATCACCTCTGCGGTTTTTATTTTATGCGCTATAAACAAAAAAAGAGCAACAATTATGAAAAAATACGCATTATTTTTTACTTTTTGCTATAATAAATATCCCCCAAAAATATATTAAAAAAATTTTTTTTTCCTCAGTTTCGGCCGATATGTATTCTTCTCCATATCTTTGGTAAAATAAAAATCGCAATAAGCGTAGATTGATTGGTTTGCGCAAAAGTTATAGCATCTACAAAATAAGGGATAGATTTATGGCATTTTTATTATTATTTTTTTTTTACTAGTAATGGTGGCGATCCGCAATTTTTATCGGGACTGCGACATTATGGCGGACACGTCGGACAATTTTGACACATTTTTGGGACCATTGGCATTTATACAGCGATCAGTGCTATAAAAATGCATTGATAACTGTAAAAATGTCACTGGCAGGGAAGTGGTTAACACTAGGGGGCGATCAAGGGGTTAACTGTGTTCCCTAGTGTGTGTTCTAACTGAAGGGGGGAGGGGACTGTCTAGGGGAGATGACAGATCGCTGTTCATACTTTGTATGAACAGACGATCTGTCACTTCTCCCCTCAGAGAACCGGAAACTGTGTGTTTACACACACTGATCTCGGATCTCCATGTGCCCCGATCAATCGCGCGAGCCTGGCGGTGATCGCAAACCGGCGGGCACTCGCATCGGCTCCGTGGGCGAGCAGGGGGCGCACGCACGCCCCTAGTGGACAAAAAGGGAAGCGACATAACATGACGGTGATTCGCGTAGCCGAGCCATGCAGCCGAGCCCCGCAGTGACAGAACGGGGATCTGGCTGTGTAAACAAGGCAGATCTCTGTTCTGACAGGGGAGATCACACAGATCCTGTCTTCCTGCTATGCAGGAAGACGGATCTGTGTGTTTCCCCAGGCAGCCCATCCCCCATACAGTTAGAACACACCTACAGAGAACACATTTAACCCCTTGATCGCCCCTTGATGTTAACCCCTGCCAGTGTCATTAGTACAATAACAGTGCATAATTTTAGCACTGATTACTGTAATAATGTCACTGGTTCCCAAAAAATGTGTAAAAAATGTCAGTTAGGTGTCCAATCTGTCCACCGCAATGTCGCAGTCCAGCTAAAAATCGCAGATCACCGCCATTACTAGTAAAGAAAAAAAATGGCATAAAACTATCCCCTATTTTGTAGACGCTATAACTTTTGTGCAAACCAATCAATATATGCTTATTGCCTTTTTTTTTACTAAATACACGTAGAAGAATATATATATCGGCCTAAACTGAGAAAGAAATTATTTTTTTTATATTTTTTTGGGGGGGATATTTATTATAGCAAAAAGTACAAAAAATTGCTTTTTTTTTTTAAATTGTCGCTCTTTTTTTGTTTATAGCACAAAAAATAAAAACAACAGAGGTGATCAAATACCACCAAATGGAAGCTCCATTTGTGCAAAAAAAAGGACATCAATTTTGTTTGTGTACAACGTTGCATGACCGTGCAATTGTCAGTTAAAGTGATGCAGTGACGTATCGCAAAAAATGGCCTGGTCATTAAGGGGGAAAATCTTCCAGTCCTTAAAGTGGAGTTCCACCCAAAAATGGAACTTCCACTTTTTGGATTCCTTCCCCCCTCCGGTGTCACATTTGGCACTTTTCAGGGGGGGAGGAGGGAGCAGATACCTGTCTAATACAGGTATTTGCTCCCACTTCCTAGCATCGATCACCGCTGCGCTTGCGGTGACCTATGCCACTTCCGGTGCCTACTTTGTCCTCCCCCCCGCTGTATTCTGGGAGACACTCAGGTCCCAGAACACAGCAGGAACCAGAGAGGACGTGCAGCGCGACTCGCGCATGCGCGGTAGGGAACCAGGAAGTGAAGCCTCACGGCTCCACTTCCTTATTCCCTTACCGAGGATGGCGGCGGCATCGTGGGCTCCCTGGACAGGTAAGTGTCCATATATTAAAAGCCAGCAGCTGCAGTATTTGTAGCTGCTGGCTTTTAATATTTTTTTTTTTCGGCGGACCTCGGCTTTAAGTGGTTAAAATACTTTTAGTTTTTCTGTGCTTTTGCCTTCATTTTTTAGGTTGGTGACCAGGTCTCTTTAAAATTGCAAAACAATCATGCAAAAGCGGGTGCTACTGTACTACGTTAGCCATATTATCAGTTAAAGTGGAGCTAAACTCTCTCAATCAACATGAACAATTTTTTTATCCTTATGCTGCTAGTTTATAGATAAGAAGGTGTATATATTTACTTGTTTTAAACTTGTATTATTTTTGGGTTTTTTTTATACATTTCTTAAGTTGCTTCCAGATTTCTGGCCTAAGCCAAGGAGGGAGGGGGCTGTTCTAGAAAAATTACTTTTCCTGGAGAAGTCTCTAGCAAGAGGCAAGTGAATAAAAAAAATGTTTATGGAAAGGGAACACATTGAATGTAAGCATTTCTGATACTTTTGTTTTTGCTGTGCTTTTTTTCTTTAACCACTTGACCTCCAGAAGATTTTACTTCCTTCCTGACCGGGCCATTTTTTGCGATACAGAACTGCGATACTTTAAAGGAGTTGTAAAGGCAGAACTTTTTTTTTATCTAAATGCATTCTATGCATTAAGATAAACAGCCTTCTGTGTGTAGCACCCCCCCCCCCCAATTACCTACCTGAGCTCCTTCTCTCTCCAGCGATGTCCACGATCCCCTCAGCCATCCTGTACACTCCTTCTGGTTGGCTGAGACAGAGAAGCGGCGCTATTGGCTCCTGTGGCTGTCAATCAAAGTCAGTCAGCCAATCAGGGGAGAAAGGGGGCGGGGCTAGGTCACGCTTCGTGTCTGAATGGATACACGGATCTCTGACTCAGCTTGGGTGACCCCTGTAGCAAGCTGCTGGCTGAGGGGCACTCAAAGGAGGGAGGGGCTAGGAGCAGCGAAGAGGGACATGAGAAGAGGAGGATCTGGGCTGCTCTGTGCAAAACCAACTGCACAGAGGAGGTAAGTATAACATGTTTGTTATTTAAAAAAAAAACAGCCTTTACAATCACTTTAACTGACAATTGCGAGGTCGTGTGACGTTGTACCCAAATAAAAATGAAAAATGTTATCCTTTTTCTCCACAAATAGAGCTTTCTTTTGGTGGTATTTGATCACCTCTGAGGGTTTTTTCGGTGCTGTAATCAAAAAAGACTGACAATTTGAAAAAAAAACAACAATATTTTTTACTTTCTGCTAGAAAACATGTACAAAGAAAAAAAAAAATTCTTCATCAATTTAGGCCAATATGTATTCTGCTACATATTTTTGGTAAAAAAAAAATCCCAGTAAGTGTATATTGGTTTGTTTTCAAACTGTGGGACATTTTTATTTATTTACTTTTTCTTTACTAATAATGGCGGCAATCAGTGACTTATAGCGGGACTGCGATATTGCGGGTGACAAGTCGGATACCTAACTGACACTTTTTGGGGAGTGATCAGTGCTAAAAAATATGCACTGTCACTGTACTAAAGTATTGTTATTCTAAAGTGATACTAAAATCTCGTTTTTTTTTTTTTTAATAATAAACATGTCATACTTACCTGCTCTGTGAAATGGTTTTGCACAGAGCAGCCTGGATCCTCCTATTTTCGGGTCCCTCTTCGGTGCTGCTGGCCCCTCCCTCCTGTTGGGTGCCCCCACGGCAAGCAGCTTGCCGTAGGGGCACCCGAGCTGAGATGCAGCTCCATGTGTTCATTCAGACATTGAGTCACGATTCTGCCCCAGTCCCTCTCTCTGCTGATTGGCTAACTGTCAATCGCCAATTGCACCGGAGGGAGAGTCCCAGATGGTTGCAGCGATGACTGCCATTACTAGTAAAAAAAATAATAATAATAAAAATGCCATAAATCTATCCCCTATTTTGTAGCTGCTATAACTTTTGCGCAACCTAATCAATATATGCTTATTGCGATTTTTTTTTTTTTTTACCAAAAATATGTAGAAGGTATTTAGTAAGAGGCATGATGAGTTTTTTTTAAAGTTGTACTTTTTTGCCACAATTATTTGGAAGATGAATAAAATTAAGAAATTAAAAAAAAAAAACTTTTTTTGTCTTGTTTTGTTTTTTACACTGCCACCAGTGCAGTACAGCGTTATCATTTAACTGGTGTGGCGGTGATCAGGGACACTGACAGGAGACAGTATGTGAAAAAAAAAACTAAATTTGTTTAATTTTTTTTTTTTTTAATAAAATGTTTTTCTTTTTCTTTCTAACACACTATGACAGAGCAATACAAGTTTACTATAATAATATTGTACTACTCTGGGGAAGTGATAAGATTTTTTTTTTACACATTATAATTGCTTAAAACAGTGTATTACAGCGTGAAAGCTGCTGCTACCACCAACGCCATCCTATCCCCTCCCCAACGTGTATCGACACAGGAATCATGTGTCTTCCTCAGGGGGGTGCACTTTATTATTGCATTCTGATTGAACGCTTGTCATATAGCATTTAGTATTTTATTTATATTTAGCGCATCATTTTATTAATTTTTTTACTATTTTTTAATTTTACATTTTTAATTTTTACATTTTTAATTTTAAATTTTATATTTTCATCGTATACAATGAATGGCATGAAAGGAAGCCATCCATTGTTTACAAGTGTCATAAAACATGGGGAAAGGTGCATGTATTGTGGAAATGTACTGTTTTATTTTTTTATTTTGCCAAGACCTACAATTGTAGGTTGAAGCAGTACTATTATTAAATTAATAGGTGCACGAAGCAATTCCATAATACAACATATTAAAGCGTTGTGTGCTGGTGGTATAAATGATTTTTCTTTTGCAGCTAACATTTCATTATACAAAAATCTGCAAGCATTTTCACTGATATGCGGAAAAACTTAATTTAAAGGGCTTTGGCCAGTGTAAGTATAGTTAATCATCTATATTTAAATTCCTTTGAAGTGGGGAATAAAAAGGAAGAAGATAATAATCATACAAATGAAATAAAATACTGAACTGAATACTAACAAGTTCATTTAAAAAGTTCAGGTTTCATCGCAGTAGAACTTTTTTAAAGCGGTAATAAACTCAAAACCAAAAATGGAATATATTCGATCACGTACCTGATCGAAGACTGAAATGACGAGTTGGGCCTCTCTTGTATCTCCAGCCCAGGTCCCGCTGAGGATGGAACAGAGGGTATCAAGGGACAGGAGGAACACGAGTGCCGACGGGTGTTGATAGGAGTGCTTGCAGCAAGTGATGCGGTCCAAGGCAGGCTGGTAGAACATCAGGTCAGGAACAGTAACTGTGCACGGAGATCCAGCCGAAGTTAAAGGGACACTCCGCATGGGCTGCAGGTTCCAGATGTGAGGCTTGTCAGAGCTCCCAGCAGACTTGAGACAGGAACTCACTGTGATGAGCAGAGCTGATACAGATGACAGCCAGGTAGACACTTGAACCGGATGTGAGAATAGAGCCAGGAACAGAAGCGTGGTCACAGGGATAGCCGAGGTCAGCAGCAAGCTGGCAAACAGGTACAGAATCGTAAGGTAGAACATAATGACCATGCCCTCTGACAGGTTTCACCCCTCTCACTGGGGTTTAGTAATAGAGGTCCCTTAAAGTGGAGTTCCACCCACTTTTACAACTCTTCAGCATCCTTCACTAAACTGTGCACTGTAAACGAATTGGATATTTTTTTATTTTTTTCTCAGCACCTACTGTATATCTGCTGTATTCATTTTTCACTTCCTCCTCCCTGGCCGTGGCCCATCATTTCCTGTTTGCAATGCCTTCTGGGAAGGGGCGGCAACTTCCTCTGACACTGCCGTTGCTATGGAAACCTGACCTGAAACCTATTACACTGCTTGTGCTGCACTGAGCATGTGCGAGATCTGCAAGCATGAGATCCAGGAAGAAATACAGTCTGGCTTCAGATGCCCACTCTTAAGATGGCCACGGCCTGCTGGAAGTTTATAAAATAACAAACTACTGCTTTAAACTAACAAAACAGACCTTAGTTTACAGACTAACCTTACTAGAATACATTAAGCTTGTGTATTATAGGGGTATTTTTATTTAAAAATATAATTTCGGCCGGAACACCACTTTAACTTCCAGCCCAGAGATATTGATAGTGGTCACCAGAACAAGAGAAAGAGGAAATCAATAGGGACAGCTTTTCATCAGTATCCTATCAAAGTATTAATTTCCCCTTCTTGTGTTGTGATTTTTATTAGTTTCCTGTCATGTCACTGGCCCAGAAAGTGAAGTGTAATCCTCTCAGTATAGTAACAGACAGCAATAAAAACCTGACAGAGGTCTCACTCTTTCTCCACTTTACCCAAGTCAAAAATAAAGATTTGGCAGCAGGTGGGATTCATGATTCTATCACAGTAATAGTTACTGACGAGAGAATCGATTTGTCCATTCCATGGTTTTACCCAATCTATCATTCAGACAATACTCTTTGTTAATGAGATGATGAAAGGGTAATTTGGAATCCCTTACTAATCCTTTCATCCAACAATTCACTATCTGTGAGTGTGGGCCCCTTCCTCGTTGACTAGAAGTCCCAATTTTTTTGTTGATTGGCAGAGGGAGAGTACAGATCACATTGTCCTTACCTCAGGGGTATCATGACAACTCAGTGGAAGGGTAGAGTGTTAATATGAATTTACAGATACTGTATATGTAGGCAGGTAAGTCTACAGCTCTTCTAATGCCACGTACACACAACCGGTTTTGTCGTCGGAATAAACTCCGAAGGTTTCTCCGACGGAATTCCGCTCAATCGGTCTTGCATACACACGGTCACACCAAAGTCCGACTGTCCAGAACGCGGTGACGTGCAACACATATGACGGGGCTAGAAAAAGGAAGTTCAATAGCCAGTAGCCAATAGCTTCCGTCTCGTACTTGCTTCAGAGCATGCGTCGTTTTTGCTTCGTTGGAACAGCATACAGACGAGCGGGTTTTCCAAATTGGTTCCTTTGGAAATATTTAGAACATGTTCCATTTCTAGGTCCCTCAGAATTTTCGAAAAAAAAAAGTCAGATGAGGCATACACACGATCGGAATAGATGATGAAAAGCTTCCGTCTGACTTTTTCTGACATTCCGCTCGTGTGTACACGGCTTTAGATACTTAGTTGCTATGTTTTAGATTTCTTCATCAATGTGTATGTGGGGTCCTTTTACTGACAAAGATGGCAGATGGTTGGCTGAGCAGTGAGCACCATGAGAAGGTTGAGCAAATCAAATATACGAACTAAGGATGAGTTGAAGAAAGTTTGAATGATGCATTCTGGTGATGATATTGTTCTATTTGAATAGTGCTTATAAACCGGAATGGGGTATGCCAAAGTAAGCTTCAGGGCCAATATTGCATCTTGAGGTTGAATTGGCTTAGGAAAATAGAAATATTTAGTGCTGATCAGTATTATGCAATGAATGTTAAATTTTTTTCCCCTTTTGTTTTATATCTAAAGCCAAAAGTTTTGCTTTAGTTTTAAAGAGTTTTTGTTTGTGTCCAATTGGGAAAGTTTACTCTATCTACTTGTCCTGGGAACCATTGCCAGTGTGGGGAAACACCAACCCGAAACAGAAATCTTCCAACGGCAATATCTGTTCCAATGGCAGTTCTCAAAGTAGGGATTCTCCTCACTTAGGGCAGTTTTCCAAACATTTCCAGGTTGTGGGTTCAGGACATGAAGTAAGTGGAAATTGACTCGAGGGGACAAGTAAACAAAAAAAGAAATCCCAATATACTGATACATTCCAACTGTTCCCTAGTCTGTCTAAAGGTGCTTTTAAAAATAGCTTCGGTTTTAATATATTTGCATTTATGATTTATATTAGTTAGATGTGTTTCTAAAAAAAAAAAAAAAAAGCTGAATGGTGAAGAGTGTACCAATCAAGTAAGAGATCCAAGTGGCCCTTTCACTAGTTGCATTACATGGATTGTGAATATTTGCCCAGTTAAGCTAATCTCAGCATGCACTCCCACAAATCAGTAGTAGTTGTAGTGTTGTGTTTGTTGGCTATGATTAGCAGCTCAATGATCGATTTCACTTTTCGCCTGGAGGACCTGTCACTTTTTAACAGTTGTCCCATCACATAGTGACATGATGACCATTCAGCAGCAAGACTACAATGCCCCCTCTGCCCAGGGGGCAGCTTAAAACCTCAATGTGTGTTGTGAGACAGAGAAGACTGACTTCATTGGGAGCCTTGAAGTGAATCTATACCATCTATGGACTCCCTCTCAGAGTAAATCCCCACATTTGCAAGAGGCGGGACTATTTGTTTTCTTTGTCTACTTACATATTGCACTGGACTCTATATGGGGGAATAATTAACCCTAATCGTCTTATGTAGCACCTAAGTGCAAGTGAACACCGGGGCTGTAGTTACTTTCAGTGGACATACAAACTGACCTTTCCCTTGTTTTATAATGAAGACCAAGGACAATGTGCAAACTTTATAAGTCATACTAATTATTTAAATGTAACAATTTATTTATTAGGCTCATTCAAAAGCAATGGATGATGGTTTCTGGCTGGTCACTACATCTAGCACATTACTCTTCACATTATTCAATAAAGTATGTAGGAACTTTGGGGTAGCTTGTTTTTATGTATTTATTTATTATAGGCATTTATATAAACGGCAACAATTTATGCAGCCCCTTTACATATATTATACATTTACACCAGTCCCTGCCCTCAAGGAGCTTACAATCTTAGATCCCCACTTAAGAGGTATATATACATATAGTGGGGCCAATTAACCTAATTAATCTGTAAGCCTTTGGAAGTGTAGGAGGAAACCAGTGTGAGAGTACCCATAAGAAACCAATGCAAATACAGAGAGGACATGCAAACTCCATGCAGATAATGTCCTGGTTGGGGTTGGAACCGATAACCCTTGTTCTGCAAGGCAGAACATCTAACCACTAAGCCACTGTGCTTAGCACACATATAAGAGCAGCAGTGTTTGTATTTTTTTTGATGCTACTGTATAATCTTAAAAGCTGAACTTTGGCCAAACAGCTAAACGATTTAACACATACAGTATCTCACAAAAGTGAGTACACCCCTCATATTTTTGTAAATATTTTATTCTATCTTTTCATGTGACAACACTGAAGAAATGACACTTTGCTACAATGTAAAGTAGTGAGTGTACATCTTGTATAATGCCCCGTACACACGGTCGGACTTTGTTCGGACATTCCGACAACAAAATCCATGGATTTTTTCCGACGGATGTTGGCTCAAACTTGTCTTGCATACACACGGTCACACAAAGTTGTCGGAAAATCCGATCGTTCTGAACGCGGTGACATAAAACACGTACGTCGGGACTATAAACGAGGCAGTGGCCAATAGCTTTCATCTCTTTATTTATTCTGAGCATGCGTGGCACTTTGTCCGTCGGATTTGTGTACACACGATCGGAATTTCCAACAACGGATTTTGTTGTCGGAAAATTTTATATCCTGCTCTCAAACTTTGTGTGTCAGAAAATCCGATGGAAAATGTGTGATGGAGCCCACACACGGTCGGAATTTCCGACAACAAGGTCCTATCACACATTTTCCGTCGGAAAATCCGACCGTGTGTATGGGGCATTACAGTGTAAATTTACTGTCCCCTCAAAATAACTCAACACACAGCCATTAATGTCTAAACTGCTGGCAACATTATTATTATTATTATTATTAATATTTTCATCAACTAAAACCTGATGCCACCGCAACACATAATACTGTGTTTCAATGTGTACTTGCCTTATTGAGCGGTAAAACATGCAATTATTACACCTGCAAGTGTAAAGTCAACCTAAAACTGCCTCAACTGACTATCCAGAAATTACAGTACTGTAACAACTGGGAATCTAGCTGTGAAAAGAGTAATGCCCCATACACACGATCGGACATTGATCGGACATTCCGACAACAAAATCCTAGGATTTTTTCCGACGAATGTTGGCTCAAACTTGTCTTGCATACACACGGTTACACAAAGTTGTCGGAAAATCCGATCATTCTGAACGCGGTGACGTAAAACACGTACGTCGGGACTATAAATGGGGCAGTAGCCAATAGCTTTCATCTCTTTATTTATTCTGAGCATGCGTGCCACTTTGTGTGTCGGATTTGTGTATACACGATCGGAAATTCCGACAACGGATTTTGTTGTTGGAAAATTTTATAGCCTGCTCTCAAACTTTGTGTGTAGGAAAATCCGATGGAAAATGTGTGATGGAGCCCACACACGGTCGGAATTTCCGACAACAAGGTCCTATCACACATATTCCGTTGGAAAATCCGACCGTGTGTACGGGGCATAAGTATGTTAGTTAGGGAACTTAGATGGTAAGCGCCTTGAGGACAGGGACTGATGTGAATTTACAAGATGTCATCAGTGCTATATAAATACCTACAATTGAAAAATAAATAAATAATATAAGTAACGAGCAGGGCCCTCTGATTCCTCTTGTACCAAACTGTATTGTAACTGTAATGTCTGCTTTTATTTTGTAAATCGCTGAGCAAACTGTTGGTGCTATATAAAGTTGGCGCTATATAAATCCCCAGTCCCAGGCCAAGCGCTTGGCATTGGACTGAGGAAGCCAAAAACCTGAGAGAGCTGCTAATGTGAAGTTTGCTTTTGCGGGAGAAACGGTTGGAGAGACGTGGACTGCCTGCATTATACCCTTTTGGATGCCATATCATCAGATATATCCTAAGCGAGATTAACCTTCCATAATTAGAGTTTCCACCATGTAGGTAAGAGTACATCTTGACTAAAGCCTCGTACACACAATCGGATTTTCCGCAGACAAAATCTCTGACTTTTGCATGTGCCTGGATTTTTTCTTGCATACAAAAGGCAAGGAATTGTCGGCCAACAAACACGAACGTATTGACGTACTATGTGGTTTTTCAGAGTGTTGTTTTGTGCTTTTAATTTCGCACTTTTCATTTAGCGCTTTTCAGTTCACCCTTTTCAGTTTGTTTCTGAACGGCCGTTCGTCAACCAGCCATGTTGCGGAATCGGAGGAGATAACGTGTTATTTATTATTGGCCTTGGAGTTATTGCTTTGACCCAAGTCCAGTCCAGGAACAGGAAGAGGAGGATTTCTTGGACCAAAAATTGGTTGCTTTATTAATTGTGACCAATTATGTCATATGCTTTTGCTGTGGGAGCTCCAGGAGAATAATCCAGGTGATTTTCGGAATTATCTCCGGATGACGGACCCCTGCTTTCACCAACTCTTGGCATTGTTGACCGCCTATATTAAGAAGCAGGACACATGCATGAGGCTTTTATTTTATTTTTTGGTTGAATAATAATGATTTTCTATATTCTTGGATGCATAGAATGTATTTTTTGGTTAAGTTCTATTGGCAGATAGCATGTCTAATTTTATTTGTTTTCTTTTTTTAATGCACAATAAAAAAAATTGTGGAGAATAATACTTGGCTATGTGTTTTACTTCAAATGACAGCTCTTCTGAGCAATAACAGTAACTGTATTGTCTCCTCTTATATTGTAAAGCGCTGTGTAAACTGTTGGGGCTATATAAATCCTAAAAGGAGGGGGATATTTGTGCTAACCAGCAAATAATAATCTATATATACAAAAATATATGTGCACAAGTGATATGACTGCATAAAAGCGTAATTAAATGCTGCACCTCTACAGGTCAAATGCCAAAAACCTAAAACAAATATTAAGAAAGAAAAAGATGCGTAAAAAACGCTACAAATAACGATAAATATTACTGTAAACAAATTCTCTAAAACATAGTAACGTGAAAAATTGAATAGTGTATCAAAACATAGAGTCCATGTGATATGTGAAAAATAAATAAATAAACAAAAAGTCAATTAATCAAAAACCGGGTAAAACCGCCCCACTAGCGGCCGAATACCGACGGTATTCGTACAATAGCGGCACTTTACCTCGGACGCCACCCCCGCCCCAGTGTGAAAGGGGCCTTACAGATAGGTGCCCTGTGTCATATACTCCTTTATGTTGCATTCTTCTGCATTTTTTGAATAGGAGTGATAGATTTCTTCTAAAATGCCCTGATCACCACCTGTTTTGTTACTGTGTTACTTATGTCTCCTGGTAATTATTGTTTACCCTCTGGGTACGAAGCAATGTCCTTGTGTCTGTATTTTTGTCATCTGATATTGCAAACTGACTGATATGTACTCTTTCTTTGGTATGTTGTTAATGTTTGTTTGAAAACTAATAAAATACCTTTAAAAAAAAAAAAAAAGTGATAAAAGATACAAAGATACAAAAATCTGCCGGGTGATTCAACTTTCACAAATTCCACCGCAAATTTATGGGGTTGCCTTACAATTACAGTAAAAAAAAAAAAAGACTTCTTCAAAATGTAATAAATACATTATAAATATATGTCTTCCTCTTCTTTCATCACCTAAACTGCACCCAGAAATGGGTAACTTTCTCACTCTTTAACTTTGGCATTCCCCGAGCTATTTACTATTTTGCAGTGTCAGCATGTTGGAGTGACAATAGTTAATAGCAGTACTTTGTGGTTAGATAGAGCAGTAATTGAGAAGGGAATGCCGTCTTCTGTTAGCAGCATGGACCAAATATGTTTCCTTTCATATTGCCAATAACTCAAGCTTGTGATTACACCAATTAAAGCCCAATTGGAGGAAAGGCCTCCAGCACTAAACTCCAGCTGCCATCTGACTGCAAATTACGGGGCCTGTATGTGGGTGGACGCTCACATCAGTGGGGAAGGAATAGGAGCCCATTGTACAGGCTCCTACAGAGGTGGACACCAATGACATGCATCATCAGCAGAAACGTCCCTTAAAGATCGGGCTATTCTTGAGTTCTTTTCAGTGTAGAGCTCTTTATGAGCAGTGTTTGTGTTACATGGCAGATACAGTACATTTACTAACCACACAAATATTCTCCCTAGTGAATTGTACTGAGAACAGAACATTGTCTTTTTTTTTTTTGTCCAGCTTAAGACAAAGACGTTTTACATCATAACAGCACAATATGCTGACAGCGCATGGGATCCTTACAGAGCTCCAATGTTCTTTTTATGTGTCTGCGAAAATTATTAGCCACCCTAACGTATACCTCGAACACCTGCTTATAAATCTGCAATCTAAAGACAAAATGCTTATTGTTACACGTTAAACGTTCATATTTCGCTTGCCTAAGGTACCACCGATTTAATCAGCACCCACCCGAATAATGACCGTTATCTTGCCCTGCCTTTTTACCCCACCTAAACTGAAATACAACCATGACCACATTTTGGAGTAAAATTGGCCGAAACGGCCAATTATTAACTAATAACCAAATAGAACAAACATTTCCTTTTATTATTATTATTATTATTATACAGGATTTATATTGCGCCAACAGTTTGCGCAGTGCTTTACAACATGAGGGCAGACATTGCAGTTACATTACAATTTGATACAAGAGGAATCAGAGGGCCCTGCTCGTTAGAGCTTACAATCTAAGTTTAAACCTGGAACCAAAATAATAACACAATCACAATAAACAGAAGGTTGCCGATCTTTGGAGGCACCAAGTATTATGTATTCATTTTTTGTATCTGTGTAACTCTTACTCGGCCCCCAGCCGCATGACACAGGCTCGGGGACAACCTCAACCTTGTAGATACCTCACCGAATGACTTCCAGTTAACCCACAATTAACTGGCATTCCACAGGGGACTCCATACCTTAGATGGGTCCCTAACATAGTAAGTACATCAGACTTTTAACAATGCCTCCAAAGACCCCAACCGCCAGGCCAACATGACCACTTAAAGAAGAGCCGATCCAGTGTAGGAGCGGGCGGGCGGGAACGGTCTTCCCCCATGTGTCTTCTCCGGATGCCCTTTAAGCCCCTCCTCCCCACTGAAAACCCACCAACCAGTAAGTGACTACAAATCGACATACTGAACGTTTGTTAACCCTCTCTGTCCCTGATTCCATGTTCCCGCCCCAGTCATGGTAGCCCTGTGATTTTTATTTTTTTTTCTTCTGGCTATACTTAAGTAATTACTCATGTGCTAAAAGCGTATGCAATGCAAGAAGCGGTATGAATCATGAAGAACATTTTTACTCTTCATCTAGTTCTTGGCTAACACTGAATTGGTGGAATTGATGGGGCATTATAAAATGTAAGTGAAATTGCTTATTCATGTTTTTATTGTTATAATAAAAAATGTGGTGTTATACCGCGCTAAGTGAAAAAATGTGAAAATGTAAACTACGGAACAGCAGCAATTAATCCAAGTGACATAATCAAGGAAAACACGCGTATACAAAAAAATAATTGCGCTAATCATGATCAACAAAGTGCAGTGCATAAACTGATCCACATAGAAACAACAAGGAATTTCATGCAAATGGAATGGTGTGACGAAACATGTCGGGCGGAGCTACGTGCTAATGCTATCGCGATCCATGTGACCCGGAAGTTCGGGTGTTTGTTTATGAGATTTTTCTGGCAGATCGGTTTTATCCACACGAGATTGTATTTTTAACATTGTAAGTAGCCTATTGGCTTTTTCTTTTCAATAAATTATCTGAACGATATCACACTATTTGAGTTCTTTTGGATTTTTAACTGATCGTATTAATCCTGCTGCAGTCTGTCTGAGTGTGATTCCTATAGAAGATTTGGCCCTACAGAGGTTATCATGTCCTATACCCTGCAGAGGTATATCCTGTCTGCTCGTTAGACCATCCTAGCAATAGGTGGTCCACATCACTTGGTAGTGGATTACTGGCTTTGACGTTCTTTTTTACATATGGAAAATTTTATATTTATGTAATTTATTTTATGTTTCTATCATAAGAACTTTTTGCACATATATTTGCATGTAATTCTATGTTGTTTGTGCTATGTGGATCAGTTTATGCACTGCACTTCATGATTAGCGCAATTATTTTTTGTATACACGTTTTTATTGTTATATGCCAATCAATCTACTGGCTTTAGATTGTCTAATTAACCACTTGAAGACCTTGCATTTTTTTTGTAACTTTTTGTTTACATGTAAACAAACATCAATATTTTTTGCTAGAAAACTATTAACCATTATATATTTATTGAATTTTAATGCAAAAAAACACAATATAATACCCAATTGTTTGGTAAAATATACAAGATGATGTTACGCCAAGTAAATAGATACCAAACATGTCACACTTTAAAATTGCACACGCCCGTGGAATGGAAGCAAACTACACTATATTGTCAAACGTATTGGGATCAGGGGTGGACTGACCATTCGGGCACTCGGGCACTGCCCGAGGGCCCCATGCCACTAAGGGGCCCCATCAGGGTTGCCAGCCTCAATAAAACCAGGGACAGTATGTAAAAATCTGTGTTTTTAAAAAAATCCCAAGATTATAGCTGACCTGCCTCTCCAGTACCTTTTCAGTTTGTGTATGTGTATTCTGTGTGTGTATACTGTGTGTGTATATTATGTGTCTGTGTGTGTATACTGTATGTGTGTGTATACTGTGTGGCCCCATAATCTATTGCCTGGGGGCCCCATAATCTCCTATTGCCCAGGGGCCCCATAATCTTCTCCTATTGCCCGGGGGCCCCATAATCTCCTATTGCCCGGGGGCCCCATGAGTTGTCAGTCCGCCCCTGATTGGGATGTCCGCCTTTAGGCTGGGTTAACACAAGCTGCGGCCATGGCGCACAGCAGGGGGTCTGGTGTGTCCCTCTTTACCCTTTCTGGTGTGAATCAGGTCTGAATTTTTGCCTGAGTTCGCACATGAAATGGACCAGAAGTCGCACAGGAGCCTGCTGCAATTTGGACTGCGGCCGCCCTGGAGGTGTGGGAACCAGTTCCATTGAGAGCCAGCCACACTCTCCTGTCATGCAAATGGAAACCCGCCTCCAATTCACATCAGTGTGAATCTAGCCTCACACACACATGAACTTTAATGGCATCCCAGTCTGTAGGGTTCAATATTGAGTTGGCCCACCCAGCTATAACAGCTTCAGCTCTTCTGGGAAGGCTGTCCCTAAGGTTTAGGAGTGTGTCTATGGGAATGTTTGACCATTCTTCCAGAAGTGCATTTGTGAGGTCAGGCACTAATGTTGGATGAGAAGGCCTGGCTCACAGTCTTCACTCTATTTCATCCCAAAGGTGTTCTATCGTGTTGAGCTCAGCTCTGTGCAGGCCAGTCAAGTTACTTCACCCCAAACCCGCTCATCCATGTCTTTTTGGACCTTGCTTTGTGCACTGGTGTGCAGTCATGTTGGAACAGGAAGGGGCCTTCCCCAAACTGTTCCCACAAAGTTGGGAGCATGAAATTGTCCAAAATGTCTTTGTATGCTGACGCCTTAAGATTTCCCTTCACTGGAACTAAGGGGCCAAGCCCAACCCCTAAAAACAACCCCACAAAATAATCCCCCCTCCACCAAATGATTTGGACCAGTGCATAAAGCAAAGTCCATAAAGACATGGATGAGCAAGTTTGGGGTGGAGGAACTTTGCTGACCTGCACAGAGTCCTGCCCTCAACCCAGTAGTGTTTGGCATGAATTAGTGCGGAGACTGTGAGCTAGGCCTTCTCGTCCACATTGGTGCTTGACCTCACAAATGCACTGCTGGAAGAATGGTCAAACATTCCCATAGACACACTCCTAAACCTTGTGGACAGCCTTCCCAGAAGAGGTGAAGCTGTTATATCTGCAAAGGTTTGGCCAACTCAATATTGAACCCAACAGACTAAGACTTGGATCCCATATAATTTCATGTGCGTGTAAAGGCAGGTGTCCCAATACTTTTGACAACATAGCGTATATAGCAGCACAGATATTTCAAAAGCCAGTAAAAACATAGGAAGACAAATTGTAAAGGAAACCTTTACTGAGATAGAAATATAGAGCAGCCATTCTCAACCAGGGTTCCTTCAGAGGTCGCTAGGGGTTCCTTGAGCTGTGGCTGATGAACCACCTATTTGATGATGCCTACAGAGTTTAAGCATCAGCACCACTTAGCAAAGCCAGCAGCATGACACCAAATATCTTTTTAGCTGTCTTTAAGGGTGGCATTCTAAACATCACTTTAAGGGGGACATTCTTCCTATTGACCACTAATATAAGGAGCATTGTTCCTATTGAGCCCTGATGATTTGGTTTTAGGAAGGGTTCCTCGAGACATGAAAATTATTTTTGGGGTTCCTCTAGGGTCAAAAGGTTGAGAAAACCTGATAATGAGGTTCCCATACCTCCCAACTTTTTAATAAGAGAATGAGGGACACCTATTAGCAAAGGTATGAAGGCATAGGACACATCCCCTGCCATCCCCTGGAGAATGATATCAAAATAATTCATTAGTTAAAACCACAAGTACTTTTTTACCACTACTATTCCTTTATATTGGCTTTTGAATTTCACAAATGCAGTAATTTAGGAATAGGATGAAAGGTTTAGCACCGATAAACACTTTTTAAGAGATAAAAAGTGCCTTTTATATGCAACTTTACAGATCAGACCAAAATGAGGGGCAAATAAGATGGAACGAGGGACAGAGGGACATTGTTCCAAAACAGGGACAGTCCCTCAAAATCAGGGACAGTTGGGAGCTATGGGTTCCATTACTGACCAGCTTCTAAAACATGAATTTCCTGGCTGTCTATGGTCTCAATACTTTCTGAGTTGCTGTTTTGGAAGAAGCATTTAACCAGCAAAGTCAGAGTATAGTTATGGTTCCTGATGAGTCTAATTTGTCTAGGCCAGTGACTTAGGGAGCATTGAATTTTTTGGCATACAAGCCACCTAAGTAGCTATTTTAGATAGAGGAGTCAGCAATGGCATCCTTGCACTGCTGTCAGTTGTCTTTGATGGAAAGATAGAACGAGTGTCTAGTTGTTATATGATTAAGTGCAGCTACAGAAGTACGATATGTTCTCAGTGAAGGCTTCTTTTTAATACTGTTTTCATTGCTGATGATCTTTTTGCCCTGTTACTCAAGATCATGTTACCGAGAAAGATGAAAAACGTGGATTTATGTCTTAGGCCTCTCAAGTGTCTGGAACATAAGCAAAGGCAGGTCTGGGAGATGTCCAGGATTACCACTTTGACAGAAGAAGTTGTATAAGTATATTCAATAGTGTATTTAACTGTCTGCCTGGAGTTTAGCTCTATAGGTAAAGTTATAACTTGCCTTTTATTGTCACATGAAGAAGGTCCTCTCTTGTGGGCCCTCACACAGCATGTAGAAGAAACTTAGCTCCTGCCCAAAAATGTTCTCCTCACTGTACAACCTGGTTAGACAGAGGAAGAATTGATCTCGTTTTCCACTATTCACTAAAGGGCAAATAGAAAGCACATTATTAAGGAAAATTAACATGCAACCTAATTAACCCCTTCACACCTAGGGGTAAAACAAATCTAAATGCCTAAACACAATTTTGCAACTTTGACATGTGTTAGTAAAACCATACATATCATCACAACTACTTTGTGCATCCAGGTGGATTATACCTTGTGTTTTTGAGGACAAATTGGGCTTTCATTTGGGTGTAAATGGTAAAGGATACCTCCTGATTTTCTTTGTTTTATTATCACAGGAAAACTGACCCAAAATAGTAAAACAAATCATTTTTTTTTTAAATGTGGCTGTATATTTCTTGGTACTACCATAACCTTCCACCAAAGAACAACCCAAATTAAATTCTACTGCTCCTGATGATCACAGCGATACCATATATGTCAGGGATATGCAATTAGCGGACCTCCAGCTGTTACATAGTAGGTGTTACATAGTAGGTGAGGTTGAAAATAGACACAAGTCCATCAAGTCCAACCTATGTGTGTGATTATGTGTCAGTATTACATTACATATCCCTGTATATTGCGGTCATTCAGGTGATTATCTAATAGTTTCTTGAAGCTATCAATGCTCCCCGCTGAGACCACCACCTGTGGAAGGGAATTCCACATCCTTACCGCTCTTACAGTAAAGAACCCTCTACGTAGTTTAAGGTTAAACCTCTTTTCTTCTAATTGTAATGAGTGGCCACGAGTCTTATTAAACTCTCTTCTGCGAAAAAGTTTTATCCCTATTGTGGGGTCACCAGTACAGTATTTGTAAATTGAAATCATATCCCCTCTCAAGCGTCTCTTCTCCAGAGAGAATAAGTTCAGTGCTTGCAACCTTTCCTCATAACTAAGATCCTCCAGACCCTTTATTAGCTTTGTTGCCCTTCTTTGTACTTGCTCCATTTCCAGTACGTCCCTCCTGAGGACTGGTGCCCAGAACTGGACAGCATACTCCAGGTGCGGCCGGACCAGAGTCTTGTAGAGCGGGAGAATTATCGTTTTATCTCTGCAGTTGATCCCCCTTTTAATGTATGCCAATATTCTGTTTGCTTTATTAGCAGCAGCTTGGCATTGCATGCCATTGCTGAGCCTATCATCCACTAGGACCCCCAGGTCCTTTTCCATCCTAGATTCCCCCAGAGGTTCTCCCCCCCAGTGTATAGATTGCATTCATATTTTTGCCACCCAAATGCATTATTTTACATTTTTCTACATTGAACCTCATTTGCCATGTAGTCGCCCACCCCATTAATTTGTTCAGGTCTTTTTGCAAGATTTCCACATCCTGCAGAGAAGTTATTGCCCTGCTTAGCTTAGTATCGTCTGCAAATACAGAGATTGAACTGTTTATCCCATCCTCCAGATCATTTATGAACAAATTAAATAGGATTGGTCCCAGCACAGAACCCTGGGGAACCCCACTACCCACCCCTGACCATTCTGAGTACTCCCCATTTATCACCACCCTCTGAACACGCCCTTGTAGCCAGTTTTCAATCCATGTACTCACCCTATGGTCCATGCCAACGCACCTTATTTTGTACAGTAAACGTTTATGGGGAACTGTGTCAAATGCTTTTGCAAAATCCAGATACACCACGTCTACGGGCCTTCCTTTATCTAGATGGCAACTCACCTCCTCATAGAAGGTTAATAGATTGGTTTGGCAAGAACGATTCTTCATGAATCCATGCTGATTACTGCTAATGAAATCATTCTTATTACTAAAATCTTGTATATAGTCCCTTATCATCCCCTGCAAGAGTTTACATACTATTGATGTTAGGCTAACTGGTCTGTAATTCCCAGGGATGTTTTTTGGGCCCCTTTTAAATATTGGTGCTACATTGGCTTTTCTTCAATCAGCTGGTACCATTCCAGTCAATAGACTGTCTGTAAATATTAGGAACAACGGTCTGGCAATCACCTGACTGAGTTCCCTAAGTACCCTCGGATGCAAGCCATCTGGTCCCGGTGATTTATTAATGTTAAGTTTCTCAAGTCTAATTTTAATTCCGTCCTCTGTTAACCATGTAGGTGCTTCCTGTGATGTGTCATGAGGATAAACACTGCAGTTTTGGTTACTGAAGCCCCCCGATTCACTTGTGAAGACTGAGGAGAAGAATAAATTCAATACCTTTGCCATCTCCCCATCCTTTGTAACCAGATGTCCTTCCTCATTCTTTATGGGGCCAATATGGTCTGTCCTCCCTTTTTTACTGTTTACATACTTAAAGAATTTCTTGGGATTTCTTTTGCTCTCCTCCGCTATGTGTCTTTCATGTTCTATCTTAGCCATCCTAATTGCACCCTTACATTTCTTATTGCATTCTTTATAAATTCTGAATGCTGAGGATGATCCCTCAACCTTGTATTTTTTGAAGGCCTTCTCCTTTGCTTTTATATGCATTTTTACATTGGAGTTAAGCCATCCAGGATGTTTGTTCGCTCTTTTAAATTTATTACCCAATGGGATACATTGGCTAATGCCCTTATTTAATATGCTCTTAAAGCAAACCCATCTCTCCTCCGTATTCTTTGTTCCTAATATTTTATCCCAATTTATGCCTTTTAGCAAGGTTTGTAGTTTAGGGAAGTTGGCTCTTTTGAAATTCAGTGTCTTTGTGTTCCCTTCATGTTTCCTATTTGTGTGATTTATACTGAAACTAATTGACCTGTGATCGCTGTTACCTAAATTGCCCCGTATTACCACATCTGTTATCAGGTCTGTATTGTTGGTAATCAGTAGATCTAGTAATGTTTTATTTCTAGTTGGTGCGTCTACCATCTGACCCATAAAATTGTCCTGCAAGACACTAAGGAACTGGCGAGCCTTAAATGAATGCGCGGTTCCCTCCGCCCAGTCTATGTCTGGATAATTAAAATCCCCCATTATGATAACACTTCCCATCCTTGCTGCTAATCCAATTTGTGATAGGAGATCCATCTCCACTTCCTCCCTCAGGTTTGGGGGCCTATAGCATACTCCCAGTGTTATTTTCCCCTTAGCTTCATCCCTTTGGAGCTCTACCCATAAAGATTCCACCTCCTCCCTAGCCCCCTCAGTGATGTCATCTCTCACACTCACTTGTACATTATTCTTGATATATAGGCATACCCCTCCCCCTTTTTTACCTTCTCTATCCTTGCGGTAAAGGGTATACCCTTGAATGTTTGCCAGCCAATCATGAGAGCTGTTGAACCAGGTCTCTGAAATTCCCACAAAATCCAAATCCTCCTTGTACAACAGTATCTCTAGTTCACCCATCTTGTCCGCCATGCTCCTGGCATTGGTGAACATGCCACATAGTTTAGACTGGTCGCATATTGTCCTCGTATTGGGTGTTTCAAGATTGCAACTAGGACTTGCTACTATACTCACCTTGTGTTTTTGTGCTTTGGTTAACCTACCACTAATGCCCCCAATACTACCCTCTGGAATATCTTCCGCGCTGGCTATCACTGTCTCTGGACCCTCCCCCCCATCGCCTAGTTTAAAAACCCCTCTAACTTTTTGGCCATCTTCATTCCCAGCAGATCTGCACCCTCCTCATTTAGGTGCAGTCCGTCCCTTCTATAGTACCGGTTACCGACTGAGAAGTCGGCCCAGTCCTCCAGGAACCCAAACCCCTCCTTACTACACCAGCTCTTCAGCCATTTGTTTACTTCCCTAATCTCCCTCTGCCTTTCTGGTGTGGCTCGATGTACCGGTAGTATTCCTGAGAACACTACCTTGGAGGTCCTTTTCCTCAATTTAGCTCCTAAGTCCCTAAAATCGTTCTTTAGGACACTCCATCTGCCTCTGACTTTGTCATTGGTGCCAACGTGCACCATGACAGCCGGGTCTTCCCCAGCCCCTCCCAGTAATCTGTCCACAAGATCCGTGATGTGCCGAACCTGAGCGCCCGGTAGACAACATACTGTTCGGCGCTTCAGGTCTTGGTTACAGATTGCCCTCTCTGTCCTTCTAAGAATTGAGTCTCCTACCACCAGAATCTGTCTTTCCTTTCCCTTTGCTGCCCCCCCACTCTCACTGGAGGAGTTCTTCCCCTGGCAGCTAGGAGAGTCCCTCATCTCCAGCAGTGCTGGTCCCTGACTGGTTTCACCAATGTCACTCAATGGAGCGTACTTATTGGGATGCTCCAGTCCTGGAACGGCCTCCCTGGCACTTCCCCCTCTACCCCTCCTGACTGTCACCCATCTACTCTTTGCTAGTGCCTGCACCTCTTTGTCTCCACCCGCCTCTGTGCTGGCCCCTGCCGGCACCTGCCGTGTACGTTCCTGGCTCACCTTTAGTATGGAGGGACTTCTCAGTGCTGACAGTTGCTTCCCCAGATTCAGAACCTGGGCTTCCAGGGAAACAATGTGCTTACATTTTGCACAGCAGTATTCGCCCTCGATCGGATGATCAAGGAACACATACATGCGGCAAGATGTACAAAGAGCCGCCTCTCCACACCCGCCGGGCATCGTACCTATTAAATTTAGTGAGGATTGGGGATTTTACCCTGTCCAAATTACCTAACAGCTAGCTTCCTGGCACTAATACTCAAGACAATACACAGGTACACAACAGAACTACAATTCCCATGAGGCATAGCAAGACTCTGACAACCACAAGCATGACACCAGAGGCAGAGGCATGATGGGACTTGTAGTTTTTGAAACAGCTGGAGGTCCGCTAATTGCATATCCCTGATATATGTGTATGTTAGTTATTGTTTATACCTGTAGTACAGCCCAAAAACAATAGTGCCAATCGGCACTGTCCAGACAGAGGGTCAGGGGTCCATGCAGCCTCATAGGACAGTCAGAGGAGAATGAAAACTCCTCCTACAAGCTTTAACCAGGCACTGATAAAAGTCACAAGACTGCTATGTAGTTCTGATGAGAAAAGGTATTTAGCAGTTCATATTTACTAAAATAATTGCATTTCCATGTTCTGCGTACTGTGGGAGACCAGATATAGTGAATGCAGGGTCCTGGGTTTAGTAACACTTTAAGGAAGATTGCCCCTGTTCCTAGCCCTACGGATGACCTTGATAAGGATTGCAATGAGTATAGAGAAGCCCCCCTCCCCCCTTTGCTCTGTCTGCCCTGGTATGGCCCAAATAATCAAATACCAACTGCCAACTGTATATAGGAACTTTGCTGCATATTTATTTAGTGGTGAACGTGATATTTACCACACATTCACCAGGGAATCCTTCAATATAAAACATATACACTATAATGTTAAAAGCATTGGGACGCCTGCCTTTACAGGTACATGAATGGCATCCCAGTCTTAGTCCGTAGTGTTCAATATTGAGTTGGCCCACCCTTTGCAGCTCTAACAGCTTCAACTCTTCTGGGAAGGTTGTTTGCAAGGTTTAGGATAAATGTATTTTTTTTAAAAATCCCAAACTTCTCTTTTAACTAACTACCAAAATCTTGGTAGGACCAAAGCTACACTATATTGTCAAAAGTATTGGGACACCTGCCTTTACATGCACATGAACTTTAATGGCATCCCAGTCTTAGTCCATAGGGTTCAGTATTGTGTTGGCCCACCCTTTGCAGCTATAACAGCTTCAACTCTTCTGGGAAGGCTGTCCACAAGGTTTAGGAGTGTGTCTATGGGAGTGTTTGACCGTTCTTCCAGAAGCGCATTTGTGAGGTCAGGCACTGATGTTGGACGAGAAGGCTTGGCTTGCAGTCTTCACTCCAATTCATCCCAAAGGAGGTGAGCTATCGGGTTGAGATCAGGACTCCACCAAATGATTTGGCCCAGTGCACAAAGCAAGGTCCATAAAGACATGGATTGTGGGTTTATTTGGGAGGTTTGTGCTAGAAGAAGTGATAAAGTAGAGGGGAGGGTGTGGGGGGGGTTGTGCTAGGAGGTGAATTGTTTTTTTGGGGGGGGGGATTTGTCCTAGTTGGGGTGATTGGGGGGTGCTTGTGCTAGAAGGGGGATGGGGGATATGTGCTAGGAGGAGGATTTGGAGTGGGGGGGAGGGGAATGTATACTCGAGGGGGAAATTTGAGGGGTGGAGGATTTGTGCTAGGAGGGGCTAGGAGGGGTAATTTTTTTGGGGGGTGGGGGGATCATTTGTGCTGGGGGATTTGAGGGATGGAGGGGCAGAGATTTGTGCTGGGAGGGGGGAATTCTACAGGAGGGCAGATTTGGGCAGATTTGTACTGGGAAGAGTTTATGCTTAGGGGTAATCATGAAGATTAGTGCCCAATTTTTTTTTTTTGGCGGGGGGGTTTGCTGACATATAATGCTCATACATCATGGGGAGATGGGGGGGGGTGCAGTTTGGCATGTTCACCCTGGGCTCTAGGTGACCTTGTCCCAGCACTGATCAACCACTACACTACCTGCATGGAGTCTGAATGTTCATCCTGCGTGGGTTTTTTCCCTCACTCCAAAGACATGCTCATAAGTTGATTGGCTCCTGCCTAAATTTGCCCTGGCATGCAGGCATGACAATTTGCAAACTAGTTGAACAGTCTTACTATATAATCTAATCAACACAAAGTGGCACATAATTGTGAAGTGAAAGGAAAATGATAAATGGTTTTCCATGTTTTTTACAAATAAATATCTGAAAAGTGTGGCGTGCATTTGTATTCAGCCCCCTTTACTCTGATACCCCTAACTAAAATCTAATGGAACCAATTGCCTTCAGAAGTCACCTAATTAGTAAATAGAGTTTCACCTGTGTGTAATTATTATTATTATTATTATACAGGATTTATATAGCGCCAACAGTTTACGCAGCGCTTTACAACATTAGGGCAGACAATACAAGTACAATACAATTCAATACAGGAGGAATCAGAGGGCCCTGCTCGTTAGAGCTTACAATCTAGGAGGGAGGGCCAAGTTATACAAAAGGGTAATAGCTGTGGGGGATGAGCTAATTGAGAAAATAGTGCAGTTGTTAGATGGAGGCAGGATAGGCTTCTCTGAAGAGGAAAGTTTTCAGGGATCGACTAAAAGTGGATAAATTTGGAGACAGTCTGACAGATTGGTGTAGGGAATTCCAGAGGATGGGCGAGGCTCGGGAGAAGTCCTGGAGACGGATATGGGAGGAGGTGATGAGGGAGCTAGAGAGCAGGAGGTCCTGGGAGGAACGGAGAGGGCGATTAGGTTGGTATTTTGAGACTAGGCTAGTGATGTAGCTGGGGGCAGAGTTGTGGATGGCTTTGTAACTTATTGTTAGTATTTTGAATTTAATTTGTTGGGCGAGTGGCAGCCAATGGAGGGATTGGCAGGGAGGGGTAGCAGACACTGAGCGGTTTGTAAGGTGGATGAGTCTGGCAGCAGCATTCATGATGGACTGAAGGGGGGATAGTCTATGTAAAGGTAAGCCAATGAGGAGTGAGTTGCAGTAGTCGAGGCGAGAGATAACCAGGGAGTGAATCAGGAGCTTTGTGGTTTCATTGGTTAGAAAGGGACGTAGTTTAGAGATGTTGTGGGGGTTGAGGCGGCAAGCTTTGGAAAGTGATTGGATGTGGGGCCGAAAGGAGAGTTCAGAATCCAGGATAACACCTAGCACCCTGACATGTGGGGATGGGTGGATGGTTTTGCCATTGCTCTTGACAGAGAAGTCAGGGGAAGAGGCACGTGGGGGAGGAAATATTATAAGCTCGGTTTTGGACAAGTTGAGCTTGAGGAAGTGGTGTGACATTCATACAGATATGTCGGTTAGTAAGTTAGTGATGTGTAAGGAGACTGATGGAGTGAGTTGAGGGGTGGAGAGATAGATTTGTGTGTCGTCAGCGTAGAAATGATATTGAAAGCCGTGAGAGGCTATCAGCTGACCCAGGGAAGAGGTGTAGATTGAAAATAAAAGAGGTCCAAGAACAGAACCTTGGGGGACCCCCACAGAGAAGGGAAGAGGAGTGGAGGAAGTAGAATTGTAAGTGACACTGAAGGTGCGTTGGGATAGGTAGGATGAGAGCTAGACATGTGCATTCGTTTTCGTCCGAATGCATTTTCGTCCGAATTTCAGGTATTTTCGTTATCGTTTTAACAAATGATAACGAAAGTGCAGAATCCGAAAAACGAAAGATCTGACATAAACAAATGCTTTATTTTCATTTTCGTTGCTACAACAGTTCAATATAGATAGGAGATTCGACATGATGATGACAATAACAATCTGTGTCCATCAAACCTATGGTCGAATGTGCCTAACCTTAACTCTATTAGTCCAAGATTATTCTACATAGAGAGAAAAGATTCGACATAGAGAGTAAAGATTCGACATAGGGGAGAAAAGATTCGACATAAGGGAGAAAAGATTCGATGTAGGGGAGAAAAGATAAATAAAAATAATGATGATGATGAATGTTATTGGCTGAATGTAACCAAAGAGGAGGAGCAGTAAAATAGCTAGAACTAAGTACACACGTACTTTGGCTTATGGTGTCTGTTGAAAGTTCTAAGAAGATTCGACGGAGCAGGTAAACTATACGGCGTCATACAGTTTAGCTGCTCCGTCAAATCTTCTTTGAACATTCGACAGACACCATAAGCCTTCAATGACAGATTCGACCTTAATTTGGATTTTCGGACAATGCAATTTTTAACGAAAAACGAAATAAATAAAAACGAATTTCGTGAGTAACTAAATAAATTTATTTTTCGGACGAAAACAAAATTCCGAAACAAAATATTTCAATGTACACATGTCTAATGAGAGCCACTGAAGAGCGCAGTCACGGAGACCGAGGGAGTAAAGTTTTTTAAGGAGGATGGGGGGGGTCAACCATGTCAAAGGCAGCTGAAAGATCCAGAAGTAGGAGTACAGAATAGTGTCCGTTGGTTTTTGCAGTTAGTAGATCATTTGTGAGTTTAGAGAATAGACGTATACAGTGGGCTTCAAATGATGAGAGAGAAAAAGAGGGAGGAGAGTCAATAACCTGGAAGGTGCATTGGGGGGATAGGAGGAATCCCACTCCACCTCCCTTGTGTCCATTAGGCCTAGGGGAGTGAGTCCAGTGAAGGCCACCCTGGGATAGGGAAGCAGGAGAAGGGGTGTCATATTTGTGGAGCCAGAGAGCAAGTAGATTAAAGGAATTAGTGACAAAGAGGTCATGAACAGCAGTGAGTTTGTTGCAGACAGAGCGGGCGTTCCAGAGGGCGCAGGAGAGAGGGAGGCTGGCGTTGGGAAGAAGAGGAATGGATACTAAATTGCGTAGATTGCGACTACTGCCAGAGGGTGTAGGGTGATGGTGATGGGTGTGTTGGGCACAGTTAAATAAGGGAGGCCCAGGGTTTGGGGAAATATTGTTTGGGGACGTGCTTCAGTATCCTGGGGGGTTTGTTAGCAAGTGGGCTTAGAGTTAATTTAATCTCAGAATAAATACAGCTGTTCTGTGAAGCCCTCGGAGGTTTGTTTGAGAGCCCTAGTAAACAAACAGCATCATGAAAGCCAAGGAACATACCAGACAGGTCAGGGATAAAGTTGAGGAGAAGATTAAAGCAGGGTTAGGTTATAAAAAAATATCCCAAGATTGGAACATATCACGGAGCACTGTTCAATGCATCATCCGAAAATGGAAAGAGTATGGCACAACTGCAAACCTACCAAGACATGGCCGTCCACCTAAACTGACAGGCCGGGCAAGGAGAGCATTAATCAGAGAAGCAGCCAAGAGGCCCATGGTAACTCTGGAGGAGCTGCAGAGAACCACAGCTCAGGTGGGAGAATATGTCCACAGGACAAGTATTAGTTGTGCACTCCACAAATCTGGCCTTTATGGAAGAGTGGCAAGAAAAAAGGCATAGTTGAAAGAAAACCATAAGAATTCCCATTTGCAGTTTGCGAAAAGCCACGTGGAGAACACAGCAAACATGTGGAAAGAGGTGCTCTGGTCAGATGAGTCCAAAATTTATCTTTTTGGCCTAAAAGCAAAACACTATGTGTGGTGGAAAGCTAACACCGCACATCACCCTGAACACACCTTTTCTTCAGCAGTGACAGGGAAGCTGGTCAGAGTTGATGGGAAGATGGATGGAGCCAAATACAGGGCAATCGGATTTTCCGACGGAAAATGTGTGATAGGACCTTGTTGTTGGAAATTCCGACCGTGTGTAGGCTCCATCACACATTTTCCATCGTATTTTCCGACACACAAAGTTTGAGAGCAGGCTATAAAATTTTCCGACAACAAAATCCGTTGTCGGAATTTCCGATCGTGTGTACACAAATCCGAAGCACAAAGTGCCACGCATGCTCAGAATAAATAAAGAGATGAAAGCTATTGGCTACTGCCCCGTTTATAGTCCCGACGTATGTGTTTTACGTCACCGCGTTCAGAATGATCGGATTTTCCGACAACTTTGTGTGACCGTGTGTATGCAAGACAAGTTTGAGCCAACATCCGTCGGAAAAAATCCTAGGATTTTGTTGTCTGAATGTCCGATCAATGTCCGACCGTGTGTACGGGGCATTAGAGTCTGCAAAAGACTTGAGACTGGGCAGAGGTTCATCTTCCAGCAGGACAATAACCCTAAACATACAGCCAGAGCTACAATGCAATGGTTTAGATCAAAGCATATTCATATGTTGGAATGGCCCAGTCAAAGTCCAGACCTAAATCCAATTGAGAATTTCTGGCAAGACTTGAAAATTGCTGTTCACAGACGCTCTCCATCCAATCTGACAGAGCTTGAGCTATTTTGCAAAAAAGAATGGGCAAAAATGTCACTCTCTAGTTGTGCAAAGCTGGTAGAGACATCCCTTCTGAAATCACTGGAAACATTCATGTAGTGGTCAACAATTCCAGAAAAATTTGAAGGACACTTTCCTGTAAAGGAATTGTGACGCTCCTTGCTCACCTTCTTACCTGCTATGCAGTGAAAGGTGGTTCTACAAAGTATTGATTGAGGGGGGCTGAATACAAATGTACATCACACTTTTGACATATTTATTTCTAAAAAAAAATGTCCTTCTACTTCACAATTATGTGACACTTTGCATTGGTCTATCACATAAAATCCCAATAAAATACATTTACGTTTTTGGTTGTAACATGACAAAATGTGGATAATTTCAAGAGGTATGAATACTTTTTCAAGGCACTTTATATAAAGTGATGAGTAAATTGTCAGCGCTATTTAAATACTTCTGATAAATAAATGAATAAATATGTAAACTTTGTAGATCCACCATCTTGAAATGGCATTTCTATGATTTAAAAGGGGGCTTAAGGGTCTGGATATGCAAGGAAAATGGGTCAATCTATCACATTGGTAGCTCAATATTTCCACATGGAATATAAGAGCCTTAATTATAATACCCACCAAAAGCAGTGTAAGGAAATAAATGTGTGGGATTTTGACAAATTGTTCTAAACCACAATTCTTATTTACATTCTCATGTTTTTTGGTTTAATAACAATTAGTATAAGCTAAAAAGGAATGTCATAGAAAATCTAGAAAGCAAATGCTATGCAAAATAGGTTACAGCAAAAAGGGGAAGAGGATTGAAAATTAACAGACTGTGCAACTAGTTTGCAAATTGTCTTCCACCCCCCATGCCCTGTGGAATTTCCTGGCAGGTAGGAGCAGTACACAAAGTGCCATAGCAGGTAGAAGGTGAGCAGCATCACAATTTCTTCACAAGAAAGTGTCCTTCAAGTTTTTCTGGAATTGTTTACCACTACATGAATGTTTCCAGTGATTTCAGAAGGGTTGACTTCTTAAAAGAATGGAGAATTTTCACTTTGCAAGCTGAATGTTATCTTAGAGCAGAGGTCTCCAAACTGCAGCCCGGGGGCCAAATGTGGTCCTTTGCTTGCCTTGGGACACTATGATCTGCTGATACAAGGCACTGTTCCTTCTACGCCAAAAATTGAGCATAATCCCTATCATTGATATCAACAAAAAGACCCTGACAAATGGGATTTTAAAGGCAATTTTCAAAAAATATATGAGAAATTTTCAATAAAATATATAGATTTATTAATACACATAGATTATAAAACCATAGTTTCTGACGGAACCAATCACATTTGTATAGACATCAACAATAATACATAGAAATTGACAGAGGTGGTAAAATCCCACTACATAAATAGAGACCATCCATGAGTGAGAGTCCAACGCGTTTCGAAAAGTGCAAATATAATCTTCATCAGGGACTAATTACCACTTCTGAAATGTAAAATACAGTATAAATACATAGAATATACAGAAGTGTCATAGCATTGAATATAAGATTAATTTTGGTGTATAATGAACACCTATCAATATGATCAAAAGCTTACATGTCAAAAATACATTAATTTGGATAGAAATTCCTCCATACCATCAATCGTCCAATAAGCTTGCATTAGCCTTTCATCATACAAAGGAACCAAAGGATGTAAACATCCAACAGGGGCATCAAAATATGGGACAATCTTGGAAAACACTGGACAAAGAAAAACAGGGAACATATAAAAAGAATTTTATCCTATAAAATGCATCCTAATAGGATATATAATATATATGTATCTCAAAGGGGCAGACCAGAATCCCAAGTGAGGGCACCAGTAGGGAAACACCAGCCCACCCCCCCAAAAAAACGAGAAGCGGAGGAGTCTACATCCCCAAAGACACCCAAAGCGTAGGGATTGGTTAATGCGGCCAAACAGTACAGCCCATGAAGAATTTTTAAGTAAAGTGGACCACACTTACAGATTATTGGGTCCAAAAGGACACCTGGAACAGGATGGCCCCTATGAGAATGGTCCCAGCCCACATAGGGGGACAATAAATGGTCCGGGTCCACAGAAGGGGAAAAAAAAGAACCTAGGAGTGAAAAATTATTATATATGGATTACAGTAAGCCCATAAATAGTAATAAATGTGTGTCTAACCGGGGTGGGACAGTTCAGATGAGGAAGGGGGAAGACCAGCAAACACCCCTCCAGAGAAGGAGGCTACACATCCCGGGGCATCAGACACCAACAGAGACAGTACACACCACCCCAAAGTGAGACACCACCTGGAAAGAAAAAATCCAAGTGTACTAAACTTACCAACTATAGGTTAGCAATTCAGGGTCCCGACAAAAGGCATCCAATTGGCTGTAACACATGCCCAAACAGATGGACAGAGAATGTCCCCCCTCCTTAGGAGAGACTACACTTATACCAGATGAGATCTAGACAAAGATAGCATGGAAGGAAAATGGCGTCCCTAGGTTCCTGGCGTCCTCCTTATAAAGCCCCTGAAGGATACCAAATGAGCCTCGTAGAGCGCCTGGGGATGACGTCTCATGGTGCCAAAGCCGCAACGTCATCACCTAATCTGGCCGCTCAGCAAGAGGACCCATAGGCGTCACCTCACTATTCCTACCTCTGACCCCAACAATAGGGCACTATTCATACCTCTGACACCAACAATAGGGCACTTTCCTACCACTGGTCCCAACAAAAGGGCACTATTCTTTCCTCTGACACCAATTATTGGATACTATTACTCCCAATTACACTAACTGCAGGGCCCTATTCTTCCCAATGACACCAAGATGAGGCACTATTCCTCCCACTGACACCAATGATAGGGCACTATTCCTCTCAATGACACCAATAATAGGGCACTAATTCTTTCCCTAACCAATGATGGGGAATTATTTACTCCTATTGACGCCAGGGCATTTTTTTGACACACTGGCCAGTCTGGTCCCCTCAAAGTCTAAAGGACAGTAAACTGGCCCCTTGTTCAGAAAGTTTGGAGACCCCTGGCTTAGAGTATATGCTTAAGCTGTGTTCACTTCAATCATCCAATCACCAACCAAACATTTGCAACCAAACATTTTGTGTTTTGAAGCTCCTTTGCACTGGATTGGGCAATCAGACTGAAAATAGAGCTACCATGTTCACTATATTTTATTAAGAATTACTTTCTACCACTTTTGGAAATCAACGCCATTGAACTCAGCATAATCGTTGAGCCTGGATTGGCCAAAGGTGTATAGATAAGACCCAAAAGTGTCTCTTGTTCCTGGTGATTATTTATATTAAAGTGTATGTAAAACTGAACCTATTTTTTCAGTTTTGGGTAGAGTAAGGGAGGTTTAAAACTAGGGATGAGCTTTGGCTTGGGTTCAGATCCATACTCATGTTTATCCAAATCCAGCAAGTAGCTGTCGGTGCAGGGGATGCTTATGACATCATCAACTTAATATGGCCAGTATGGCCACATGGCCCTGCTGAACCTGCCGAGATTCGAAGCATCTATGGCCAGCCTAACACTCACTGCTCATTCAATTGCTCCTAAACCAGCCCATGGACTGTGGACAAGTTTTTAATAGCAATGTACAAAACACCATTATAAATTTATAAAAAAAAAATTGGATAGACAGTTTATATAGAAGGGACCTCCACAGTGAAATATTTCAGTTCCATGAATTATTTCCTCAATGTGGATTTTCCTCAATGTGTCTAAATATATAATGTGTCAGAAAACACTTTCAGATAGCAGCGGCTCAGTGTATTCCTTTCAAGTGGGAAAGAGTTAAAATAGATGTAAATTAATTAATGAGACAGAACAAGCTATTCGCAGGAAAACAAATTGTCACATTATTACCCTGTTAGGCTGTTTTGCTCCTCGATTCCCCTTATCACAGTTTGCTAAAACTAAATGCACAGTCAGTTTACATTATAATAATTTATCTATTATGTCCTCTGGTCAAAGCACTTACTTAATCAACAATCCTTAATGAATTGATAATTTACTTACAGCTATATCCTGCTGGGGAGTTGAACATAGCAAGTACATTAAGCTGTGAATGGTCATTTAAACTCTGACCATTGATAGCCTTTTCAGGCTACCTCACCGATGCTTCCACAATTTAGAGTTTTATAGCTTGCGGAGCTCTATTGCTTGCAATGATTAATCCATCACAGCTCCCAGATTTTACAGTGGCAACAAATACTTATTTTGGCTCCATTTGTTAATTGACTAATAGTCATGGCAATCTGGTATTCATGTTATCAGTTGACTCATCTGACTACGGCAAAGTCAATGGTCCAGTGAAAATCTGTTTAATCATGCATAGAATATGACGGCTTGAGGACACATGTAAAAAAAAACTGATGAGTTCATTCTGATAAAGATGAAAGATACTGGTTCTATCTATCTATCTATCTATCTATCTATCTATCTATCTATCTATCTATCTATCTATCTATCTATCTATCTATCTATCTATCCATCTATCTCCTGCCCTTACACGCACATGAACTTCAATGGCATCCCAGTCTTATGCCGCGTACACACGATCGGACATTCTGACATTCTGACATTCTGATTTTTTTCCGACGGATGTTGGCTCAAACTTGTCTTGCATACACACGGTCACACAAATGTTGTCGGAAATTCCAAACGTCAAGAACATGGTGACGTGCAACACATACGACAAGCTGAGAAAAATGAAGTTCAATAGCCAGTGTGGCTCTTCTGCTTGATTCCGAGCATGCGTGGAGTTTTGTGCGTCGGAATTGTGTACACACGCTTGGAATTTCCGACAACAGCCTATTCTAACTACACTGTAAAGGAAAGATGTCTATACTTATCTATTCTGAGGGTGCTCCAGTCTGGTCACATGATCTGTGGTTGGTGACAATATTTAATTAATACACCATGTTTTAATGTAAAAGAGAAAAAAAGAGGGTAACAGAGATCCCTGAGGAAGTCACATGACAAGTGACCCAATGCGTCGGGTGGGGCCAGTGGCGTAAGTGGCGTCACTTCCAGTGACTCCCAGTGACTCGTATACCCGGAAGGTGGTAAGGAGATGATCAGCCGAGCTTTCTACCCTGATACTTATGCTGGTTTTAAATGTTCTTAATGTGAGTGCAAATCTATATTTTAAATAAAAGTGGTATTATTAGCAATATTACGCTAAATGAGCTTCTGTTTATATTTGAGCATCTAATGGATGTATGAGAAGGGGATTCAGTTAGTCCCAGCAAGGGGATCTCTGGCGAAACGGATCATAGCAGGTGAAAGCATACAAGATCTGGAGACCCTTTGGGGTTAAAGGGCGTTTTTATGGTCATACCTTAAGGTGAGTGGCCATTTCGCTCACTGTTGACTGGTGGTGGATATTCGTTCTACTTTAGAGGATTGTTTTGTCATGATAACTAATAGAGGACTAATGATCACATAATCAGGTTTTTTTTTAATTTTTGGGACTTTGTTTTTCTTATTATATTTTGGGTATTACAATGGATGTGGACATTATATATCTGTGCAATTTTTTTTGGTCACTTTATATTATATATTTGTTTATAAATTCTTTGTAGGGATTCACTGAATGTGGCTATTGTGTTTCAGATAGGTGCACTATCTTAAAGTATACCTTGGTGATATTGATACGTTTTTGATACACATTTGGTACACAATACATAAATTGTGGAACAAGCACACCATTCACTTTTATATTTACCATAGAGATGTTTTCGAGTCCAGAATGGGTCATTACACATGCACACGTTTTGGGTATTAGCTGGTGTGTACGTTGAAGTTTTGACATTAAGGAACATGAGGAACATCTAAAGGTGTGACAGACACGAGACCCCTGTAATTACAGTCCTTGTTTTTAAAGGTTCTCTCCTCCAAAAAAAAAAAAGAGGGAGGTTGCATGGATACAATATACGGCTGAGCAGCAAAGCAATACAGTACATCTGCTGACCTGTCAAGTGGTATTAGCGTTCACGGAGGATTCCAGAGGGCAGAATAAAATGAATGCTCCAATTCAAGACTCTCTGATGTTGAAACCGTATGAAGAACAGCTAGTATTGACGTTTCAAAGGGAAAAGGAAACATGTAATTGTCATGTGTCAGCAGATTTAAGGGTTTCCTCTGAAATGGAAAATATTTATTTTTGGAGCCCATGCAATTACCTTACAATCTTAAACATGACACATTTGCTTAAGGAAAGCAATTACGCTGGAAAGCCATTTGAAAATATTTTTCTTGTGTAAGTGGGTCTATTTCTTTAAATACGACCAGATAAACTCATACAGGTGACCTTGGGAAGCCTAGGAAGAAAGGGCCGCTTCACTCATACCGACAAACTGTGTGATGTGATTATTTCCCATTCTCATGAAGAAAAGACAAAATATCTGGCGGTATACATCTGGCAGGTATTAACAAGGAGCTCCAGTCTAAATAAAACACCTCTTCCAACATTTCCTTGACATTATCTTAGGGTTTCCACCAGCACCCTCACAAACCTTGGGCTATATTGTTCAAAGTATTTAAAGGAAAAAGTTTCTGTTTTGCCAAAGGCAGTAAGTTGTACAATGAACTTCCCTCATTTTCTCCCTTTCGACCCTTTTACAGGGGGCGGATTCCATTTTGAGTAGAGTGGGCGGATGACAGATCTGCTCAATTTATGCAGAGCAGACACGGACATTCTGTTCTATGGGTATCTATGGGTTCTATGAGTAAGCACGAGTGATTCGTGTGAAACGCGTCAACCATTCCCTTTGTTTTTGTCTGGCATGGTGACAATAAAGGACTTCTAAGATTTTGACTTTGCTGTGGTGTGCCACCATCTTTCTTTCCTTATTTGCATTTTCAGTGGCAAGCCGGGGTGAGCACCTGCAGCTGTCAACAACCTACTGATTGCCTGAGCAGTGCACACAATATGATTGGACTGTTCTATCAGCAGCCGGGAGTAAACAGACTCTGCTCTCCATTTACACCCAACTGTCCTCCAATCTAATCCACCTAGATGGAGGAGGATGGAGCCCCGGCCCAAGGTCACCCCCTAAGACTAGGGGGAACCCCTGAAGGTCACCGAAAGACTCCTCAGCACTCCATCTCCATTTACACCCAACTGTCCTCCAATCTAATCCACCTAGATGGAGGAGGATGGAGCCCCTTATTTTTTATGGACTGGATTGGACAGGAGGTAAGCGGGTGTAAACGGACACAAGTCCATTTACACCCATCGGTCCATAGGGGTGAATGGACCATCTAGAACCTTCATTTGAAAGAGGTTTTTGGGTCTGCTAAATATATTAGCTGAACTCCAGGTATGATCTTTATTAGGATAGAAGGCAGAACATTGCGGCTACCACTGTAGTAAAAAGGTGTACAAAAAAAACTGCGCTAACTAGTGAAAGGGGAGCAGCTACATACAGTGTGACAAAAACAATACCCAGATAATAAGAAAATGTAGCGCTTAGTGAACAAACCAAAATTACAAAATAGTGATGCTGAAATATATTCCAGTCCAAACAAGAGAAAATATATTGTTGAGTCCTTCAACACAGTGTGATAAACTGAAACTATGATAAACCCAAAATCAATGAACCAAAGAACAGATGTGTAGGGGGTGTAATGGCCCACTGTGTATAAACATGGAGGCAATCCCCAAGGAGGATGGTGTTCAAAAAGTTGGCAAAACGCTGTATAGATCCATAGGGGCAAACCACATCAACCAGAAAATGGCATCAAGGACAAAGACGATAAGTATAAACTCTTACCGGAACGAATGGACTCCCCTGTCAGCGACAGGGAGTCTTAAAGGCAGTGTGCCACCCTGGGCGTATGGAAGGATATCCCGATAGTCAGAACCTCAAGCTTGGACTCTGCGTAGACTCCAGGGATCACCAGGTGGATCTTCACGGTAGGTAAACACAATATAGATCCAGAAGATGGAATATCCCTCATATGACAGAAGCTAGGCATTCACTCCTATATACATGCGGAAAGGACCTCCCAGCCGAAAATCCCAAGAAAGCTATCAGAAGATCTCGACCAGAAAGTGCCCCAAGGCGGGAATGGACCCCACCAGGTACGACTTGCAAGGAGTCACACACTATCGCTCCCGAGGCCCACCAGGTATGGAGGGTCCGGCACCAGACGTAGTTACCCCTGCAGGGGTAATAAGTAAAGAGTGGGTGACTGTGGATAAACCTCCTCCTCGGTTTTCTGTGCTATAGAGCCGCAGATAACTGGGATACTCCACACAGCCAGGCACACCGAATTTTCACAGGCACTCTTAAGGCAGAGAACAGCCCGTGTATTTGTTTTTTTTTTTATTAGAGGATTATAACTTGGATAGTGAGGGGAGTTTATGAGATGCCCACTTAACTTTAGCAGAACTTCGAGCACATTCTTCCTATATACAGTCTCTATATACAGCCTCTATATACAGCTCCACTTCTTCCTCCAGCATATGCTTGGTTGCAGAACCCAGCTGGACCACTCTGTGAATATCTGACAGTCACTCAGTCGGAATAAAGTCAATGGCCCATTACAGACAGCAACCTGAGGCCCCTTGGTTATGTAGCAAAAAAGATTACAGTGTCCAGCAGTGGCGGCTGGTGGGCTTTTCTTCTGGGGGGCGACAAACAACCAGCACTACCCCCCCCCTCCGGGCGGCACGGCAGCGCAACACTGATGCATCCCCTCCCCAGGGGCGGCCGTGGGACTCGCGGCACTGTCAGCCAGCTAACCCCCCGTGGTCCATCACTTAGTATGCGACGGGCGGGCTGGCTGTGTCCTCCTTGCTGGCTGTGTCCTCCTCTCCTCACTGGCTGTGTCCTCAGGGCAGTGGCGGGTCCGGCTCCAGTGTCTCCTCTTCCACAACGCTAAGCATCCAATAGGATCGCCTGGTGCTTTGGCCAATCAGGAAACAGGTCTTACTGACCTGCCTCCTGATTGGCGGGGAGGCACTGTAGTGTGAAAACAGCAAAAATTCATTTGCTATGGTCATACAATTGGGTGGGATTGGGGCGCACTCTGCGCCCCAAGCCCACCCTATTTTGAAGCCTATTAGAGCCTCTGGCTCTAATCAGGTGCTTCAAAAAACACTCCCCCCACCCCCGCCATAGGAATCCATGTGTCCGGAATCCTGAAAGGGGTGGGGCACAAGGATAGGGAGGACGGCGGAGGTGTAAGTGGGGGGCGGCGCCCGTGCGTCCACAATGCATGGGCCGCCACTGGTGTCCACCTTGTACTCTTCCTTCTGTGACTACTGATCCCAGCACCACCTCTTCAGGCACTGCCAACCCACCTGGCTGAAGCAGCCCCTCTACTAGCCCTCCAGGCTAACTTCTCCACACAGTCCTCCAGATTTACACTCACCAGTCCACCCGGCTGACTCTCAGGAGATCTCCCAGTAGTGCTGACCTGCACTTACTGTCCTCTATCCTTGCTCCCGTGCCTCCAGGAAGGGCTTCCTCTGTGTGTTATGGCAGGATCCTTCCAGCAAAGCCCCGGCCCAAGGTCACCCCCCCGACTAGGGGGAACCCCTGAGGACCACCGACAGCCTCCACAGCACTCCATCTCCATCTTCTATCCGACTGCCCCTGCTGGCCTGAGTCATCCATATTTATGGGGTGGTCTGCTGTCTGCCAGCCTTTTACTGGGGATTGTCTGAGGCCCTCATAAATATGCCAGGTAGCTCCTCCACCCACTATGTCTAGAACATTCTCCAATGTCCCAGAAAACAGGGTGAGGCACCAGAGAGTCTTCTAGGATAAGTCATTGAGGCCTGAGTCACTGAACCCTGACCCAGATTAAAAGCGCAGGCTTAGCCTTGAGCTAAAGAAATATGCCTACACTAACACCTAACACAACTAGAGGGTGCTACACTAGCTTCCCCTGTGGCCCCTCAGGTATGAAGTACTTATATTGTGCCAAGCTGGGCCAATGTAAAAATTGTCATACCTAAACTTCAGCTGGAAAGCTAAACTCAGGCTGTAATTTTTTAAGCATTGTTACTTTGGTACAGCTTGGACCAATATAACTATGCCTCTTTCCTACCTGAGAGACTGCTGCCATATCTAAACCTCAACTTTAATTTGGATTATCCAACCACCTGAAAGCAAAATCCATTCTTTTTCAATCTTCATATGATTGCATTGACATATTACAAATACAAATACATGTTCCTGGAGATGGCTATAAGGTAAGTGGGTACTGCGGTGACCTCCAGCTGAGAACCGACCGGTATCGACATAGTTAAAGGGTTAGCCGCACGAGTTACATTAATTTTGGATGGCTCAAGTCACACTGCACCCGCATGAAAAAGATGCAAGCACCTTTTTTTTTACCGCACTGGAATAGGATCGCATGGGGGTTCACACCCCATGTGATCAGAGTCAGCCAATCACACAGCGTTTTGCAAACTGTTTTTGGGGTGTCATTAACTTAACATTGACACCGCAGTGGTTCGCATGAACGGAGTGCGATTGTAATGCAGTGCAGGAAAATCACAGGAATTGCTGCAAATCCCGCACCGCATCATTGTGAAACTAAAGGTGACCTAACAATGGACATCCTCCCCACCCCCTCAGTCCCTGTTGTATTTACCTCTGGCGATCCTCAGCTGTCAGGGCACCTGCAGTTCTATCGGTCCGGGGATCAGTGGCAGCTGGTGCTCAAAATTGGGGGGGAGGCATCACAAACAAACATCAAACCCCCCGCGGGAAACATATGGCGGCCATCAACCCCCCCCCAGGCAGAGACAGACAGCGACGATATCCCCGGAGGCAGGAGATGGAAGGCAAATGCTTTACCTTATGGAGGCGGATCGATTCTCCCGTGGAGCACACAGGCAGGCATTCTCCTCCCGGCCGCACAGGAATAGGAAGTGTGTCCTGAGACATGATTGGCCAGAGAATATTCATTCGTTATTATTACACAAGTGGGAGCTCTTTTTTGAAGCCTATTAGAGCCTCTGGCTCAAATATAAAAAAAACCCCATTGGAATCCATGCGTCCGGCGTCCCACATGTAGATTAGGCCCCTAATGGAGTGGCCGCCATTGCTGGGATTTAAAAAACCCAACTGCTTTCTCACTACTTCATCCTGAGCTTCTAGGGTGGACCAGATGAATTCTGATTGATCAGCAATGTCACATGGATGACATGGATGATACTGACCAATCAGAATCCATTGGATCCATTCTGACCGTGCAGAACGGAGAACAAAAAGAGCAACAGGGCTTTCAAATCCCCAGACGGGTCGAGCAGCTGACAGCTAAGAAATGCTGGAGGTAAATACGGCGGGGACCGGGGGAATGAGAAAGAGGTTTGGTGTTAGGTAACCTATGGAGTTTTTCTGTAAAGATGAACTAGCCCTTTAAGGGATATGTTGCCAGCAAACTAAGGATCTTTGAAGTAGTATCCAGAAGTTTATTGAAGCAATCACATCACAGCATAGAATAATGATGTTTCAGGGCCACGCACCACCCCTTCTTCAGTCACGTGTCTGAAGAAGGGGTCTGTACATTGGTTGAACTAGATGTCTTTTTTCAACCTGACTAACTATGTAACTATGTAGCCCCGAAATGTTGCTATTCTTTGCTGCAATGTGATCATTTTAATAAACTTCTGGGCATTATTTCATAGATCCTTGGTGTACTGGTGACACATCCTTTAATCATGCACACGATTGGGTACATAAAATTCACCACATTTACTAATCTCAGTGAGTGTTCACTCTGATAAGTGAACAAGTTCTACTCCTACAGCATGAGAGTAACATATACATATACACTCACCAACCACTTTTTTAGGTACACCTTGATAGTATCAGGTTGGACCTCCTTTTGCCTTCAGAACTGCTCTATTGGATGAGATTGGATGAGACTGTGGAGGCCATTGGAGTACAGGGACCTCATTGTCCAGTGGTGAGATGATTGGAGCTTTGTGACATGGTGCATTATCCTGCTGGAAGGAGCCATCAGAAGATGGGGACACTGTAGTCATAAAGGGATGGACATGGTCAGCAACAATACTCAGGTAGGCCGAGGTGTTTAAATGATGCTCAGTTGGTACTAAGAGACCCAAAGTGTGCCAAGAAAATATCCCCCACACCATTGCACCACCACCACCAGCCTGGATCATTGATGCAACGCAGGATGGATCCATGCTTTCATGTTGTTTGCGCCAAATTTTGACCTTATATCTGAATGTCACAGCTGAAATCGAGACTCATCAGATCAGGCAACATTTTTCCAATCTCCTATTGTCCAATTTTGGTGAGCCTGTGCCAATTGTATCCTCAGTTTCCTGTTCATATCTGACAGAAGTGGCACCTGGTGTGGTCTTCTGCTGCTGTAGCCCAGCTGCTTCAAGGTTCAATGCATCCAGAGATGGTATTCTGCATACCTTGGCTGTAATGTTTTTTTTTTTTTGAGTTACTGTTGCCTTTCTATCATCTTGAGCCAGTCTGCCCATTCTCCTCTGACATCAACAAGGTATTTTCCTCCACACAACTGCCACTCACTGGATATTCTCTCCTTTTCAGACCATTTTCTGTAAACCCGAGAGATGGTTGTGCTTGAAAATCCCAGTAGATCAGCATTTTTTTGAAATATCTAGACCAGCCCTTCTGGCACCAACAACCATCAAAGTCACTTAAAGGAGTTGTAAAGGTAATTTTTATTTTTTTTTAAATAACAAACATGTTGCACTTACCTCCACTGTGCAGCTCGTTTTGCGAGTGGCCCCAAACCTGGCCTTCTGGGGTCCCTCGGCGGCTGTCTCAGCTCCTCCCCACAAGAACTAAACACCTTCATGCAAGCTCTCTTGCATGGTGTTTAGTTCTTTACGGGCGCGCTCCCGTGATACAGCTGGCGGCTGTATCGCTCTGCCCCGCCCCCCCCCCCGTTCGCTGCATCGTTGGATGTGATTGACAGGAGCGTGAGCCAATGACTGCGCTGCTTTCAATCCATCCACTCTAGCCAATCAACGGCCAGGCTGAGCGGCGAAGAGGATATCGGGGGTGAGCACAGCAGGTGAACGGGCTCAGGTAAGTAAAATGGGGGGTGGGAAGGGTTGGGGGGGCCGGTATTGTCAGATGTTTTTTCACCTTAATGCATAGGATGCATTAAGGTGAAAAAACGTGAACCTTTACAACCCCTTTAAATCCCCTTTCTTCCCCATTCTGATGCTCTGTTTGAACTTCAGCAAGTTGTCTTCACCACTGAATCGAGTTGCCGCTTTGTGATTGGCTGATTAGCAGTTGTGTCTTATGCCACGTACACACGACCGGACTTTACGGCATACTTGGTCCGGCGAACCGGAGTCCATCGGACAATTCGATCGTGTGTGGGCTGCAGCGGACTTTGTTTTCTCAAAAGTTTGACGGACCTAGAAATGAAACCTGTTTCAAATCTGTCCGACGGACTCGAGTCCGGTTGAAAAGTCCGCTCGTCTGTATGCTAGTCCGACGGACAAAAACTGACGCTAGGGCAGCTATTGGCTACTGGCTATGGACTTCCTTGTTTTTGTCCAGTCGTACGTCATCACGTTCGAATCAGTCGGACTTTGGTGGATTGTGTGTAGGCAAGTCCGTTCATTCGGAAAGTCCGTCGTACATTACGCCGGACAAAGTCTGCCCTAAAGTCTGCTCGTGTGTACGCGGCATTACCTATTAAGTGGACAGTGAATGTATTTTAGAAAGGATTTTACTTTTTTTTTTTAAAGTTGTTGGATACATTTTAGTGCTAAGTTGGGTTTTTCTTCCACTTTTCTTCCACTCCTACCTTATCTAAAAGAGTGACGAATTTGCGTTGTGATTTATTATTTTCCAGCCAAACAAAGAAAAAGAAAAGAAGAAAAAAAAAAAGTCTGCAATGCATCACTTCCTACAGTTGGTATTAATTCAAGAGTTTACAACCAACCCTCACTTTTCTGTGCGAAGATACACAATTGCATGTTCCTCAGAGCCAGACGTGGAGTTCTGCCTTTTTACAACTTGAAGACCTGGAAGTCTGCCACACTCCTGCATTTAAGTGATTAAGAAACATTTCCCTTTCAAGTGGACATCTCTTGTTCTAAATATATTTGACAGAGTCAACTGGAGGGTAGAGAGGGCATACCACAAACATTCTGAACACAGGCTGCCAGAATGCCTAGGCCCAGACCTCGGCCGGGGCTGTCTATGCCTCCTCTTTGCCAGATGAGTTCATGTTGCTTATGGGCAGCCTGCCAGCAGAAAACAGCCTTCCTGCTGTTTAACGACAATAGATTTACTGCTTTCTCTGCATATTGGTGTTATTTTGTGTAAACAAGGTTAACACTCCTTTTAAATTAAATACACCACCTGGTGACAGATTTGACCTTGGAAGCATTTTTTCACCTGGTCTTTAGAAAGCGTACATTGTTTGCAGTGGTTCCACCTTCATTTATCTGCCATTGTTTGAGTTTAGGAAACAAAGGCTGGAAAAAAGAGATCAGTTTAAAGCAAGTAGATAGGAAAAAAGTTTTGAAATATAATGCAATATGTAGCCCTTATGCTTAAAGGTAAAATACACCTGTTTATGGATCCGATTCTTTTTGTCGAGCTCTCGTGTTACCTGAAAGATCGACTATATGATAAGAGATGTATATCTTGGGTAAACATGTATATTTATTTATTACAATTTACTCTACGCTTTACATGTTGTGCTTTCACACCAGTTCCTGCCCTCAACTTTACAATCTAAGGTCCCTATCTCACAAAGGACTAGTTTACACTCGCTTCAAATCATGGCTTCCTGACCAGAGCACTTTTTGCGATTCGGCGCTGCGTCGCTTTAACTGACAATTGCGCGGTCGTGCGACCTAACACCAAAACAAAATTGACGTCCTTTTTTTTCCCACAAATAGAGCTTTCTTTTGGTGGTATTTGATCACCTCTGCGGTTTTAATTTTTTTGCGCTAAAAACAAAAAAAAAGAGCGACAATTTTGAAAAAAAAAAGCAATATTTTTTTACATTTTGCTATAATAAATATCCCCAAAAAATATATTTTTTAAGTTTTTCCTCAGTTTAGGCCAATACGTATTCTTTTACATTTTTGGGGAAGAAAAATCGCAATAAGCGTATATTGATTGATTTGCGCAAACGTTATAGCGTCTGCAAAATAGGGGATAGATTTATGACTTTTTTTTTGTTAATTTTTTTTTAAATAGTAATGGTGGCGATCTGCGATTTTTATCGCGACTGCAACATTATGGCGGACACATCGGACACTTTTGACACTATTTTGGGACCATTGCCATTTATACAGCGATCAGTGTTTTAACCCTTTCATGACTAAGCCTATTTTTGACATTTGGTGTTTGCTAGAAAATTACTTAGAGCCCCCAAACATTATATATATTTTTTAGCAGAGAATCTAGAGAATAAAATAAATGGAATATTTTATGTCACACGATATTTGTGCAGCGGTGTTTTAAACGCAACTTTTTGGGAAAAGGGACACTTTCATAAATTTAAAAAAAAAACAAACAGTAAAATTAGCCAATTTTTTGTATAATGTGAAAGATGATGTTACACTGAGTAAATAGATACCAAACATGTCACGCTTTATAATTGCACGCACTCGTGGAATGGCGACAAACTATGGTACCTAAAAATCTCCATAGGCAACGCTTTAAATTTAATTTACGGTACCAGGTTAGAGTTACAGAGGAGGTCTAGTGCTAGAATTATTGCTCTGACGATCATGGCGATACCTCACATGTCTGATTTATACACCGTTTACATATGCGGGTGTGACTTCTGTATGCACTTTCTTTGCTGCGCTGGGATGGGGGCGCTTTAAAAAAAAAAATTCTTATTTATTTTATTTGTTTTTATATTAATAAATTGTGTTTAAAAAAAAAAATTTTGATCACTTTTATTGCTGTCACAAGAAATGTAAACATCCCTTGTGACAGTAATAGGTGGTGAAAGGGAGTCTTTATGGAGAGATCGGGGGTCTAAAAGACCCCCAATCTCTCCTTTGCACTTCAAAGTTTTCAGAACGCTGTTTTCGGCGATTCTGAATACTGTGTATTTTTTTTAAACCGGCGCCATTGGCAGCTGAGTAAACGGGAAGTGACGTCATGACGTCGCTTCCGTGTTTACAATTAGGAGGCTGGAACAATGCCGCTCATGGCTTCATTCCAGTCTGTCCCCTCCTGCTCCTCCGGTATAACAGCCGAGCGGCTTTTAGCCACATCGATTGTTATAATTGGATAGCTGATCGCCGGCTCTCAAAAACAATACCGAGATAATGCCTGCAGCTGTGGGCATTATCCCGGTATAACCCCGGAAAGCCGAGTATGCACATCTGCATACTTTCGGCGGGAAGGGGATAAAAATGCACTGATTACTGTGTAAATGACACTGGCAGGGAAGGGGTTAAACACTAGGGGGGCGATCAAGGGGTTAAGTGTGTCCTAGGGAGTGATTCTAACTGTGAGGGGGATGGGCTTCCACTAACATGACTTCAGTCACTGCTCCCGATCACTGGGAGCAGTAGATCCCTGTCATGTCACAAGGCAGAACAGGGAAATGCTTTGTTTACATCTTGTACCTTGTTCTGCCTCTCCGTGACATGATCGAGGGAGACCGGTGGACATCGAGTCCGCGGGACCCGCGGGACCCGCGGGCACGGTCACGCTGTATAGGTATGTGTTGTACAGGTAAGCCCATGTGCCCACCGCTGCCATTGTGCCGACGTTTATCAGCGTGCAGTGGTCGGCAAGTGGTTAAAGCTCTCTGAACACCCAGTCAAAGCTCCTGTCACTAAATAAAAAAAATTAGCTTACAGTCCCGTTTACACCTTGCTTTGATGAGTCTTTGATGAGGCTTTGATGGGGCTTCAGTTGGGCTTCTATGAGGCTTTGGTGGGGCTTCGGTGAGGCTTCGAAGCCCCACCAAAGCCTCATGGAAGCCTCACCAGTGGGGCTTCAGTGGGGCTTCAAGCGAGCTTTGACATAGACTTCTTAGCACCACTAAAGCTACATGGGGTATAATTTTTGAAGCAAAGCAGAGGCAAAGCAAACGTAAGGTGTAAACAGGACTGTAATCTAACCATTTTATTTAGTAACTGGAGCTTTAACTGGCCTTCAAAGAGCTTTACCAAAGTGTGTCTGAAGCCTTGTTTTGAATCAAGTGTAAACCAGCCTTTAGAGGCGCTGTGTCTTTTTCCCCATAAAGCTGCTTTGAAACCCAACCACAACGATACCTGCATCAAGTTTGCCTGTGCTTTTGTGGACTTCTTACAGGTTCTCTGATTTCTTCCCATACTTTAAAGACATGCTCCTTTATAAATTGGCCCTAATGTATGTAGGTAAGGGCTCATTTACACTTGCTTCAGATTCAACACACATTAACGTCTAGTTTATGCTTGCTTCAAACAGGCTTTGTTAAAACTCTCTGAACGCCAGTCAAAGTTCCTGTAGATATTTTGCTTGCTTTTGATTTGCTTCGGCTTTGCTTCAAAAATTATACCCCATGTAGCTTTAGTGGTGCTTCTTCAAAGCTTCCATAGAAGTCTTTGGCAAAGCTCGCTTAAAGCCCCACTGAAGCCCCACCGAAGCCTCATCGAAGCCACACAAAGCCTCACCAAAGCCCCACCAAAGGCTCATCGAAGCTCCATCGAAACTCCACCAAAGCCCCACCAAAGCCTCATCAAAGCCTCATCAAAGCCTCATCGATGCACCAAGCAAAAGCAAGGTGTAAACAGGACTGTAAGCTAACCAATTTATTTAGTGACAGGAGCTTTGACTGGCATTCAGAGAGCTTTAACAAAGCGTGTCTGAAGCCTTGTTTTGAAGCAAGTGTAAACTAGCCCTAAATGAGCCCAAAGTGTTGGCCTGAAGAAGGGGCACGCGTGCTCCGAACGCAAAGCCGTATCCCCCGCTCCCGACCCAGAAGTGAACCCATCTCCTGAACCTCCATCACTCTCCAAGCTGATACCAGGCAGCCAGTGTGGGACGCCACCTGCATCAGCCGCCGACTGGACACTAGGAGACGTACACAGAGCCGGACCACCCACAGGACTCGGGGACACTGAGCGGGATCACCATGTGACACAAAGTGCTGCTTTCACATTCCTTTCTGAGTACCTTTCCTTCCTTGTAATAAATTGTTTCCATACTTCTACACTTAGAGACACTGTGTCTTTTTCCCCTTTATGTTTGCAGAGTCTTCTTCTAGGTCCTTCACACTGGCTGCCTCCATGGTCATTGAAGTATGGACTACAGCCCACAGGCTGACTTAAGACTTTATACACTGAACGTTCTATGACTTTTTTAATACTCTCCTAGAGATCCTTACCCTCAAGCCCATTCATAGTGGGCACCCCCCATATGGGGCTGCACACCCTCACGTACATTGGGAAGACAAAAACAGAACATTCCATAGCTCAACTCACCAACCAGTCTGCCAACGGGCCAAATTAACCCGTCCAACAGTCTCCGTTAAAAACAGGGGTTTAGTTAGCGCGCATTTGCAAACGCATGCATAAGCTGCAAGGCCTCTTCACGGCACCCTGTGTATGCTTGCAGTCCTAACACTACTGAATTTATGAGCGTCTCCACAATGGAAGCACATGCATTAAATGGATAGATGAGGGGCAGGTGGGCCTGGAGGCAGCCCAATCCCCCTTAAAGGAACAGGAGCACACTGGACACCCAGCAAGAGCACAATGGCAGCAAAGGTGTACAGTGTGTCCCCGGACCAATATACATCAGTAACAAACAAATGGTCTCCACCCCCACCTATAACTGGCCTTCACAGCAAAGAGCACATGGAAGGGCTATCACATGAAAGACAAAAACAGAACATTCCATAGCTCAACTCACCAACCAGTCTGCCAACCGACCAAATTAACCTGTCCAACAGTCTACGTTAAAAACAGGGGTCTGTACGCACCACCTTCCTGATACCCAACCATTCCACATGGTCAGAACCATATATTATTTAGGCTGATTGTACCATACCTCAGGGTCCCCTTCCCTCTCTGTGTGCCGAGTCTCCCACCGTTTTTAAAGCTTTAGTCCCTAGTGTAGAAAGTGAATTTGTGCTAAGTAATATAAGCACATTATTATTATTATTTATATTTAATTATTATTATTTTACAGGATTTATATAGCACCAACAGTTTGAGCAGCGCTTTACAAAATAAGGGCAGACAGTACAATTATACAATTACAAAACAAATCAATCAGGGCTTTTTTTTCTGAGAGAATAGGTGCAGAAACTCCTTCCTACTGAGACACCCCTTGACTCCGCCCCCTACCCACCTCCGAGCACCACTCCTTGGTCTCACCCCTTACCCACCTCTCAGTACTACCCCTTTTAGAGAATACAGAACTAAGTATCATTTTGTGGTGCTATTTTGCATGGAATTTTAATTCGTTAATGATAATGAAATGAATAATAATGATAATGAAAGCAGTAAAATAGATCTAGCAACAATGGACACCCCAGGGAAAATAGATCCACCCCAGAAACAATAGACTCCCAACAACCAGCATCAATAGACCCTCCAGCAGCCAGCAACATTAGACCCCTCCCTCAACAGTAAATCCCTCCCAGCAGCAACTGACCTTCCGAAACATAAGACCTACCCCAGCAATAATAGAACCCCCCACCAGCAACAATAGACCCCCCCAGCAAAAATAGATCCCCTCCAGCAACAATAGGTTCCCCAGTAGCCAGCATCACTAGACCCTCCAGCAGCCAGCAACACAGACCCCTCCCTTAACAGTAGATCCCTCCCAGCAACAACTGACCCCCCAGCCACATAAGACCCACCCCCCAAATGATCCCCTGGAGCAACAGAAGACCTCTGCAGCAGCAATAGATTCCCTTCCTCTGCAAAAATAGATCCCTTCTAGCAGCAATAGATTCCCCAGCAGCAAGCTTCACTAAACCCTGCAGAACATCCCAGCACCCTTTGCCATTACGTACATTCAGTTCTAGAGGTGCCGGAACTGCGTTCCCCCACGTTCCTGCAGAAAAAAGCCCTGAATTCAATACAGGAGGAATCAGAGGGCCCTGCTCCTGAGAGCTTACAATCTAAAAGGGAGGGCTAAGTGATACAAAAGGTTATAACTGTGGGGGGTGATCTGATGGAGAAAATAAAAGTGCAGATGTTAGGTGGGGGCAGAATAGGCTTCTCTAAAGAGAAGGGTTTTCAGGGATTATTTAAAAATGGACAGAGTAGGACATAGTCAGACAGATTGGGGTAGAGAGTTCCATAGAATGGGAGAAGCTCTGGAGAAGTCCTGGAGGCAAGGATGGGAGGAAGTGACAAGGGAACTAGAGAGCAGAAGAGAACGATTTGGTTGTTTTTTTTTTAGACTGGGTTAGTGATGTAGCTGGGGAGCAGAGTTGTGGAAGTACATATAACAAATCAATAATAAACATATACAAAAGTGTATACAAAAAAGTTAAGCTGGCCATACATGGATCGAAATACACTGCTATAAGCGATCATAATGTGTTAAAAATAAAGTCCTGATGACTTCCCCAGAGTAGTACAATGTTACCATGGTAACATTATATTGCTCTGGTTACAGGGTGTTAAAAAAAATTCTGAATAAAAAAAAATGTAATAAAAAAAATAAAAATTGAAATGATTAAATTTGATATATTTTTTTCGTGCTGTCACCAGTCAGTGTCCCTGATCACCGCTACACCAGTTATATGATCACACTGCACTGGTGACAGTATGTAAGAAAAAAAAAACATTTTTTTTAGTTTTTTAATTTTCCAAAATGCCTTGGACTGTCTATTTTCCAAAAAGGGGTCATATTGGGGGGTATTCGTACTGTCCTGCCATTTTTTTTGGGCCTCAAGAAATGAGATAGGTCATCAGTACATCAGGATTGATCAATTTTCAGATATATATATCAAAGTTTGTGGGCTCTATAACTTTCCTACATACCAAATAATATACACTGATTTGGGTTATTTTTACCAAAGAAATGTAAGAGAATACAATTTGGCCTAAATTTGTGAAGAAAGATTTGTTATTTGCAAAATTTTATAACAGAAACTAAGAAAAACATGTTTTTTTCTCTCAAAATGTTGTCTTTTTAATTTATTTAGCAAAAAAAAAAAAAAAAAAAAACACTGGTGATTAAATACCACCAAAAGAAAGCTCTATTTGTGTAAACAAAATTATATAAATTTAGTTTGAATACAGTGTTGCATGACCGCGCAATTATCATTCAAAGCGTGACAGCGCTGAAAGCTGAACATTGGCCTGGGCAGAAAGGAGGTGAACATGCCCGGTATTGAAGCAGATAAAGTATAAAGGCAAAACTTTTTTTTTTAAGTTTTAGATAGAGTGGAGAGAGATTAGAACATCTTTCAGTTTTTATGGAAGAAAGAAAATCCAATTTTCTGGGTTGTCATCAGAAAAATAATAGAGAGGACCGTTTAGGAGATATTTACTGTATACTGCGCCGATGATGTCATCAGCGCATGTACTCTGAAGGAATGGCCGCCCGTGCAGTTTCTTCAGGAGTGAGTGCTGTGACTGGTGTGACCCAGGGCCGTCTTAATGAGCAGGCACACCTAGGCACTGCCCAGGGGCCCCAGCTGCATGGGGGGCCCCTGCACTTTCCCCAAAGCAGCTGGTCCTTGAGCCCACGCTGCCTAGAAATTGGGGGCCCCATGATGGGCCCCATGATGGCATTGAGAGTGATGGATACACGGGGAAGGCAGGCTGGCAGCGGTGCGCCGTGCTGTGCAGAATGATACCTATTACTTCACAGCCAGCGGGGGGGGGGGGGGGGCAGAGCGCCAGTGATGCTCTGACCCCCTCCCCCATGCAGCTTGAATGCTCGGAACTAGTGGCCTGCGGGGTAGGAGCTTGAGTAGGAGCTGGTGAGTCGGCAGCACTGAGAGCCCGCCTGCGGAAGTAGCATTGTGGATGGTGTCATGGTGAGCCCAGCTGTCCAGCACTGTTTGGACTGAAAGGCTTGGAATGCCCGGAGGGAAGCTCCCTCCTCCACCCCTCCTTCTGCCTGCATGACTTGATTGGTATAGGTGAGTCCTTGTCACAGTGCTGGAGGTCAGTAGATAGCCAAAAGTTCACATGCACTGTATCTCCACTGGAAAAGGGGGTACTACATGGCTGGAATAATGGTGCTGGGGGATATCAAGGATGTATGGGGGGAAAACAATGCTGAGGGGGGATCTGGGGTGTATAGGGGTAGCAATGCTTGGGGTATCTTGGATGGCTATAGCGCTAGCGGTATCAGGGATGTAGAGGCCACCGTGTAGGGGGTATCAGGGATGTAGTGGGGTCATAATACAAGGGGTATCTTATGGTATATGGTAACGGTGCTGGGGGGATATCTGGGGTGTAGAGGGGTCAGAGTGCTGGGGAGGATATCTGGGGTGTAGAGGGGTCAGAGTGCTGGAGGGATATCTGGGATGTAGAGGGATCAGAGTGCTGTGGGGATATCTGGGGTGTAGAGGGGTCAGAGTGCTGGAGGGATATCTTGGATGTAGAGGGGTCAGAGTGCTGGGGGGACATCTGGGTGGTAGAGGGGTTAGAGTGCTGGGGGGATATCTGGGGTGTAGAGGGATCAGAGTGCTGGGGGATATCTGGGGTGTAGAGGGGTCCGAGTGCTGGAGGGATATCTGGGATGTAGAGGGGTCAGAGTGCTGGGGGGATATCTGGGATGTAGATGGGTCAGAGTGCTGGAGGGATATCTGGGGTGTAGAGGGGTCAGAGTGCTGGGGGGTATCTGGGGTGTAGAGGGGTCAGAGTGGTGGGGGGATATCTGTGGTGTAGAGGGGTCCGAGTGCTGGAGGGATATCTGGGGTGTAGAGGGGTCAGAGTGCTGAGGGGTCAGAGTCCTGGGGGGTATCTGGGGTGTAGAGGGGTCAGAGTGCTGGGGGGATATCTGGGGTGTAGAGAGGTCTGAGTGCTGGAGGGATATCTGGGGTGTAGAGGGGTCAGAGTGTTGGGGGAATATCTGGGATGTAGAGGGGTCAGAGTGCTGGGGGGATATCTGGGGTGTAGAGGGGCCATAGTGCTGGGGAGGTATCATTCTAGCAGATATATTATATGTACAGGACAGCTTTGTTACTTTATGTATGTAGTATTTTCCCCACTGTTTCTTTGCTGTACAGAATGATTGTTCATGTAGTTAATGCGGAGCTCTACCCAAAAGGGGAAACTCTGCTTGTCTGCCTCCTACCTACTTGATGTCTGTTTACCTGCACTGCCTCCATTGTAGGGGCCCCAGAGCATTACTTTGCCCAGGGGCTCATGATGCTATTAAGACGGCCGTGACGTCACACGGCTCCTGCCAGTCACATAGCCAGAATCCGCGACCCGGGAAGGAAGAGGGGCAAACATGGATGCGGCCTGCAGCGGGAACGGCTTGGGCTTCGTATGCAGGTAAGTGTCACATAATGTGCTAGTATACAATGCATACTAGCACATTATGCCTTTACTTTGCAGGGAAGGGGAAAACTTTTTTTTTCCCTGTAGGGTTTACTTCCTCTTTAAATTACTCCCTTTTTTTTCATTCATCAAGCCAAACTAACCTACCAGATCTACCTCTCTATGATTGCCTTTAGCCAGAGAACATAGACAATAAATGAATTCTCTTCCACACAATCCAAGTCATCACAAATATATCTGGGAATCTTTTTTCAAGTTCCAAACAGAAAATAACGCAAACAGCGAGGGCAGGAAATCCTGCATCTGGGGAGAGAGGAGTGGGATTAATTCCTATTCATATGAATCTCACAATGCGTTTATGAAATAAGAAGGTGCAACACATTATTTGTGTTCATTCATTCACTCATGGAAAAGATTAGACAATCAGAATATGGCCCTAAAATAAAAGTGTAGCACAGGTTCCCCTCAACTAATCACAAAACAGCTGTCTCATAAAAGAAAAAAAAAAAGAAAAAAAGAAAAGCTGCAGGTTTTACTTTGGTCAATCTGAAACAGCTGGCTCATAAAAATAAAGTGTAATTTGAACAAAAGACAACTTGGGTCAATCAGAGCGTTGGCTGGCGAAAACAACTGAAAACAACAAAACAAAGGGACCACTTATTACCGAGCTGGTGTGTTATAATATAATACTCCAACTGCATAGGAAAATATCAACCATTAGACACACTTTACAAAATTTACACATAGGTTCAAAAAAAGTGATTGTAAAGTCTCTTTTTTTTTCAATAAAAATAAAAAACATGTAATGCCGCGTACACACCGGCGGACTTTTCGACCGGACTTTTGAGCAAACGGACTTGCCTACACACGATCACACCAAAGTCCGACGGATTCGTACGTGATGACGTACGACCGGACTAAAATAAGGAAGTTAGTAGCCGGTAGCCAATAGCTGCCCTAGTTTGGGTTTTCGTCCATCGGACTAGCATACAGACGACCGGATTTTTTGACCGGACTCGAGTCCGTCGGAAAGATTTGAAACATTTTTCAACTCACATTGAGAAGATCTTGTGCTCTAGCTACCCCTCTGATGCAAAATATAGTCGGCTGTGGGTCTATTAAAGGGGACACCGTCTGGTGTCCTGAAGAGCTCTGCCCAGATATTGTCCACTAAAGAGAAGGGACTTTGGGCTACTTGATCTATTACTACTTAGAGTAGAAAGAAAGTCCTCAGTTGTACATAGTTCTTATCTTGGAGTATACCCCCACATACCTCATCCCTATCCAAGTTCTCAAAAATAAAAACAACAAAAACAACATTCCCTAGACAGTTTTTTTGGAGAAAGAGTGAATGAACCTGTTGTGTGCCTGGCTGCGGGGCTGAAGTTGGGAAGACCTGAATAAGTCATTCCTGTGGCTCCTATGGGAGTAGCGCTACAATAGTCATCATTGGGGTGTATCTGCTGTGTCCATCTGGTCCGATGTGGTGTGAAATGCCCTCATGCCATTATATGAAAGCCAGGGTCTCTAATGATGGAATTCTGGATAGAAACATGGTTAGCAGGCTGCATAATTTATATTTACTCTTGAGTCAGAGGTTAATTATTGACATGGCAGTTAAAACTGATATACTGTATGTTAGCAGGACTGGCCCCAGGAAATTCTATATTGTTATTAGGTGCAGATGAATATGTGCTATAAAATGTTAATACTGATTTGTATATAGTGTAAATTCCATGATGGGGGGGGGGGGATGAGTGAGCATGTTTGCAGGTTGAGCTGTACACTACATGGCCAAAATGTTCTGGACACCTTATTATCACACCTATTTGAGTTTGTTGGACACACAATTCCGAAAATAATGGGCATTGAGACAATGTTGGCCCCCTTTGCAGCTATAACAGCTTTTCACAAGATTTTGGAGTGCGTTTATGGAAATTTGTGATCATTTTGTCAAAAGAGCATTTGTGAGATCAGACACTGATGTTGGCTAAAAAGTAATGGCTTGCAATGAGTGTTACAATTCATCCCAAAGGTGTTCAGTAGCATTGGGGTCAGTGCTTTGTGCAGACCAATCAGGTTCCTCTACACCAAATTGATCAAAACTTGTCGTTATGGACTTGGCTTTATGCACGGTCATGCTAAAATAGAGAAGAAGGAAAAAAACAAAAAAACTGCGCTTGTGATGAAAATGAAATAAATAAAATAAAAAGAAGTGACTGCCTGTCCAGCAGCTGAGCCCTGAGTGCAGATTACCATACACAACAAGGACTTGTGACTTCTCGATTAACTGCCTGATATGATCTTCCCCATCTTCTGTATGCTGACCTACAAATGGTGATGGAGCATTTGGGATACATGAGCTTCTTTTGACCCCCAGTAACAGGTGGTCAATGCTCTCTGGTAAGAGCACATCCTTTATTGGTGGTGGTTCATCACAAGGTGGAGGATTTTTAGGTGTATCAATGATGTAGACACCTGTTCACATTTATGTCACTTTGGTGACTCAAGGACTCACTGTTTTTTGTTATACTTAGCGCAACACTGTTTTGTATATATAATATAGAGAAAATCCTTCCCCAAACTGCTGCAACAAGGCTGAAACTGCACAATTGTCTGGAATGTTTTTGCATGCTTTAGCATTAACTGCAACCTTCACTGAAAACACTTGAACACCTTTGTTTTGAAGGCTTTCCACGTACTTTTGACCATACAGACAGGTGTCATGGTAAGGTGTCTACAAACCTTTGACCATAAAATGTATGTGTATTGCATGTTACACTTTGTTGTTTTAGTTACTGGTGGCAATGTAGAGTTTCTGTATATCATCTATGCAACTGTGTACTACCCTGAACATGGCATCATTTGGCCAACCAAAGTACATGGTAAAGCTGGAAGACCAGACCAGTTACAATATAGAAGGTCAACAAGGGAGAGAGAATACCAAGCAGAGTTTTTCCTTATATAGGTGCCCTTGGGAGAGTTTGCTCCTTGACGCACAGGTGATCTTACGGAAAAAAAACTATAATTTATTCAGTTTATGAAGTTAATGCTTCTCCAAAAAGTTAGACTTTTACTCTTTTATATCCAGCTGATGTTAATGTATGTTTGCTGTGTGACTTTTACTGACACATCAAATTCAGCTTACAGAATGTAAGTAAATCTCAACCAGCTAGCTATAATACATGTGCACATTATAGCACTTAACTAGAGTGAATTGGATCATCTAAAGGATGAAAGAAATTATTTCACTTATTTTATGTGAAGATCCCTATACATTTACTTGGTTAAATTCTGTGACATGTAATCACTATGCCCTGTGTGTAGGTACTGCTGTGTCACACATTTCACAGAGTCTGCCTTCTGAACTACAGAGGTGCTGAGAGGAGGAGTTTCAGGACGCACGTGCGATACGGGAATCACTGATTGCAGGAAACAAGGTACCAGGGATATGTATATGTACAAAAAAATCCTCACAAGCGCTCTAGCCCACTTCAAGAGGTAAGCATCAAATTAAAGATGTGGCCCAACAATAGGACCTGAACATAACCACACACTTAATCTCTTGACTTACTTGCTTTTTAGCCATGGCAAACTTAATATTACTTGTTGAGTTGAACAGATAATACCACCTTGTCAATCTTGCCTACTGAAGTCAATGAGACCGTGCTGCAACCGTGAGCCACAGGCTTGGACTGTGGCAATGGTACAATATTTCAATATAAAATTCCCATTAGGATTGGAAAAAAATACACATTTAGGAGGTAGACACCTGGAGGTTGCTGTTTTGCAGAGAGTAGTAGAAATTGCTGTCCATTTGAAAGGAATCCAATAGGTTTGTAGGCAGGTGCAGTCTGTACTCCTCACTGCATCTTGTACTCAACTGAAGTGGGAATGCAGAAGGGGAAGGAAGTTGTGATGAACTTGGTTCCTCTATGACTTCTTGCGGTCACAGGGAGACAGCTGTTTGATCGGTCGCTGGTGCCCCCGTGCGACTCAGCTCTCATCTTGGATCATGCAGAGTCTATTTAAGACTCCGGTTCCCAGGTTTGGCATGCTTTTTGCGAGTGGCTAATGTAGGGACAGGATCCCAGTCTGGCATGGACAGTGCTTGGAGGTTAGGAAAGGTTCCAGAGGAGTAGGGACAGTACAGGGACTACGTATACCTCTCTTCAGGAAGCCTCCCTTATGGATGTGGATGGACCAGGGCGCATTTCGCTCCTCGTTGCAGATGCTGTTGGCATCTTTAAGCCTTCAAACTTCCATCACAGTTCATAAGGGGCTCTGGATAGGTGTGTGTTGTCATTGTCACTTGGACCCTCTGGTGGAGACTACAAGTTGCCGTGCCAACACACATTGTGCAGGCATGGTCCACTGTTGTCACTAGCAGGAAGCTAGGCCAAAATAGAGACAATTGAAACCAGAACAAAGCAAATCAGCTGTGGGAGGGAATTCCCCGCCCCACAACTGGTTACACACAAACAGGTGGGGATGCTTGTGACATCAATGACCTAATATGGCCACATGGCCAATGACATTGACTTATACATATATCAACATCATCCCTGTAGGCAGGTGCACTCTGTACTCTGGTGCTTGACCAAAGCGGCAATTCAGAAGGGGAAGGATGCTGTGAGGAACTTGGTTCCCCTATGACTTCCTGCGGTCACATGGGGACAGCTGTCCAATTGGACGCTTGCTCCCCATGTGACTTCAGTGACCATCTTGGGTCAGACAGAGTCTATTTAAGACTCCGGCTTCTGGATTTGGCACGCTTTATGAGAGTGGCTAGTGTAGAGACAGGTTCCCTGTCTGGCAGGGACAGTGTATAGAGGCAAAGAAATGCCCCTAAGGAGGAGGGACAGTGCAGAAACTACATCTACTGTGCCTACCTGCCAGGCCTGAATAAGTTGTTGAACCTTTCTACAATATCTTTGTTGTCTGACTTGGACTCTGTGTGTCTGCCACACCATGCAGCACCTTGCTCACAGGTTAGTATTTTTTTTTACTTTCAATCTTTTTTTATTGAAAATGTTTTAAATATATGGAAACAAGTACGAAAAAGCCATCAGAATGTCAATGAACATATAGTAGAGAAACACAGAATATAGAAAGTGAGAAACATATGGTCAACTATAACCAAGTTGTCCACCTAATAGGAGGACAATCATCAAATGAAACACATATCTGTCACAGCCATAATCATAAACTATTACAAAGTTCTCTGTGTCACAGGGTGAGAGGATCCAGAGGAACCATACACCAATTAAATGACTGCGACACTAATGGTCCATTGGGGCCAATCTCCCGGAGGGCAGAGAGACTTAAATGTTCAAAGTTGCCCATGTCACCTTGTACCGTAAAAAGCTTAACCACTATCCCAATGGGCTGTCCAAAGGCTTCTCTGCTTCCTAAATCCCCAGCAGGAGTAGGGTATAACTGGGGTGGAGTCCAAGAACTCCTTCCCTGAACCTGAGAACATGAAACCACTGGGGATCAGCGGGGCAAAGGTGCCTAGCCATAATAGCGGTTAGAGTCCACCTGAAAAATATATAAAACAGTGCTAGCAGCCTATATCAAACAATATACATCCAAAACAGTGCCTATTATATCAATGTTAAACAAAAAACATAAAATCTAAAAGTCCACAGGTGCTTCAGTGAAGAGTGCAACGGTGCTCCAAAACTTTTGAATCAGTGAAGTGGCTCCCCCTTTGATGTCCCCACGCACAAAAATTTCAATGACAGTTCATATAGAGTCCACCTAGCTTAACATAAGAAAAAATAGAAATCTAGCAAGGAGAGGAGAAAAAAGGAGTAAAGCTGAGAGGGTAAAGAAAGAAAATCAAAAGAAAAAGCGGAGATAAGATAGTCACCGAGGAGAAGGACAAAAGCATTCAGACCATGGTTAAAGCCTCAAAGGGGTATTAATATAAGCTGCCCAAGGCTCCCAAATAAATTCAAATTTATCAGTATTATTTTGTAATACACCAACCAGTTTTTCTTGCGTTATGATCCATGAGATTTTGCGTTTAGCAGAACCAAGCGAGATTGTGGGCTTTTTCCAAGCATGAGCTATTGTGATCTTAGCTCCGCGGAGCAACAGGTTAGTATTTAAGAAGTTCTTGAGTTGTATGTATCGGCAATTTTTTTAGTGTTGGATAGAGTTGGAAAAGGGTAAAAACAGTAGTTTATTTTTATTGTCTGTCTCCTTAAGCAATAGGAATTGAGAGGAAATCTCTCGAAGTAAGAAGAATTCCTTCTTAGACAGTTGTCAACCAGACAGGTGTCCCTATTGAATCTACTATTTCCCCCATTAAGTGCCTATTGAGAGTAACAACGCATTATCTTTTTTTCACGTCTGAATTATCAGTAGAACTGAAAATATCGCACAAAAAATTCTATTTGATCTTTATGGAAGTAGATGCCTGTGGTGACAGACCTGTTTTCACTCCATACACATAGAGATTATCCCACAATTGCATCTAAAACGTCTGTATTGTGTGGATAATCTCCAGTAGTGTACAGCTATTCTGGAGTGTGAAAATGTATCTGCGTTGGGTCAGGAAAGGATCTTTCAACAGCTAGATCATTTTCCGATTGCCAACTAACGTCTGGGGAATAATTTTCATTCTGATCAGTGTTCTCCTCACATATCTAATCAGCTTCAGTGAAATTTAATGAAATAGAAACTTTTCGGAATCTAAATAGGAATTTGAAGTGAATAGGATGTGAAAATGAGTTCTTCAATAAATCCCTATATCTAAATGCAGCTGGCCTGGTTAGAAACTGTGACTTGGCAACTTTATATACACCAAAGAGGAAAAACAAATAATCCTAAACAGATTAGTGACTAAAAGAATTGGGGTATTTTAAAAAGAGGTACCTGAACAATGTGTACTAGCTGTGCTATACATCTATATCAGTGATATCCAAACAGTGGCCTGTAAGCTGGATGAGTCTCTTTGCTTGCCTATTTCCGACCCATGGCGCACTATTCTTCTCAATAATATGAGGCACCAATCCTTCCACTGACACCAACAAAGTCACACCATTTCTTCCACTGACAGCTAAATGGGACATAATTCCTTCTACTGATATAAACAATGGGGCACTATTCCTCCCACTGACAGCAAAGATGGGGCACTATTCCTCCCACTAAAACCAACAATGAAACACTATTCCTTGCACTGACACCAATGATGGGGCACTATTGATCTTTTATTAAAAAGAATCAAGCAACCAATTTTATACAAAACTAAAAAACAAATCCATAGTACAAAACTTCAACAGAAATCCAAGGAATACACATCCATGTTCAGAATATTTACAATATATACATAATCCACTGCCAAAACATTTTTAGAAAACTATTTACATAAAGCAGCAGAGAGGGCCTAAGAGGCACAACCCATCACCTATGTACGCAGCTATTTATCAAAAATTAATCCAAAATAATAATAATCTAGGGTGATAAGAGACAGACAGACAGCCACACTCGGGAAAGAGACTCCTGGCAGTCAGGGAGGCTTGAAACCCCTCCATGCCTTCAACCAAGCCCCCTGACTCCGCTTGTCTCTCTCGAGCACCCGAATCTTCTCCACCTCATGCAAAATGTCATACACCACCACCTGAACAGGAAGGATTTTACGCCGAACGCTGACCTGACACCGTGCATTCCAGGTGAAATAACGGACTACTAGGCTAACTAGAAAAAGTGTATCTAAACAAAAAACACCACCAGTATTGAATGCTCCATACACCCACTCAGCATAACCCAGCCTGGAGAGGAAAGGGACACCGAGGGCCCGTCCCACCTGTTTGAACACCTCTATGTTAAAAGGGCAATGAAGCAGAAAATGGTCCATAGTCTCCTCCTCACCTGCACACTACTCCCGAGGACAGCTACGATCCATCCCACTGCGGAATTTCAAATTGCCCCGAACATAGAGTCTCCCATGGAAGCACAACCAGGCCAGATCCCTAAATTTAGGGGGCACTCTGTCCAAATTAATAAGTCTTAACCCTGCCCTCAAAACTGGGCCTGGGCAATCCCTTAAGGCCAGTGGGTCATGAAAGACTTCGCTCAAGACTCGAATCATAAGGACTTTCCTCGGAACCAATCTGAGATCTTCAGCCGACAATCGCCACTGCCGTAATAACTTCAGGCACGGAGCGACATAGGCTGGTAGCTGACCACGATGACCCCTGAGATTCTTCACTTGGCCACCTTCTTCCCAAAGTCGCAGAAAAGGCCTAAACAAAGATCTAAAAATGCCTACCCATCCAGGAGGTTCCACTGCAAGCATATTACCAATGTTAAACTTGAGAAAAAGCAGTGAAAAGAAAAGAACTGGGTTGACCATATCTAAGCCACCCTCCCTCCTTAATAGATAGGTGACATTCCTCTTGATGGGGTTCAGTCTGTTCCCCACAACATCTGGAAGAACACACTACTGACCCTAGCATAGAGAGACACTGGCAAGATGCAGACAAAGCTGACATACAAGAAGATCGGAATCAGGTAAGTCTTAATCAGATCAACCCTTTCCCTCATAGATAACTTCCATCTCTTCCAGCTGACCATCTTAGTATTGGAAATTTCCAGTCTGCCTTCCCAGTTTTTGAAGCCATAATCGCCAGGTCCAAATTCAATGCCTAGAATCTTAATTCTTTCCTGGGGCACTGGAAAGGTGTCTGGGAGATCAAACCCCTCACCTTCCTTTCCCATCCAGAAAACTTCACTCTTTTCCTGATTGATCTTGGAGCCTGATGCTCCAGAATACCATGATGTCTGAAAGACCACCTCCTCTGCTTCATCCGCCCTGGTGACAATCACCGACACATCGTCTGCATAGGCAACAACCCCCAAAGGCGGCTCACCCGGCAGCCCCACTGGCACCCCACACAACATGCCGCTCTCTAGCTTCCTGATGAAAGGGTCGATTGCAAACACATAGAGCAGGGGACTCAGGAGACAACCTTGTTGCACTCCAGAGCCAACCTAAAAGGACTGCCCAACCCAACCATTAACAAGAGGAAAGCTTTCTGCCCCCTTATACAAGACTTTCAACCAATCGACAAAACCACCCGGTAGACCGTACTTACTAAGGAGCAACCACAGGTACTCATGGTTAACACGATCAAAAGCCTTTGCCTGATCCAATGTCAGCAAATACTTTCCCCAGCCTGCAGCCCTGCATCGCTCCAAGGCCTCCCGGACAGCTAAAACCGCTATGAAGGTGCTCCTACCCTGGACCGAACAGTGCTGATGGCGAGAAAGCAAAGACTCTGCTACTGACGATAGACGCCAGAAAAATATCTTTACCAGTATCTTTCTATCCACATTAAGAAGGCTGATGGGGTGCCAATTCTCAATCATCGAAGGATCTTTACCCTTTGAAAGAAGAATCACAGCTGAGTGCCTCATGGAAGGGGGAAGTACCCCCTCTGCAAGGCAACTGTTAAAAACCTCTACCAAATGTGGGGCCAGAATAGGCTTAAAAGCTTTGTAAAACTCAGCTGTTGAGCCATCCGGTCCAGGTGACTTTTTGATGGAAAGCTGTTCAATTGTCCTCATCACCTCTTCAACTGTGATCTCCTCTGTCAAATTCATCAATGGGACATATTCATCATTTAGACCTGGATTAGAGTCCAAAAAGCTTTGCATCTTGTCACGGTCAAGCTCTTTCCTCCCAAGAAGGTCAGCATAAAAGGACCTCACGACTTCCAGAATCCCTGACCTGGACTTTGTCAAGGAACCTGTACTGTCCTTAAGGCCAACGACCGTTTTAACTGCTACACCTTGTTTGCAGTTCTGGTAAGGGTCTGGCGAGTGGTACTTCCCATAGTCCCTCTCCAGAACCAAAGAGGCATGCCGGTCATATTGACACTTCCTGAGAAGGAGTTTCACTTCGGAGATTGCCCCAGGATCTCCTCCTCTCGAGACAAGAATATCCAGCTTCCTCCGTAAACATTGGTAGGTCATGTATTTATTAAACTGCTTTCTATTGGCTAGGCCCCTGAAGAATCCAGCAATCCTCTTTTTGGTCAGCTCCCACCACTCAGCCTTGCTGCTACAAAAGTCCAGGATGGTCACCTGTGCCTGAAAGAATTCCTCAAAGGATTGTCTAACATGTTCTTCCTTGAGTAGAGTCGAATTCAATCTCCAGATGCCCTTGCCCCTCTGAGGGGCGTCTGAAGCATTCAGGACCACAGATAGCATACAGTGATCAGAGAACTCTACTGCCTGCACCACTGGGGGCGAGAAAGCAGAGGTCTCCTTCACCAAGAAAATCTATCCTACTCTGACTATTACCTCGATGAAAGGTGAACCCTGTGTCATCCGGGAGGTGCTTAATGTGCACATCCACAAGACCAGCATCCCTAACCATACTATTTAAAAAAACTCTATCATATACCAGCCTGTCCTTGAAGTCCTTCCTGTCCTTGGGCCTAGTTACTGTATTAAAGTCACCTCCAAAGACCACTTGCCGGGATGTAAAAAGAAATGGCTTGATCCTTGTAAAAAGGCACTTCCTGTCCCACTTTGTGTGCGGCCCATAGACATTAATTAGGCGCAGGTCCTGCCCTCCCACAAGGACATCTAAGACCATACATCTCTCAATCTCCACCTCAATAACCCACCGGACAGTTACCATGCCGGTTTTAAACAACACCGCCACACCGCCGTAAGGCTCGGCCGCAAGAGGCCAGTACGATGGACCATACCTCCACTCTCTCTTGGCCATATGAATATCTGCCAAGGAGGTGAGCCTAGTCTCTTGCAAAAATAAAATTTCAGCGTCTAATTGGCTGAACAAAAAGAAGGCCATAGAACGAGCTCTTACTGACTTAATGCTGGCGACATTTATTGTCACCACTTTTAACGGAGGGGGAACCGCCATTTTAGTACCCACTGCCACTCCTGGTGGGGGGGGGTGCTCCCTTTGAATCAGACTTAGGAGGGGTAGACTCCTGGGGGGTAACTGACTCGGGGGGCACTGACTTAGAAGGTTCTGACACATGAGGAGAGGGTACAGTAGGCTGGAGGGACGCAGAGACAGATACAGAAGGAATACTTACAGACACAGGAGGGGTGACCACAGGAACTGGGGAGGGATCCCGAGCAGGACCAGGGGAGTCAGTCACCGCAGAGGAGGATGGTACACCAGGGGCCTCACCCTCCATCCTGTCCAGCCTTGACATGTCATCAATTACTTCCTTCTCCATATTGTGCCAGGCTTCAGGACATCTGCTGTAGGGGTGGCCAAGGCGCAGGCACAGGTTGCACCTGATCATCTCGGTGCAGTCCTTAGCCATATGACCCTGACCCCGACACACTGAACATATCAAGGCTGAACAGGAAGAGCTCAAATTCCCCTTTTCTCCACAGCGGTGACATAGCTTCGGCTGACCAGGGTAGAAAATAGTCATCCTATCCCTCCCTATAAAAGCTGAGGAGGGCAGGTGACGGACAACATTCCCATCCCTGGCCAACCTGACTGTTACTGACCAACCCCCAGTCCAGATGTTACGCTCATCAAGGATTTTGCTGGTCTTAGTCAAAACCTCACCATAGTTCCTTAACCAGACCTCTAGGTCCCGAGCAGGAACACTCTCATTGGTGAGTATGATGGTTATCTTTTTCACCGTTGACCTTTGCGAAACCGCAACTGGGGCCAGACCTTCCCATTCAGGTCTTGACCTGCACCGAGCCTCATATCGCTCCCAGAACAGGTCAAGACCCTCTGGCCTGGTGAAGCTAATGGTATAATCCCGTGTCCCAGCTACATGTATTAGAGCATACAGGTCATTTGCCCCAAAACCCATCTCCAAAATCAAATCCACCACTGCACACCGTGCTGGAGGGATTGCACCACCTTCCCATTTGAGAATTACCACGTTTCTTCTCGGACCCCCAGCAGAAGCCAGAGACCCAAGACCAGATCCCGGGGTGCCCAAAGTGGTAGGCTTCAGGGGGAAACCCTGCTTGGGAGCGGAGCTACCAGGAGCAGAGCGTACCACCTGAGCAAATGTAGGTTTATCAGGGCCAAGGCCCCACACTGAAGTCACAGTAGTCTGTACATTACTATTATTATTCACTGCTTGAACGGAGTTGGTAGGAATGTCCATCACACTTGAACTGGGACCATTGTTCATCACACTTGTACTGGGATGATTTTTATCAGTCACACAAACATTCACATTCCCATCAGGAATAGTCACAGTTTCTGCTGCAATACCAGCTGTCTCCTGAAGCTGTGCTGTAGAGTCTTCAGCAGGTTTGGGGCAAACAGCTTTAGACTCAGCTAAAGGGGGGTTAATAGGCTCTGCTGAACCTTGTAGTTCCTCTGCAGGAATATCATTTTTTAAATGCAAACTTTGCTGTACTGCAGCATCAGCAGGCACAGCATTGCTACACATGGTATTAGCAGCCTGATTGTCACTGGGCACATTGTCAGTATCAGTCACAGTGTTCAATGGCACAAAAATTGTTTTATCCACAACATGGGACTTGACAGGCTTTACCTTGTCAGGCACATTATCTGTTATGTCCTCATCATTAAATGCCAGCTGATCCCCCCGCATAGGAGACTCCATTACCTGGATGGCCCTGAGCATGCCTGCTGAGTCCTGGGAAGGCATGGGGCTGCTTACCTCTCCCTGAGGGGGCAGGGGGTCTGAACTGGGGGTCTCCTCCTCCACCTCCATCTTTGTCATCCTCGCAAACCTTTTATCATTGCAAAACTTTTCCTTAAATGGCCCATCTCTGCCTTCCATCATGGACACAATGGTCTCCTGGTGTTCCACCCGGACCTTGGCCAGTTAGATCTCCGGATCCATGGACCCACGTCTCTGGCTATGCAAGCCCTCACGCTGCCTTCTCAGGCACTTCAGCTCCGCTCTGAGCTTGTAGAGCTTGTCTCTCTCCTTATTCAGGACCTTAATCCCGGCCACCACTCGCTCCCGGATGGCCCCGGAACCTTCATCCTCACCAGGGGTAGAGAGATCCCCAGCCATGGTTTGTACAGGGGCAGGTATGTTACCTGATGGCCCAGGAGATGGCTGAGAGCTTCCAGCAGGAGAGGCCCCACTGGCCTCCATGGCTTCCCCAGAAAGGGGCCAGGAGAGCTGGGAGAGATTTCACCACCACTCCCCTCTCACACGGATCACCTGCAGCAGCTCCAGAGACACCTTCCTCCTGACACACCTGTGCACCAATGATGGGTGGGGCACTATTCCTCCCACTGACACTAATGATGAAGCACTGCTCCTCTCACTATTACCAGCGATAGGACATTATTCCTCCCATTGACACCGTCGATATGGCACTATTTCTTCTACTGACACCAACGATGGGGGACTATTCCTCCCACTGATGCCAACAGTGAAGCACAATTCCTCTCACTAATACCAGTGATAGGACATTATTTCTCCCATTGACATCAATGATGGGGCACTATTCCTTTCACTGACACCAACAATGGGGCACTATTCCACCCACTGACACCAATGATGGTGCATTATTCCTCACACTGATACCAATAATGGGGCACTAGTCCTCCCACTGATATGAACGATAGGGCACGATTCCTCCCACTCACACTAACAAAAGGGCACTATTCCTCCCACTGAAACCAACAATGAAGTACTATACCTCCCACTGATAACAGCAATAGGACATTATTCCTTTCACTGACACCAACAATGGGGTACTATTCCTTCCACTGACGCCAATGATGGGGCATTGTTTTTCCCACTGACACCAATGATGTGACCTTAGTCCTCCCACTGACATCAATGATATGGCACTATTGATCTTTTATTAAAAAGAATCAAGCAACCAATTTTATACAAAAGTAAAAAACAAAACCATAGTACAAAACTTCAACAGAAATCCAAGGAATACACATCCATGTTCAGAATATATACAGTATATACATAATCCACTACCAAAATTATTTACATAAAGCAGCAGAGAGGGCCTAAGAGGCACAACCCATCACCTATGTACGCAGCCATTTATCAAAAATTAATCCCCAAAAAAATAATAATCTAGGGTGATAAGAGACAGACAGCCACACGCGGGAAAGAGACTCCTGGCAGTCAGGGAGGCTTGAAACCCCTCCACGCCTTCAACCAAGCCCCCTGACTCCGCTTGTCTCTCTCAAGTACCCGAATCTTCTCCACCTCATGCAGAATGTCATACACCACCACCTGAACAGGAAGGATTTTATGCCGAATGCTGACCTGACACCGTGCGTTCCAAGTGAAATAACGGACTACTAGGCTAACTAGAAAAAGTGTATCTAAACAAAAACCACCACCAGTATTGAATGCTCTGTACACCCACTCAGCATAACCCAGCCTGGAGAGGAAAGGGACACTGAGGGCCCGCCCCACCTGTTTGTACACCTCTATGTTAAAGGGGCAATGAAGCAGAAAATGGTCCATAGTCTCCTCCTCACCTGCACACTCCTCCCGAGGACAGCTACGATCCACCCCACTGCGGAATTTCAAATTGCCCCTAACATAGAGCCTCCCATGGAAGCACAACCAGGCCAGATCCCTGAATTTAGGGGGTACTCTGTCCAAATTAATAAGTCTTAACCCTGCCCTCAAAACTGGGCCTGGGCAATCCCTTAAGGCCAATGGGTCATGAAAGACTTCGCTCAAGACTCGGCTCATAAGGACTTTCCTCGGAACCGATCTGAGATCTTCAGCCGACAATCGCCACTGCCCGTAGTAACTTCAGGCACGGAGCGACATAGGCTGGTAGCTGACCACGATGACCCCTGAGATTCTTCACTTGGCCACCTTCTTCCCAAAGTCGTAGAAAAGGCCTAAACCAAGATCTAAATATGCCTGCCCATCCAGGAGGTTCCACTGCAAGCATATTACCAATATTAAACTTGAGAAAAAGCAGTGAAAAGAAAAGAACTGGGTTGACCATACCTAAGCCACCCTCCCTCCTGGATAGATAGGTGACATTCCTCTTGATGGGGTTCAGTCAGTTCCCCCACAACATCTGGAAGAACACACTACTGACCCTAGCATAGAGAGACACTGGCAAGATGCAGACAAAGCTGACATACAAGAAGATCGGAATCAGGTAAGTCTTAATCAGATCAACCCTTTCCCTCATAGATAACTTCCATCTCTTCCAGCTGACCACCTTAGTATTGGCAATTTCCAGTCTGCCTTCCCAGTTTTTGAGGCCATAATCGCCAGGTCCAAATTCAATGCCTAGAATCTTAATTCTTTCCTGGGGCACTGGAAAGGTGTCCGGGAGATCAAAACCCTCACCTTCCTTTCCCATCCAGAAAACTTCAGTCTTTTCCTGATTGATCTTGGAGCCTGATGCTTCAGAATACCGTGATGTCAGAGAGACCACCTCCTCTGCTTCATCCGCCCCAGTGACAATCACGGACACATCGTCCGCATAGGCAACAACCCTCAAAGGCGGCTCACCTGGGAGCCCCACTGGCACCCCACACAACATGCCGCTCTCTAGCCTCCTGATGAAGGGGTCGATTGCAAACACATAGAGCAGGGGACTCAGGGGACAACCCTGGCGCACCCCGGAGCCAACCTCAAAGGACTGCCCAACCCAACCATTAACAAGAGGAAAGCTTTCTGCCCCCTTATACAAGACTTTTAACCAATTGACAAAACCACCCGGCAGACCGTACTTACTAAGGAGCAACCACAGGTACTCATGGTTAACACGATCAAAAGCTTTTGCCTGATCCAATGTCAGCAAATACTTTCCCCAGCCTGCAGCCCTGCATCGCTCCAAGGCCTCCCGGACAGCTAAAACTGCTGTGAAGGTGCACCTACCCTGGACCGAACAGTGCTGATGGCGAGAAAGCAAAGACTCTGCTACTGACGATAGGCGCCAGAAAATGATCTTTGCCAGTATCTTTCTATCGACATTAAGAAGGCTGATGGGGCGCCAATTCTCAATCATCGAAGGATCTTTACCCTTTGAAAGAAGAATCACAGCTGAGTGCCTCATGGAAGGGGGAAGTACCCCCTCTGCAAGGCAACTGTTAAAAACCTCTACCAAATGTGGGGCCAGAATAGGCTTAAAAGCTTTGTAAAACTCAGCCGTCAACCCATCCGGTCCAGGTGACTTTTTGATGGCAAGCTGTTCAATTGCCCTCATCACCTCTTCAACTGTGATCTCCTCTGTCAAATTCATCAATGGGACATCTTCATCATTTAGACCTGGAGTAGAGTCCAAAAAGCTTTCCATCTTGTCACGGTCAAGCTCTTTCCTCCCAAGAAGGTCAGCATAAAAGGACCTCACGACCTCCAGAATCCCTGACCTGGACTTTGTCAAGGAACCTGTACTGTCCTTAAGGCCAACGACCGTTTTAACAGCTACACCTTGTTTGCAGTTCTGGTAAGGGTCTGGCGAGTGGTACTTCCCATAGTCCCTCTCCAGAACCAAAGAGGCATGCCGGTCATATTGACACTTCCTGAGAAGGAGTTTCACTTCAGAGATTGCCCCAGGATCTCCTCCTCTCGAGACAAGAATATCCAGCTTCCTCCGTAAACGTTGGTAGGTCATGTATTTATTAAACTGCTTTCTATTGGCTAGGCCCCTGAAGAATCCAGCAATCCTCTTTTTGGTCAGCTCCCACCACTCAGCCTTGCTGCTACAAAAGTCCAGGATGGTCACCTGTGCCTGAAAGAATTCCTCAAAGGATTGTCTAACATGTTCTTCCTTGAGTAGAGTCGAATTCAATCTCCAGATGCCCTTACCCCTCTGAGGGGCGTCTGAAGCATTCAGGACCACAGATAGCATACAGTGATCAGAGAACTCTACTGCCTGCACCACTGGGGGCGAGAAAGCAGAGGTCTCCTTCAAAAAAAACCTATCTATTCTACTCTGACTATTACCTCGATGAAAGGTGAACCCAGTGTCATCCGGGAGGTGCTTAATGTGCACATCCACAAGACCAGCATCCCTAACCATACTATTTAAAAAAACGCTACCATATCCCAGCCTGTCCTTGAAGTCCTTCCTGTCCTTGGGCCTAGTTACTGTATTAAAGTCACCTCCAAAGACCACTTGCTGGGATGTAAAAAGAAATGGCTTGATCCTTGTAAAAAGGCATTTCCTGTCCCACTTTGTGTGCGGCCCATAAACATTAATTAAGCGCAGGTCCTGCCCTCCCACAAGGACGTTTAAGACCATACATCTCCCAATCTCCACCTCAATAACCCGCCGGACAGTTACCATGCCGGTTTTAAACAACACCGCCACACCGCCGTAGGGCTCGGCCGCAAGAGACCAGTAAGATGGACCATACCTCCACTCTCTCTTGGCCATATGAATATCTGCCAAGGAGGTGAGCCTAGTCTCTTGCAAAAATAAAATTTCAGCATCTAATTGGCTGAACAAAAAGAAGGCCATAGAACGAGCTCTTACTGACTTAATGCTGGCGACATTTATTGTCACCACTTTTAACGGAGGGGGAACCGCCATTTGGGTTATTGGGTGGATTTTTTTTCTTAGCTCCCCTCTGCTGCTCATCACCAGATGCCTCTCTCTTTCTTGAGGCCGCCTCAAACTCCATTTCGGAATCAGAACTTCGCTCCGAAGAAGCTCCAGATGAAGAGATATCCCAATTAGAGGACCTATAACGGTTGGAGACAGGCACTGGAGCCTGTTCCGCCCTCACCACCTGCTTCTTCCGCTTCCCAACCTTCCTTCTCTCCTCCAGGTACTGCAGGTCAGCTTCAGAGATGCCCTCATCTCTTACTTTTTTCTGTGAAGTCTTTCCACAAGACTTCTTTACAGAGGAAGAAGCAACCTTTTTAGTACATGTTACCACTCCTGGTGGGGGGGGTGCTCCCTTTGAGTCAGACTTAGGAGGGGTAGACTCCTGGGGGGGAACTGACTCGGGGGGCACAGACTTGGATGGTTCTGACACATGAGGAGAGGGTACAGTAGGCTGGGGGGAGACAGATACAGATGGAATACTTACAGACACAGGAGGGGTGGCCACAGGAACTGGGGAGGGATCCTAACATCAATTGTCTATTATTGTTATGTAGAATTCGAATCAATAATCATATCTGTGTTATTCACTATACATTGTTTAATATTGTTCGAATTAAGTATAGTCTGTTGCAATTACTAGAGGAATATGAAATGTATTTTCCTGCTACATTTTCCTGCTATGTTTATTACCTTATGTTCCTTTAAAAACAAATATTTGTAGTACCAGTTTTTTGCCCCCCTTTTGTAATGCTAGTTTATGAATATATGATGATTCCAATAACATTCCAATATGTGTCTTGCTGGTATCTCTGTTGCCCCCTGTCCACTACATCGAAATATCTATATTTTATCTTATACTATAAGATACACATATCATCTTGGAAATGGTGATAAATATGTCCTCTCATGTCTGCCCTTTATTGTCCGGCTTTGGGTGCGTGTTGCTCCAGCGGTCACCCGGCACGGTAAGCCGCCCAGAATCCTAGTCTGGGCGGCGTTTTGGAGGGTTACCAGGGCGACATAACATCACGCCCTCTTTCCTCCATATTGCCACTCCGGCGGACATGCGCAGTCCGCCGGTGAGGCATTCCGTGCCGGTGGGACGGATGTGCGTGACGCCGTCCCAACGTAGCTGCGCTCGCGCATGCGCGGTAGGGGCGGCGCCGTGCATCCCCGTCTCAGGGAGCAATTGGAAGGCTCTCCAGCTAATGAGTTCCACTCACCAGCTGAGCGCGATTATCGCGCCAGCTGAAGGGAACTCACTCCACTTTAAAAACCAGCTTTATTCAGTCCCAGCCCAGACACCGTGTCTGTCGGATGCTGGGATCTGTGGCTGGCAAAAACTAAAAACACTCAATTACAGGTACTTTTCCTTACTCATCTACTGCAATTAAGTATTTTATTTTTTATTTTCATTTTTTCTTCATCTACAACTATACACTTAAGCTTTGCTTTCTATGTCTTGTTTAACATTGGCTGCTTCCTGATTTATTTATGTATACCTTTAGGTGCAATTCAGGTGCACATTGTGGAGATGATATGATAATTATCTCCACAAGCCTTGCAAGGCGATTTGTTTGTCTATACTGTTTTTGTCATAGAACATGCTATATATGGATATATTTACTACTACATTCACATACTGTTTTTCCTTAATTACAACTATGTAACAACGCCTTTCAAACATTTAAAACATTTAAAAGATCTATATGTGGGAATACCATAAGTAACACTACAATTTGTTTTCAGGATAATACAAAAAATACTTTAATGCAGCATTACTCTAGAAGTCCTTCTTCTTTATTAGCTTCTACAATTATTTCCTACACTTCCACTTCTAGGACACAATTATAATGGCCCATTTGTATTTTGTGCGTGTATACGTATGTGTGTGGATTACACATTCATGCACATATGTTTATACAGGCCTTCTTTCCCCCTTCTCTTTCTTTTTCCTTTCTTTTTCCTCCCCTTTTTTTTTTTTTTTTCTCAGCTATTTTGAATAAATATTTATTTTTTTCCTTTTTAAAATAGATTTTTTACTTAAATCCTATCCATAGGTTTGCCTTCTGTCCTGTTTTTGCTCCAGTGTACCGCTGTGGCCAGCACGCATCCGAGACGGACAGGGTAGGTGTAAGGTCAACTGCATATATACACAATTTGAGGGATTGAAATATACTGATGAACTATCCAGAGAACAGCATCTCATATATATGAAAATTTCAACCATCTATCATCATATTTTCAAATATTACCGTTCTCCCTCTTTTTTACCACTGGTTCTAAAACAAGCAATGTCAACATCAGAGGTAGGTGATCAACTGATCTACCTATACAGTCAAATATTGACATAAAAGGATGCATGGTAACTTACTTATTACGCTTTCTTAATTAATTTAGATGAAATTCTCTTCCCAACTAAGCCCCTGAAGAAGGACTGAATTTTTTTATATATCCCGAAACGCGTTGGACGGGCAAAGAATTTCCATCGCTTAAATACCACCGTATAGTGGAATACAAGTAATGTGCCTAAAAAGCCCTGACTATAGGAATATCATTGTCTAGTTGAATATAATCAGCATTGTTTTTGAATTATATGTATTATACATGTTTCCGTTGCTTGGAATGTCTTGTTTTTATAATCTTTAAATAAAAAATTGTTTTTACTCTTATTTGAGATCACTATCTATATAAAAAAACTTTTGTGCAAGTGCCGGAAAAATCCAGTTAGGGGAACTATCTTTTCTTAGTTAACATGTATTTTATGGATGTGGCACGGCCCCCTTATAAACCTAGAATGAGCTAGTTATTTTCTTGGCCACAGGAACTGGGGAGGGATCCTGAGCAGGACCAGGGGAGTCAGTCACCGCAGAGGAGGATGGTACACCAGGGGCCTCACCCTCCATCCTGTCCAGCCTTGACATGTCATCAATTACCTCCTTCTCCATATTGTGCCAGGCTTCAGGACATCTGCTGTAGGGGTGGCCAAGGCGCAGGCACAGGTTGCACCTGATCATCTCGGTGCAGTCCTTGGCCATATGACCCTGACCCCGACACACTGAACATATCAAGGCTGGACAGGAGGAACTCAAATGCCCCTTTTCTCCACAGCGGTGACACAGCTTCGGCTGACCAGGGTAGAAAATAGTCATCCTATCCCTCCCTATAAAAGCTGAGGAGGGCAGGTGACGGACAACATTCCCATCCCTGGCCAACCTGACTGTAACTGACCAACCCCCAGTCCAGATGTTACGCTCATCAAGTATTTTATTGGGCTTAGTCAATACCTCACCATAATTCTTTAACCAGACCTCTAAATCTCGAGCAGGAACACTCTCATTAGTGAGAATAATTGTGATTTTTTTCACCGTAGACCTTTGTGAAACTGCAACTGGGGTCAGACCTTCCCATTCGGGTCTTGACCTGCACCGAGCCTCATATCTCTCCCAGAACAGGTCAAGACCCTCTGGCCTGGTGAAACTAATGGTATAATCCCGTGTCCCAGCAACATGTATTAGGGCATACAGATCGTTTGCGACAAAACCCATCTCCAAAATCATGTCCACCACCGCACGCCATGCTGGAGGGATTGCACCACCTTCCCATTTAAGAATCACTACATTTCGTCTCGGACCCCCAGCAGAAGCCAGAGACCCATGACCAGATCCCGGGGTGCTCAAGGTGGTAGGTCGCAGGGGGAAAACCCTCTTGGGGGCGGAGCTACCAGGAGCAGAGCGTACCACCTGAGCAAATGTAGGCTTATCAGGGCCAAGGCCCCACACTGATGTAACATTAGTCTGTACATTACAATTATTATTATTATCTGCTGGAATGGAGTTGGTAGGACTGTCCATCACATTTGTGTTGAGAAGATTTTTATCAGTCACACAAACATTAACATTCCCATCAGGAATAGTCACAGTTTCTGATGTAATACCAGCTGTCTCCTGAAGCTGTGCTGTAGAGTCCTCAGCAGCTGTGGGGCAAACAACTTTAGACTCAGCTAAAGGGGGGTTAATTTGTTCTGCTGAATGTTGTAGTTCCTCTGCAGGAATGTCATTTTTTAAATGCATTTTTTGCTGCACTGCAGCATCAGCAGGCACAGCATTGCTACACATGGGATTAGCAGCCTGATTGTCACTGGGCACATTGTCAGTATCAGTCACAGTGTTCACAAAAACAGTTTTATGTACCACATGAGGCTTGACAGGCTTTACCTTGTCAGGCACATTATCTGTTATGTCCTCTTCATGAAATACCAACTGATCACCCCGCATAGGAGACTCCATTGCTTGGATTACCCTGAGCATGCCTCCTGGGTCCTGGGAAGGCATGGGGCTGCTTACCTCTCCCTGAGGGGGCAGGGGGTCTGAACTGGGGGTCTCCTCCTCCACCTCCATCTTTGTCATCCTGGCAAACCTTCGGTCATTGCAAAATTTTTCTTTGAAGGGCCCATCTCTGCCTTCCATCATGGCCACAATGGTCTCCTGGTGTTCAACCCGGACCTTGGCCAGTTGGATCTCCGGATCCATGGATCCACGTCTCTGGCTATGTAAGCCCTCACGCTGCCTTCTCAAGCGCTTCACCTCCGCTCTGAGCTTGTACAGCTTGTCTCTTTCTCTATTCAGGACCTTAATCCCGGCCACCACTCGCTCCCGGATGGCCTCCGAACCTTCATCCTCTCCAGGGGCAGAGAGATCACCAGCCATGGCTTATGCAGGAGCAGGCATGTTACCTGATGGCCCAGGAGATGGCTGGGAGCTTCCAGCAGGAGAGGCCCTGCTGGCCTCCATGGCTTCCCCAGAAAGGAGCCAGGAGAGCTGGGATAGATTTCCTCACCACTCCCCTCTCACACGGATCACCTGCAGCAGCTCCAGACAGCTTCCTCCTGACACACCTGTGCTCCAATGATGGGTGGGGCACTATTCCTCCCACTGAAACCAACGATGAAGTACTATACCTCCCACTGATAACAGCAATAGGACATTATTCCTTTCACTGACACCAACAATGGGGTACTATTCCTTCCACTGACGCCAATGATGGGGCATTGTTTTTCCCACTGACACCAATGATGTGACCTTAGTCCTCCCACTGACATCAATGATATGGCACTATTCCTCCCACTGACACCAATGATAAAGCACTACTCCTCTCACTGATACCAGCGATAGGAGATTATTCCACCTATTGACACCAACGATATGGCACTATTCCTTCTACTGACACCAGTGATAGGGCACTATACATTCCACTGACGCCAACGATGAAGCACTATTCCTCTCACTGATACCAACTATAGGACATTATTCCTCATACTGACACCAACGATGGGGCACTGGATGCTGGAGCTGTTTGGTCGCCATTCTGAGAGGGACCTCCCTGCCTGCTGGATTGGCTTTGTAATAAGAGCGCATGTTGACCACTCTTATTAGAGGATCACACTCCGTCCGGTAAGCAGAGCATGAGAGTGAAGGGTGTCACCTGGCTTTCTTGGGGTCTCTCGTTTCCATCACAGCTGTGGCATCACTGAAATTGATGTTTTCTATTTTTTCTGGACTTTGATCACTTTTAATATTTCACTTTTTTTTACTTTATGGATTACTAAAGTTCAATTGTGTATGCTACTTGAGCACTACAGTGCTGCACTATTGCTTTACCATATTTTAAGCAGTGGCGGCTGGTGCTCTGTTTTTTTTTGGGGGGTATTAAACAAACCCCCCCGCTAGGTCCACACTTACCCCATTCAGGTTGCGGCTTCCCCGGCTTCTCCTCCCAGCTAATCCGGTCTTAAGATCCGCCTCCTGTCCTGAGTGGCCGGGAGGAGAAGCCGGAAGACAATATTGAATATTGATTCGCTAATGTCACAAGTGTGTGGGTTCGAGGTGCCAACTTTTTTAAAACCAATTAGAGCCTCAGGCTCTAATAATGTGCTTAAAAAAAAAAAAATACTCATAGAAACCTATGAGTCCGGTGCCCCGCATGGAGATTAGGGAGCAGCGCATGGAGATTAGGGGGGTGGCTCCCCTGCGTCCCTTATGGACCGGCCTCCGGTGATTTCAAGTGTTTTGTATCAAGACACAGTGCACAGCAGCTACATACATTTTTGTCCTAGTGCAAATCTACACCAATTTTTGTATTTTCTATTCCCACTTGGCACAGTCCGACTCGCCTAAAGTCAGAAGAATAATAAACTGGCGCTTTGTTTATGAAGTTTGAAGACTCCTGATCTAGATTAACACACTATTCATCAAGAAAATGAAATTTACATTTTATTAGGTTATAATCTAAAATAATCATGTCGGGATGCATAAGATTAAACATGGCAATATACACAAATATTTGGCAGAACTCTGCTTATAAGTTGAAAAATACAACTACATGGATAACAGGAGCTAAGGATGAACAGAATAGAGGCCCATTTACTAAAGGAGCTGAGCAACTTCACTTAATACATTCTGCTGAAGGGCCACTTAAATTATCTAAACACGTGAACAGGTAATTTCACATGACTGGGTATTCAAAGTGAACACAGCTGTAATATATTGACTGAAGATTCTTAACACCTTTAGTAACGCAACCCCATGTCCTAAAAAATAATTTTTCACCAAAATTGCTGATTTAGCTGCTGGCTACATAGGGAAGACTCTTATGCCGTGTACACGAGCGGAATTTTCGACAGCAAAGGTCCGACGGAACAAATCTGCCCGACAATTCGATCATGTGTGGGCTTCATCGGACCTTTGCTGTCGAAAAATCAGACGGACTTTAGATTTGGAACATGTTTCAAATCTTTCCGACGGACTCGAGTTCGGTCGAAAAATCAGTTCGTCTGTATGCTAGTCCATCGGACAAAAAACGACGCAAGGGCAGCTATTGGCTACTGGCTATTGAACTTCCTTATTCTAGTCCCTTCATACGTTATCACGTTCAAACCAACGGACTTTCAAACAGACTTTAGTCCGGTCATGTGTGGGCAAGTCCGGTCGTTCGAAAGTCTGTAGTAACTCCGTCGAAAGTCCGTTGGAAAGACCGTCAGACCTTTGATGCTGAAAAGTCCACTCGTGTGTACACGGCATAAGTTTTGCTCATTGAGCTGCTTAGGCAAAATTTGTTTTAAGAAAAACAACAAAAAAGTTCTATTTTTTTTTTTCTTAATTAAGAGGATTTTAGGTGTAGGAAGAATAGGATAGTATATATATATATATATATATATATATATATATATATATATATATATATATATATATTTGATGTTTGCATTTGAGTTTTTCCATCTTTTTTGTGCATTTGATTATTTATGAGCTTTTGCTTGTCTTTTGTTTTGTAACTTTTTTCACAATATGTGTATTTCTGTCTGTAAAGAAGGAGGCAGGCTAATGATGGGCCATATTTTGGCACCAAGAACAGGTCCAGAATAGTTGAAAGGGGCTTCCTTAAATCTCAAGACTTATTTAAAGGCCACTGCATTCTTAAAGTGATTGTAAACCCTCATTTTTTTTTCTATAAAAATAACAAACATGTTATACTTACCTGCTTTGTTGCAGTGGTTTTGCACAGAGCAGCCTGGATCCTCCCCTTATCGGGGTCCCTCTTCACTGCTCCTGGCCCCTCCTCCCTGTTGAGTGCCCCCACAGCAAGCAGCTTGCTATGGGAGCACCCAAGCCAAGCTGCAGCTCCCTGTGTCCATTCAGACACGGAGCTGTGATTCGGACCACACTCCCTCTCTCTCCTGATTGGCTAACTGACTGTGATTGACAGCAGCGGGATGGCGCTGCTGCTGTGCCAATGGCGCCACTGCGGTGTCTCAGCCAATCAGGAGGGAGTGTTCCGGATGGCTGAGACAATCGTGGGCATCGCTGGCCAGAGATGGGGCTCAGGTAAGTATTAGGGGGGCTGAGGGGGAATGCTACACTCAGGAAGCTTTTTATCTTAATGCAAAGAATGCATTAAGATTAAAAATAACTCTGACTTTACAACTCCTTTAACCGGTTCAATACCAGGCATTTTCACCCCCTTCCTTCCCAGACCAATTTTTAATTTTCAGCGCTGTCGCACTTTAAACGACAATTGCGCGGTCGTGCGACGTTGTATCCAAACAAAATTGACGTCCTTTTTTCCCCACAAATAGAGCTTTCTTTTGGTGGTATTTGATCACCTCTACGGTTTTTATTTTTTGCGCTATAAACAAAAGAAGAGCGACAATTTTGAAAAAAACACAATATTTTTTACTTTTTGCTATAATAAATATCCCAATTAAAAAAAAAAAAAAAAAAACACATTTTTTCCTCAGTTTAGGCTGATATGTATTCTTCTACATATTTTTGGTAAAAAAAATCGCAATAAGTGTATATTGATTGGTTTGCGCAAAAGTTATAGCGTCTATAAAATACGGGATAGATTTATGGCATTTTTAAAAAAAAATGATTTATTTATTTTTTTTACTAGTAATAGCGGCGATCAGAGATTTTTTCGTGACTGTGACATTATGGCGGACACATCGGACACTTTTGACACATTTTTGGGACCATTCACATTTATACAGCGATCAATGCTATAAAATTGCATTGATTACTGTGTAAATGTGACAGGCAGTGAAGGGGTTAACCACTAGGGGGCGGGGAGGGGTTAAATGTGTTTCCTAGGGAATGCTTCTAACTGTAGGGGACGCACAAGGGGAGGAGACCGATCAGTGTTCCTCCGTTCTGGGAACACAGATCGGTCTCCTCTGAACTGACAGGACGTGGATCTGTGTATTTACACACACAGATCCACGGTCCGGCCCCGTTAACGGGCAATCGCGGGTGCCCGGCGGACATCGCGGCCCCCGGGCACACGCACCTAGGGTTGCACAGACAGCAATAAAAAGTGACAGGTGATCTAATCCCTCTCCACTCTATCCAAAACTTTAAAAAAGTTTTGCCTTTAGTTATACTTTAAATCTCAAGACTTATTTAAAGGCCACTGAACCCTTAAAAAAACATTTTTAATTTTTGCCTTCTCTATTGACTCCTTGAATAAATATTTCCAAAATAGTTTTAGTTTTCAATGAAATCTCATGATTTTGGTGAGACTTCAGGCTGGGTTCACACCATTGTGAATTGGATGTGGGTTCCCTGCATCCAATTTGCAATAGCAGGAGATTTTGACCGACTCTCTATGGAGCCAGTTCACATATATCCGCTGCGGCTCCGATGCGGATTTGCACAGAAGCCCTGTGCGTCTTTTGGTCCATTTCAGGTCCGAATTTAGCCAAAAATTTGGGCTGAAATCAGACCTGAAACTGTGAATCAGGACACAACGGACCCCTGCTGGGACCCGCATGCTAGGATGGTGTGAACCAGGGGTGTTTCTAGGTCTACAAAATATCTCGGGCTAGAGTCCAAAGCAGCGTAGTAAAGAAAGTCATATGCTTGGGTGGGAATACACATGTATATACAGTAATATACGTGTGTGTGTATATGTCCCCAGAGAGGCCCCCACTTACATCAGGGTCCCCAGAGAGCCCCCTTTACATCAGGGTCCCCAGGGAGCCTCCTCCTTACATCAGGGTCCTCAGAGAGCCTCCTCCTTAAATTAGGGTTCCCAGAGAGCCCCCCCTTACATCAGGGTCTCCAGAGAGCCTCCTCCTTACATCAGGAGGAGTGTGTGTGTGTATATGTCCCCAGAGAGGCCCCCACTTACATCAGGGTCCCCAGGCAGCCTCCTCCTTACATCAGGGTCTCCAGAGAGCCCCCTTACATCAGGGTCCCCAGAAAGCCCCCCTTTACATCAGGGTCCCCAGGGAGCCCCCCCTTACATCGGGGTCTCCAGAGAGCCTCCTCCTTACATCAGGAGCAGTGTGTGTGTGTATATGTCCCCAGAGAGGCCCCCACTTACATCAGGGTCTCCAGAGAGCCCCCTTACATCAGGGTCCACTGAGAGCCCCCCCTTTACATCAGGGTCCCCAGGGAGCCCCCCCTTACATCAGGGTCTCCAGAGAGCCTCCTCCTTACATCAGGAGGAGTGTGTGTGTGTATATGTCCCCAGAGAGGCCCCCACTTACATCAGGGTCTCCAGAGAGCCCCCTTACATCAGGGTCCACTGAGAGCCCCCCCCTTACATCAGGGTCCCCAGGGAGCCTCCTCCTTACATCAGGGTCCTCATCGAGCCTCCTCCTTAAATTAGGGTCCCCAGAAAGCTCCCCCTTACATCAGGGTCCCCAGAGAGCCCCCCACTTACATCAGGGTTCCCAGAGAGCCCGCCTTACATTAGGGTCCCCAGAGAGTCTCTCCCTTAAATCAGGGTCCCCAGAGAGCCTCTCCCTTAAAATCAGAGTCCCTAGAGAGCCTCCCCTTTGCATCAGGGTCCCCAGAGAGCCCCCCCACTTACATCAGGGTCCCCAGAGAGCCCCCAACTTACATCAGGGTCCCCAGAGAGCCTCCCCTCCCCTTGGGGACCCCTGCAGAGACTCAGGGCTATGGGCCCCAGATTCTGAGCTATAGCCCCAAAAGCCACCCCCTAGCAACGCCACTGGTGTGAACCCAACCTCAAGGAAATCAAAACCCTCACGTTTACTGATCTCTAGCAAAAGCAACTGTAGCTCACAGCAGAGCAACCACTCAAGCTCATCATCATCATTTTAGAGAAACCGGTACTATGAAAGAAGATTGCAGTTCATTTGCTCCAGGTTACAGCAATGTATACACTGTCTCGTCCGTCATTAAATAAAGGCTACAAAACTTGCATTTATAGGCAAGAAAAGTCAGAGTTTTGCAGGGTTTCAGAGCGAGGTGAGATTCCAGTGTAAGAGAAGAATGTAATTAATAGCAGCTGTCTCTTGTCATTCTGTTGGCATTTCTCTTGGGAAGAAGAGGACAAGAGTAACTACTGAGTTATAATGGAGTTTATAGAGATTACAGAACCCATTTCATTACCTGAGTGAGTTTTATCTGCCTGTTTTGTGTCAGACATTGCCTGTTTTGCTAATCTCATTCTTTAAACGTTTGTGCAATGGAAGGATATGTGAATTTGTTCGCACAAGATGAGAAAATCACATTAAACTTCATTGTGGTATTGACTGCAATTCAAACACTACTTGTGTAGCTGTGATATGTTTTCCATTTTTCAGCACTCGTTTTTTTTCCTAAATTAAAGCTATTGAAGAATTTGAGCAAATGTTGTAGTGGACAGCTTCATGACAGGACTATTCCTTACCAGGAGTAAACCTTGTCCACCGTCTGATTTTCTATTCACCAATGGCAAAGCTGCCATCACAGGAGCCCTGTGGCCAGTACAGGGTGGGAAGCAGGGCCAGGACAAGAGGTGGGCAGGAGGGGCGGTTGCCCTGGGTGCAGTGAAGCAAAGGGGCAAAAAATTGGCTCAGGGTTGTACACCCATTCTACAACATGTATTAACTGCTTGCCGACCAACCGCTGTCATTATACTGCGGCAGGTCGACACGTTCCCGCAAATCGCCATAGCTGTACATCGGTCCCTTTAACAGCTATAGCAGGCACCCTGATGTCCCCCGGCCGCCCGCGATCACTCCACAGAGAGCCAGAACAGGGATCTGTCAATGTAACGAAACAGATCCCCGTTCTGACAGGGCAGTAGGGAGTGATCGTCTGTTCCTAGTGATCAGGAACAGCGATCTCTCTGTACTCCCAGTCAGTTCCCTCCCCCCACAGCTAGAAACATCTCCGTAGGGAACACATTTAACCCCTTGATCACCACTAGTGTTAACCCCTTCCCTGCCAGTGTCATTTATACAATAATTAGTGCATTTTTATAGCACTGATCTCTATATAAATGTCACTGGTCCCAAAAAAAGTGTCAAAAGTGTCCGATCTGTCCGCCGCAATGTCGCAGTCCCAATAAAAATCACTGATAACCGCTATTACTAGTAAAAAAAAAAAATAAGAAAAATGCTATAAATCTATCCCTTATTTTGTTTGCTATAACTTTTGCGCAAACCAATCAATATACGCTTATCGAGATTTTTTTTTACCAAAAATATGTACAAGAATGCTTATCAATAATATTGGCCTATAATATTTGCCAATATATAATATTGGCCTAAACTGATTAAAACATTTTTTATTTTTTATTTTTTGGGTATATTTATTACAGCAAAAAGTTAAAAAATATATTTTTCTTTTTTTTAATTGTCGGTCTTTTTTTGTTTATAGCGCAAAAAATAAAAACCGCAGAGGTGATCAAATACTACCAAAACAAAGCTCTATTTGTGGGGAAAAAAAAGGACGTCAATTTTGTTTGGGTGCAACATCGCACGACCGCGTAATTGTCAGTTAAAGCGACGCAGTTCCGTATTGCAACAAATGGCCTGGTCATTCAGGGGGGAAAATCTTCCGGGGCTGAAGTGGTTAATAGTGGGTTAGGAGGGCGCAGTTCTGGATCCTTGCCCTGGGCACTGGACAACCCTGTCCCGTTACTGGCTGGGGGATGAAGCCTTCTCTGTGATACAAGGAGACATGGGCAGAAAAAGCCCAATCAAGCCCTACAGGTCAATACATTTGTTTGACTCTTGTGTCAATGGTGCTCACTTGAGTAAATAACCAACATTTAAGAATGGCGGAATCTTCCTAAACTCCCCCTCAGGGCACCATCCCATCAATTTAAACATTGTAATATACTACTCCGTTTCTCCTCATATAAAGGGGGGAAAAATAGGGGAGTCAAAAAAGGATCAGATTTGTAGTGTGTATCCTCCCAGTGGCACACTGAAAGTCCTGCTTTAGACTGCCCTCTTTATATGAAGAGAGAGGAGATAGTATATTGCAATCTCACTTGCGTTAATATACCTGTGACACAAATAGAGATGTGCTTCAGTCTGGCTCTGGGTTTGGGACAAACACAGAAGGAATTTGTCAGTGCTAGACCAATGAAGTTAGGGTGGGTGATTCTCCACATCTCAGCTTCACGTACGCAAAGAGACGGGGATGCTTGTGTTATCATTGACTTATCATGGCCACGTGGGAATCCCCCACCCATAGCTCTTTGGCCTGGCACTGACAGCTTCTGGGTTTAGCCCAAACCCAAGCCCATCCCTAGTTACATGTAGATAAAATGGGAGTTTTCATTTACCGGAAATGTAAAAAATCTAGAGATTTTGGTAAAATTTTGCTAAATTGGGCAAATAGTATTTGAGTCACTGTAGGGGGCAAAATTAGATGGTTGTTGGTGTTTTTGAATGCTGCCATAATCTTTTTCATTGCTTCTGAGGCTTACTGAAGCTCCTTTCATCTATCATGGATTTCTTTAAAATAAGGCTTTTTATTATTCTTATTATTTTACCTCTTTTCATTGAACAAAAAAAAAAAAAAAACCAGGGGAAAAAGTTACAATCAAACACACAAAAAAGAAAAAAAAATCACAAACACAAAGAACACTATATGAAATAAACTACACTACCCTAGACATGCTGGTAGGTTTATTGGGTCGTGTCTAAGTTGGCCCTAGTATGTATATGTATGAATGTGAGTTAGGGACCTAGGATTGTAAGCTCCTTGAGGGCAGGGACTGATGTGAATGCAAATTATATATGTTTAAAGCGCTGCGTAAATTTACGGCGCTATATAGGGCGTGGTGAATGAAGTGAAAGGTAAAGGTCAGTATTGTATGAACTGATATAAAGGTATTACTTATATAACAATAGAGATATAAAAAAGGAGTAATATTCCTTTACCTGTAATAAATAATTCATAATAAATAAATAAACAAATATCCCAATTTCTCCCACCCTAATCACTACTAACCATTCCCATTTTTTATTCTTTCTAAAACAATCACTCTCTCTGTAGTACCTCTTCCGCCAGTGGAAAACAGTGATCCATTACTGCGTTCCAGACTTGTTGGCTGGTCTTGTTTCCACCCCTTGCTTGGGGACATCATGTTGCTGTCTGCTTATAGAATGATAGACCCTGCAAGGACCCTCTAGGATCCTTGAGAAACCCTATGATGGGCATTTTCCTCAGCCAATGGAAAGCATTCATGTAATCCAGTAAATAAAATAGGTTCTGCAAAATGGATCGCCACACTGCGGACCAGAAGAAAGAAGAATCCAGACCCAGCCTGTCACATGAGCGGAGTTTTTTGTAAGATAACAGAGCTTTTGAATATTTTTTTTTAAATGGTGGAGGGCGGGAAGAGATTATATTTAAAACACTACCATTTCCATACCTAGTGGTTGCTGGAGATGTGGCTCTTAGAGAGGTACTTATCTACATATCTGGTGGGACTGCCCCAGGATCAAGCCCTTTTGGACATAGATTTTTTCCATTTATAATAGAATTTATGATGAGTCTTTAGCTCCTTCCTCAGAGATAGCATTGATTGCATCTCAATGGTCATCTCTGCGGCCCGACGGCTTATACACTTATTTTGAAAGACTGCTCCTCCTCTGGCCCTTTGGGCCTCTATGGTGAATGATATTATGTATATAGAAGAGATGTTGGCAATGGATACTGATACCTTTGAAAAATGTACTACGTTATGGTATATTTAGATCCTTTTCTCTACATCTGACACCTTAAAAGCTTCTTCCCTCCTATAGTGCTGCCGAGGACACCTCCCCTTCCTCCAACATCCGTTGAATTAGGGGACACTGGGCTTGGATCTCAGTGTTTATTTTTGGTCTACCTTTTATTATTATATTGACATTAGTCATAAGTGGCTTTTCAGTTGACTTATTTGGACCCCCGCCCACCAAGGACTCACTCACTCTCTTTTCTAGTTCTCTTGTTTTCGTTCTTTTGTACCTGGTAACCTCATGGTGGTCGCCTCCTCTTTTTTGTCATATCTTCCTCCTACTCTTTTCTTTGTCTTTTTTTTTTGCATTACACAATGTCCTTGCATATTTAGTTGGCTACTTTACCATACATGGGGTGGTTTTCTTCACCTTTGATTGACCTTTTATTTTCCTAACCGTCCTCATTTGTACTGTTTTATGGGTATAGACCCTTTGTGTTGCCAATCACTGCTTGTATTATAATTTGTGCTGCTTTATGTCCCTTTTATTGTATATTTCCCCTGGACACTGTTATGTCTCAGTTTCTTACTGAGTCTCTTGACTTTTTTGACTATTTTGACGGAGTCTCTTGACTTTTTTTGATATATTTGACATTACAGTTTCTTTTTAGGTGGATGCAAACTCTTTGCACATATTGGTAACAGTAAAAGATGATGCAATGATACTTTTTTATATTCCTGCTCACACTTGCCAGATTCAATAATAATTCTATAGGAAACTGTAGCGAGTTATTGAAATGGGAACAGCCAGTTGTAGTAAAAGATAGCAATAATTTATTAAATCCCTAAGTTACTTTTATGAATTCTATAACAGTTAAAAAGGGCTTTGTTAATTAGCAATAAAATAACAGCCAATAATGCAGCCTATAACTCTGCTTTCTGAGCCGTACTATGGTCCCAACATAAGGCTAACAAGGAAAATCAATAACGATCTTGGTTTAGAATATTTGTGATGATATTTGACACAAAGTCTTTGTGTCTTACAATGTCGATAGTTAGAATTTATTATAGCAGCCAGCAAAGAGTTAATATAATGCAAGAATAGACCTATTAAACCCAGGCTTGTTCTTGTAGGTTTTTTGTGTGTTTCAATGCTTTTCCATGTCTTTAGATCAAGCCTGGAAAATCTTTTGTTACTGACCAAGAGATTCCTTTGTTGAGACACTGTAGAACTGTAATTGGTTGAGTAGGTCTATCCAATCTCATGGGTTGACCTTTCACACCCTATCCTAAAAGGAGCGCTATAGAAAGAGAGTGGGTGTAATCTGTGTAAAAGACTACTTCTCCGAACACGTTGAGTGCTTGTTTCATGCACACAAACAGTTGGAAGAAAGCTCAATCAAGACCCAAACTTAACACTTTAGCTCTGTTCTTGCTTGAATGAAGAAGCAGAGGCATTCAGATGACACACAAGGCTGGAGCTCTTCATAACCAGTAATAGGCAACTATTATGACTGAAGGATGCGAAAGCGAAAAGAGGCCCGAGCAACAAAAGCGGCATCAGTTCATAGTGTGGTCCCATACTCTAGGGCTTCTCTCCAACGGTTCATTGACATGGCTATGGAATGCACAACTCTCAACTGGGAAAAGCAGCTTCAGTTCTTTGGGGTCTTGTGTTCTAAGCCTGCTTTAAGACTGCTAATAATTCCATAATGCTAAAGTATGAATCATTTTTAAGGCTTCTTGTATGTGGGGATCAACTTCTTTAGAAGTTTGCAAATGGTCAGACATGATTTGAATAAAATGTGATGCAGTTCTGAATTACTTTTAAATGGCATTAATATCACAATGGGCTGCTTTGTGCAAAATAGCTTAGCTGATTTCATGGTTTCAAGGGAGACCGTGGATTTAGGCATAATTAGGGGGAAGAAATAACAACAAATAGTGCCGATTTTTGTGTGTCAAAATGCTTAATAATATCTCACACAATATATGGAAAGAAAATATTGTCTATGAATAAAAATTGTATATCAGTTGAAAGATTTGATATGTGATTTGATATGTGGTTTTACTATTTAATTCTCCCTTCAAGTGGAGGTAGTTTATGTGCTTGCATGTGTGTGTAGGGGGTAGGGGTGTCTTATTCAGTAGCTGGACAATTGTGTTTTGTAGGGGTGTGCTTGTTGTTTTGGCCAATCAGGGAGCAGCTGCTGTCATGAACAGTCTTCAGAATGATAGACTAGAAGCATAAATAGAACACAAAAATGGCAAAAGCTAAAACTGCAAAAGTACGATTTACTTGTTGAATATGAAAACAATTATTTATATAAAAAAAAGTAAAGGTACTTTTAGATACCTAAATGATACCAATTAATACCCACGCTCTCTAATAGTGTGATTAAGTTATATTAAAAAGGATATTACTTATAATGTCTGCTTTAGCGTATACATACAGTACTGATATTTTAGGATAAAATGCCAATTATGGCAAGTAAAATTAGAGGCATATCTGAGCAGAATCTATTTTCAGACAAGTAGAATGAAGAATATGATCATACAAGGACTAAATCTGCTGCTGTATGCAATTATTGTATGACCACATGTCATTTGAAGAACCTTGATGACCAAAAGAACAAACCATTGAGATATTATAGGTTTGGCCAAATGTATTAGGGCTCATGCACATGGGCGGTTTGCAGAGCAAATCTACTCCAGCATAAAAATCCTGCCGTTTTTCCACACTTGGGGAACCGCAGGTGGCGCATACATCTAGCCACGGAATTGCTGTATGTGGCTGTACTGAGGTTTTATATCAGCATTTACATGTGCATGTATGTATGACATATTTCCCACATATGAGACTTCTACATTTACGGAAAACATCACACATTCATCTCTAAACACCGTTGCAAAAAAGCATCAGCATTTACTCGAGCATGGCTGAGTATAGTTGCTAAGGGCTCATGTGCATAGATGGTTTGTGGTGCAAATCTACACTAGCGTAAAAATCCAGGCGTTTTAGGGGCATGGTCTGGACATGGCCAAGTAAGGACATGCAGTGCTTGAGCTTCCGGCTTCTCTTCAGCTTTTCGTGCCTTTTCTGGAGCTGTCTTTAGCGGCATGCTTTTGGCCAAGAATTGCAAATTCAAGACTCCACACAAGCCCTCCTGGTCGCCTGGATCCAGAGCGGAGATCCAACATTTGTTCTTTTGGATCTTAGAAGCCTAACCCTGGTGCCAAGAGGCACCTTCCACACAAGTACCTCCAGCTTCACCTGCACCCTGTGGCGTCAGATACTTACTCTGACATTCCAGCAGCCTTGACTTTTGCCCTGCCTGGTTCCCCACACCACTTTGGGACTCCCTTGGCCCACGCTTCTGATGAAGATCTTTGGCCACTTATCCAGACCCTCAAGGCAGACATAGAGGCCTCATCTTTGGCTGGAGGATGCCCATCGGCTGGAGCTTTGGACTGTTCTGACTCTCCGGCTGAAGGATGCCTATCGGCAGGAGCTACAAGCTGTTCAGACTCACTGATGGGGAGTCCTCTCTCACTACCATAGAACAACGGATGACAGATCTGTAGAGGGCCCAGGAAACCCACTTGGACGCAGCTGTGGTGCTCCAATTACACCTGGAGGATCTGGAAGACTGGTGCCGCCAAAACAACTTGCAGCTCTGAGGCTTCCCTGAAGCCACAGGCCCTGGGAAATTGCAGGACACAGTTGACGCCATCCTGCATAACGTATTGGATTCCGCCCCTCCAGATAATCTAGAATTTGACAGGATGCACAGGGTACTGGGTATGAGATCCACGGAATGTGGAGCCATTGAGGGAGAAGGGAGCTTTGTAGTGAGGATGGTCAGTTGGCGAGCCTTGTTCGGTACAGGTCGCCTTTATCGCTTTTTTAGGAGTAGATTTTGATGGCACCCAAGTGAAGATCCTCCCGGAACTCTCCAGAGCTACCAGGCCCTTTTACATCCTATACTGGATAAGGTTAGCCATCTAGTGTTCACTTACAGATGGGGCTTCCACGTTCAGTCACCATCCATAAAGGGATGTCCTCCTGTCCTCTCTGCACCCCAGCCTGCCCTCTTTGCCTTCTTGGATCTGCCTGACCTCTTTGCCTTCTTGGAGTCTGACCTGTTCTGAGTCCCCATCTGGCTCCAGCTGCTACCTCGGATGGCAGGGCGTTCATGCCCCATGATGGCGGGAGCCTCTCCAACCCTGCCCCTGTCTTGGCAGAGCTGGATGGCCTCCTTTGTTGTTTAGGGGCGCCTCAACTGCCTCAAATGAAAACAAGACTCTTTCCTGGCCCCAACAGAGGTCTTGTTTTACCTGTCACATATTATAATGTTATTAAAGTTATTTGAGATATGGCATTATTATTGAACTATTATATCCTTAAGTGGCAGCCTCTCCAGCCTTGCTTTTTGGCACAGCTGAATGGGCCCTTCTATTACCTAGAGTCACTCTCTCTGCTTCACGTAAGAGGGGCAGGTCGTCCTGGTCCCTGCGGAGGTTTAGAATTACCTGTTTTGCCTTTTACTGTTGTTATGGTTATTTGAGTTATTTCATTATTATTACAGTACACAACCATATCTTTTTTGCCACAAGTTGTTATTTTCCCATTAGGCTGGTAGGGGAGTGTCGGGAGCTCTCCTCTTGGCTGTCTCTAACTGCTTTCCCCCCTTAGACCTACGCTCATGTAGCCAATTGATGTTTGGCAAGTGCACCTAGAGTTTTCCATTAGTGGGTCTCTTGGGTAGGTTGCACTCCCAGGTGTGACCTCTCCATTTCTATCTACTTTCTCCCTTTCTGACTCCTCTTCTCTACTCTTAACTCCTTCTCCCCCTTAACCCTCTCCCTTCCCCCTCCTTCCCATTTCAACCCCCCTTTTTTTCTGTTAGGTTGGTCTGCTTCCAGTGGATGGATACCATCTGCATCATGTCCCTTAATGTTAAGGGACTCATTGTGCCCTAAAAATGGCGCATGCTCCTCCTTGACTTGAAATGCCTCCATGCAGATATAGCATTCATCCAGGAGACTCACTTTAGAGATGACAGATTGCCTCTGCTTCAGAATAGATTTTACCCTCTGGCTTATCATGAGACTAAAAAAGCTGCTAAGTCGAAAGGAGTCTCCATCGTGATCTTGGGTAGAGTTCCGTGGACATGCCTGGACACTCTTGTAGATGTTGCTGGCCGATATCTGTTCCTTAAAGGCACGATTGGCAGTGTTAAGGTGAACTTGGCTACTCTCTATGGTCCTATTATACAACAAGATCTCTTTCTCAGTAATACCTTAGACGCACTCCAAGAGTTCACAGAGGGCCAATTGATCATAGGTGGAGACTTCAATGTCCCCTTGATCCCTAGCATTGATACATCCTTGAGCACCTCCTATGTTCCTCATGACTCTCGTAAGTGTAATTCACAAGCTCTCCATAGGGCGCAGTTGGTGGACAAATGGCTACTACTTCTCGGGTGAAAGGGACTATTCGTTCTACTCTTCCCCTCATAAACTATACTAGCACATTGGCTACTTCTTGATCCCTCATAGACAACTTCATACAGTCGCTGAGACCTCTATTGGGCATATTACATGGTCAGGCCACATGCTTGTCCTTTTGAAATATGCCCTCTCTGACACAACTTTCTCCAAACGGCATCCTGGAAGCTTGATGAGTTTTCCTCAAGATCCAATGGTCCTGACGGAAGTGGTAAAAGTCCTCGGATATTACTTTCAAATGAATGATATCCTCAACTGTAACCCTAGGGTAATTTGGAAAGCCCACACAATGGTTATTCAGGGCATTTTAATTAAACAAGGGGCATTAGAAGGGAGAGGGAGGGTAAATTAGTGAACCTCCTTACGGACATCCACCGATTGTAATGTCGAGTTTTTTAAAGTTGTCATTTGTTATAATATTTTAGAAAATTAAAGTGATTGTAAAGTCAGAAGGTTTTTTATCTTAATGCATTCTATGCATTAAGATAAAAAAGCCTTCTGTGTGCAGCAGCCCCCCTCAGCCCCTCTAATACTTACCTGAGCCCCATCCCTGTCCAGTGATGTCCATGAGTCCCTCGGCCATCCAGAACTCTCCCTTCTGACTGGCTGAAACACAGCAGCAGCAGCGTCATTGGCTCCCAATGCTGTCAATCAAAGTCAGTTAGCCAATCAGGAGAGAGAGGGGTTGGGGCCGAACCGCAGCTCCGTGTCTGAATGGACACACAGCTGCTGCTCGGCTTGGGTGCCCCTATAGCAAGCTGCCTGCTGTGGGGGCACTCGACAGGAGGGAGGGGCCAGGAGGACAAAAGAGGCACCCAAGAAGAGGAGGATCCAGGCTGCCCTGTGCAAAACCACTGAAACAGAGCAGGTAAGTATAACATGTTTGTTATTTTTTTAGAAAATACTTTGCAATCACTTTAGGGAATTAAATAAAATTTTGATTTTTTTCACAATAGTTTTTTACATTTTCACATACTGTCACCAGTGCTGTACAGCATCATCATGTGACTGATCAGGATACTGACTTGTGACAGTGTATTAAAAAAAATATATCTTTTTTTTTTTCATTACATTTAAAAAAAAAATCTTTTTTTTTTTACATTTTTTTTCTACATCCTGTTTTCTTTTTAACAGTTTCTTTACATGCTGTCATCAGAGTAGTTCAGTGTCACTATAGTGACACTGTACTACTCTGGGGGGGGGGGGGGTGATCAGGGATTGTTTTTTTGAAAGTTTTTAACAGTTTAAAATTGAACAAATGTTTCAAAATCTTTTTTTTTTTTTTTTTTTTTACTAAATCCTCCCCATGTATGGCCAGCTTTCTTCATACTTTATGGAAACAGATGAGCAAAGCTGTGTCTAATTTTGAGCGTACAAATCAGACTGATCTGTGTGTTGGACTGGGACTATCTAGACCACCTATCTCTACCCAGAGTGCTTACAATGTAAAAATGTTTCAGCAGTGAATGTTATTACATGTGCCCAATATGTTAAATGATTCTGTGACGCTGCCAGCTTGCTGAAATCAAGTAAGCAGATAAGCCTCGTAAAAGAGGTGTCCCCAGAGCTGACCATTAGTACGCACACTTTGCTCTTGAGTTTCTCCAGATCATGTTTCGAGACAAATTGCCAACCCTTACTCTGACATCCATGCTTTTCCTGCCAACTCCTGCTTTGTCTCTGGGTGAGGACAAGGCACACTCTGATACAAAGGTGTCTGTAATTGCTATGTGACAAAGTGTCAAGTTAGACTATTTGTATAAGAGTCTCATGGAAAGTTTCAATGGCTTTCCAAAAAACCTCCCAAATGACTGCCCAGGCCTTACTCTGTGTTGTATCTTTTTCTTTTTCTTTATTTATTTATTTTTATGAGTGATCCAAATCATAGATATGAACAGGGCTAAATTTTCCATCTGTCTTTTTCTTTTTATCTTGCTTTGGGCCAGGTCACACCAGAGCGCGGTGCTGGAAACGCATGCGCATTTCCCACACCACGTTCAAAACGCACTCCAGTTGCGATCTGCAGAAGGTGTCAATGTTAACTTAACCACTTCCAGTCCAGGCCTTTTCTAGCACTTTTTGTTCACATGTAACAATAAGTATTTTTTGCTAGAAAATTACTTCGAACTCCCAAACATTATATTTTTTTTAAAGCAAAGGACCTAGAGAATAAATTTGTTGGTTTTGTAATTATTTATGTCACGTGGTATTTGCACATCGGTTTTTCAAATGCAATTTTATGGGAAAAAATACACTTTTTTGAATTTTGATGCAAGAAAACACAATACATTAACCATTTTTTGTAAAATATAAAAGATGATGTTATGCCGAGTAAATATTATTATTATTATTATTATAATACACGATTTATATAGCGGCAACAGTTTACACAGCACTTTACAATGTAGAGGGGGGACAGCACAATTACAGTACAGTTCAATACAGAAGGGACAGGAGGGCCCTGTTCATAGAGCTTACATTCTAAAGGGAGGGGGGTGGTGGTAGAAAAGGTAATAGATGTAGGGAATGATTTGATGGGGGGGGGGTGGCTCAGGTAAATAGATAAGAAACATGTTGCAAGCCCATTCAACAGATCTTACTATCCATAGGCAACACTTTAAAAGCCCTTACAGGTTACCAATTTAGATTTACAGAGGAGGTCTGGTGCTAAAATTACTGCCCATGATGTGATGTTCGCAGTGATACCTCACAAGTGTGGGACGATCACTGTTTGCGTGCGTGCTGGACCACGCTGGAAGCGCGCATTTGCCTTTGCGTACAAGCATGGGAGGACAGGAGCACTTAAATTTCTTTTAAAATTATTAATTTAATTTATGTTTACACTGCTGCTTTAATTTATTTATTTTCCATCACTTTTATTGCTGTCACAAGGAAAGTAAACATCCATGTGATAGCAATAGGCATGTGACAGGTACTCTTTATGGAGAGATCTGGGGTCTACAAGACCCCAAATCACTTCCCTGCACTTAAAAGCATTTAAAACGCCAAGATCTGTGTTTTAGAATGCTTTTAGTTTTTTTTAAATGGTATCGATTGTTTCTGAGTAAACCGGAAGTGATGTCACGTCATTGCTTCCAGGGTACTATTTCGAACGGAGGGATAAGAGAGCAATAGAGAGCCACAGAATGCGGCTGGAGAGGGGAACGTCCCCTCCCGCTGCTTGTAATAGAAATAGAACCAGGGAAGATACTGGAGAGTTTAATAAAAGACCACATGGATGTTTTTTTGCGGGAATAAAATATTTTAAGCAACAGAACGCATGGATTCATGATGAATAGAAGTTGTCAGACAAATCTGATTTCTTTTTGTGAAGAGGTAAGTAAAACCTTGGACAGAGGGATGACTGTGGATGTGGTATACTTGGATTTTACTAAAGCGTTTGACACAGTTCCCCACACACGGCTCATGTGTAAGGTGAAGTCTACACACTTGGAAATATCAGTTTGTAAATGGATAGAAAACTGGCTAAAAGGCAGAATTCAGAGAGTAGTGGTTAATGATTCTTACTCTGAATGGTCTAAGGTTATCAGTGGTATACCCCAAGGTTCAGTGTTGGGACCCTTACTTTTTAATATCTTTATAACTGATATAGGGTCTGGGATTAGAAATACCATTTCAGTCTTTGCAGATGACACTAAGCTATGCAGTGGAATAATGTCCTTACAGGATGTCTCCAATTTACAAGCCAACCTCAATACACTGCTTGAAGTGTAAGTCCATCCTAACACTGAAATCCCTGCATCTACAGGCATCCACAATCTAACACTAGCCCTGTAAAGAAGAAATCAGTATACATACCATTTTTGAAGCTGATCTGGTCTGGTCTCCAGCGGCGGAAGCTCTGCAGAGGACACAACTGACAACGGCTGTGAAATGAATGGGGAGTGATATCACCCATAGACTCACTAGGGGGCTTCCGTTGTCGGCTGTGTCCTCTGCACCCGCCCCCACAGCAAAGCCACGGCTGGCCGCTCAGGATGGGATCGGCTTCAAAAAAAGGTGTGTATACTGATTTCTTCTTTACAAGGCTAGCTAGGTTACTGTTAGATCGTGGATGTCTGTAGATGCAGGGATTTTAGTGTTAGGGTGGACTTTAAATGGGCAACTATGTGGAAAAGGTTTAATGTTGATAAATGTAAAGGTATGCACTTGGGGGCTAAGAATATGCATGCATCATACATACTAGGGGGAATACAACTGGGGGATTCATAGTGGGGAAGGATCTGGGGGCTTTGCTAGATCATAAGCTTAATAATAGCATGCAATGCCAAGCTGCGGTTTCCAAAGTCCTTTCTTGTATTAAGAGAGGTATGGACTCCAGTGAGAGAGATATCATTTTGCCCCTCTACAAATCATTAGTAAGACCTCATCTGGAATATGCAGTTCAGTTTTGGGCACCAGTTCTCAAAAAGGAGAAAGTGAAGAGAAGAGCAACCAAACTGATAACAGGCATGGAGGAGCTCAGCTATGAGGAAAGATTGGAGGAACTGAATTTATTCCGTCTTGATAAGAGGAGATTAACAGGGGATATGCTCACCATGTACAAACACATAAAGGGTCCACATAGTGAACTTGGTTTTGAGTTATTTACTTTAATGTCATCACAGAGGACAAGGGGGTACTGTTTCTGATTTTATTTTTATGATTTGGAGATTAAGATTTAATCTCCAAATACGGAAAGGTTTCTTCACAGTAAGAGCTGTGAAAATGTGGAATAGACTCCCTTAAGAGGTGGTTCTGTCCAGCTGTAAGAGTCCAGGGCTTACTACGCATGCACCAATGTGAAATCTGTGCCAACTGAGCATGCGCCAAAGACACCTTATGCCCCGTACACACGGTCGGATTTTGTTCGGACATTCCGACAACAAAATCCTAGTATTTTTTCCGACGGATGTTGGCTCAAACTTGTCTTGCATACACGCGGTCACACAAAGTTGTCGGAAAATCCGATCATTCTGAACGCGGTGACGTAAAACACGTACGTCGGGACTATAAGCGGGGCAGTGGCCAATAGCTTTCATCTCTTTATTTATTCTGAGCATGCGTGGCACTTTGTCCGTCAGATTTGTGTACACACGATCGGAATTTCCGACAATGGATTTTGTTGTCGGAAAATCCGATGGAAAATGTGTGATGGAGCCTACACTCAGTCGGAATTTCCGACAACAAGGTCTTATCACACATTTTCCGTCGGAAAATCCGACCGTGTGTACGGGGCATTAGTGTGCTAACCTGCCCCTGCGCAGAAGACTTGATGGAAAAAGGCAGGAAAATGCCCAAGACGCCCACAGGAAGTGACTTCAACCTGATGGAAAAAGGCAGGAAAATGCCCAGGAGGCGCACAGGAAGTGACATGAACCTGATGAAAAAAGGCAGGAAAATGCCCAGGAGGTGCACAGGAAGTGACCTCAAACTTCCCTATATAATCCCAGCCAAATTGCTGGATTATCTTCAGTCCCCCCTTGTTCCTGTGCTAGTGTGTGATCTGTCTGAACTTGTTGTGACCTGGAAACCTATTTGACTACTCTTGATTGCTGCTTGCCATTGACCTCGGATTTGTACCTTAACCATTCTACTTCTTTGCCCCTTTTGTACTCAGCTACCAGACTGGAATTGACCCTGGCTTGGATCTCGACCATTCTTCTTCTGATTAACCCTTTTATACATCGTTGCCCAACTGGACTTGACCTCGGCTCGGATCTCAGGCTAAGGCTTGCATGGTGCTCCACACCCCTGGCACCCGTGCCACTTGGTGTCCACCAAGTCTCTGTCTCCATCTCCAGAGGCTTCAAGGACCCGAGGTGCAAGGGAGGCCTCCCCACTACTTTGGTCTCACATCAGGTACATGGCTCTCATGACAGATACCGGGAAGGATAATCCGAATAGCAGCCATTATTGACTCTGGGGCTTGCAGCTGCTTTATTGACATCCAGTTCTCCAAAAAGTATGGAATCCTACTATGCAAGAAGCCCCAGCCATTTGCCGTTCATCTGGCAGATGGCTCCATACCAACCTCGGGTCCCAAAACCCATGAGACGACCCTCATATTGGCCACCACCGAAGCAGACCATCAGGAATATCTTTGGCTGGATGTGATTTCTTCCCCCATTTTTCCAGTTATTTTGGGGTTACCATGGCTTTGATAGCACCAACCACAGATTGATTGGTCCACTGAAGTTGTGTCTTTCGCCTCACCGTATTGCTTACACCACTGTTTTCCACAACAAGCCTGTTTGACGGGTTAACCCCCTTCCACAGATGACAACACTCTTCTCCCCCAGGTTTACAGAGACTTCCTGGACGTCTTCTACAAGAAGGGGGCCCCATTGAGCTTCCTCCTGGTTCTGCAATACCATTTGGGAGGATCTTCCCACTCTCTGAGCCTGAATTAGAAGTCCTCCGAAAATACATTGCTGACAATCTTGGGAAAGGGTTCATTTGGCCCTCTACCTCTCCTGCTGGCGTTGCACTCTTCTTTGGGGAAAACAAGGACCATTCTTTAAGATCCACGTATCGACTATAGAGAATTGAACAGTGTCAGAATCAAGAATCGATAACCATTACATCTAGTCCCTGAGCTCATCCAGAGGTTCCGCACCGCCAAGGTATTCTCAAAATTGGACCTAAGGGTGGGCCTACAATTTAATACGGATAAGAGAGGGCGATGAATGGAAAACAGCCTTTCGTAGTAGGTTTGGCCATTTTGAGTATTTGGTCATGCCATTTGGGCTATGTAACACCCCAGCAACTTTCCAACACTTGGTGAATGACATCTTTCTGGATTTTCTTGACCTCTTTATGATAGTGTACTTAGATGACATCCTTGTTTTTTCACCTTCCCTCGAGGTACATCACATCCACATGTGAAAAGTCCTTTTTCGCCTCTGAGCCCATAAACTCTATGCCAAGCTTGAAAATTTGAGTTTGAGAAAGATACTATACAATTCCATGGCCTCATTATTTCGACTTCTGGCATCTCTATGGACCCCCATAAGGTAATTGCAATTCCTGAATGGCCAGTACCCTTGGACCGTAAGAGCGTCCAGAGGTTCGTGGGATTCGCCAGTTTTTATAGAAGATTCATCAAAGGCTTCTCATCAATAATTTCACCTATCACACAACTCACCAAGCAAAACAGCCATTTTCTGTGCCCCCCCTCAGCACAAACGGCTTTCAACAAACTCAAGAAGCAATTCACCATCGCCCCGGTCCTTTGTCATCATGACCCAGCCCTGCCTTACGTATTTGAGGTTGATGCTTCAGAGATTGTGATTGGGGCAGTCCTTTCTCAGTGCCACAAAACTACAGCCATCTTGCATCCTGTTGCCTTCTTTTCCAGGAAGTTGTCCCCAGCCAAAAGGAATTATGATGTAGGGGACTCCTTGCTCCTCCTTGCTATTAAACTGGCCCTGGAAGAATGGCAATATCTATTGGAAGGAGCCTCGCACCCTATACTTGTCTACGCTGATCATAGGAATTTGGAATACCTCTGTACAGCTAAACATCTGAGACCTAGACAAGCCAGATGGGCTCTCTTCTTCACCCATTTTCAAATGTATATCATGTACCGTCCGGGATCCAAGAATTGTAAACCTGATGCTCTATCCCGCATATATCTCACATCAGATAACTCGCCAACGACGGATGCGATACTCCCTGCCTATAATTTCTTCCTACTTACGGATGACCTCTAGTCCAGGATTAAACTGGCCTCCTCTCTAGACCAATTGCCCTCAGGAGAACATCTGCAAGAAAAGGATGGACTTTTCTTCCATGACGATGCTGTGTTTGTGCCCCTTCAACTGATAGTTCCTGTGCTCAAACTCTGCCATGACTAACAAGTTAGCAGTAGACATGTGCACACTGAAATATTTTGTTTCGGCATTTCGTTTTCGTCCGAAAAATAAATTTATTTAGTTACTCCCGAAATTCGTTTTTATTTATTTCGTTTTTCGTTAAAAATTGCATTGGTCCGAAAATCCAAATTAAGGTCGAATCTGTCATTGAAGGCTTATGGTGTCTGTCGAATGTTCAAAGAAGATTCAACGGAGCAACTAAACTGTACTACGCTGTATAGTTTACCTGCTCCGTCGAATCTTCTTAGAACTTTCAACAGACACCATAAGCCAAAGTACGTGTGTACTTAGTTCTAGCTATTTTACTGCTCCTCCTCTTTGGTTACGTTCAGCCAATAACATTCATCATCATCATTATTTTTATTTATCTTTTTTCCCCTACGTCGAATCTTTTCTCCCCTACGTCGAATCTTTTCTCTCTATGTCGAATCTTTTCTCTATGTAGAATAATCTTGGACTAATAGAGTTAAGGTTAGGCACATTCGACCACAGGTTTGATGGACACAGATTGTTATTGTCATCATCATGTTGAATCTCCTATCTATATCGAACTGTTGCAACGAAAACGAAAATAAAGCATTTGTTTATGTCGGATCTTTCGTTTTTCGGATTCTGCACTTTCGTTATCGTTTGTTAAAACGATAACGAAAATACCTGAAATTCGGACAAAAATGCATTCGGACGAAAACGAATGCACATGTCTAGTTAGCAGGGCATTTTGGGGTGACTAAAACTGCCGATCTGCTTTTGCAAACCTTTTGGTGGCCTACCCCCAAGGTAGACTGCCACGCTTATGTCAATTCCTGCCCGGTATGCAATCACAGAAAAATGGAAAAGAATAAATCATGGGGTCTTCTAGGCCCCTGCCTGTTCCCTCCAGACCCTGGGAACAGATCAGCATGGATTACATAGTGGAGCTACCACCCTGATGGGTTTACATCCATATTTGTTGTTGTGGACTGCCTTACAAAAATGGCTCATTTTATCCCTATGATTGCCACTCCTTCCGCCCCAGAAACAGCCCAGGCTTTTATCAAGGAGATCATACGCCTCCATGGGGTCCCCAGCAATATTGTATTGGGTTGTGGGGTCCAATTCACCTCTAAATTCTAGACATCAAGAACCACAACTCTTCGGCCTACCACCCTCAGACCAGTGGACAAACAGAGCACATGAACCAAACTCTTGAACAGTACCTTTGTTGTTTCTCCACTTTTGTCCAAGACAATTGGGCGTCCCTACTTCCTTGCGCAGAATTCGCATACAACAACGCAATACATTCTACCACTAAGCAATAACCGTTCTTTGCCAACCTGGGGTACCACCCTGCTTTTTCCCCTGTCCTACACGCTTCCGCTTCGGTCCCGGCTGTCTGGAACAGAGTGGAGTCTCTACACAATAACTTAGAGCTCCTAAAGGATACCATGGCCAAGGCACAGCTGGATTACAAGACCATCTATGATCAAAGGCGACGGGGGAACCTGGATCTTCAACCGGGAGACAAGGTTTGATGGTCTTCCAGGCATCTGAAGTTGCCCTGTCCCTCCAAGAAACTGGGCCTTAAGTTCATTGGGCCCTTCCCTGTCCTGTCCCAATTCAACCCTGTTGTCTACAAACTCAAACTTCCCACAACTTTCCAGATCCACCCAGTCTTCCATGCCTCCCTCCTGAAACACCTTTGGGGAACGTGGGGACCGTCCTCCGCCTGCCTCTATGATTAAAGGGATTGTGGAGTACCAGGTTGAGGCCATCCTGGACTGCCGTAGAAGGGGCCGCGGATGCCAATTTCGGGTACAGTGGAGGTGTACGACCCTGAAGAGAATTCCTGGGAACCCGAGTCGCATATCCACGCTCCAGATATAAGCCCAGCCCAGACACTGCCAAATTGCTAGATTATCTTCAGTCCCCCCTTGTTCCTGTGCTAGTGTATGTGATCTGTCTGAACTTGTTGTGACTTGGAAACCTATTTGACTACTCTTGATTGCTGCTTGCCATTGACCTCGGATTTGTACCTTAACCATTCTACTTTTTTGCCCCTTTTGTACTCAGCTGCCAGATTGGAACCGACCCCGGCTTGGATCTCGACCATTCTTCTTCTGATTAACCCGTTTATACTTTGTTGCACAACTAAACTTGACCTCAACTCGGATCTCAGGCTAAGGCTTGTACGGTGCTCTGCACCCCTGGCACCCATGCCACTCGGTGTCCACCAAGTCTCTGTCTCCATCTCCAGAGATTTCAAGGACCCAAGGTGCAGGGGAGGCCTTCCCACTACTTCGGTCTCACATCAGGTACGTGGCTCTCGTGACACCAGCTCAGTAGATTGCTTTAAAAAAGGACTGGATTATTTCCTAAATGTACATAATATAACTGGGTACTAACATTTATAGGTAAAGTTGATCCAGGGAATATCCAATTGCCTCTTGGGGGATCAGGAAGGAACTTTTTCCCCTGCTGGAGCAAATTGGGGCATGCTTTGCTGGGGTTTTTCGCCTTCCTCTGGATCAACTATGGGTACAGGATTATTTATATGGGATTGTATGATTTTTTTTTTCTTTATTGGTTGAACTAGATGGAGTTGTGTCTTTTCTCAACCTGACTAACTATGTAACTAAGTAAATTGAGTGGTTAGTTAGTTGCTATTACAAGAGAACCGACCACTGGCTCTAAAAAACGGTACTGGAGTGATGCCTGCAGCTGCGTATGATGCATGAAGGTAAAAAACGTTCAGCCTTTACAACCACTTTATTTTATTTGCCAATATTACAATGACTTTGTTACAAGGGTGTTCTGCTTAGTTACATTATTATTGTTTTAGCATCAGTGTTCTACGAATGGCAACCTAACAATATTTATCTTTAGTCGATGGATTGTTATAGACGTGACAATATTCAAGGGTGTCCGAATCAAATTCTCTGTGATATTGCATGCTTTCATGTCCCAAGCATCATATTGCTGACTGCGTTCATGGTGTCAGTGATGCTGAACACCAGATGCATGAGAAATGTGTTCAAAGACATTTAACACTTTTCAAAGTTTCTCCTATTTGTGTATATTTATCATGTGCAGTTATTCAGACTATTGCTTAATGGGCATTCTTGAGTTCCACCCATATACTAATCCGGGCAAGGCCAACTAATTACAGTTGTGACAGCACAAGACTAATCCTTCTAGGTTTAAAATAGATATTGCTTCTGCTTAGGTCTGCAATGGGTTAAAAACAGTATGTATATTTATAGTTGTGGCAGCCAATTGGGGAAAAGCAAATGCTATATGTAAAGGAATCCATCCATGAACACCGACCTATCAGTTTATTCTACCTTCTGCCCATTAACCACCAAATGGCGGTCATTGCAACTTTTTATGTCACGCAGTATTTGCGCAACAATTTTTCAAATGGGTTTTTTTGGGGAAAAAAACAGTTTCATGAATTAAAAAGTAACAAAACAGTAAAGTTAGCCCAATTTTTTTGTATCATGTGAAAGATGATGTTACGCCGAGTAAATATGCAGATACCCAACACGTCACGCTTTAAAATTGCGCACACTTGTGGAATGGCGCCAAACTTTGGTACTTAAAAATCTCCATAGGCTACACTTAATTTTTTTTTTACAGGTTACCAGTTTAGCGTTACAGAGGAGGTCTAGTGTTAGAATTGTTGTTCTCGCTATAACGCATATAACACGTAAAGTAAACAGCGCCAGGTGCCGTATTGTCAAACAGATTTGTGATATTATACATGGTACTGTATATTATTTATTCATAGGCAGGTACAGTATTCCATAGAACAATCCAATGGTGAGTATGAAAACGCGTCCTGGTAGCCCGACGTGTTTAGTGAACAACCGTTCACTTCCTCAGGGGTTGATGCAATACATAGACTCTATGAAATAAAACAGTTTATGGTATGTAATAAAGATAGTGGATGATGTTATACTAATGCAAAACACTAATGGCCCGTACACACAATCCTAAAATCGGACGAAGGATCGTCCGTGTTTTTTATTTTTACCTGCTAGCCGCATATCGAAAATGGAGAGGTCACTAAGGTGACGAAAATTCTCGTACGACAGATTAAAAAATCAGAAGTGATATCATGTGTTGTAGTGTATTTTTATCATATTTTCAGATGACAAATGTACTGATTAACCACTTCAGCCCCGGAAGGATTTACCCTCTTCCCGACCAGAGCACTTTTTGCGAATATGGCACTGCGTCGCTTTAACTGACAATTGCACAGTCGTGCGATGTTGTAGCCAAACAAAATTGACATCCTTTTTTTTCCCACAAATAGAACTTTCTTTTGGTGGTATTTGATCACCTCTGCGTTTTTTTTTATAAATATAAAATATTATAAATATCTCCAAAAAATATATATATAAAAAAAAAAAAATTCTTTCTCAGTTTAGGCTGATATGTATTCTTCTACATACTTTTGGTAAAAAAAATCGCAATAAGCATATATTGATTATATTGCGCAAAAGTTATAGCATCTACAAATTAAGGGATAGATTTATGGCATTTTTATTAATAATTGTTTGTTTATTAGTAATGGCGGTGAGCTGCGATTTTTATCATTACGGAGACATTATGGCGGACACATCGGACACTTTTGACACTATTTTGGGACCATTGACATTTATACAGAGATCAGTGCAATAAAAATGCACTGATTACTGTGTAAATGACACTGGCAGGGAAGGGGTTAAACACTAGGGGGCGATCAAGGGGTTAAGTGTGTACTAGGGATTGTTTCTAACTGTTGGGGGGAGTGGGCTCACTACAACATGACAGATCACTGCTCTCGATGACAGGGAGCAGTGATCTCTGTCATGTCACTAGGCAGCACAGGGAAATGCCTTGTTTACTTGTTCTACCGCTCAGTGACACGATTGCGGGCCCCACAGGCACGGTCACGGAGTACGCGGCGGGTGCGCGCCCACAATGCCGCGATTTAAAGGGGACGTACCTGTACGCCCATTTGCCCAGTCGAGCCATTGTGCCGACGTACATCGTCGTGCGCTGGTTGGCATGTGGTTAAAACGAAAATCATACGATCCGGTATCAAATGAGAAGAACTTTTGTGGTTGTCCGATGGGATAATATCAAATGAACTGTCATGATCGGCTCTCGAAAGTTCTGTACTAACAATCCGATTATCGTACGATCGATTCGAAAGCGGTGTTTTTTGCCAGATTTTCGGATCACGTGTACGGGCAATAAGGTGCTGCCAGGGGGCCCATACTTACAAAAGAGATTGCATGCTCATATTCCTCCAAAATACCTCCAAAAGAAAGCTCTATTTGTGTGAAAAAAAAAATGATACAAATTTAATTAAAATAGCGCAGTGGCGAATAGCAAAACATGCTCTGGTCATGGAGGGGGTAAAACCTTCCAAGAGGTCAGCAGCTTTTTAAAAAAAAGAATTATACTGCTTGCAATACATGGCAACAGATCGGTAATTTATTAATGCAGACTTGCAAAGCCACTAAAAGGTCTACTTTCAGTCCAAGAGGAACAGTAATTGTTGTGGCCATTAGCAAAACACAAAGCTGAGTCACTGATGTTATCCAGACTCCAAAGCAAACTCTTGGCGCAGTAAGCTTTTATACCTGACTTGAGGTTAATATTTTGTTTCTGCTGATAACGTTGTGGTTAAAAGTTGAGATGATTTGTTGAAGCTTATTTTTTTTTTGTAGAAAAATAAACATCGGAAATACTTACTTTGCTACTTTTATAATGGAATCACTGAATCAGATATTTCCTCAAGACTCTGGAAATTACAAGAATCCGTTAAACTTGTTACAAAATAAGTTCGCAGTATGTTGTGTGTTAAAACGATGACAGGAGCAATTTTCTGTTCTACCTAAAACATTATTTTATAAAGTATGCAACAATATGACCATATTAACCGCTTCAATACCGGGCACTTTCGCACCTTCCTGCCCAGGACAATTTTCAGCTTTCAGTGCTGTCACTTTTTAAATGACAATTGCGCGGCCATGCTACATTGTACCCAAACTAATTTTTTATCATTTTGTTCCCACAAATAGAGCTTTCTTTTGGTGGTATTTGATCACCTCTGGAGTTTTTATTTTTTGCTAAATGAATAAAAAAAGACTGAAAATTTTGTAAATCAGTAAGTTTTCTCCTTCACTGATGGGCACTGATAAAGTGGCACCGATGAGGTGACACTGATGGGCACTGACGATGGGCACTGATAGGCGGCACTGATGGGCTCTGATAGGCAGCACTGATAGGTGGCACTGATATGCGGCACTGATGGGCATTGATAGGCGGCACTGATGGGCACTCATAGGTGGCACTGGTGGGCACTGATGGGCACTGATAGGCGACACTGATGGGCACTGAAAGGTTGCACTGATGGGTACTTATGGGTGGCACTGATAGACGGCACTGCTGGGCACTGATAGGCAGCACTAATGGGCACTGAAAGGCGGCATTGATGGGCATTGATGGGCACAGATAGCTGGCACTGGCACTGGATTTCACTGATAGGCATCACTGGCACTGGCAGGCATTTTTCAGTGGCACTGATTGGCACTGAATGGCACTGATTGGCATTTCCCTGGTGGTCTAGGGTGTTGGTCCAGAGTGGTGGCCATCCCTGGTATTCCTGGCGGCATCCAGGTGGTCCAGGACGGGCATCCGAGGGGGGGCTGCGCTGATAAACAATCAGCACAGACCCCTCCCTGTCAGGAGAAACGCCGATCGGCTCTCTACTGTCAGACGCGAGTGAGGAAAAGCCGATCAACGGCTCTTCCTGTTGATTGGACACGGCTGTTCACGTGGTAAAAAGTCTCTGTCAGAGACAGACTGACACACCACAACAACGATCGCTGTGATGCGTGCCTTGATATTCTAGCGATGTCATATGACGTCCGGTCGGGATATCACAACCACTTTATCGATGTCATATTTCTATATGGCGGGTGGCAAGTGGTTAAATTGTTTCTAAACCCACAACAGTAAAATCAGTCTGTATATGCAGTAAAGCATGCTTGTTATACTCACTGTGGAACCTAAGGGGTTAATCCTCTGCATTGTGTAAAAAGGCTGCTGGATCCTGTCTTCTCTGATCCTCCCCTTCTTCCACAGTCCCATCTCGTGATAGTACAGAGCATTGGGGGCGCTCTGCACATGCTCAGTTTGGTGTGTATTGCTAGAGCGTTTTTGTTTTTTTTTTTCTTGGGAGAGTGCATGTGATCAGCACAGGGCCAATCAGCACTGTCCAGACAGAGGGTCAGGGGTCCTGCAGCCTCATAGGACTGTCAGAGGAGAATGAAAACTCCTTCTACAAGCTTTAACCAGACACTGATAGAAGTCACAAGCCTGCTTTAAACTGCTGATAAGAAAAGGTATTTTGCACTTTATATTTATTAAAATAATTGCATTTCCGTGTTCTATGTACTGTGGGAGACCAGATATAGTGAATGCAGAGTCCTGGGTTTAGTAACACTTTAGGTATAGAATTGGTATTGTGTTTTAGGGTAAGTATGTATTAGTGCTAGCATCTATTTCCTTGTAATAACCTGACCCGAGAAGAGGAGGATCAGGGCTGCAAAACCTTTGCACAGAGCAGGTAAGTATAACATGTTGGCAACTGGGCCATAGACAAATTACGTCCTTGTCGGCAAATGGAATAGCTGAGTTATGGCAGGAATATGCCATAACCTCAGTATTGTTTTTTTTTAGCCGGAAATTCTCTACAAGATAAAAGTGGTCTGAGTAGCGAATTCACCACTGGATCACTTTTAGAAGTGGCGGGAGGGGCGGGATGCCCCCCCCTCCTGCTGCTTCCCAGTGGTTCCCGGGCTTACCTGACCGATTGGACCCATCCGGCACTGGTGATGGTTTGCAATAGGGATCAGTGGAGGCAAGATGGCCTCCACTCATCTCTGTGGCCTTGGAGGACCAGAGCGAGATGATGACGTCACTTACGGCTCCCTTGGCATGTAAACAAGGCTTTCCTTCTTTTTTTCTCTTTAAAGCAAAAGATCAAAAAACTTTTTTTTGATCTTTTGCTTTTAAAGATAGACGAGATATATGGGGTCTTATCAGATCACTCCATAAAGAGGACCTGTCATGCTTTATTGCTATCACAAGGGACAGTGTTAACTTAAAAAAAAATAAAAGATGAATAAAATAAATAATAATAAAAAAAAAATTTAAAGCGCCCCCTGTCCCCCGTGCTCACGCACAGTAGGGAACGCATACGTAGGTCACGCTCACATATGTAAACGGTGTTCACACCACACGTGAGCTATCGCCACCAACGTCAGAGAGAGAGAGCAATAATTCTAGCTGTCAGGGATATTCTGTGGCAGGACATACACTCAGGCGTGCGCGCATGCGCACACGTGTTCCTATGGAAGCACGCTGTACCAGGCAGCGGTGTGTGAGCGCCTGCAGAGTCACGAGTCGGGCGCGCGTGTGCGAGAGCTCGCGGCAGGCGCGCGTGCACGCGCTGACTCGGCTTGGTGCCAGTTCCCCTTTAAAAAGCCAGCAGCTGTTCTGGTACAGTGCTGTCTGATCTGCAGTCTAACCTGAGTCTGATCCTGAACCTGCTGTGTTACCTGATCTTGCTTCGTTGACTACCGCTGCCTTTTCCTCTTCTGACCCGGCCTACTTGACCTTGCTACTTCTGAAAACTATTGATCTCCTGTTGCCGAACCTCTGCCTGCCTGCTGATTATCCTTTGCCTGCTGATTGTACTACCCGTTGCCCGTTCTGACCCGGCTTGTCTCACTCTGCTTAGTCTGCTCCTGATCCAGCTCCGCCTAGATCCAGGGGTCGCTGACCCGCACCTATTCCATGGCTTCCTACTGCTTCCGCTACCAGTCTGTCCGGTGGATCACCTCTACCACCTGCATCAGCTACCACGGATCATACAGGCACTCCTACCTCGCTACGCTCCTGTACCACTGTTGCAACCCCAGTGGTCCCTGAGCCAGGGCTGTAAGAGAGGGCTCTGATACCAGGTACCTGACACTAGCACTAGATACTCCTCTGTAACTCTAAACTGGTAACTTGTAGAAAATTTTAAAGCGTAGCCTTTTGAGATTCTTAAGTACTGTCGTTTGGTGCCATTCCATGAGCGTGCTCGGTTTTATAGCATGACATGCTATAAAGTGACAGCCCCTGGACGACATCATTTGTGACGAAACGCATAGGGAGAAGCGACGTTCTGACGTCACCGCGGTCCCGGAGTGACAGGCTGCAGATTTGAGCCGGCCGGCTTGTTTTTATGCTTGAATCTATTTGCTTAACTGTAAGTGCACTACGATTTTTTTTAACATTAAAACACCCAAAGATTTTATGCTATGGAAGCTTTTATTTCTTCTTGGGAATCCTGTGCCATTGTGCCCTCTATGGGTGATGGAAGTTTGTGAAGACACTGTTGCTGTGTCCGTCAAAGGCCCTAGCTGGGCATTGAGCCGAAATTGCTTGAGAACTCCCGTAATAGGAGATCATAGGGAGTCTGTATGCGGCAGTAACTAGAGGTGGAAGTCATCATGTTGGTTATATATTATATGTTATATATTGCCACATTGGATGTCACTTTATTGGATAGACTTTATCAATTGCTATTATTTACTCACATTTTGTTTACTAGTGCAACTTATTTTTTTGAAAAATTGATAGCACTGTGATCAGTACGTGGTGGGGGGGCTGAACTTCAAAAATTGGGTGGAACTCCGCTTTAAGTAACGTAGTTTAACGCCATTCCAGGAGCATGCTTAGTTTTAAAGCATGACATGTTGAGTATCTATTTATTTGGCGTAACATCATCTTTCATATTTAAAAAAAAATTGCGTTGGAAAAATCATGTGACATAAAAATAGCAATGACTACTATTTTATTCTCTAAGGCCTTTGTTAAAAATATGGGGGTTCTAAGTAATTTTCTAGCAAAAAAACACAGATTTTTACATATATGAGAAAAGTGTCAGAATTGGCCCAGTAGGCAATGCATTCTATGCATTAAGATGAAAAGCCTTCTGTGCCACAGCTCCACCCCCCCGACCCCACCCTTTTTTGTTATCTGAGCCCAATCTAATCCAGCGATGTGCATGAGCACAGTGGCTCCAGCTTTTGTGTCAATGGACGCAGCAGCGGGATTCCGGAGCGAGCCTGCTTGGGTGCCCCCATGGAAAGTGGCTTTTCGTGGGGGGCACCCAATGAAGAGGAGGAGCCAGGAGCGCCGGCGGGGCACCCCAGAAGAGGAGAATCTGGGCTGCTCTGTGCAAAGCTACTACATAGAACAGGTAAGTATATAGTGCCTTGAAAAAGTATTCATACCCCTTGAAGTTTTCCACATTTTGTCATGTTACAACCAAAAACGTAAATGTATTTTATTGGGATTTTTTTGTGCTAGATCAACAGAGTTGATGGCACATAAGTGTGAAGTGAAATAAATATGTGAAAAGTGTGGTGTGCATTTGTATTCAGCCCCCCGGAGTCAATACTTTGTAGAACCACTTTTCACTGCAATTACAGCTGCAAGTCTTTTTGGAGATGTCTCTACCAGCTTTGCACATCTAGAGAGTAAAATTATTACCCATTCTTCTTTGCAAAATAGCTCAAGCTTTGTCAGATTGGATGGAGAGCGTCTGTGAGCAGCAATTTTCAAGTCTTGCCACAGATTCTCAATTGGATTTAGGTCTGGACTTTGACTGGGCCATTCTAACACATGAATATGCTTTGATCTAAACCATTCCATTGTTGCTCTGGCTGTATGTTTAGGGTTGTTGTCCTGCTGGAAGGTGAACCTCCACCCCAGTCTCAATTGAAGTCTTTTGCAGATTCTAACAGGTTTTCTTCTAAGATTGCCCTGTATTTGGCTCCATCCATCTTCCCATCAACTCTGACCAGCTTCCCCATTCCTGCTGAAGAAAAGCATCCCCACAACATGATGCTGCCACCACCAGCATTTTGCTTTTAGGCTAAAAAGTTTAATTTTGGTCTCATCTGACCAGAGCACCTTCTTCCACATGTTTGCCATGTCCCTCACATGGCTTCTTACAAACAGCAAAAAAAGGACTCCTTATGGCAATAGTGACTTTCTTTCAACAATGGCTTTCTTCATGCCACTCTTCCATAAAGGCAAGATTTGTGGAGAGCACGACTAATAGTTGTCCTGTGGACAGATTCTCCCACCTGAGCTGTGGATCTCTGCAGCTCCTCCAGAGTTACCATGGGCCTTTTGGCTGCTTCTCTGATAAATGCTCTCCTTTAGGGATGGGCAAACTCAACCGTTTGTTTGGCCCCCCAAACCGACCACAATGCATTGTGGCGCTGAACAGTGCATTGCAAGCCCTGATTAGCTGAAGCAGTGAAAGATTCAGCCAATTAGGGCACAGAGCACTGTCAGAGCCATGATTGGACACTGTCTTCATGACTTTATCCAATCATGGCTCATTCCCGCCCCACAGTATAAAAGCATTATTTCAACGGCAGCCATTTTCAGTGTGATTTTGGCATGGAGAGAGCTAGAACAGGGCTCTGTTCAGGGCTATTAGTTAGTTAGTGTGCTATACTGTGCTATTTTGCTTCAATTGTCAGTGTAGAATATTAGTTTAGTGTGACTGTAAGGAGGAGTGTAGTGAGGAGGACCATCATTCAGCTTTGCATAGTGTGCAGATAGAGTAGGGATGGCTCAGATAGTTTCACTGTAGTGTAGTGAGACCGTGTCATTCATACATACCTTAGTGTAGAGTAGGGACCACTCATATAGTTTCAGTGTAGTATAGTGAGACAGTGTCAGTAATCTTTACGTTCGTGTATAGCTAGAGTAGGGACAGTTCAGATGTTCAGTGTCAGTGTAGTGACGGTTGAACACGTCTATTTTATTGCGTTACTGCCATTTACTTCTGTGTGCATTACTGCAAGTTTAACATCACTTACTTCTGTGTGCGTTACTGCCAGTTTAACGTCATTTACTTCTGTGTGCGCTACTGCCAGTTTAACGCCATAAAGTTCTGTGCAAAGTGCATCAAACACCTCTTTACATTGATTAAAGTGCATCTACGCACAGATTTCAACTTCTTCTTTACATCTTCTTATTAGCACTGCCCCCTCCCAATACTGTCTGGGAGGACAACAAGGAGAGGCAGATGTTCCCTTGGAACTGTAAGGGGGCCAGCAACAAATGTGTCCACAGGCAAAGGTGGACGTGGTGGTCAGTCCTCAGGCAGGGCATCATTTCCTCTGTTTAGTGATGTTGCCTTTGCTATCCAGCCACAGCATGGAGAGGAGGTGTTGGACTGGCTTACTAAACCTTCCTCATCCTCCTCATCCCCTGTCACTCACGCAGAGACAAGTGTGCAGTCCCCTGCAGTTGCCAGAGTGGATAAACCTGCCTCCTTTTCCACATCTATTCCTGCCAGAGCCCCAACATCAGCCACTGAGGAGTCAGCTGATTTATTTGACCACAGCATCAGCCACTTGCTCCTTGATGATGAGAACCCAAGAATATGTGGCATAAAGGAGAAGGATGATTACTGGTTGGCAACCCTCCTTGACCACCGTTATAAGGGGAAGGTCTCAGAACTCATCCCGTCCCCACAGAGAGTGCAGAAGATAAAATCTCTTGAGGACACGTTTTTCCTGACTCTAGTAGTTTTGAATTTTCTGTTGATCAAGAGAGGAGCATTGGAGAAGGCGTCCGCCTAAGTGAGGCATTTCAGAATTTTTTTAGTCCTCGCCGCCCAGGGCTGTCAGCTTCCACATCCCATCGGCAGCATCTGCATCACATGGTGGACACTGAGAATAGACCACTGGCCTGAACTTGCCCAGTATGCTATTGAGTTGTTGGGCTGCCCTGCATCCAGCGTGCTTTCAGAACGGGCATTCAGTGCTTCAGGAGGTTTTGTTACTGATCATAGAACGCGTCTGTCCACTTTTATAAAAATGAATCAGTCCTGGATTACCAGCTATGAAGCCCCTGATGCCGATGTCACTGATTAAGTCTTTTTGGGATGTGGAATCTCTGCAGGACTTCGAGGCTGCCTAGCTTTGAGGGTGTTCAATCATTTCATCTGGAAGAATGTTTTTGGTAAAGGATTCATGGGCACAATTAACACCCAAATACCAATTTTTCAGCACCCGTTTGACAGGTGCATATTATTGCAATTGATTTTGCTTTCATCAAGAGCACCTCTATAGGGTTACTGTGGGAAGGTACCCCCGACACCCAAAGAGTAATTTTTCTGCACCTGTTTGACAGGTGCATATCATTGCAATTTTTTACAGCAAGTCCAATTCTTGCTTTCATCAAGATTACCTCTATAGGGTTACGGTGGGAAGGCGCCACCGACACCCAAAGACCAATTTTTAGGCACCCATTACTTCTATCCAAACTCAAAGTGACACCAGAATGTATCCAAAAAAATCTCTAATCTTGTTTCCAGTGCACTACATTGTGGCCTCATCATACACACTAGTTCCCCAGCTGTTTCTGAGCAAAATAAAGGCAGCTTGCAGGGGAAATTTATTTATTTATTTTTTTTTTAATGCAATTATTGTTGCAGCAGATTCTAGACTTGGTATAGATCTGCCACTTTACAGGTAGACTAAGGGGACCCCACAGGCACTATAATGGAAGGAATTTTTCATTTTTATGCTTTCACTTTAATAATCAAAAAATCACTGCTCATTTAAAAATGACGTTTTTCACAAACTTTTTTTTTATTGATACCTGTCCCCCAGGGCAGGACCCGGACCCCTATAACCATTGTATGCCAAAATACTTGCATATAAGACTTCAAAATGGGTACTTTTGATTTTTGACGTGGGTCCCATTGACTTTAATGGGATTCGTTATTCGGGTCCGAACTTTCACGGTGTTCGAAAGTCCTGGTGCGAACCGAACAGGGGTCCGTTCGGCCCATCCCTACTCTTCTTTGCCCGGCCTGTCAGTTTAGGTGGACGGCCATGTCTTGGTAGGTTTGCAGTTGTGCCATACTCTTTTCATTTTCGGATGATGGATTGAACAGTGCTCCGTGAGATGTTCAAAGCTTGGGCCATTTTTTTATAACCTAACCCAGCTTTAACCTTGCATGCTACACTTTTCAGATATTTTTTTGTAAAAAAAATTGTAAAACCATTTATCATTTTCCTTCCATTGATGGCAATGGTGAGGCTGCTGCATTGATGGCAATGGTGAGGCTGCATTGATGTGGACTGATGAGGCTCTATTGATGGCACTTGTGAGGCAGCAGATGGGCATTGGTCAGGCTGCATTGATGGCAATGGTGAGGCTGCAGATGGGCACTGAGCCTTATTTTGCTTCAAAATTCCTTATTTAAAATTTAAGTTTTTTTCCTGAAACTTCCCTCTTAAAATGAATGTGCGTGCTATACGCCGATAAATACGGTATATATAGATATATAAATATATGCACAAAAAAAAACAACCTATCGATGATTTTCTATTGCTGCGTTTTTATTTAAAGAACTCTTGGTAACACAATAAGAAAAAGTAGATGTTTCTAATGTCTCGGAATATGCTGAAAGCCTTGTGTGTCCCTGACAGTTGACCTCTGAGGCGTGTAAAAGCACAGAAGTTAATACACTTTGCACATGTTGCAAGCAACAGGTGGTAGAAAAACCACACTGGCTGCTTACATTCCTTACTTTTCAAACCGGTGGCCCCTGATATTCTGGGATTTACACACTGCCTCCCCCTTCCCCGCGTTCTGACTGACAAGCTAATCGGTGGGCTGGGAAGCCTTTAGCTATTGATTCCAGTGTAATACAACACCCCCCAGTCAATGAAAACTGCAATCAAATGTTAAACAACTAAGAAAGGAAGGCATTAGACTGTTGAAGCTCTGGGAGAAAGTTGCTTATGGATAGTGAGACAAAAATAAAAAGGGGGCCTCTTAGGGCACCTGCTATGAAAAGGCAGGTTATTAAAGAACGCTAGTGTCTCACTGAGACCAGCAAAATAGTTATGGCTCAGTTAGGCATATCTAAAAGGGAATGGGCGGGCAGGCAGCCTTCGAAACTGTGCTAATCCCATGAGTACTTAATTTCTCTTCTATTATGCTAACCTAGGCAATAGCAACAAGCATTCAAGAAGTCAATAGTATGAAACAGTGCTCCGGCCGGGGCCCTTTGCTGTCATTTTCAGGCTCCTGTGTATTGTGTCTAAATTGTCACAAAGGGCCGACACAAGTTAAAGGGTTAGGTGCACCTAAAAATGTAATTATGACTTACAACAATATATATATTTTTAAAGATTTGATTGATTTGCATTTGAAAAACATTTACAGATTTTTTTTCCAAAATCTTTTTATTGAATTATTATTATTTTTATTACTCTTCAGGCTTTACATAGCTCCAACATAAAAAATAAAGGGAGACTGTGCAGTTACAATGCAATTCAAGACAAGAGAGTTAGGAGTAGAGATTTGTTATTTTTATTCTTTTTTGTTGCTTGAGGGGTTATTTTATGTAATGTGTATTTTTGCTGTATCTGGACAATATGAATGTGAAATGTGTTTGATGTATTGATGTAAGAAAAATTTTTGTAATAAAGATTACTGGATTTAAAAAAAAAAAGAGATGGGCCGAACACCCCTTGGTTTGGTTCGCGCCAGAACTTTCGAGCATCGCAAAAGTTCGGAGCCGAACAAAGAACCCTATTAAAGTCTATGGGACCCGAACTTAAAAAAAGCAAAAGTGCCCATTTTGAAGGCTCATATGCAAGTGATTGGGCATACAAAGGGTATGGGGGTCCAAGTACTGCCCTGGGGGACATGTATCAATGCAAAAAAAGGTTTTTAAAAAAGATAATTTTTAAATGAGCAGTGATTTAATGATGCTTAAAGTGAATAAAAATGACCAAGTCCTGCCCATCATATAGCAGAATGATGGCCGCAAAGTAGTTTGGTTATCCTGACTGGGCGTCATATGGGGAGAGGGCACGCAGCATGGCAATCGGTGGTGTGGTATGTAGCTCTGACACACCGCATCTCCGATCTTGGTAAAGAGCCTATGACGTAGGATCTTTACCAGAAGCCAGGAAGTTCTGTTTATCGGCTTTTCCTCTATTCGTGCTGACAAGACGATCAGCGGCTCGCCTGACAGGGAGGTCTGTGCTGATAATCAGTGCACTGATTATCAGTGCAGATCCACCAGGGATGCCCATCCGTGCCCACCAGGGATGCAAATCAGTGCCCATCAAGGATGCCAATTAGTGCCCATAAGAGATGCCAGTTCCCATCAGTAATGCCTGTCAGTGCCTCCTTAGCAGTGCTGCCCATCATTGCCCATCAGTGCCGCCTATTAGTGCCCATCAGTGCTGCCTATCAGTGCCCATCAGTGCCATCTATAAGTGCCCATCAGTGCGGCCTATCAGTCTCTATCCATGCCACCTATCAGTGCCCATTAGTGACACCTATGAGTGCCCATCAGTGCAGCCTATCAGTGCCCATCAGTGCTGCATATCAAGGCCCCCTATCAGTGCCCATCAGTGCTGCATATCAATGCCCATCAGTGCTGAATATTAGTGCCTCATCACCAGTGCCCTTCAGTGCCACCTCTTTAGTGCCCATCAGTGCAGCCTCATCAATGCCCGTCAGTGAAGGAGAAAACTTACTTATTTACAAAATTTTATAATAGAAACAACGAAAAACTTTTTTATTTTTCAAAATTTTCAGTTTTTTTTTTTGTTTAGTAATAAAATTAAAAAAAAAAAAAAACAGTGGTAATCAAATACCACCAAAAGAAATCTCTATTTGTGGGGAAAAAATATATAAAAATTTTGTTTGGGTACAGTGTTGCATGACCGTGCAATTGTCATTCAAAATGCGACAGCGCTGAAAGCTGAATATTGGCCTGGGCAGAAAGATGGTATAAGTGCCCGGTATTGAGGTGGTTAAGTATAATTCCTGGGGGGTTCCCCTTAGTCTGCCTGTAAAGTAGCATATCTGTACCGTGTAACCTGCTGCAGCAAAAATGAAATTTATAAAGAAAAAAAATGAAATTTTCCCTGCAAGCTTTCCTTACTCAGCTGACTCCCCCATGCATGATGCTAGGGCTATGGCAGGAGTAGCTGTGGACAAGGAGGCAGAATACGCCGCTCTGGCAGCTACGGTGGACTGCGCACTAGTGCCAGCTTGGAGGGTCATAGAGGATGAGGAGGATGAGGATGCGTTAGTAAACCAGTCCACCACCTCCTCTGTATGCTTTGGCTGGGTAGCACAGGCAACATCACTAAATAGAGACAAAGGTGCCCTGCCTGAGGACAGACCATGTCCACCTTTGCCTGTGGACACAGACGCTACTGGCCCCCTCTTAGTTGCATGGGAACGTCTGTCTCTCCTTGTTGGCCTCCCAGATATGATAGGGGGGCTTATTACCCAAATTTAATAGAGACAGGGAAATGTGTAATTGGGGGCACTTTAATGGAAAGTGGTGTATGGTGCACTTTAACTTGAGGACTGCCGCTGACAGAAATGTCAAAAATATAAAAATAAAATAAAAAAGGGGGAACAACAGCATCACCATCAGAAAAAAATTTTCTTCTAATTTTAGTGAATGGCCGTGTGTCTTATTAAATTCCCTTAAGAGGAAATGTTTTATCCCTATTGTGGGGTCACCAATAAGGTATTTGTACATTGAAATCATATCCCTTCTCAAGCGTCTCTTCTCCAGAGAGAATAAGTTCAGTGCTCCTAACCTTTCCTCATGACTAATGTCCTCCAGTCCCTTTATTAGTTTTGTTGCCCTTCTCTGGACTCTCTCCAGTTCCAGCACATTCTTCCTGAGGACTGGTGCCCAGAACTGGACAGCATACTCCAGGTGGGGCCGGACCAGAGTCTTGTAGATTGGGAGAATTATTGTTTTATCTCTGGAGTTAATCTACTTTTTAATGCATGCCAATATAATGTTTGCTTTGCTTGCAGCAGCTTGGCAGTAAAACTGCACTGACACACTTCAATATACTGCAGTAAAACTGCACTGACGCACTAAAATATACTGCAGTAAAACTGCCCTGGCACACTACATTGACACACTTCAATATACTGCAGTAAACTGCCCTGACTCACTACACTGACACTAAAGTAAAAATGAATAGTCACACTACACTTACACTGCACTATCACTATATTCACACTACACTGACACTCTACAATCACAATAGCACACTATAGCACACTAACTCTCTAGTAACAACCACAATCACAATCGCACACTATAGCACACTAACTCGCTCGTAACAATGAACAGCCCTGTTCTCTCTATCTCCACTTCAACATCACACTGCTAATGGCTCCTCTGGGAAGCAACCTTTTATAGTGTGAGGTGGGTCTAAGAGCAGTAAGCCATGATTGGGCACAGTCATCATGACTTTCTCCAATCATGACTCTGACAGTGCTCTGTGCTCTGATTGGGCAAAGTCTTCACTACTTAGTGAGTGCTAGAAGAGAGGATTTTTGACAGTGTAGGAAGGTCCTGGAAAGGAGAGGAGGGGAGGAGAGGTGGAGCTGACTGAGGTATCTGGGGAGCCTTGACCAAACCTCCAACTTGGATTGGCAAGGGGCACAGCTCCTTAAATACCTTTGTTCAGCACAGCTGGGAAGGAGTTGTTGGGTGGTGGAACTGGAGCTCCCTAGTCTGGGGGGGGTGACCCTGGGCTGGGGCACGGGTGCATCCAGAGGAGTGAAGAGATCGCAGAATCAGAGGCACATGAGAGAGCAGGAGAGAGGGCAGAGTGAGAGAACACTTTTATGCCGTGTACACACTGTCGGATTTTCCGACGGGAAATGTTGCATGTGAGCTTGTTGGCTGAAAGTCTGACTGTGTGTATGCTCCATCGAACATTTGTTGTTGGACTTTCCACCAATAAATGTTTGCTAGCAGGTTCTCAAATTTTCTGCCAACAAAACTTTTTTGGCGGAATTTCTGAGCGTGTGTACACAAGTCCGTCGCACAAAAGTTCACGCATGCTCGAAATCAAGCAGAAGGAGCTGCACTGGCTATTGAACTTCCTTTTTCTCGGCTCGTCGTATGTGTTGTACGTTACCACGTTCCCACGTTCATAATTGTTGGCCAACATTTGTGTGACCGTGTGTATGCAAGACAAGTTGGAGCTAACAACCTTCGAACAAAAATCCACGGTTTTGTTGTCAGAAAGTCCGATTGTGTGTACGGGGCATAAGAGTCTCCAACAGGACTACAGGTTGCAGCCAAGAGGGCTGGTGAATGAGCACAGCTGGGTGGACTGGGGAAGCACGCCTGAGAGAACTGGGAGATTGCAGTTTGAGAGTTGGGTGCAGAACCAGTGGAGAGAGGACTGTGGAGAAGGGCAGTGGAAAGGGGTCTTTGCAGCCAGGCTGAAGAGAGCTATCTGGGAGTGGAAGCTGAGCAGAGGACAGCTATTCTACACTACAGGGGCCCGGGGTACCTGCCCACAAAAGGCAGTTCAGTGAGGCCTGGCAGAAGTAGTGTCAGGCCTACCCATGCAGCGCCAGCTGGTCCGGAGAGTGAAAGTCTGCAGCAAGTGAAGTGCTGGAGGAGGAACAGTGTGCAGAAAGGAAGTGCTGGATAGAAGATTGAGGAGTATGTACAGGAAGTGTACATAGTAGTCCCAATTGAGGGATCTACAATTCACAGTTGATTGTTCTGCAATCCACAATTGATTGGTCTACAATTCACAATTGTTTGTTCTGAAATCCTGGGCATCCCATAATTCCCCAATACCCATTCAAGTTTAATCCCCTCAATAAAACAAAACAAAACAAGCTATGGACTGGTCTGTGTTACTGAGTGACTGTAAGATGGACGTTGGGCTGGACAGGGTGACGGGTGAACCACAACTTTCAGCAACCCCCGAGGGGGCATGGCTACATCCCTTTTTCCCTCTCCCCCTTCTCTTTTTCTCTCTCCCCAATTTCCTTTTTCATTCCTTTTCTCTCCCTGCCTGTTTTTCCTTTGTGCATTTGTTGCTTACATCATAATTTGCCATTTGGACTATTCACCAATGTGGATCCGTAGATGGTCCTTTTGAAGTTTCTTTTTCTTTTTTTTTTTAATCAATGTGTACATGTCATGCTTTGGATGATAGCCATTTTTGCTGATTTATTGTACTTTTATTGTTGTGTCCTGATCTTGTCTTTGAAAATTAAATTTATAATAAAAACATTGTCACCTCTAAAAGGGGGGCTAACACCCAATTACATAATTTCCTATAATGCCCCGTACACACGGTCGGACTTTGTTTGGACATTCCGACAACAAAATCCTAGGATTTTTTCCGACAGATGTTGGCTCAAACTTGTCTTGCATACACACGGTCACACAAAGTTGTCGGAAAATCCAATCGTTCTAAACGCGGTGACGTAAAACACGTACGTCGGGACTATAAACGGGGCAGTGGCCAATAGCTTTCATCTCTTTATTTATTCTGAGCATGCGTGACACTTTGTCCGTCGGATTTGTGTACACACGATCGGAATTTCCGACAACGGATTTTGTTGTCGGAAAATTTTATCTCCTGCTCTCAAACTTTGTGTGTCGGAAAATCCGATGGAAAGTGTGTGATGGAGCCTACACACGGTCGGAATTTCCGACAACGAGGTCCTATCACACATTTTCCGTCGGAAAATCTGACCGTGTGTACGGGTCATTACACACTATTTTGGGACAGAGACACCTAGTGCAGACTAGCTAACTGCACCTGCTTACAACTGTCTGCTATATACTGATGATTCAACTGTCTGAACTAAATACACTATTGTGGATAGCAACAGACATGGAACTGGGCCCCAGTGGAGCAGGGAACCCTGAGATTACACCACTGCCTGGTGCCCAATTCCACATTATATTATCAAAAAGAAATGGAGAAACAACTGAAATATGTTGAGCTGAGTCAATTGCTGGTTTCTTATATCTTCTTGGGGATCTCAACAGTAAGATGACTCTGCCATTCATTCATATGTTCCCACTCACCTTGGGTTGTTCCTATTACACCTGATGCATTTTCAATGATTTATAATGAATGAATAACATCAGAGAGAGTTTGAAAGTCTCATAACAGCCACAGTGGGTGTGTAGGCTAGGGAACACCAGCGCAGAGATCTTCTTGCTGGAACCCCAAGAGAAACCATTAATATGGACCTTTTGAGTAACTTTCCAAGTCTACAGGCATACATTTTTGAAGTGTCACAATATACAGCTGCAGTATCATTTATTAATGCGTGGCACCTTTTATCATTAAAATGCAATATTTGAGTTCCAGGAAATTGCCTAGGCTAAGATGATGTATTCAGGCTCAATCCTCTCCCTCAGTGGTTAGACAGTCACAGGATAAGAAGTTGCACCAGGGGGGGTTTCTGTGTTACACATTTGTGAACACAGTCAAGAACTGTATAGGCATCAGAAATGTAATTATTGTGTCATCTCTGAGACAGTATTTCAGTCTAGTCAGTACACGTTGACTCAAGATGATGCTTAAACAAAGATGGCATTGCCCAGGGCCGGATCTAAGGGGGTGTTGGGGAGGGCTGTGCTCCCCAGATTTTATTTTGCGTCCCCCAGGTTTCTGAAAGTGCATCCACTGGTCCATAAGCTAGTCTGATGGGGGAAATAATGTAAGGAGGCGCTCTGATTGGGACAATCCATGTAAGGGGGCACTGTGGTGGGAAACCTTGATGTAAGGCGACGCTCTGATGGGGATAATTGGTCATATGTAAGGCAGCATTCTGAGGGGGATAGCTGATATAGGGGGGCACTCTGATGGGAACAGTTGATGTAAGGGGGGACTGATAGAGACACCTGATGTAAGTGAGCACTCTGATGGGAACCCTGATATAAGTGGTCATTCTGATTGGACCCTAATGTAAGGGGGAATTCTAATGGGGACCCTGATATAAGGGAGCACACTGATGGGAACCCTGATGTAAGGGGGCAATCTGATGGGGGTCCAGGTGTAAGAGGGGAACTCTGATGGGGACTCTGATGTAAGGGACACTCTGGTGGGAACCCTGATGTAAGGGGGCATTCTGATGGGGACCCTGATGTAAGGGGGCATTCTGATGGGGACCCTGATGTAAGGGGCCAATCTGATGTAAGAGGGAATCTCTGAAAGGGACACTGATGTAAGGGGCACTCTGGTGGGATGCCTGATGTAGAGGGGAACTTTGATACGGACACCTGATATAAGAGGGCATAGGTTCTGTTTATTCACCCTAATTTAATGAAACCCTAAAACATACTAGTGCGTCCTAGGTTGTGACACTGTGTGACAGATTGTCAGTAACTCACACACAGTTTTGACATTGTGCCCTCTGACTTTTTCTACTGCACCCCCAGGTCAGATAGGCTAGATCCTACCCTGGTATTGTCTGCCTTGAGAGAAAAGCAGATGAAAGTATTGCCACATGGAGTACTGTAATTAAGGATACGCTAACAATTGGGCCAAACTCAGTTGGTCCAAACCCATGAGAAACTGTCACATGACAGCAGGCCACAGTCCCAGTTGGCAGTGCCCTTTGCCACATGGCCATATTAGGTCAATGATGTTACCAGCTGTAAGGTGGGGAATTCCATGGCTACAGCTGATTGGAATGGTAACCTGTTACCAAGTGGCAGTTTTCCATGGGTCCCCTCACTGCTCATCTGTAACTGTGATCTCTCTAAAAGGTAAATATCTGTACATGTTAACATGTGTGGATTTGGATGTGAAAAATGTATCTGAGTCTAAGTCCCCTCTAATAGTTTAAAGTATACTGTATTTGAACTCTCTACCTTGTAAAACAACCCATTCAGTTTAAAATAGAAATGAAAAATGAAACATTTGTACATATACAGTATGTAAGTGGGTTGAAAATAGCCAGTTAGGCGCTGTCCTGGATGGGAAGGTAGGGGTTAATGCTTTGCTGGTTCTTTCTGGTTCTTTGGTCTTTTAGCAAGTTTTTCTCTGGGTCTGACCCACTGATCCTGTGATATATAAGAGGGGCAATGGTCTGGAGCAAGGGGATTCCCCCTAGGAGAGGTCCAGGGAACATGGGGGCCGGAGAGCCCCCAAGAGAAGGTGCGCCTTATAGAAGAGAGAGATACAGTGCCCATAAGGGAGTGAACAACACCCACGAGGAGCAGAAGGATGTTGCTCATTACTACCTGGATGTAAAGTCATCAGAACTTGGGGTCCACCTTAAAGACACCAGCTGCTGGAGCATGCCTCTGATGGACTCTGTAATTACATGGACTCTACCTGTGCAGGTATGCAGGGGCAGCATATAGCCCGTAATTAGGGATAGGGAAGTAGAAAAGAATTATGTCTCTGAATGTCAGACTTTGTAATGCCTTTTGCACTTTTTCAAGTAAAGTTTTAAAACCTTGTTCCTGCCTGGTCTGAAGTTGCTAAAGGGATGTAATGCAAGTAACCGGCACCATTCCATGGTTTAGGTCACTAAGGTACAGTACTTAGGGTAAGAAGACATCAGTATGAAAGCAATGCAGTATGAAGACAGGGTAACAAAAGTCTAGCAAGCAGCCTGTCGGTAGCATGTACCTGTTATAGGTGAAGTGGCCTCTAGCAGTTAGGGATATGTTGTCGGCACTCCTTCCACCAGCGGTCTGTCTCCCAGAGCAATGGCAGCAGATTCACACCGCAGAGGATCCCCACCCTGTACAGAGGTACAGAATTCAAGAGTTAAGTACACATATGGAGCTCTCGTAGGGTGCATGGTGGAGCCCACTCCACTACTGGGAGATAAATAAACGCTGAACAGGTGGATATGGACAGGGCTCAGCGTGTCCCTCCTAAATGCAAGTTATAGAGAAGGTGTACATTGTCACGGGGGCCTGAGAGTTAACTGGAGAACAGTTGTAGTGCAAGTACACGGTGTATGTTCATCTCTAAAATCATAGGCCCACCTACTAACGTCTTCTTTTTTTTTGTTTCAAAATAATAAACATAATATACCTATACCTGGTTTTGCACAGAGCAGCCCAGATCCTCCTCTTCTCGGGTCCCTCTTTGGCGCCCCTGGTCCCTTCCTTCTGTTCAGTGCCCCCACAGCAAGCAGCTTGCTACGGGGGCACCTGGCCCCGCCCCCCCTCTTTCTTCATTTGCTTACTCACTTTGATTAACAGCAGTGGGAGCCAATGGCGCTTCGCTGCTGTCTCAGCTAATGAAGAGGGAGAGTCATGGACAGCCGAGTCTTTTGTGCAACATCACTGGATCTGAGGGGACTCAGATAAGTATTGGGGGGGGGGGGGCTGAGGAGGGCTGCTGCACACAGAAGGCTTTTTATCTTAATGCATAGCATGCATTAAGATAAAAATCTTCTGCCTTTACAACCACTTTAAGGTTGAGTATTTCATGGCAGCCTCAGCCTAGTCCCGGGGCATTGATAAAAATGGCACAAGAGTAAAGGTGCCCCATGTGGAGTAAATTAACCTGTCACAGGTGCCTAGCGTAGCCCAGAAGAATTCATACTGGGGTAGGCCTCTAATGTGACCCTCGTTTGGTGCCAAACAAGGAAGGAAACATGGAGGATGTGATGAACACCCTACCCCCCTTCCAACAAATATATATATAATATATATATAATATATATTTATATATATATATATATATATATATATATATATATATATATATATATATATATATATATATATATTTACATTTATATATATATATATATATATATATATATATATATATATATTTTTTTTTTATTTTTTTTTTCAGTATAAGGGCCATACAGTACATAAGGGGTTTAGAGAGGTGGGGGTGGAGAAACAGCAGTACACTGATCTTCCCAGTAAATGGCTGTGTGGGGTGGCGGGCGTGTCAGCACACATATGATTATTGGAAGACAGGCAGGCTGTTCTTCCAGTGCAGCCAGAAAACTGACCAGACTCTGAGATGGATGTGCTTCCATGCTTAGCGTGGTCACTTTGAAATAGAAAAGCAGGGGGACTGTCAGGAACCCCAGATATTTCACACAAAGGAAGCAATACACAGAGAACAGGACACTTTTCCACACGAGTACATGGTACAACAGACACATATCAGGAATATAAAATGTTGGGGTAACATATTCCTTATGTACCAAACGACTCAAAAATGATCTGATTACCGCTGGTCCCAATCAAAGTGCTGTTACTTTTAGCTTAGCAATGTGCAAACTTTAGGGACCGCAAGAAAATAGGTCCAGGCGTGTCTAATAAGAATAAAAAATCTGAGCACTATGTATTCATATTGGGTTTTGCATATATATATATGAAGTTTCAGGAAGGCAGATGGACCAGATATTGCTTTAAAATAGTAATAGAGTGTCCATATGCTTAAACATTTTATTTTTGGTACAGCATGTTAAAGTGAGCTGACAGTTGTTTGTCAGTAATCATGTTTCCGTACATCTGATCATAATTATATGTTTCTTTGCAAAATATTATCACTTTCAAAGCAAATAAAAATAGCTCCACCACGCTGAATTTAAGGGTATTAAAACCCAAACATTGGACTTGTCTTGCTTGGTCCATCTTGGTTTATTAACGTGATATTAAAGTATATGTTACCCTAAATATGTATTTTTCTCTATGTGAGTGCTCACATATGTGTAGTTTATAAACCATAGTCTCTATCATTTTCATGTACTTCCTCTATCTGAAGTACCTGGTTGCACCTGCCAGTCACTCTTGTTCCTTCCACAGAAGCTGGTCAGTTTTCTTCCTTTGGCTGGCCTTTCAGAGGTACAGGACGCTGTGCAGACACACATCATACCTCTATTGGGTAGATTGTTCAGCCACCACACCCCCTCCCAATCACAGCCTGCCTTTGGCACACACCCCTCTCACTTCCTGTTTTGGCTATGGGACAGGAATGAAAGGGAAATCTCCCCAATGGGACATAAATGGCCCTTACTCTATTTAAAAAAAAAAAAAAAAAAACAGTTTTGTGTGCAGTTCTACATTAAAGTAAAACTACATGCAAACCTTTTTTCTTTTCATCTTGTATAGAGTAAAGGAGGATATTAAAATTCTCAAGGAGGAGAAGGATCTGGGGGTTTTGGTAGATCATAAGCTCAATAATAGCATACAATGCCAAGCTGAGGTTTCCAAAGTGAGCAAAATCCTTTCTTGTATTAGGAGAGTTATGGACTCCAGAGAAAGAGATATCATTTTGCCCCCTGTACACATTATTAGTAAGATCTCATCTGGAATATGCAGTTCAGTTTTGGGCTCCAGTTCTCAAAAAAGGATATCGGGGAACTGGAGAAAGTGCAGAGAAGGGCAACCAAACTGATAAGAAACATGGAGGAGCTCAGCTATGAGGAAAGATTAGAGGAACTGAATTTATTCACTCTTGAGAAGAGGAGATTAAGAAGGGATATGATCACCATGTACAAATACATAAGAGGTCCATATAGTGAACGTGGTGTTGAATTATTTACTTTAAGGTCATCACTGAGGACAAGGGGGCACTCTTCACGTCTAGAGGAAAAGAGATTTCATCTCTAAATACGGAAAGGTTTCTTCACAGCAAGAGCTGTGAAAATATGGAATAGACTCCCTCCAGAGGTGGTTCTGTCCAGCTCAGTAGATTGCTTTAAGAAAGGCCTGGATTCTTTCCTAAATGTACATAATATAACTGGGTACTAACATTTATAGGTAAAGTTGATCCAGGGAATTTGCGATTGCCTCTCGGGGGATCAGGAAGGAATTTTTTCCGGCGCTGGAGAAAATTGCATTATGCTTTGCTGGGGTTTTTTGCCTTCCTCTGGATCAACTGTGGGTATAGGTTTGTGTATATGGGATTGTTTTATTATTATTATTATTATTTTTTTGGTTAAACTCGTGTCTTTTTTCAACCCGACTAACTATGTAACTATGCAAATCCCTTTCAGTTTTATTTTTTTTGCCATCTGTGTCCCACTGGGGAGATTTCCCTTTACTTCCTGTCTCATAGCAAAAGCAGGAAGTGAGAGGAAGCAGGGTTGACCTCTGTCAACATTTCTTCGTCTCTTCATGTCCTTTATGAGCATGGTATGCACTTCCTAAAAGTGAGTGTTCCATTGTTACTCTTTTTAAAAAAATGCAATTTTTAAACGATATCACACTATGTGGAACCTTTCTTTGATTTTTGGTTTCAACGTGTGAGCAAAGGATATCCTCTGGCTTTTGCTCCTTCCATTTTGAGCCTCATTGTGCCGGTACGTTGTGGATTTGATGTTAACCAACACTGTTTAAACATCTGTCCAGGATTTCTGATGGTTTTCCATATACGGTGTTTATCGCCATAAGCCTGTTTGACTTAAGAGGTATAAGCCCCTTTAAGTCCATTACTTCCGGTAAGCCTTTATACAATTGGTGGTGGTGTCTTCCACAAGCTTCTCTTCATAGAGGTTTCTCTCTCCATAGAGCTTCTTCACATTGATGTCACTTGCCTTATCGATGTTTCTGAGATGTCCATTTTTCTGCTATTATTCACTGATACCAGGACCTTTTCAATTTCATTATTCATCATTTTTTCACTTGGTGGACGATATTTTATATTCTATATACTTTTTATTATAAACTTTTTCACGTGGTGGACTATATTTATATATTTATTGTGTGTTTAAACTGATCACAATATATTAGGGCTGTTACTGGTTAAAATTTTCGTGTTCGATTAATCGTTTTTTTTTTTAATCGATTAATCAACTAATTTCGATTTATTATAACGCACATACAGATCCAACTACTTTTACGTGATCTCCTTGCATTGCAACTCTGCATTAGTCAGTGGTAAATGTGGTATACACTATATACAATCACCCGACACTAGTTAGTTTCCACAATCCATGACTTAACTTCACAGTTCACACAAATACGTTTTAAATTCAAACTGTAGCACTGACGTAAGTCATTTTTTTTTTATTAAACTTTAAGAAAAACGTAGAAAGTTAGTTTAACTTTAATTATAAAACTTATTTAGTATATTGACTGTCAAATTTGGTTATCAATTTTGCCTACACTTAGCTCACTGAATGAGCCCAGTTAACCACATCCATATTTACCATCACTGTCCAGGCTGTCCGGTGACGTCACGGACATCGACGTCACCAGACTCCTCCCCCTTTCTCTTCGTTAGCAGACGGAGGCACTTGGGGAAGGGGGGAGGAGTCCTGTGACGTCAATGTCCACGCGTGAGTGCCGCCCGCGTCACGAGTGGAACCCGATGCGCGTGCCCGGCGGCCGCGATGTCCGCCGGGCACCCGCGATTGCCCGTTAACACAGCAGGACTGTGGATCTGTGTGTGTAAACACACAGATCCACGTTCTGTCAGAGGAGAGGAGACCGATGGTGTGTTCTCAGTACAGAGGAACATCGATCGATCTCCTACCCTTGTGAGTCCCCTCCCCCTACAGTTAGAATCACTCCCTAGGAAACATAATTAACCCCTTGATCGCCCCCCTAGTGTTAACCCCTTCCCTGCCAGTCACAATTATACAGTAATCAGTGCAATTTTATAGCACGGATCGCTGTATAAATGTGAATGGTCCCAAAAATGTGACAAAAGTGTCTGATCTGTCCGCCGCAATATCGCAGTCACGATAAAAATCGCTGATCGCCGACATTACTAGTAAAAAAAAAAAATAATAATAATAAAAATGCTATAAATCTATCCCCTATTTTGTAGACGCTATAACTTTTGCGCAAACCAATCAATATACACTTATTGCGATTTTTTTTTTTACCAAAAATATGTAGAAGAATACATATCGGCCTAAACTGAGGAAAAAATTTGTTTAAAAAAAAAAAAATTTGGATGTTTATTATAGCAAAAATTAAAAAATATTGGGGGTTATTTACAAAAGGCAAATCCACTTTGCACTGCAAGTGCACTTGGAAGTGCAGTAGCTGTAAATCTAAGGGGTAGATCTGAAATGAGTGGAAGCTCTGCTGATTTTATCATCCAATCATGTGCAAGCTAAAATGCTGTTTTTTATTTTCCTTGCATGTCCCCCTCGGGTCTACAGCAACTTTAATTTCAAGTACACTTGCAGTGCAAAGTGGATTTTTCTTTAGTAAATAACCCCCATTGTGTTTTTTTTTTCAAACTTGTCACTCTTCTTTTGTTTATAGCGCAAAAAATAAAAACCGCAGAGGTGATCAAATACCACCAAAAGAAAGCTCTATTTGTGGCGAAAAAATGATAACAATTTCATCTGGGTACAGTGTTGCATGACCGCGCAATTGTTATTCAAAGTACGACAGCGCTGAAAGCTGAAAAATGGCCTGGGCAGGAAGGGGGTGAAAGTGCCCTGTATTGAGGTGGTTAAAGTGGTTGTAAAGCCTAAACATTTTTTACCTTAATGCATTACTTGCATTAAGGTAAAAAATGTTTAGATGTCAGCACCTAAACCCCCCCTTTTACTTACCTGAGCCCTCATTCCATCCAGTACCGTGCATGTCTGCAGGTCTTCACTCCTCTCATTTCTGGGTCTTGCTAGCTTTGCTGGGGCACCAGGAGCCATTGACTTCCAGTGCTGTCAATTGAAGCCAGTGACAAGGAAGCCAAGTGGGTGCGAGACATGCTGTCTGTGTCAATGGACGCTGCAGAGGGGCTCGGGTGAGGAGAGCACACACGAGTGCCCCCATGGGTAGCGCCTTCCCATGAGGGGCACTGGACAGAAGGGAGGGGCCAGGAGCGCTGGCAGGGGACCAGAATAGAGGAGGCTTGTGGCAGTTCTGTGCAATTTCATTGCACAAAGCAGGAAAGTATGGTCATGTTTGTTATTTTTTTATTTAAATGTACCTTTATGATCACTTTAAGGGAATCCCTTGGAGTCCCCCCAGCTCACCAGAACCAGTGTCCCCATTGGAAGATTTAAACAACAAGAAAACCCCCGTAATGGTGGACTTTTAAGACACATAAGAAAAATAGAAGTATTTTTAATACAAATATAATTTATTGAGTTTAAACAATAAAAACACAACAACGGTGTAACATCTACTATTTGGAATGCAAATCAAGCATTTTTACATCAATGTATATACAATATTAAGAAGTACTCTTGCACCCGATGCGTTTCGGAGTGTATGTACCTCCTTCCTCAAGGGTGGGTGTGAGCTAGAGACATTTCTATTCTAGAAAAATATATTGAGAAAAACAGGTATAAGCATTCAGGCACATATATGAGTGTAATAATTCCTAATGTAATTCCCATATTTCTTACACTTATGTTCTTATAATGTATTGCTGACTTGGCATTCCATATGACTCTAATTAAAAACAGCATTGGAAGATTTCCCCTCTATTACTATTCTGGGGACTTCTCAAAATTTGGGATCTTCTTTTACTTTTGATAATGACAAAGAACAGGACAACTGGAGAGATTGAATCCCCCTAAAAGGGGGCAGAGGTAATAATAAAAATAGGTATTCTAGTCCATCTCCATCCTGTCCAAAACTACAAAAAAAGTTTTGCCTTTAGCTGTTCTTTAAGTAGTAGTCACAAAGCATAATAATAAATAAGTAAAAAAAGTAATAATAAAAAAAAATTTAAATAGTAAAAGTAGTAGTAAAAAAGTAATAAAAGTAACAAAAAGTTAAAAAGAAACAGGTGAAATAAAAGCCAGTTATTTGTTTTCAAAGTACCATATAAAAAATAAAAACACCTTGAATCTGATTGGTTGCTTTGGGTAACAATTTTAATTTTCCTTTATTCGTATTTCACTATCCTCTTAGCTAAACTGCTCTAATTTTTATTTTTATTTTATGTTTTTTATTTAGTCTACCTAATAATAATTTCCTTAGGGTAAAGTAGTCTATGGAGCACCATAATTTACAAAGCAGCTGGAGCTGCAACTATCCCCAACTGCTGGATTTAAAGGCACAGTGTCCGGAAAACAGTGATGCCATTGTATCGGCATTTGATTTAATCTTTTGTGAACTGACACTCCGGAGCAACTGGAAGTAGAGCAGTGAGAGTTGATACTTTGTATATTACTAAAAGAAAGGTCTGTGAATCATGAGGCCGGGCAAAACAGACTGCACTGTTACTTTTCCTTTAAGTTAAAGAGAAAGTAGAATGCCCATGAATGTATTTTATGTTGTTTTTATAATTTTTTATAATTTAAATGAAAGCATAACATGTATCTGCTCATTTTCTGGGGCTCACCTGCCAAAATGCATATTTATATTTTAGCAATCAAACTTGTATTTTAGTTTCAATAGGTTTTTACTGAGACACATACAAGTAAGTTGACATAACAACTAAATAACAGCTCCAATGCCGCGTACACACGGTCTGACTTTCCGACGGGAAATGTTGGATGTGAGCTTGTTGTCAGAAAGTCCGACCGTGTCTATGCTCCATCGAACATGCTGTTGGAATTTCCGCACACATATGTTTGAGAGCAGGTTCTCAAATTTTCCGACAACAAAACTCGTCGGAAAGTCCGATCGTGTTTACACAAGTCCGTCGCACAAAAGTCCATGCATGCTCTGAATCAAGCAGAAGAGCTGCACTGGCTATTGAACTTAATTTTTCTTGGCTCGTCCGTACCTGTTTTATGTCACCGCGTTCTTGACGTTCGGAATTTCCAACAACATTTGTGTATGCAAGACAAGTTTGAGCCAACATCCTTCAGAAAAAAATCCACGGTTTTGTTGTCGGAATGTCCAATCGTGTGTATGCGGCATTATGCCCCGTACACACGATCAGATTTTCCGACAACAAATGTTGGATGTGAGCTTGTTGGAGGAAAGTCCGACCGTGTGTATGCTCCATCGAACAATTGTTGGCTAGCAGGTTCTCAAATTTTCCTCTGCAAATTTTTGTTGTCGGACTTTCTGATCGTGTGTACACAAGTCCGTCACACAAAAGTTCTTGCATGCTCGGAATCAAGTACGAGCTGGAAGCGGACGGTCTTGTAAAACTAGCGTTCGTAATGGAGATATCACATGACTATTTAACTTCCTTTTTTATCGGCTCGCCGTACGTCTTGTACGTCACTACATTCGTAATTGTTGGCTAACATTTGTGTGACCGTGTGTATGCAAGACAAGTTGGAGCCAACAACCTTCAAACAAAATTCCACGGTTTTGTTGTCGGAAAGTCAGATCGTGTGTATGGGGCACTTCCAAAATAGTAAGGGCAGGAGAAGAAGGAAAGGTAGGTGGAAGGAGGGAAGGAGGGATGAAGGAAGGTACTAAGGAAGAAAGTAAGAGGCCAGTGTGTTACTGTAAATACAGGAAGTGTCTACAGGAATGTCTGAAAAGAGACATTGGTCAGCATTCAGCAGGGCTCTATAGATATTGAAATGAGCCTAGGTTAGATAATTAGATGGCTAAGGTGAGGATTCCAAGGTGTAATGAGCTACGGTGAGCAAATTGTTATACACTAAGTTTTTATTGCGGTAGGGAACACCAGGCAAAACGTAACCAAGGGTCCCATTTATTAAGGAATTTATCTACTTAAAGGTGGGCTTTCGCAAACATGTACTCATATGTGGCATGTTCATTTGAAATGTGTATGGTTGTAGAGAGATCAGGGGCTGAGGGTTGTCTCCAGAGCCAAGCAATTGTCAGGCCTAGCTGCAATGAATATGTGTGTGAGCACCGTGTGGAACTCAAAAGGCCAAGGAATCCATGCCTATACCCAATAATGCCAGTTTGGGGTCGGGTGTCATAACTATGTTTATAACGGAAGATGCTATGGAAACACATCGGACCAGAAGGATTTGAGGACAGGGCAGTGCTACCATGTGTGGGCCATTGAGCCTGTTAAGTCACAGTTTCTCCAGCATAGAGAAAATTGTTCTGGGAAAAAGTTATGCCCCGTACACATGATCGGGATTTTGGTAGGGAAAAAGATGTGATGGCTTTTCTGACGGGATTCCGCTCAAGCTTGCCTTGCATACACACGGTCACACAAAAGTTCACTGAACTTTTGACCGTTAAGAACGCGGTGAGGTACAACACTACGATGAGCTGAAAAAAATGAAGTTCAATGCTTCTGAGCATGCGTCGAATTGTTTCCGAGCATGCGTAGGAATTTTGCACGTCGGAATTGCTACAGATAGTCGCATTTTCGGATAGGAACTTTTTCCGACCGAAAAATTGAGAACATGCTCTCAATCTTTTGCTGGCTGGAATTCGGCCAGCAAAAGTCTGATGGAGCATACACACAGTCGCATTTTCTGACCAAAAGCTCTCATCTGTCTTTTGCTGGCCGAATTTCCGATCGTGTGTACCCAGCATTAGAGAGCCTATCAGGCGTGTAGTACCATTTGTGGAGGATTTTTTGTGATGCTTCCCAGTGGGAAATACAACGGGAATGATTGAGTGTCAATCGTGTAGCAAAAAAAAAACACTGTTGTGGAGTAGCTATAAATTGGAGGGTGGATTCCCATGAGGTCATTGATGCCGTTTTGCTGTTGGAGGGTGGCACAGTGAGCAGACGGTAGAAATGTTAGAGTCATACACAGTGGGAGGAAGGAGAGTCCAGTAGTTTCAGAAGTTCTGCCAGAAAGGGAGACTATTGAAAGACCAAACTATGTAAGGCATGTCTTACTTGTACTTACATGTATTTTATAGGGATGAAATCATTATTTTTTAATCTTGAAAATCTAGAAGGTGACCCCTTGGTATATTAATCGGTAATGAGTTTTACTTATATAACTTTTTGGAATTTTTGTTGTGTTCTCCACTGTATTTCTTGATAACTGAATAGCAGGTGCTACTTTTTTTAGAGATTAAATGGGTTGTAAATCCTCGTGTTTTTTCACCTTAATGCATCCTATGCATTAAGGTGAAAAAACACCTGGCAGTGACGAGCCCCCCCAGCCCCCCGTTGTACTTACCCGAGCCCTGGAATTTCACCCGGTGGAGATGCGCTTTTCCTCTGCCCGGGGGGTTCTTGGCTCTTGATTGGATAGATTGATAGCAGCGCAGCCATTGGCTCCCACTGCTGTCAATTAAATCCAATGACGCTGGCGCCGGGGGCAGGGCCAAGCCGGGCATTCGCGTCTATGGTTGCCGAATGCTGGACTCGGGAGCGCGCCCGCAAGGTAACCCCCGGGGAGAGTGCTTCTACTAGGGGCTTATCTGATGTGGGGAGGAGCCGCGAGAGTCGCCGAGGGACCCCAGAAGAGGGTGTTCGGGGCCACTCTGTGCAAAACAAGCTGCACAGTGGAGGTAAGTATATTTTGTTATTTGAAAAAATAAAACTTGAACCTCATCTCACCACTGGACAATGATGTCCCTGTACTCCAATGGCCTCCACAGTCACCAGATCTTATCCAATAGAGCACCTTTGGGATGTGGTGGAAACGGAGATTCACATCATGGATGTGCAGCCGACAAATCTACAGCAACTGTGTGATGCTATCATATCAATATGGACCAAAATCTCTGAGGAATGTTTCCAACACCTTGTTGAATCTATGCCATGAAGAATGAAGGCAGTTCTGAAGGCAAAAGGGGATCCAACCCGGTACTAGAAAGGTGGACCTTATAAAGTGGCCGGTGAGTGTATATTACCTGTACAGAGAGCAGAGCCGTGGGAGGGGCCCAGCAGGCCACACCCAATACAGGCTGCCTGCAGAAAACTACAGGAGTGGGCGGAGACAAGACCGGTCACCCGACACTAGGAGAGAGAGCAGCAGTGAGCGGTCTTTATCACAGAAAGGTAAAGTCTCACACTGGATTACTGCACAGATCTGGGAGTAATACACCAAGATTCAACCAAAAATTCACATGATGAATGTATTTAGACAATATTTTCTTATCCCGGAGTAAAACTTTAACATTTGTTGCAGTCCATAAAATATGATTTTGCAAGCAAGAGTGGGTCTCTGTTCTACTGCTAATCCTAAATTATTATCATTATTATTATACAGGATATAAATCAGAATGGAAGGGGTAAATCTTTTACTTGTGTGAGTGTTTATTAGGTCTGATCTATCTGCAATGTAAATCACTCATTAGAATTGTGTTCTAACTACTGTTGTAATGACGGGGTTAGCACTTTACTGTTAATGAACAGCTGTTAAAATCAACATCATAGTCCTCTATGCTACTCCAAGGTCCCTGACTACTCAGTTACAAACGGAAAATATATTCTTGCCCTGGTTATAATTACTGTAGATTCCACTCCATACTGTATGGAGCATCTCATTACTGTAATATATGCAGAGGAGCAAAACATTTACAAATATTTTATGTGACAGATTTGATCCAACATAATGAGCCTTTAAAACATGTCAAGGTGGAACTATTTCTCCTAGACATACTACAGCAGGTAGAGGTCCTCCATGGCATGTCTATCTTTTAGGGTTAAACGATAACAACTGAAAAGAGCAGTCTTTGGGATTGATTTACTAAAGGCAAGTAGACTGTTCACTTTGCAAGAGAACTTGCACTTTGCAATGATCTTCACTAGCTCCTGGGTTCATTCTCGAACAGATGCATTGCAAATACAGGAGGTATGTTTTGATACCAAGATCTGGAGGTAGTTCTTCGTCTTCGCTTGGGACCTGGATGTCTTTACAGATCCATCACCAGGATTCCTTATCTGACTATCTGATGAGCCTTGTTTGACCTTTGGGTCATTTTTGGAGGTGAGCAGACAATTCATAAATATAACAGTCGATGTTTTGGATTGATGTGCTGTCTGTTTTTTCTTCAAGTCACCCCTATGAGATTTTAATCTTTATATGAACTGACTCCTACCATTGAGCTTTAGTTGGACTTTTATTTACTTTATCTATTTGTATGTTTTTGAAAACTTATCTAGTTCATATTTTAAGTATATTAATTTATGGCACATTATTGAATAAGCGCACCACTCTTATTTCTTCTTTTTACATTTGATTACGCAGTGTTTTTCGGCTACACTACTAAGTGGTTGAAGCAAATTCACGGTCACTATACATTTATTATATATATTTTTTCTTTTTTTTGAGTTTATTTTGATTACAGTTGTGATCATAAGTTTACATACCCTAGCAGAATTTATGATTTGTTGGCCATTTTTCAGAGAATATGAATGATAACACAACAACTTTTCTTTCACTCATGGTTAGCGTTTGGCTGAAGCTATTTATTATCAATCAACTGTGGTTTTTTTTTTTTTTTTAAATCATAATGACAACAGAAACTACCCAAATGACCCTGATCAAAAGTTTACATACCCTGGTGATTTTGGCCTGATAACATGCACACAAATGACATAAAGGGGTTTGAATGGCTATTAAAGGTAACCATCCTCACCTGTGATCTGTTTGCTTGTAATTAGTGTATGTGTATAAAAGGTCAATGAGTTTCTGGACTCCTGACAGACCCTTGCATCTTTCATCCAGTGCTACACTGACGTTTCTGGATTCTGAGTCATGGGAAAGCAAAAGAAAGGATCTGCGGGAAAAGGTAGTTGAACAGGAAAAGGATATAAAAAGATATCCAAGAAATTGAGAATGCCAATCAGCAGTGTTCAAACTCTAATCAAGAAGTGGAAAATGAGGGGTTCTGTTGAAACCAAACCACGGTCAGGTAGACCAACTAAAATTTCAGCCACAACTGCCAGGAAAATTGTCTGGGATGCAAATAAAAACCCACAAATAACTTCAGGTGAAATACAGGACTCTCTGATAACATGTGGTGTGGCTGTTTCAAGATGCACAATTGGGAGGTACTTGAAGAAAGATGGGCTCCATGGTTGAGTTGCCAGAAGAAAGCCATTATTACGCAAATGCCACAAACTATCCCACTTACAATACGCAAAACAGCACAGAGACAAGACTCAAACCTTCTGGCACAAAGTCATTTGGAGTGATAAGACCAAAATTGAGCTTTTTGGTCACAACCATAAAAGCTACATTTGGAGAGGAGTCAACAAGGCCAATGATGAAAGGTACACCATTCCTACTGTGAAACACAGAGGTGGATTGCTGATGTTTTGGGAATGTGTGAGTGCCACAAAAATGTTTGTTGGCAGGATTAAAACAGGCGGTATAAAGGCTTCACATTGATATCTTATATGTCTTGCATGTCGAAAGCCTCAGAAACGCAATCTGAACGTGGATCGAGCTCCAGAGTAAAGGAAGATTATGTCTAAATCTTCTATTAGTGTTTTAAAGTTATTGTAAAAGTTCAAGTTTTTATTTTTATTAAATAACAAACATATCATACTTACCTCCACTGTGCAGCTCGTTTTGCACAGAGTGGCCCCCGAGCACCCTCTTCTGGGGTCCCTCTGCGACTCTCGCGGCTCCTCCCCGCATCAGATAACCCCCTAGTAGAAGCGCTCTCCCAGGGCGGGTTACCTTGCGGGAGCGCTCCCGAGTCCGGCATTCGGCGTCCATAGACACGAATGCCGGACTTGGCCCCGCCCCCCAGCGCCTGCATCATTAGATTTGATTGACAGCAGCAGAAGCCAATGGCTGCACTGCTATCAATCTATCCAGTCAAGAGCAGAGAACCCCGGGCAGAGGAAAAGCGCATCTCCGCCGGGTGAAATTCCAGGGCTCAGGTAAGTAAAACGGGGGGGCTGGGGGGGCTCGTCACTGCCAGGTGTTTTTTCACCTTAATGCATAGGGTGCATTAAGGTGAAAAAACACGAGGGTTTACAACCCCTTTAATCTCTAAAAAAAGTAGCCCCTGCTTTTCAGTTATCAAGAAATACAGTGGAGAACACACAAGAATTCCAAAAAGTTATATAAGTAAAACTCATTATCGATTAATACACCAAGGGGTCACCTTTTAGATTTTCAAGATTGAAAAAAAAATGGCTGTCCACCAATATTTACCATCCAACCTGACAGAACTGGAGAGGATCTGCAAGGAGGAATGGCAGAAGATCCCCAAATCCAGGTGTGAAAAACTTGTTGCATCTTTCCCAAAAAGACTCATAGCTGTATTAGATCAAAAGGGTGCTTCTACTAAATACTGAGCAAAGGGTCTGAATACTTAGGACCATGTGATATTTCAATTTTTCTTTTTTAATAAATCTGCAAAAATGTCAACAATTCTGTGTTTTTCTCTCAATATGGGGTGCTGTGTTAATGAGGAAAAAAATGAACTTAAATGATTTTAGCAAATGGCTGCAATATAACAAAGAGTGAAAAATTTAAGGGGGTCTGAATACTTTCTGCCCCCACTGTATGTGCAGTGGTCATTATGAATTATGCAATATCTAATCATGATAATTCCAAATTAACTCATATTATCCTATCACTTAACTATCAGGACCTGGATCTGCAACCTCTGTGATGTCTGGCTGTAGCACTTCTTGCTGCGCCACCTGAGATGCTCCTCCCATGAACTTCTTGAACTTCCATAAATTTCCTGATTTAAGCCATGTCTCTGCACTTCCTGTTTGCAAGATTATTGTGCTCTCTCACTTCTGCTTGGTCCCAATCGGCAACCACTTGTTATGACCTTTGGCTTGTTTGCTGACTACATTTCTGCTTGATCCCAACCTGCTATATCTGCTACTGGACCCTGGCTTGCTCACTTCCTGATGGGACGATCCTGAGGACCACGTCCTGGTACTAACATGCAGCAAAACCCATCTCCCCCTTCAGAAGCTCTGGTGAATACTAGCGGTTAGTGCTTAGATCCCACACATAGGGTGGGACCAGTGTGACCTGCTTGTGAGAAGAAAAAGGGAAAAAGAAATCTGTCCAAATGTAGTGGGGGTAGGGGGAGGTAGAAAAGTGGAACTCCCCCTTTTGGGTGATGTTCCTCTTTAACTACTTCAGCCCCAGAAGGATTTACTCCCTTAATGACCAGAGCATTTTTTGCGATACGGCACTTCGTTGATTTAACTGACAATTGCATGGTCGTGCGACGCTGTACCCACACAAATTAGAGGTCCTTTTTTTCCATAAATAAAGCTTTCTTTTTGTGGTATTTGATCACGTCTGCGGTTTTTATTTTTTGCACTATATACAAAAAAAGACCAACAATTGTGAAAAAAACAATATTTTTTACTTTTTGCTATAATAAATATCCCCTTCCCCCCCCCAAAAAAAAAAAACTAATTTCTTTATCAGTTTAGGCCAATATGTATCCTTCTACATATTTTTGGTAAAAAAATCGCAATAAATGTATATTGATTGGTTTGCGCAAAAGTTATAGCATCTACAAGATAGGGGATAGATTTATGACATTTTTATTTTAATTTTATTTTTTTACTAGTAATGGCGGTGATCAGCTATTTTCAGTGGGACTACGACATTGCGGCAGACAGATCAGATACTTTTGACACTTTTTTGGGGACCAGTGACATTATTACAGTGATCAGAGCTAAAAATAGCCACTGATTACTGCATAAATGACACTGGCAGGGAAGGGGGTAACACTAGGGGGCGATCAAGGGGTTAAGTGTTCCCTAGGGAAGTGGTACTAACTGTGGGGGGAGTGGACTGACTGGAGGAGGAGAGAGATCACTGTTCCTGATCACTAGGAAGAGCAGATCTCTCTCTACTCCCCTGTCAGAACAGGATCTGTTTGTTTACATTGACAAATCCACGTTTTGGCTCTCTGTGGATCGATAGCGGGTGGCTAATGGACACTGCGGCCGCCAGCCATGCACATCAGCTCAGCGTGCATCTGCTGTAGCCATTAACTACATCAATACCGGGCTATAGTCATATGATGTGAGTACCCGAGTACCTAAGTACCTGTCACAGTTCATCTAAGTACACAAGTACCTGAGCACCTGTCACAGCCCATCTCAGTTTCTGTCACAGTCCATCTGAGTACCTGTCACAGCCCATCTGAGTACTTGAATACCTGTCACCGCCCATCTGAGTACCTGTCACTGCCGATCAGAGTACCCGAGTACCAGTCACCAGCCCATCAGAGTACCCGAGTACCTATCTGTAGCCCATCAGAGTACCCGAGTACCCATTAACCAGGCCATCAGAGTAACCGAGTACCTATCTGCAGCCCATGCCTCATATAATATATGTTGGGGTGTTTGCTTTCCAAAATGGAGGACCTTCAAAAGTGTGATAGGTAGGAATGAAATGAGATGTGTAATTTATGCTCCTAGAACGCCTGAAGGTACTACTTCAATGTTGGGCCTCTATATGTGGGCTGGCTGTGTAAAAATCTCACACATGTGGTATCGCCATGCTCAGGAGGAGTAGCAGAATGTGTTTTGGGGTGTAATTTTTGCTATATACATGCTGTGTGTTAGAAATATCTTATAAATTGACAACTTTGTGTACAAAAAATACATTTTCATTTTCTTTCCACGTTTTCTGAAGACTTGTATAAAAAAATTAACCATTCAAAAGACTCATTATGCCTCATAGATTATACGTTGGGGTGTTTGTTTTCCAAAATGGGGTCATTTTGCGGGTAATTCCATTGTCCTGGTGCACCAAGGCCTTTAAAATGTAATAGGTCGTTAGGAAATTAGAGGTGTAATTTATGCTCCTAGAATGCCTGATGGTGCTCCCTGCATGTTGGGCCTTTGTATGTGGCCAGACTGTGTAAAAGTCTCACACATGTGGTATCGCCATACTCAGGAGGAGTAGCAGAATGTGCTTTGGGGTGTCATTTTTGCTATATACATGCTTTGAGTTAGAAATATCTTATAAACTGACCACTTTGTGTAAAAAAAAAAAAAATAAGTTTTAATTTTCTTTCTACGTTTTCCGAAGACTTGTGGAAAAAATGAACCATTCAAAAGACTCATTATGCCTCATATAATAGACGTCGGGGTGTTTGCTTTCAAAAATTGGGTCATTTTGTGGGTAATTCCACTGTCCTGGTGCTCCAGGGCCTTCACAAACGTAATAGGTCGTTAGAAAATTAGAGGTGTAATTTATGCTCCTAGAACCCCTGATGGTGCTCCCTGCATGTTGGACCTCTCTGTGTGGCCAGGCTGTGTAAAAGTCACACACATGTGGTATTGCCATACTCAGAAGGAGTAGCAGAATATATTTTGGGGTGTAATTGAAAGTGTGCATATGCTGTGTGTGAGAAATAACTTGTTATTATGACAATTTTGTGAAAAAAAAAATATTCATTTTCCTAAGAATTGTGGGAAAAAATTACAACTTCAAAAAACTCACCATGCCTCTTACTAAATACCCTTGCCTGTCTACTTTTCAAAAAGGGGTAATTTGGGGGGTATTTGTACTTTCGTGACATTTCAGGGCCTCAAGAAATTAGATAGGCTGTCAGTGCATCAGGTGTAATCAGGTGTGATGAATTTTCAATGATTTGCACCATAGCTTGTAGACTCTCTAACTTTCACAGAGATAAGATATTATCCACTAATTTGGGTTATTTTTATCAAAGAGATGTAGCAGTATAAATTTTGCCCCAAATTTATGAATAAAAATTACTTATTTGTAAAATTTTATCATAGAAACAAAAAAAAAGTGTTTTTTTTTTCAAAATTTTCACTCTTTTTTCACTTATGTCGCAAAAAATAAAAAACCCACTGGTGATTAAATACCACCAAAAGAAAGCTCTATTTGTATGAAAAAAATGATAAAAATGTTGTTTGGGTACAGTGTTGCATGACTGAGTAATTGGCATTCAAAGTGTGAGAGCGCTGAAAGCTAAAAATTGGTCTGGGCAGGAAGGGTGTATAAATGCCTTGTATTGAAGTTGTTAAAGGGACCGCCATACCGGTACGATCATTTGCTCAGCTGGGCCAACCTGCCACAGAATAACTGCGGCGGCTGGTCGGCAAGCAGTTAAACAAAAGGGAACTATGATGAATATGACATAAAAAAACAACCAATAGGATCCTTTTCTTGTGAGATATAGGCATCCTCAAGTATTTTTTTTTCTACTTCCAGCACGAGTCTAACTAGTTTGTGCCAAAAGGGTTCCTGTAGTACCTGTGCCAAAATAATTCCTGCAGCATCTCTGTCTCAGTTTGTTTGTTATCAATTTGAAGAGCTCAGTATAAAAGAGATAAAATTTAGGAGAAAAAAGAATGCACATAATACAAAATGTATCTAATTTTCAGCATACGTGTGCATCTTACCCCTGATGTTTGGCAAAGAAGCCATGAAATGCGTCAGGTTGTCAACTGAGGGTGCCCAGTTTAGTCTATACTAATCATGAATCTCAACGACATTATTATTTTTTATCTGTTATCCATTAGAATATATGTACTTTTATTATGCAATGCTTATTGATTCATTAATTTACCTGTAATAGAGGTAATAATCATGTCCATTGATTGTTTGTAATAAATCTGTCATTATTATGAATTATGTGAATTTGATATGCTAATTTTTGCATTATATATTATATTATTCTGTGATCATGCTCTTATAAACATCATGGACCACCCTTAGGGGTAAATGATATTAAATTATAATCAATTATACTTATATTTTATTCATATCAATTGATCACAATGACAGGCTCCATGTAAAGTCCCACGTCCATTTCCTATCTCCTTTACAATATATTTAGGGATGGGAGCTTGCCATTGTTCTTTAAAGTTGCGAAGGGTCACACTCTATTTTATTTGTCTTACAAATTGATTTATTAGTTTGTGCTAAAAACACCAAGTTTCAGGGGTCAGATTATCTTGATGCAGATACTCCTGGCCAGTAACTCTCCTGGTCCAGCAAATAGCTTCCCTACATAGATATTCACAGGAAAGCTCAACTTTGACTCAATTCAAGTTTTTAATTAACTGAAGCCCCAATGAGGGAGGAGTTTTTTCTGAACCCCAAAACACGTTGGCTTTTTTTTTAGCATAGACTAATAAATTAATTTGGACTCTTTTATCCTTTGGTCTAGCACTCCTTCCATTGTTGCATGTTTTTATTTTCTTATATTCCCTGTTGTCAAAATAGAAACAATGAATTGCGCTTTGAAGATGAATTGTACATATCAAGGGTACTAGGGTAAGAATAAAAAGCAGGGGGGATGAGGGGCAGCCTTGTCTCTTACTTTTTTTTTTTCAGTAACCTGTTGGGGTACCTACTTGAAGGTAGCCTTGACTGTTTTTGAGCAGCCTAACCTAAACTTTCCAAATGTTTTGTCCTCTGGTTAATTTGTTAATTTCATATCAAAGTCCCAGCAGCTCTTGGATTCTTTTTCTTCACGGGCAACAACTTGACAGTGAAAAGTACACTTACCTTCTCTTATGATGTTGCTCCATTTCTGGTCGCACCATTGAGACCTTATTCAATTGCTGCCGCAAGACTGTGGTGTCCATTAGGGAAAAAGGCTCTTCTTCTTTTTGCAGGTAAATGATAAATTCCCAGCAGAAGCAATGTGCCATCATTGAGTTTTTGACGAAGAAGGGGGTTCAGGCTGTTGGACATCCACAGAAGGCTACAGAATGTTTACGAAGATAACACCATACTCTGTAGCCTTCTGTGGATGTCAGAAAGTCTGCACCCCCTTCTTCATCGAAAACACAATGACGGCACATTGCTTCTGCTTGGAATCAATTATTTACCTGCAATGAAAACGAAGTAGAAGAATAATTACTATAGAAGAAGAGTTACTGAAAAGGAAAATGTTACATTTGAATGACCTATGTAAATTAATAAAAAGTTACGTGCAGCATGTATGTGCATCACTTCTGGTACCGCCCTTCTGTATATATATATATATATATATATATATATATATTGTATATATATATATATATATATATATATATATATATATATATATATATATATATACAATATATACACAATAACAAGTATGTAAACCCTTTTGGAATGATATGGATTTCTGCACGAATTGGTCATAAATGTGATCTGATCTTCTAAGTCACAACAATGGACAATCACAGTCTGCTTAAACTAATAACACACAAAGAATTAAATGTTACCATGTTTTTATTGAACACACCATGTAAACATTCACAGTGCAGGTGGAAAAAGTATGTGAACCCGTAGACTAATGGGATCTCCAAGAGCTAATTGGAGTGAGGTGTCAGACAACTGGAGTCCAATCAATGAGATGAGATTGGAGGTGTTGGTTACAGCTGCCCCGCCCTATAAAAAACACACACCAGTTCTGGGTATACTTTTCACAAGAATCATTGCCTGATGTGAATGATGCCTCGCACAAAAGAGCTCTCAGAAGACTTACGATTAAGAATTGTTGACTTGCGTAAAGCTGGAAAGGGTTATAAAAGTATCTCCAAAAGCCTTGCTGTTCATCAGTCCACGGTAAGACAAATTGTCTATAAATGGAGAAAGTTCAACACTGCTGCTACTCTCCCTAGGAGTGGGCATCCTGTAAAGATGACTGCAAGAGCACAGCGCAGACTGCTCAATGAGGTGAAGAAGAATCTTAGAGTGTCAGCTAAAGACTTACAAAAGTCTCTGGCATATGCTAACATCCCTGTTAGCGAATCTACGATACGTAAAACTCTAAACAAGAATGGATTCCATGGGAGGATACCACAGAGGAAGCCACTGCTGTCCAAAAAAAACATTGCTGCACGTTTACAGTTTGCACAAGAGCACCTGGCTGTTCCACAGCAGTACTGGCAAAATATTCTGTGGACAGATGAAACCAAAGTTGAGTTGTTTGGAAGAAACACACAATACTATGTGTGGAGAAAAAGAGGCACAGCACACCGACATCAAAACCTCATCCCAACTGTGAAGTATGGTGGTGGGGCATCATGGTTTGGGGCTGCTTTGCTGCATCAGGGCCTGGGGATAGCCTAGTGGGGATAGCCTATTTAGAGGTAAACCAATGAGGAGGGAGTTGCAGTAGTCGAGGCGGGAGATGACCAGGGAGTGGATTAGAAGCTTTGTGGTGACATTGGTTAGGAAGGGGCGTATCTTGGAGATGTTGCGGAGATAGAGGCGGCAAGCTTTGGATAGTGATAGAATGTGGTGTCGAAAGGTTAGTTCAGAGTCCAGGATTACACCTAGGACCTTGGCGTGGGGAGATGGGTTGATAGTTGAGCCGTTGATATTGACAGGGAAATCAGGGGAAGTGGCACCTGAAGGAGGAAATATCATGAGCTCGGTTTTGGATAGGTTGAGTTTGAGGAAGTGATGTGACATCCAGGCTGATATGTCTGCTAGTAAGTTGGTAATGCGTGAGGAGACAGATGGAGAGAACTGGGGGGTGGAGAGATAGATTTGGGTGTCATCAGCGTAGAGATGATATCTAAAGCCGTGGGAGGCAATCAACTGACCCAAGGAGGTGGTGTAGATTGAGAAAAGGAGAGGTCCAAGAACAGAACCTTGGGGGACCTCAACGGAAAAAGGAAGAGGAGAGGAGGAAGTAGAGTTGTAAGTGACACTGAAGGAGCGGTGGGATAGGTAGGATGAGAACCAGCGAAGAGTACAGTCACGGAGACCAAAGGAGTGGAGTTTTTTGAGGAGGAGGGGGTGGTCCACTGTGTCAAAGGCAGCAGAGAGATCCAGGAGAAGTAGTACAGAATAGTGTCCATTGGCTTTAGTCATTAGTAGGTCATTTGAGAGTTTAAGGAGAGCAGTTTCCGTAGAGTGTTGAGGGCGAAAACCGGACTGAAGGGGATCAAGAAGTTTATTCATGGTCAGATGGTCGCTTAGTCGGTTGTAGACCAGTCTTTTAAGAAGTTTGGAGGAGAAGGAGAGTAAGGAGATGGGACGTAAGTTGTTATATATATATATATATATATATATATATATATATATATATATATATATATATATATATATATATCTTGAATATTAATAATAATAGTAATAATAATAATAATTAATCTACAATATATAACATAGGAATCAGAGATGAAAAGGAACCAACATCTAGGCAGTTTCAAATAATGCATACATCTGAAAAAAATATATTCGCACCACACAGGGAGAATCTCCAATGTTTTTATTGCCCGGGGTGTATAAATACAGTTTCATTTTACAATCCTGCACAGTCATTGGAAAGACATAGCTCCATATCCCTCTGCCCAAAAGCAGTTCTCTTCCCGTTAGCGATATGAGCAGCCGTGGAAGGAAAACAAACTATTTACAATCTATTTGTAGTTTCATGCAAATAAGAGCTGGGGACCCGGCAATCAATCTTCCCCTTGGCAAGTAGTGCTGAGTACTACATGCCTTTACATCAGCTATGATGTCACAGCTGGCACAGCTTGCTGCAGCAGTTAATGAAACACATGCCTAGCATTTGTTGCTGACAGCCATTAATAAAATCCTAATCTGTGGAAATTATGAAAAAAACAACTTATTATGCAATTGGTTTCCCACTTTGGCATGTGGCAGACACAAGGGTGAATTAAAGCAAATCATGATTTACAAACTGGATTGCTATTGTTAGGCTTTGAGGATAATTGCCCTCTTATGTGTTTGATGTTCTAATAGCCTGGAGTCTCAGACAGGTTACTTCCTTTTTTGTGGGTGTTGCCCTCATGTATTCTTTTATGTAGATGTTAGTAATACTGGCTTTGGCAGCGAGCGTGACGGCTGTTAAATAAGCAGACCTAGTTGGCTCGCTGTTACAATGTTATGTTCTCCTGTAAATACAGAGGTTAAAAAAAGTAATGCTGCACACCACATGTTATATAATAAATCCAATATTTCACAAGACATTAGGAAAAGTATGATAAGGAGCTAAATTATATGCTGTGAAAGCACTGGAATTATCTATAGGCAGAATGGCATGTGTTGTCAGACACCCCGGGTCACAGTGCTTTGATGATGTCACTGCAGCTGTTGGATCATCATGATGTCATTGGTGATCACACATATGCATGATGCATCTTTGCACTTTATTTTTTTAGCATGAAAGGCTTCTGCTTATCCCTTGAAGGATCCGTTCACCTTTACCAAAACAACTGCCTGTACAAGCAAGGGGCACCTGTAGATAAAAACAACCTGTTCAGCTTTGATTAAAGTTGGATAATGCCATACCTCCCAACTTTTTGAGATGAGAATGAGGGACACCTATCAGCAAAAGTATGCAGGCATAGGACACACCCCTGGCCACGCCCCCTTAAAGGAGCATTGTACAAAAAAACAAGATGGGTTAAACCCACAAGTGCTTTTTTTACCGCTACTATTCCTTTGTATTGGCTTTTGGAATTTACAAATACAGCAATTTAGAAATCAGATGAAAGGTTTAGCACTGGAGAACACTTTTTGATAGATAAAAAAGTGCATTTTATATACATCTATATAGACCAGACCAAAATGAGGGACAAATGAGGAGGAAAGATGGACAGAGGGACATTGCTCGAAATCAGGGACAGTCCCTCAAAATCAGGGACAGTTGGGAGCTATGGATAATGCCCTTATTTTAGGTGTAGGCTGTTTGCGTACCTCCCGAAGCTTGACCAAAAAAATTCCTAGAAGTGGCATTATCCTATTCCACCTTGTTGCTGGGGTGTTGCTAAGACACACCCAGCTGTTAATGCTCACACCCATCATCACAGAAGCAAGCTCTCTAATCCCCCGCAGATGAGTGGTCCATCATCTCCTCCATCACAGCATTGCTGAGCTCCGAGCTACTGTGACAGGGGGGAGAGAACATGCGATGTGGTTTGAATCAGCTGAGATTGTCTTGGCAATGACCTAGTAACAAGTAAAGACAGGATGATGTCATTCGTAGGAGAATAGCCTACACCTATTCTACACCTATAGCAAGGCCATTATTTAACTTTGGTCAAAGCTATGCAGTCTACTGGAGCCCCTTACCTGCAAGGGCAGCTTTTTGGTGAAGGTGAACTAACCTTTTAAAAGATTCCACCGTGGTCGCCGATAGGAGGGTACAGGCAGCCCTCGCTTACTTAACCCTGGCTCTGCTGTGTCAGCAAGGGAGTCCGGGAGGGGATGCATTACCGATGTAAACTTCGGTTAATGGGTTGCGATGGTAGCATTTTTTGCTTCCCCCTGGTTGACTAGAAGCAGGGTGACATGAGCAGGGTGGGGTAAAAGTGGAGGGACATATGGGTAGCACACTTGGTTTAGAATTTAATGTGTTTCATTCATGGAAACTGTAGCACGGCTTCTATGAATGAAGGAGGTGGGCATAGTTGGGAACTCTTGATGAGTGCCCATTACAACCCCCTAGTTCTATTAACCCCCACCACACTAGAAGATTACTTTGGTGGAGATAGAGGATTGGAGGAGGAAGATTTTAGCAAAACGTGGACACAGCAGACATCTCACTGAAGGTAAGTCATGTCATATTTTTATTTTTTTGCATTAGGTAAAGTTAAGCTGCGTACACACGAGCAGATGTCCGACAGAAAAAGTTCGACAGAAGCTTTTCATCGTATATACCGATCGTGTATAGGCCTCATCGGCCTTTTTTTTCTGAAAAATCTTACGGACCTAAAAATGGAACATGTTCTAAATTTCCGACGGACCCAATTTCCTATCGGGAAAACGGATCGTTTGTATGCTGGTCCGACGGACCAAAAAAGACGCATGCTCTGAAGTATGAGAAGGAAGCTATTGGCTACTAGCTATTGAACTTCCTTTTTCTAGTCCCATTGTAAATGTTGTACGTCACCGCGTTCTGGACGGTTGGACTTTGGGTTGACCGTGTGTAGGCAAGACCGATTGAATGGAGAAACCGTCGGAATTTATTACGACGGCTAAACCGGTTGTGAGTATGCGGCATTAGGGTTTAAGAAAGCCTCTTATAGTTGATCAGAGCACAAGGAATCCCTATGGGAACATAGTCTATGACCTATGTTCTCCCCAATAGAGGGGCACTGTACTTACAGATGATAAGGATGATCTCATCTTCTTGTTCCCCAATCAAAAAGAATATTCTTCTTCTTACTAATGGAGAATCTTCCCTACAACCATCACTCTTTCTCCTGAATGGACGCTTTCCTCCAATTATAGAACAAGACATCCGTTGCATGCCACAGCAGAAGGAGAGGGGGCAAAAAATGTGTAAGCAGCCCTTACAAGGCTGCTTGGTCTCATTAATATCTATTTTATTTCTGTGTCTGGCCACCACCTAATGTGTATGGCCATATTTACAAAGGGACATAAAACAAAGTCCTGTTTTGACAACAGGCTTACTAAAGCCCTGTACACACAGGCCGAATGTCGGGTGGCATTAGGCCTATGTGTTCTGCAGCCGGTCTGACAGAAGCCGGCCATTTGGCAGGCTTTTGTCGAAGGGTCATGTCCAAAAAAGGTCTGCCGACCAGCTCCCGATTGGTGCTCTCAGGCAATGGCTGAAAACGCTGACCAGAGTGTTCTCGCGGGGGGGGGGCATCCCCCTGTCAGAACACAAGAGAACAACAGGGGGGTGGGGGTGGCTGTACTAACATTGGATTGTTAGTACAATGTCTCCGACCTGAGCTGTCAGTTTTTTTGTCGTTTGGCCTGCTGGGATTGTACTAGGCCTTTAAAGCCTGTGCTTCTTTCATTTACAACCATTTTCCTGACATACTTATAGCAAACTCAGATGATTGCGATAACATTTTTATTATCTTACAACATTCATCTAATGTCTGTGGGTACCGCCTATAGCCATTCTGGGTATGACAGACTAACTATTTGTGGGACTTTGAGGAAAAAACATAGGATGCTACTGTTACTATACAACATATGGGATAAAAAAAAACATTGTTCTTTGCAAGACCTCCTGCTCTCGAGCTCCCTTGTCATCTCCTCCCATGCCCGCCTCCAGGACTTCTCTTGAGCCTCCACCATCCTATAGAGTTCTCAAACCCAATCTGTCCAACTATCTCCTACTCTGTCAACTTTTAAGAGATCCCTGAAAATTCATCTCTTCAGAGAAGCCTATCCTCTTCCCACCTAACAGCTGTACTTTTATTTTCTCCATAGGCTCATGCCCCACAGTTATCATCTTTTTGTATCACTTGACCCTCCTTCTTAGATTGTAAGCTTCAATGAGCATGGCCCTCTGATTCTTCCTGTATTGAACTGTATATTAACTGTATTGTCTGCCCTCATGTTGTAAGTTGCTATGCAAACTGTTGGCGCCATATAAATCATGTATAATAATAAAAATAATACAGATTCTCTTTAAACAGGAAGTAAACCATGCCCATTTTTTTTTTTTAAAACCCCTGCAAAGTAAAGGCATAATGTGCTAGTATGCATCGCATACTAGCATAATTATGATATACTTACCTTAGAACGAAGCCCTGCACCGCCGCGTTGTCAGCTCTGATAGACACTTCCATCTTCACCCGGTCTTCCTTCTGGGTTTGCGTCCTCCACCTGCCTGATTGGCCGCGCCGCGATGTCGTAACTCCCGCACATGTGCATGGGAGTCACGATCCGTGGCACGGAGCTCTGTAGGGATGGCACGGGTATACCATCCCTACAGAGCGCATGCGCCGGTGACATCACTGGCTGCATGAAGTGCGAATATCTCCTAAACCATGAAGGTTTAGGAGATATTTATTGTACCTACAGGTAAGCCTTATTATAGGCTTACCTGTAGGTACAAGCCTGCAGAGTCTGTTTACATCCTCTTTAAGTTAGATCAAACATTTTAATCACAATTTTATTGTTTGATGCGACAGCTAAAGATATAAGAATTATTCCTAATTCTTCCAATCAAATATGCGTTGAAGAGCTTACAATCAAGTGATCATGTGTGGCAAACAACTTAGACATCATAATTACCATCATGTCATCTGTAAACAGGGTAAAACAAACCCATGAAATAATTATTGTTTCTGCTCTACTGAAATAGAAGGCCATATTATAGTCAATTTCAAATTTGTCCAACCAATCTTTTGCATCTCAAGCTTTCCCATTAAATGTAAATGCCCACGAGGCATGCTATTTGCATTACATTGCATTTGCAGTCTTTAAAACAAACTGTAAATCCGTTCTTGTTTCATGTGATTGATGCTGTGTATTATAATACCACTATAAACCTCAAAGGGACTAACAGTGACAGTAAATTAAAGTTCTCAAGTCAGGCAGCATCTCTGTAGCTCTCTGCTTGATCTTTAAACAACCATCTATCGTAGATTACACAAATTGTAACCTTAACACAAAGTGCTCTCACTTGTGGCCTGCTCTTGTATAACTCAAAGGCCTTCTTCATTTCAAGGCTATTCCCCTGCTGCAATTTCATTTTACAGAGCACAAACACAAATTAACACAAACACGATTCTCTAAACGCTCTCCTATATTTTACACAGTGCTCCGTCTGTAGCAAGGGTGGACAAGCGGCTTCAATGTAGATTCCAAACTCGGGAGGTTAGCCATAAAGGTCACTTGTCTGTTAACACTGCACCCAACCTATATGATCATTTCCCGAGAAGAAAAAAACAATTCTATGAGTCACATGTAGTCCCGTAATTGATTCATTTTTACTAGCTGTAATAGGGAAATTCAAGCTGGAATAAGGACGCAAAGAAAACAATTGATTTTTACCTAATCAATTGAAGGAAAAAGTAGGTCTGTTCTTCATTTAGAGAAAGAGAGAGTTCCCACAGGTACAAGTAATATGCCACAGAAAAAAAAAAGGAATGTTGAGAAATGTAACTTTATGAAGCCTTAGGCAAGTTTAGAATTATTTTCCATTCTTTTACTATTAGATATATTTTGTGTATTAAAAAAATATGGCATGGGCAGAAGTGGAAATATGCTGAGGAACCCTGTGCATAGAATCCATATGATCCCTCTTTCAACCCTTTTTCTGCTTCTTTAGGCGAGTTTGATTTTTTTATTCACATTGGCTCCTTAGTTGGCCAAAGTCTACCTCTTCAAAAGCCCTGTTTTGAGATTTGCATCATCTTTCCAGTTGCAAATGACCTGTTACATTTATAGTTTGTAATCTCCTTCTATTTACCTTTCCCAAGTATTTGGTCAGTGGGAAGAATCCCCCTTTTACAGAAAGCTAAAAGATCATCAATCTCAGTGGTCCTTATCTGAGAGGCAGAAATGGCTCATTGCTCAAGGAACCCCTAGCAACCTCTGGAGGAATCCCAGGATTTCATGGAACCCTGGTTGAGAAAGGTTATTTTAGATGGAATTATGCACCCAATCTCTAGCCATGTCTATTCGTAAACTAATAATCCAGGATGTGTATCTATCCAATGATACATACACTTGTACCCACTAGACATGTGCGATTAGTTTCGCACAAATCGAAAATTCGTACGAATTTCCGTAAATTCGTACATTCGGGAGGATCCGAAATACGACTTGCTATGCTTCCGAATTTTGTACGAAATTTCGTTTACGAATTTCGGATCCAAATTCTGTTACAACGGAAACGTGACTGGTGTTTTGTTGACCAATCAGAGGTTTTCTTCTGCTGCTGAGTGAAGGTTGGGAAAATTATCTTTTTTAATATGGCAGTAGGAGACTGGTACTGGTAGTCAATGGGAGATGCAAAATCCCACAATATAAGAATGTTCGTTAATTACAATTATTCGTTATGATGAAGTTAAAAACCCAGGAAGTCAGCACAGCACAGGGATGGTGGGAGCCCCTCATAATGAGCACAGCACAGGGATGGTGGGAGCCCCTCATAATGATAAATTCATCATAACGAACATTCATAATTGTTACGAAAAGTTAACGAACCTAACGAAAATTCGTATTTCGTACAAATCCAAATTGAACTTTGGACACGAATTACGAAATACAAATTATCGGCTAATACGAAATGGAACGGAATTAAACTAAATTTATTGACAGCGCACATGTCTAGTACCCACAGGTACAAGTAATATGCCACAGAAAAAAAAGAACGGATGTTGAGAAATTTAACTTTATGAAGCCTTAGGCAAATTAAGATTTATTTTCAATTCTTTTACTATTAGATATATTTTGTGTATTAAAAAAGTATGGCATGGGCAGAAGTGGAAATATGCAGAGGAACCCTGGGCATAGAATCAATATAAGCCTACTTTCAACCCTTTTTCTGATTCTTCAAACGAGTTCGATTTTCTATTCACATTGACTCCTTATTGGCCAAAGTCTACCTCTTCAAAGCCTTGCTTTGAGACTTGTATCCCCTTTCCTGTTGCAAATACTCTTTTGTGTGCATGTTTTGTTATCTCCTGCCAATTACCTTTCTAAGTGTTTGAATCTCCCTCTTACAAAAAGCTAAAAGATCATCAGTCTCAGTGGTCCTTATCTGAGAGGCAGAAATGGCTCATTGCTCAAGGAACCCCTAGCAAAGTCCATGGAAAGAGAATTTGAGAAAGTTTGTCAAGCCAAATCTCTATTAACCACTTCAATACGAGACACTTTCACCCCCTTCCTGTCCAGGCCAATTTTCCGCTGTCACACTTTGAATTGCGCGATCATGTAACACCATACCCAAATTATATTTTTATATATTTTTTTTCCCACAAATAGTGCTTTCCTTTGGTGGTATTTAATCACCCCTGGGTTTTTTATTTTTTGCTAAACAAATTAAAAAAAGACTGTAAAAAAGTTTAAAAAACGTTTTTCTTCGTTTCTCTTATATAATTTTGTAAATAAGTAATTTTTCTCCTTCACTGACGGCCGCTGATGAGGCTGCACTGATAGGCACCAATGAGGTGGCGCTGACGGGCACTGATGATGAGGCACCAATATGTAGCACTGATAGGCGGCACTGATATGCAGCACTGGTGGGCACTGATAGGTGGCACTGATGGGAACTGGTAGGCGGCACTGATGGGCACTGATAGATGGTGATGATGGGCACTGATAGGCGGCACTGATGGGTGGTGGCACTGATGGGCAATGATGGATACTTATGGGCAGCACTGATGGGCACTGATAGATGGCACTGATAGACAGCACTGATGAGGAGGCACTGACATGCATTACTGATGTGCACTGATTTGTTATCCCTGGTGGGCACTGATTGGCTTCCCTGAATTGGGCACTGATTGCCATCCCTAGTGGGCATAGGTTGGCATCCCTGGTGGGCACGGGTTGGCATCCCTGGTGGGCAAGGGTTGTCACTTGATGAGTCTGCACTGATAATCAAAGTGCTGATTATCAGCGCAGACCCCCTATGTCAGGAGATCCACTGATCAGCTCTCCTCTACTCACGTCTTGTCAGCGCAAATAGAGGAAAAGCCGATAAATGGCACTTCCTGGTTATGATGTGATCTGCTGGGATTGGGCACAGCTGATCACATGGTAAAGAGCCTACATCATAGACTCTTTATCAAGATCAGAGATGCGGTGTGTAAGAGCGACACACTGCACCACCAATTGTCATGCTGCGCACCCTTATGGGCGCACGTGAGCGGCTTATCCTGCTGGACGTCATATGATGCCCAGTCAGGATAACTGATCCTCTGCCCAGATGTCATTCTGCTATAGGCCTGACAACATTGGGTTAATAAACAAAGAATCCTAGGTGTTTAAGCATCCAATGATACTTACACTTGATACTTACGGTACACATTCAAAGGAATGTTGAGAAATGTAACTTTAGGAAGCCTTAGGCAAGGTTGGAATTATTTTTCATTCTTTTACTATTATTTATTTATTACAGGTACTTATATAGTGCCGTCAATTTACGCAGCACTTTCCAGTTATATTGCACATTCAAATAAGTCCCTGGCCTCAAGGAGCTAGTAGATTATTTTGTGTATTAAAACAATATGGCATAGGCAGAAGTGAAAATATGCTGGAGAACCCTGTGTAATGAATCTATATAAGTCCTCTTTAAACCCTTTTTCTGATTCTTCAGACAAGATTTTCTGATTTTCTGATTTTTTTTTTTACCTCCCCTTTCCAGTTGCACATGATCTCATGCATCCACAGTTTGTAATACCTTTCCATTTACCTTCCCCAAGTGTTTATGTAAACAAAATAGAGCAAAGTAATCAGGAGAAAAATGTGTAACATATAGCAAGCCCAATTTAATCACCTTCTAGATCAGCCTATCTCAACCTTTTTAACATGGAGGAACCCTTAAAATACCTTTCCTATCTCAGTGAACCCTTGCTAATAAATAATATATCTACAGCTTACATAGGAAGAATGCTCAATAGGAAGAATGCTCCTACATTTATGGTCAGTGGGAAGAATCCCCCTCACAGAAAGCTAAAAGATCAATAGTCTCAGTCGTTATTTATCTGAGAGGAAAAAATTGCTCCTTGCTCAGGGAACCCCTAGCAAGCTCTGGAGGAACCCTAGTTGAAAAAGGTTATTCTAGATGGAATTTTGTGCCCAATCTCTATCTCAATTAATAAACTGTCCTTTCAGGCCCACATCCAATCCCTGTCCAAATTATGCTGTCTCTGCAACATTTCTAGAATACGCCCCTTTTTAACTAATGAGACCACCAAGCTTCTAATTCACTCCATGGTTATCTCTCGCCTCGACTACTGCAACTCCCTCCTCATTGGATTACCTTTATATAGACTATCCCCCCTTCAGTCCATAATGAATGCTGCTGCCAGACTCATCCACCTTACAAACTGCTCAGTGTCTGCTACCCCTCTTATCAACCATTCAGGCTCCTCCACCCCTCTCTGCCAATCCCTCCATTGGCTTCCACTCACCCAACAAATAAAATTCAAAGTACTAACAATAATTTCCAAAGCCATCCACAACTCTGCCCCCATCTACATCACTAACCTAGTCTCAAAATACCAACCAAGCCGCGCTCTTCTATCCTCCGAGGACCTCCTCTGCTCTCCAGAGCTTCTCCCATCCTTGGGGACTCCCTACCCCAATCTGTCTGACTGTCCCCTAACCTATCGAACTTTAGACAATCCCTGCAAACCCTTCTCTTTAAAGAAGCCTATCCTGCTTCTAACTAATACACTATTTTACTTCCTCCATCAGCTCACCCCCCACAGCTATTACCTTTTGTATCAATTGACCTCCCTTTTAGATTGTAAGCTCTAATGAGCAGGGCCCTCTGATTTCTCTTGTACCAAATTGTAATGTAACTGTAATGTCTGCCTTCATTTTGTTAAGCACTACGCAAACTGTTGGCACTATATAAATCCTGTATAATAATAATAATAGTAATTAATAAACAAAAAATCCTGGATGCATCCAGTGAATCTTTGTAAAGATTTATTAACGATAACATTGCTTGGAGCCATTAGTTCTGTTGGAGAATATAGATAAATTCTCTGTGCACATATATGTATATATATATCGATATTTGGATTTTGGGGAACCTATTGGAACTTCTAGCAGATGAAGGCCATGATAATAATTGCTAATTTACCATATAAGTTTTGTAGACTTATTGGCAAAATGTCACTTATTTTTTATTAATGAAAGAATTAATAACGTAACATTAGATGAAGTGTATAGGTAAAGCTGGCCAGGGTGATCAGACATAAGCTTAAAAGTAGAAAAATTAAGACTTTCAGGTGTTTCCCCTACGTGATATGCACGTGTACATTAATATCGTCATATTCATAGCCAACACTCTTGTTAACACTCTTTTCTTTTTACTAAGTGGAGAGAGAACAAGTTAACAACAACAAATTCCTATCTTAAGTCCATCCATCAAGTTGGGTTAAGGGTTTCCGCCTGAGTCCGCAGTGCCCATAGACATTGTAAAGGTCATCTAGGCCCAATTAAAGTACAAAGGACAGACACACATTTTCTATTGCAGTGGTCTCCAAACTGCGACCTGGGGGCCATATGTGGCCTTTATCTGGCCCATGAGGCACTTTTCCTCCCACTGATACAAGGCACTATTCCTCCTACCAATCAAGTGCACATATTCACTAGCATACTACGGATCATCAAATAGTGTTCGAAATCTTTATTGTAAAACAATCACAACACAAGGGACACGGTGCAACGTTTTGGAGCCACACAGGACCCCTTCGTCACATGCCGTGACAAAGGGGTCCTGCATGGCTCCAAAATGTTCACTATGTCCCTTGTGATGTGATCATTCTACAATAAAGACTTTGGGCACTATTTAGTGATCAGTGGTGGACAGGCGATTATATTTGCACTTGATCTGTGATGTTTCCAGTACCAGATGGTTGTTGCTTCAGCACCCTACATTTCTAAGCCTTATTTGCAATCGGAATATTAACATTACTATTCCTCCAACTGACACCAACAATGGTGCATAATTCCTGCTACTAACATCAACAATGGAGTGCTATATTCCTCAAACTGACACCAATAATGAGGCACTATTTCTTCCACTGACGCCAACAATGGACCACTGTTCCTCCCACTGACACCACTGATGGGGCACTATTCCTTGTATTGACACCAACAATGGGCTACCATTCCTTCTACTAACATCAAGGATGGGGCAGTATTCATCCCACTGACACCAATGATGGGTCACTATATTCCTCCCACTGACACCACTGATGGGGCACTATTCCTTGTACTGACACCAACAATGGGGCACTATTCCTCCCACTGACACCAATAATGGGGCACTATTTTTCCCCCTGACACCAACGACGGGGCACTATTTCTCCCCTTAGTACCAAAGATGCAATGTTTACTCCCACTGATGCCAAGACAATTTCTACTCTCAATGGCCACAGTCCAGCCCCCCTAAAGTCTGAAGGACAGTAATTTGGGCCTTTGTTTAGAAAGTTTGGAGACCCCTGATCTATTGTCTACTTTGATGACATAGCACAAGCCAAAAATAAAAAAAAAATTTCCCTGATATGGGTTTATGTATGAGCACCATAGAAGATATTAGTTTAATACTCCAACTAGTGACAAGTAATTTATATTGCTCCTTCCTAATTTGTGTTTGGCAACGAAAGGTTTAAAATAGTAAAGATGAGCAAAGCAGATGCAGAAAGGTTATAAATCCACTGGAGGTTTTATAGTAAATCTTATGGGAAATGCTGCTGACTGGTATTTGTAAATGTTCTAAATGAAATCGGAGGTTGCAGACAAGGGGAGAGGATGAAAAAGACAAGGAGAGTGTAATGGCTGTTGTTAATTAATTCATATATGCCATTAATCTTGACTCTCCATCCAAAGCTATTCTAAGTGAAATCTATTTATCCCATATGAATAGTAACAAGAATGCACATATATCATGGTTTAAATAAAAGTGCTACTCAGTATGCCCCTGTGTTTCTTTCTAATTAAACTGTTTTTATCCTAAGAAATGGAGCACACTTTCCATATAGCCATGAAAATGAGTCCTTTGATGTAATTCTTCTTTATGTTGCCCCCACCTCCCTTGGCTAAATTTATGGGGGGTTTTACATATGGCTCTGCTCTTGTTTAAGTTAATGAGTTAAAAAAAAAAAAATTAAAATAGTCAATCGGTTCTGTAAAGTTATTAAGATTTTTTTTTTTAAACTTAGCAATTAACTTAATTGAAACTTTTGATAAACATAATTTTTAATGTATGACAATTTTGTTTTAATATGATAGATCTTTAGAGTCTACAACATTCAAAGGAGTGGACAGATATGCAACATCTACGTCTAGGTCAGTGATGGTGAACCTCGGCACCCCAGATGTTTTGGAACTACATTTCCCATGATGCTCAACTACACTGCAGAGTGCAAGAGCATCATGGGAAATGTAGTTCCAAAACATCAGGGGTGCCAAGGTTCGCCATCACTAGTCTAGGTCATCTGAGTATTATGAAAGTGATTGTTAACTAATGTGCCTTCTTATACTGTAATTTAACAATACTAATAGCATGGTTTTGTGACAATCATGGCTGGGAAATTGTACTTTGTAAGGGAATTTTCCCCAGAACATAAAGTGGTTGTAAAGGCAGAGGATTTTTTTATCTTAATGCATTCTATGCATTAAGATGAACAACCTTCTGTGTCCAGCAGTGCACCTCAACCCCCCCTAATACTTACCTGAGCCCATCCCAATCCAGTGATGTTGCATTAGAGACTCGGCTGTCCGGACTCTCCCTCCTCATTGGCTGAGACAGCAGTGAAGCACCATTGGCCTCCGCTGCTGTCAATCAAAGTCAGGGAGCCAATGAGGAGAGAGAGGGGGCTGGGCCAGGCTCAGTGTCTGAATGGACACACAGAGCTGTGGCTTGGGTGCCCCCATAGCAAGTTGCTTTCTGTTTTTTCCCCAATCATACTTACCTAGGTGGATGCAACATTGGCAGGGCTTTTTTTCTCAGACTATAGGTGCAGGAACTCCCTCTTTCCGAGTCAGCCCTTTTCTCAGTCCCTACCCACCTCCGAGCACCATCCCTTGGTTCCATCCCCTACCCACCTCCCAGTACTGCCCCTTTTAGACAATAAAGAACCAAGTATCATTTTGTGTTGCTAAGTAATTTGTTTGGAATTTGGTAATGATATCAAGAAAAGCAGTAAAATAGATCCCCTGCAGCCAGCAACAATAGATCCCCCTAACAGCAATGGAGCAACCCACAACAAAATGTCCCCCCCAGCAACAATAGACTCCCACACAGCCAGCATTAATAGACTCTCCGGCAGCCATCAACAATAGACCCCTCCCCCCGACAGTAGATCTCTTTCAGCAACAACTGACCCCCCAGCAACATAAGACCCACCCCCAGCAACAATAGGTCCCCCTCCAGCAACAATAGACCTCCTTGGCAACAATAGACCCGTCCTGCAAAAATATATCCCCTCCAGCTAGAATAGATCCCCCAGCAGTGAGCATCAATACTCTGCAGCACACCCCAGCACCCCTTACCATTACATACAGTCAGTCCAGGAGGTGCCGGAACTGCGTTCCCCCACGTTCCCGCTGAAAAAATCCCTGAACATCGGACCGATGCTGCATCTGTCCCCTGCTGGCTCTATCACTGAGAACAGAGCAATCGAACACTATCGCTCTGTGCTCACGGCTCCCTGAGCGCTGGGCTGTGGAGGGGGCGGGAGCGGCTGGCTCAGGTTCTCAGCGACTCACTGAGAGTCTGGGCCATGTGCCGATCCAGGCATGTGGGTGGATCCCAACTTCATTGTTGCGATCTTGCCTGTGCCTGGACCAACCCCGTGATGTCAGCAGACAGCAGACTTTAGCCACGTCACAGGAAAGCAAAATGATCTGCACACCTGTGATCCACAGAAGAAGTACAGCCAAACAAGCTTTGGTTCTACCTCTCCTTTAAAGCAAAAGTCAACTGTGTCCGATCACCACAAACCAAAAAACACTATTTAATTAATTTTTATTATTCAAAGCAAATGCACCCATCCAAAGACCCTCCTCCCCTAATCCAGATAAAAAAAAAAATGCCCATGAAGACTCCTGGGATGTATGACATCATTTTGGCCTTGGCCAGAAACCAAGAAGCAACTGAAGAAGTGTAAAAAAAAGTTTAAAAACACATTAATACAACATACTTTCCTATCTATTTACTAATGCTAACAGCATAAGGAATGAAAATTAGGGGTGCCGGTATCAGTATCGGTGCCGATACTAAGTATTTTCACGAGTACTCATGAATAGGAATTCAACTCCAACAAATGTTACAACCCACATGACCAAAATATACAGCAAGAAATCTCAATTCCATCGCTATTGGTGATTATCAACCTCTTGTACCCAGCAGTGACCACCACTGATTAACACCTTGTACTGTCAATGAAAAGTAACGTCTATTCATTGGTCTTGATCTAACCCATTTCGTAACAATATTATATTGTAGCCATTAGTATTGTATTGTATTACTATTGTATTATTGTTGTAGCCATTAGTGCCTACCCAAAAGTAAAGCTCCGTTCCTGCTTTAGCAAAGCGAAACTTCCTCTTTACAGAATCTTCTTTTGGTTTTCAGAAAACAACGCAATCACAAAGACGTTTATTGTCAATTAGTAAGAATAAGACATTCCTCAAGAACCAAAACCTAGTGCAGTTTGCTGGGTAGAATGAAAGTTCCCATACATGAGCAAGTTATGGGCCAAAAATTTGTGTTGATCTATTTTTTTTATAAATAAGTCCAGTTCTAGCAGATGACCAAATATAAAATGACTGCAATGTAAAATTTGATTTTATGAAGGTCACACTGGGCTATGAAAACTAATTATCATATCATTTGGACTTTTAAAATCTCTTTAGTCAACAAAGCTGAGTAAAGCCGCGTACACATGACTGGACTTTCCGATGGGTTATGTTGGATGTCAGGCTGTTGGTGGACAATCCGACCATGTGTATGCTCCATCGGACAATTGTTGTCGGACTTTCCGACAACAAATGTTGGCTAGCGGGTTTTCACATTTTCCGCCAACAAGTGTGTGTTGTCGGACTTTCCGAGCGTGTGTACACAAGTCCGTCGGACAAAAGTCCAAAGTACAAACACGCATGCTCGGAAGCAGAAGCGGTCGGTCTTGTAAACTAGCGTTTGTAATGGCGAATTAACATTCGTGACGCGGCAAATTAGGAAATCTCCAAATGCAGCGCACAATTCTCTTCTTCTTTAATGGGATAATAATGAAGCTGCTTTGCTGGTGATACTGATGGAGTTATGGCAAACTAATTTTCGAAGGCTTTTTTTTTTCTAGTGATATCAAGAATAATATTATTATGTTTTTTTTTTTTTTTTTATTAATATTTGTGCAAGTTACCGCAACACCATTATCCCGTAGTTTTTAAGATAAAAGATACAACTATTTTGGTGTCCCTTGTCAATTTTACATTGTATTTTTTAAAATGTAACTGCCGACTCCCAAACTGTCATTTGAAGTAAAACACATAGCCAAGTATTATTCTACATAGTTTTTATATTGTGCATTAAAAAAAAAAAATTAGACATGCTATCTGCCAATAGAACTTAACCAAAAAGTGCATTCTATGCATCCAAAAATATAGAAAATTTACCAAATCAAATCATTATTATTCAACCAAAAAAATAATGTCAAAGCAATAACTCCAAGGCCAATAATAAATAACACGTTATCTCCCCTGATTCCGCAACATGTCTGGTTGACGAACGGCCCTTCAGAAACAAACTGAAAAGCGCGAACTGAAAAGCGCGAAAAGAAAAGCGGGAATCAACACTCACCAAACTTCTACTAACATGAAATTAGCAGAAGGAGCCCAAAGGGTGGCGCTAAAGAGCTGAAAAGCCACGTAGTACGTCACTACGTTCGTAATTGTTGGCCAACATTTGTGTGACCATGTGTATGCAAGACAAGTTTGAGCCAACGCCCTTAGGACAAAATTCCACGGTTTTGTTGGCCAACAATTCGATCGTGTGTACGAGGCATAAGATTCCCAAAACCAATGCCAAAGTTTTCTGTTTTGCTCCACATTTCAGTATTGCTTTGCTTTTTAAGTATCATCAATCCTAAACACTTGTTGTCATGCTTACACTTATACTTTATCCCTCACCCCAACCTGAGCTTTACAGTGAGCTCTTAAAATAGAGTTCCAGCTAAAGCCTAATTAGTCTGAAAAATGTCCCCTCCCCACTCCTAACATCTATGTTGACTATCCTGCGTAAAAAAAAAGATGAATATACCCAGATAGCAAGCAATTGAGCTGCAAGTTTGAAAATTACTTGCTAAGCTATTGCTAGACTTGCCAGGCTTCACAAGTTTGTTGCACAATTGCAGCAAGTCCTCATTGCATGACTCCAGATCAACTTTCTTTGCAAACATTCTGGAAGTCGACTGCAAGTTCTGGTTCAGTTATGTTGTGCAATAGTCCTCCCACCACAGGGGGGCACTGTGACTTGCAGAGCTCTTGCTGTAGACTTCCCACTGCAACTTTGCTCTTGCTAGAGACTTACCACGCAAATTTGCTACAAATTAGAAAAATGTCAACTAGAACTTCAAGTGCTTCAAGTGCTCTGCAAGTGTACAACCTGCCAGTGAAAGACTTACAATTCAACACTGCCACAATTTTGTGGCAAGTTATCCTTGCTATGTGGGTACTTATCTATTCCCAGATACAAGGATAACTTGTAAAAAAATTGTGGCAGTGTTGAATTGTAAGTTTGTTAACTTGCTGCACATTTTCACTGGCGAGTTGTACACTTGCAGAGCACTTAAAGCACAAGTTCTAGTTGATACTTTTCCAATTTGTACCAAATTTGCATGGTAAGTCTCTAGCAAGAACAAAGTTGCAGTGGTGAGTCTACAGAAAGAGTTCTGCAAGTCTACAGCATGAAAATCCAGTGACCCCTGTTGTGGGATGACTATTACACAACATAACTGAACCAGAACTTGCAGCAGACTTGCAGAATGTTTGCAAAGAAAGTTGATCTGAAGTCATGAAATGCGAACTTGCTGCAATTGTGCAACAGACTTGTGAAGCCTGGCAGGTCTAGCAAGAGCTTAGGAAGTTATTTTCAAACTTGCAAATGGAGGGAGGAGGATCTGTGTTGCAATAGGGAATTTTCATTCGCTGTTACAACACACCTGGGTGGGCTCCAGATGCAATGCTCTGTGTCCCGAGTCTACCCTATTTTGAAGCTAATTAGAGCCTCTGGCTATAATCAGGTTCTTAAAAAAAAAAGTCCTGGCCACTGTAATTCATATGCCCGGGGCCGGACACATGAATAGGGGTCGGCCGCGGTGGCTGTGGATAGATTCATGCTATGCATGAATCTATCCACTGCATATAGGGGTGGCTGGAGAGAGGGGGGCGGCGCCCGGGTGCCCCTAATGGATGAGCCGCCACTGCACATAACTGATATAATTTAGAATGCATATGTTTAAAGTTATATAGATCATTTACTTTCAAAATATAAAACATTCACTACACCATTTGGAAATAATGTCAGTTACTCGAGATAATGCCACGATTACATTCAGCGCAAAACAACAGCACTGTCTCTTAATTAAATGTCATGTAGAGTGCCAGGATAGGGGTACAATTTGACCCTAAGAGCATTTTCAAACACTATATAGACGCTTTGGGGAAATGGAACTTTCAAACATAAGGTGGTAGAAACACATTCAAGAGCTTTGGGATTCAGCTGCACTGTTGGGAAGCTTTCAAAAGCCCACAGTGCCTGTTGAATAAGTAAAGTACTATCAATTTGCCAGCCACCTTTTTAATAGCGATACATTCCTTAATTATTTTTTTCTGAAGAACAAAATAGTGGACATTCTTTGTGTGGGTTCTGTCCTCCATATGTTGCAGGTGCTACCAATTTACGACAAGAGTGGACGGTTATTAAAATCACAGCATGTGACCCTTGCAGAGCTCCAAGAGAACACTTTCACAACCCTAAGCTAATACTCAGATACAATAAAACACTGTACGCCGAATGTGATTAAAAATACACCTGTTTGTTTTTTCTGAATCGTTTTAATTTGTTCAGGTATGATGAGAAAGACACCTGAAAGTGTGGCAGTGAAACAGCAATCACATTATCCAGGGAGGACACAGCTGAGAAGAATGTGCACCACAACCAAAAGACGAAATTGCTGAAAACAGCCAACCAGATTCGTAACTTTTCCCTAAATTTGAATATTTTATATTCTTTTATTGTTTATTCTACATGGATATTGTCATATTTTAAGGATCGGTCAAACCAAAAGTGATATCTTACTGATAGGTGGAGCCTCGTTGGCTCCTTGCTTCATATACATCATGAATATTCCAACAGCAACCTATCTTTACCATAATTCTCATGTATGTTCATGTCCAACTGAAAAACATGGGGGTTCTTGTGCCCCCTTTGTGTGTTTCAGCATTGATGTTGCGTTCATCATATTACCGAATAAATGAAAATCTAACTCAGACCTAGAAAGCTCCATAAAGACTCCAGAAGATGTGTAGGAACTGAAACACATATACAAATATCTCACTATTATGCCCCGTACACACGGTCGGATTTTACGACGGAAAATGTGTGATAGGACCTTGTTGTCGGAAATTCCGACCGTGTGTAGGCTCCATCACACATTTTCCATCTGATTTTCCGACACACAAAGTTTGAGAGCAGGCTATAAAATTTTCCGACAACAAAATCCGTTGTCGGAAATTCCGATCGTGTGTACACAAATCCGACGCACAAAGTGCCACGCATGCTCAGAATAAATTAAGAGACGAAAGCTATTGGCTACTGCCCTGTTTATAGTCCTGAGGTACGTGTTTTACGACACCGCGTTTAGAATGATCGGATTTTCCGACAACTTTGTGTGACCGTGTGTATGCAAGACAAGTTTGAGCCAATATACGTCGGAAAAAATCCATGGATTTTGTTATCGGAATATCCGATCGATGTCCGACCGTGTGTACAGGGCATCAGAGTCGTTAAAGTGAAACTTTAATCAGAAAATGAAGTCCCGCTAGATCACTTCAGACTGGCCCCTTTTGCAGGTATATATGTAAAACATTAAAAATAAGTGATGAACAAATATGTGATTAACTTGGCGCCAACAATGTAAACAAGTGTCCTTAGAGTCTTGATATGTGAATGTACAGTATGTAGAAGATGCCCCTTTAAGTGAATCGACCACTTTAAATACACCAACTCTAAAAAGAAAGGTACAGAGCTACTATAAAAATCGAATAACAAAGTGCATCATACACCTCCAAATAACAGGTTGCAAAGAAATATTCTAAACATTCAAAGTAAAATCGATCAATAAATTAAATAAAAAAATAATAAAAAAAATATATATAGTTCAAAAAATCGTACAAAAAATAATAGAGTCCTTTCAGAAATCTTCCAACCACCGTGCTTCAAAGTTCTTTGGTGACTCCTTAATTTCTAAATGTGCTTTACCACCAAGTGAATAAAATACACACTCACCAACCATAGAATTTTAAAGCACTTTGTATATTTAGAGTACTACTCCAGTGAGATTCCTCTATTTCTCAATTATAGATGGTAAGATGATGGCTCCCAGTTAGCTAGACTCTTCACATATACCTCTCCCAAATGAGCATCTGGTCCATTTTAAAAAAAATGTATTGATCAATTTTACTTTGAATGTTTAAAATAGTTCTTTGTAACCTGTTATTTGGAGGTTTCTGATGCACTTTATTGTTATTCGATTTTTATGCTATCCACATCTGCATGAAGGAGACCTCATTTAGCTTGCTGTTCTTGGTCACTACGTAGGGGGGATAGGAAGGACTCAAGAAGGCACTTAGAGCGGCACTTCCAGGGAAATGAAGCAACCTCTACTAGAAAGTGAAAGACAGAGAAGGCGCTTCTAAGTGCAGTATTGCAACAGTTTAATATGACACAAATAAAGGAGAACCTACAAGCAATTTTAGAAAACAGGCTCATAAAATCATGGCTTCCAGATGGGCTTCTAGTGACAGTTTCGAAGGAGCGTCTTCTGAGCATGCTTCGACATGCATTACCGCCCTGCTCTTGAAGTCACATCTGGTGCATGCATTTCACGCCGACCCAGAAATGTGGCAGCCATCTTAACCAATGTGTTCCACTGTCTCCATCACTGATGGTCAGCTGTGCTACAGGGAGAAACTACAGGGAGCCCATCCAGAAGCCATGGTTTTATGGGCCTGTTTTCTACTATTGCTTGTAAGTTCACCTTTATTTGTGTCATAATAAACTGTTGCAATTTTACATGTAGAAGTGCCTTCCCAGTCTTTCATTGACAGCTGGTTTAACTCTCCTGCATCTACCAGAACTGAAATATCAGTTTTGGGTGCACTGACCCTTTACTAGCACAATTCGAACAATAAGCCTAATTTCTCAAGCACATCTATAGCTAATTGTGCAAAATCATGCAATTATTTTCTGCCACTTATTTAATGCCATTTTGAAATTCAAAGGAAAATATCTGAATTAGGACCAAGAACCTGTCAGATTCCCTCAAACTGCCATATTTTTGTCACACTGTATTGGGATGTATATTATTTGAATCACACAGTAATGTTACCTATGACACTAATGCCTCATACACACGATTGGATTGTTGACCAACAAAACTGTGGAATTTTGTCCGAAGGGCGTTGGCCCAAACTTTTCTTGCATACACACGGCCACACAATTGTTGGCCAACAATCACGAACGTAGTGACGTACTACATGGTTTTTCCAGCTCTTTAGCGCCACCCTTTGGACTCCTTCTGCTAATTTCATGTTAGTAGAAGTTTGGTGAGAGTTGATTCGCGCTTTTCATTCAGCACTTTTCAGTTTGCGCTTTTCATTTCGCACTTTTCAATTCATTTCTGAATGGCCGTTCTTCAACCAGAAATGATGCAGGATTGGAGGAGATGACGTGTTATTTATTACTGGCCTTGGAGTTATTGCTTTAACATAACTTTTTTGGTTGAATAATAATGATTTGATTTGTTATATTTTCTATATTTTTGGATGCATAGAATGCACTTTTTGGTTAAGTTCTGTTGGCAGATAGCATGTCTAATTTTATTTGTTCTCTTTTTTTAATGCACAATAAAAAAAATTGTGGAGAATAATACTTGGCTATGTGTTTTACTTCAAATGACAGTTGGGGAGTCGGCAGGTTTTTAAAAAATTTAATGTAAAATTGACAAGGGACACCAACATAGTTGTATCTTTGATCTTAAAAACTCCGGGATAATGGTGTTGTGGTAACTTGCCCAAATAAAAAAAAAAAAACATAATAATAATATTATTGATATCACTAGAAAAAAAAAAGCCTTTGAAAATTTGTTTGCAATAACTCCATCAGTATCACCAGCAAAGCAGCTTCATTATTATCCCATTAAAGAAGAAGAGAATTGTGCCCTGCATTTGGAGATTTCATAATTTGCCGCGTCACGAATGTTAATTCTCCATTAGGAACGCTAGTTTACAAGACCGACCACTTCTGGCTCGTCCTTGCTTCCGAGCATGCGTGTTTGTACTTTGGACTTTTGTCCGACGGACTTGTGTACACACACTCGGAAAATCCAACAACAGACATTTGTCCGTGGAAAATTTTAAAACCTGCCATCCAACATTTGTCCATGGAAAATCCGACAACAATTGTCCGATGGAGCGTACACACGGTTGAATTTTCTGCCAACAGCCTGTCATCACACATTTCCCGATCATGTGTACGAGGCTTTAGGTGTCCTGGAGCATTGCACTCTTGTGCTTGTGTTCCCATGAGAGAACAGTTGTATGACAATACTAATTGGTAGCAATCCATTGAAAAGTTCAGTTGGAGACCTGATTACATTCCTTGACTTGAAGCTGATGAAAGAACGGCTGCTGCAGAAGACATAACTGAACCACTACAAAAAATTATTCTGTCATTCAGATTCAAAAACAGCACAAGGATCAGCTTTGGACTTTTTAAAGGGTAGTAAAATTATATAAAAAAAAATGGCAAGTGTATGTGTCCATGAGCCTATGGCAATACTAGTCTTAGGTGTGTGAATCAACCTACATGAGAACTAACATTGGTTAAGATGTTGGATAGTGGAAAACTGTGGTTTCAGCCCTCCATTTTTAAAATGAATACAGTTAAAAAGAAAACAGCACTGTCTTCACCCCCTTAGATGCCAGTTTGATGCACCAAGAATATGGGCTGGTGTCCCATCAGCATGGACAGATAAGTAAGCTACATGCTTATCTAATAAATATTAAAAGAGCACAATTTAAAAAAAATCACCCTTATTACCAATTTAGTGTAAAACAATTCTTTTTGTTCTATATTCAGCTTCTTCCTATTAAAAAATAACATTCAATTTTTTTTTAACATTAAAGAGAAAAAAAAAATATTCAGAGATTACATAGATCTAATCCAACCAATAAAAAAATCATATAAGCATTAACACGCTAACCCTTTTTCACCTAAGGGTAAAACAAATATAACGTTTTCTGTTCCTGACAATCGCAGCGATACCACATATGTGTATGTTAGTTGTTGTCTGTACCCATAGTACAGCCCAAAAACAATAGTGCACATTTTGCTTTTTTTATCCTACCTAAAACTAACTGACAATGATTTAAAAAAAAAAATCTGGCCAAAAAAAAATTACTGACCGGGACCTTTGACTCTGACCTTGACCCAAATACTAATGCCCCGTACACACGGTCGGATTTTCCGATGGAAAATGTGTGATAGGACCTTGTTGTCGGAAATTCTGACTGTGTGTAGGCTCCATCACATTTTCCATCGGATTTTCCGACACACAAAGTTTGAGAGCAGGATATAACATTTTCCGACAACAAAATCCGTAGTCGGAAATTCTGATCGTCTGTACATAAATCCGACGGACAAAGTGCCACGCATGCTCAGAATAAATAAAGAGATGAAAGCTATTGGCCACTGCCCCGTTTATAGTCCCGACGTACGTGTTTTACGTCACCGCGTTCAGAACGATCAGATTTCCCGACAACTTTGTGTGACCGTGTGTATGCAAGACAAGTTTGAGCCAACATCCGTCGGAAAAAATCCTAGGATTTTGTTGTCGGAATGTCCGAACAAAGTCTGACCGTGTGTATGGGGCATTACTCTCAAACTTTGATCTAGGTATTTTTTTGTATTTTTCTTTATTTTCTTTTTTTATTAATATTATTTAAATCTTTTTTATTTATTTTTTACACACACTTTTTTTTTCTCTGCAAGGAGAGAGAGAGATACGATGCATCTCTCTTCATTCACAGAGAAAGAAAACACGGGGGCAGGCTTCATAGTGACTGATCACTGTGATAACCAATCAGAGTTTATTACAGCGATCAGGTGACCCAGGATCTTGAGTTCCCAGCACTAAGGGAGATACGCAAATGGAAAAATAGCCCAGTCTATTAGGGCTGCATATTTGTGTTATGTCGGCATGAAGAGGTTAATGTAACTTTAAAAGCCTGTTTTATTTTTTATTTTTTTAAATGGCAGTTTTAATTAAAGAAAAAAAAAAACTCCACCTCCCTGCATTGTTATAGAAAAGTGACAGCAGAAAAAAGACCAAGTGGTCCTTAGCGCCTGTCTTGTTAACTTTTTTGTTAAAAAATAAACCACATGTACCATGAGGTATTGCAAGACTAATGCCCCGTACACACGGTCGGACATTGATCGGACATTCCGACAACAAAATCCTAGGATTTTTTCCGACGGATGTTGGCTCAAACTTGTCTTGCATACACACGGTCACACAAAGTTGTTGGAAAATCCGATCATTCTGAACGCGGTGACATAAAACACGTAGGTGGGGAGTATAAACGGGGCAGTGGCCAATAGCTTTCTTCTCTTTATTTATTCTATACATGCATGGCACTTTGTGCGTCGGATTGGTGTACACACGATCGGAAATTCCGACAACGGATTTTGTTGTCGGAAAATTTTATAGCCTGCTCTTAAACTTTGTGTGTTGGAAAATCCGATGGAAAATGTGTGATGGAGCCCACACACGGTCGGAATTTCCGACAACAAGGTCCTATCACACATTTTCCGTCGGAAATCCGACCGTGTGTACGGGGCATAACAGTTATAAGCATAACTCCCAGAGGCAGAGGCATGATGGGATTTGTAGTTCTGCAACAGCAGGGGGCCACAGTTCCCCCCCCATCCCCATCTTAGGAAAAGTTTTTTTCATTATTCTTATTTTGAAATAATTACCACTCTCCCGGCCTAATCTTTGGTCATGTTATGACCATCTACTGTATATCATTATGATGTGGTTATATGGCAATGACGACGAACCTTGGCACCTCAGATGTTTTGGAACTAAATTCCCCATGATGCTCATGCACTCTGCAGTGTAGTTGAGCATCATGGGAAATGTAGTTCCAAAACATCTGGGGTGTCAAGGTTCGCCATCACTGTTAAAGGGCACCTGCGCCATAAGGAATCCTTTCTCAACCTTTTCACCCCTGCAGAAACCCTAAAATAATTTTCAGGTCACGGAGAACCCTTAATAAAACCAATTTATTGGGATCAATGAGAATAATGCCCGCTAAATTGTTGGTCAGTAGGAAGAATAAATCAATACAACCCTTACAGTGGTGATCAGAATGCCACTCTTATGCCGCTTACACACGAGAGGACTTTTCAACCGGACTGGTCCGACGGACCAAGTCCGGCGGACAATCCGATCATGTGTGGGCTTCATCGGACCTTCAGCAGACTTTTACAGTCAAAAATCTGACGGACTTTAGATTTGAAACATGCTTCAAATCTTTACGTCGTAACTCCGCCGGACCCAGTTCCTAACAAGAAATCCGCTCGTTTGTATGCTAGTCCAACGGACGGAAACCCACGCTAGGGCAGCTATTGGTTACCGGCTATCAACTTCCTTATTTTAGTCCAGTCCTACGTCATCATGTACAAATCCGTCGGACTTTGGTGTGATTGTGTGTAGGCAAGTCCGTTAGTTCAAAAGTCTGTTGAAAGTCCATCGGAAGTCCATCAAAAATCCCTCGAAAGTCCGTCGGAAAGTCCACCGGTGTGTACACGACATTATAGGCAGCTAAAAAGTTCAGTGTTAGTGTTATGCTGCTGGCTTTGCAAAGTGGCTTTGGCCCTGGAACAGTGCAAACACCATCACATGGGAGGTCAATCAACCACAATTTAAGGAACCTCTAGCCACCTTTGGAGGAACCCTAGACTTCCATGGAATCCTGGTTGTGAATGGCTGCCATAAAGTCTTATAAGGGACTTTGACCACATACAATTGCCGATGTGAACATTACACAGCCAGATTTTGGATTCCAGCTATTTGGCAGTCAAGTGGCTACTGGCTAGAATATGCAACCATCTGGTCACTAGGAAGGATCCAACCGTTCCATGGAACCCTAGGCTTCCATGGAACCCCAGTTGAGAATGGCTGCCATACGGCCTCATGAGGGACCGTGACCACATACAATTGCCAATGTGAACATTACACAACCAGATTTCGGATTCCAGCTATTTGGCAGTCAAGTGGCTACTGGCTAGAATCATCTGGTCACTAGGAAGGATCCAACCATTACAGTAGTGATCAGAATGCCACTCTTACAGGCAGCTAAAAAGATCAGTGTCAGTGTTATGCTGCCGGCTTTGCAACGTGGTGTTGGCCCTGGAACTATACAAGCACCATCATATAGGAAGTCAATTAACCACAGCTCGAAGGAACCCCTGGGAACCTTTGGAGGAACCCTAGGCTTCCATGGAACCCCAGTTGAGAATGGCTGCCATACGGCCTTATGAAGGACCGTGACCACATAAAATTGCCAATGTGAACATTACACAACCAGATTTTGGATTCCAGTTATTTGGCAGTCAAGTGGCTATTGGCTAGAATATGCATCAATCTGCTCACTATACAAAATCTGATCTGCACATTAGGTCTAAAATAACCGAATCCTTCACACAATATACAACCCATATTGTATGGGTGGTGCAACTTTCATGGTTCATTGACAATACATGTAATCACTTAACATTTCATTATTGTAACAATTTATTGCCTTAAACATACCCTCTTCATAGCAAGTAACAAGTTATTTTATTGCAACATTATATTTAAACAGATGTAGATAATACCAGTGTCATTAACCCTAATTTAATAGTGAAATACATTAGTTATTTGGTCTGCCCGGTGCTGGTTTTATTTATTGTTTGCTGTAATGGTTGAGAGCTACAGGTGTTAGAAAAGCAATTGATCTAATCCTTCTCCCATATGGAAAGGATTATTTGATTGTAACTTCCTGGCTGCTTAGAATGGATGCGGTGGAAGGAACCCGGGCGTAATGTCGCCTTGTCCCGTACTGGAGCAAACAATCTTTTACAGTCGAAAAGCCGGCTAAAAATAAATGTATTAGCCACCCATTCCCATTTGGATTTGCAAATGTCTTTTCTCTTTTTGCGTCATGGTTGCTGACTTGGTATTTTTAATCCATTTGCAAAGCCTAGAGGAATGTGTTCTGGAAAGGAGCCAGCTTTGGATCCATGTGTATCATATTGCAGGGTGTGAAGAACAAGGTCTGTCTGCTATTGGGTGCGAGGCGTCCAGCTATATATTTGCACTACGCACTATATTTACAACTTTTTTTTTTTCTTTCTTCTTTTTCAGCATTTGTCAGAGGCTGTACATTTGTTATATCCTTTGCACATGGCACAGTTTTCATCTCCATCACTTACCTAAACCATTCCCAGACACTGAAAAGCATTATCCCCTGTTTCCTCTTATTTGTAAGAGACTAATGAGAGAATGAACAGAGAGATATTTGGGAAAGGCATTGATGGGATGGAACAGTTACATGTCCAATCAGGGCTGTCCTGGTCTTATTATGAGCTGTTTATCTTTTTGACGTATGACCTGTTAAACCTGAGCCTTTAGTGGAAGGAATGCAATATCATGAAAGTTATAAGGCAAATGTGGAACAGTTTTTTGTGGATTAATTGTGGCAGTTCAATTCAGACTCAAATATCAGCGATTATCATTTTGCACTGTTACATATTCTATTATTAATCTAGAGCTTCAACAAAGCCTGTTTTATAGCATGCTGGTCCTTGTCTGTAGTGTACACTGTCTGGTTGGTTTACAAAGACATGGGAACAGCAGTACGTGTCTTGGGCCGGCCGTACACAGTTCAAATCTCAGCTTGTTCAGCAGGAACTGTCCGAGATTCGAACCGTTAATGAGCAGGCTGAATGTACCAAGTTGATTGATCGATTAACTTGGGTACAACCAACCTGCTGGATTCTCTTGCGATTATCACTAGTGGCTATAGTGTCTATAATTAAACTCTTCTCCTTGGGTCAATTGGATTGGGAGCTAGTTGGCGCCAAATCAGGGACGGTGGTTCCCGCCCAGATGGGGATGCCGCTCCCTTCTCCTTGATGCCTGCTTGACGCTGGGAGGAACCCGCGGGTGCGGCGTGCAGCCTTTAAAGCACCCCCTCTTTGTCACAGCTCGTTTAGCTGCATGCTTCACTGCACATGGACCGTGCTATCATGCAAACATATCTGTTCATTTTTGGACACACACAGTTTGTACCAATCCCCTTCGGGTGGGTATTTTTCTTAACACATGCTTCACCTTGGTTTCACTAATTTGGTTTTGGGACATGGTTATATTTTCAGTCACATGTTCCTTCCTTTCCACATTTCCTCTAACTTGTTCACACTCCTCTAGGTATGGGTCCTTAACTATCTTCAGAATTACTTTATAATTGAATCACTTACCATTTCATTCACATTCTTCCATATAGACCCTGGATGCCATACACATTATCTTCCACTGCTATCCCACCCAATCTGGAGACCTCTACCCTCTGGGGGTGCTTTGTGGGTGGCCACCTCACCTGCAGGTTTGTTACCTCAGCTCCCGGGACAGACAACACCCCGGTGGCCCTTGTGTTACTATACCACATACCTGTGAACTGTAATTCCATGTGAATAATTAGGACCTGATATTTGTTCGGTTATTCAATTTCCCTGTCATTGGATACATGGGTTTCAATCAGCGTTAATTGGTGTAATTTTTTTTTTCAGATATGTGAATGCATAACCCCTTGAAGAAGTGACTTTGTGCCACGAAATGCATAGGGCACTGTAGGATGCACCCATTCTCTTATTATATTCAATTATTGCATACACCCTAACAAGGAAAATATATTTTTTTTAATTGAGTTTTACGAACTTTCTGGCCAAATAAAATTTTCATATGGAGTATTATTTATCTTACAGTACAACTGGAATGCGTTGCTATGACAATTTTATATAAATATATGAATTGGTTTTTAATTATCCATGTATGTATATATATATTAAATGGATTTACATTTGCAATGTTTGTCAAACGCTATATGAATTTTCCAAGACAATAAATATGTCACATTTTATAACTAATAGCTGTCTGTCGATTGCCTGAATTAAAGTCTCAAATTCCTTTTCGATTAACTGATTTAGGGATGGAGGCACATGGTAATATGCCCCTCATTTAAAGTCCCACCAAACCTCTTTTCCCTTCCCTCTACGTATACATTCTTCTCCTGGTGGGGACGGCTTCCCCCACCCGCCCACACACCCACTTCCCCTTGGAGGAATTGAGTGAATTTGTTCCGTGTATGGCCGGCCTTAAAGGCTAAGTTCACCTTTTCCAGGAAAAAAAAAACGATGCAGTCAAATGGCCCCAGTACTTATAAATGAAGAAGAAGGGATAAACCAAATAGAAGTGGGACTTTAAATACACACAGCACACAGCACACAAAATGTATAAAAGACACAAACTTTTTTTGAATTTACATATTATTTAAGAAGAAACGCCAGGAGGCAAAAAAACATAGAACAGTATACCAGACAGTACAGAACATCGCGATACATTTTGTGGAAAACATTGAAGTTTGTTTATATGTTCAATGATAGGTTGGTCAACGCGTTTCTCAGGACCCCATAAGCATATACAGTATATAGCTCTTGACTTTAGCAATGATATATACCTATCATATACAGCATCAAAGAGTGATAAGGGTTATGCCTACCGGCCCATGGGAACAGCAAACCGCACATGGAGGTATAAAGATGAAGGTTAGGGCTGCTGAAATTAATCGCAGCATCGATGCATCGCGATTCGGGTGTCCCCGATGCGGCATCGATGCATGCGACCCGAAAAATCGATGTCTGGCCCCGCCCCCTCCCGGGAGAGCGCTCCGTACGTAAAGCTGTTACTAGTGTGTGTATTTTCCGCTCATGTGACTCTCGGCCGCGCCTCCCTCCTCTGAGTCCCCTGATTTCAGCCCCGCCCACTGACTGGAGCTATCAGGTCAGAAGAGAGGCGGGCGGGGCTGACATCAGGAGAGACGTGAGAGGAGGGAGGCGCGGCCGAGAGTCACATGAGCGGAAAATACACACACTAGTAAAAGCTTTACGTACGGAGCGCTCTCCCGGGAGAATTCCCTGCTCAGGAAAGATGTGACAACCGGCGGAACACCGGCGGCTGGAGTGGAGATCGGGGGGAGATGGTGAGCAGGCAGATCGCCCTGCTCATTACAGGTTGCCACCAGCACCGGCGGAGCAGCATGTAAGTACAGAGGGGGAGGGGGGGCGCTGTGACACAAGTCCATATCATACAATTGTCTTCTATGTGCATTCATCACACCACAACTCTGCATTATTGTCCCCAGTCTGTGACCATCTCCTGTGCCATGTCCCCAGTCTGTGACCATCTCCTGTGCCATGTCCCCAGTCTGTGACCAACTCCTGTGCCATGTCCCCAGTCTGTGACCATCTCCTGTGCCATGTCCCCAGTCTGTGACCATCTCCTGTGCCATGTCCCCAGTCTGTGACCAACTCCTGTGCCATGTCCCCAGTCTGTGACCAACTCCTGTGCCATGTCCCCAGTCTGTGACCAACTCCTGTGCCATGTCCCCAGTCTGTGACCAACTCCTGTGCCATGTCCCCAGTCTGTGACCAACTCCTGTGCCATGTCCCCAGTCTGTGACCATCTCCTGTAGCATGTCCGCAGTCTCTGATCATCTCCTGTAGCATGTCCGCAGTCTCTGACCATCTCCTGTAGCATGTCCGCAGTCTCTGATCATCTCCTGTAGCATGTCCGCAGTCTCTGATCATCTCCTGTAGCATGTCCGCAGTCTCTGATCATCTCCTGTAGCATGTCCGCAGTCTCTGATCATCTCCTGTAGCATGTCCGCAGTCTCTGATCATCTCCTGTAGCATGTCTGCAGTCTCTGACCATCTCCTGTAGCATGTCCGCAGTCTCTGATCATCTCCTGTAGCATGTCCGCAGTCTCTGATCATCTCCTGTAGCATGTCCGCAGTCTCTGATCATCTCCTGTAGCATGTCCGCAGTCTCTGATCATCTCCTATAGCATGTCCGCAGTCTCTGATCATCTCCTGTAGCATGTCCGCAGTCTCTGACCATCTCCTGTAGCATGTCCGCAGTCTCTGACCATCTCCTGTAGCATGTCCGCAGTCTCTGATCATCTCCTGTAGCATGTCTGCAGTCTCTGATCATCTCCTGTAGTCATTTGGGGGCAGTCTGGAGCTCCTCTTTAAGTTGTCTGCACTGTTTACACTTTGCTACATGCAAAGAGTGTTGTCTTTTTTTTAAGAACAGATAAAATTTAAAAAATGGAGTTCTTCTGACTACTTAAATTTTTTGGATGAAAACCGCGCGCAGTAATCGTGATGCATCGTTAATCGTGGACCTGATAATCGTAATCGAATCGAATCGTGAGGCCAGTGAAGATGCGCACCCCTAATGAAGGTATCTTAAGATGTAGTAGGGATAACATTATCCATCAGTAAATCATCATCATATTTTTATATGTAGCACTTACCCCCGAAGGAGCGGCTGGTATTTGATTGGGCTTACCGTTCCTTTACTGTTTCACCATATCCGTCATAGGCGTCCCATTAAAGACTTCTTTCACTGATTTTAGCTCCGACACACAGTCTCTTTTTCCAATGCTTTATTTAAGAAAGACACATGCAATAGAGGGATAAAAGGTTTAGGGGAATTCAGGTACCTTGGAATTGCAGATCAGGAACACTTTCTTTGATCCAGAGGACAACAGCTCCACAACTGGATTCAGCAACCACCAGATAGGCGTCTCTCACTAACCCAGCAGCCGATGCGATGCCCTGTCATAGTCTCTGCCACAGACTTTAAGATTTGGTATAACTGTTACACATTCCTCTGCCACAGGATTGGGTAATTAGACTTTTTGCACTGTCAAGGCTTGATCACATAGTACCAGTTCCCTTCTTCCAAACCTATGGTACTGTGTGGTACTGTGTGGTAGGTGACCCGGGATACATCCTCCAACTGAGTCTCCAGGCTCTTCTAGAGGCACCGACCTTATTGCGCGGTCTTCTCCTGAAAAGTCCTCCCTTGGACCCTCCAGTCGCTCGGCTTCTTCCCGCAGGCAAGACAGCACAGGACCATCCCTGGATCGGTAGGCCCCAAGACTTTTGGGCCTACCTTCAGTAACGACGCCTCGGACCAGCCGGCCCCCGAGACAATTTAGCGGCAGCGACACACCTTAGGTCTAGGAGGGCCATCAGGTCAGAACTCCTTTCTTGTCACGGGGTCTGTCCCTTAAGTACCCCCTCCCATAATGCACAGCAGGCAGACCACACCCATTGACTGTTTCCGGGCAAGGAGGCACTCAATACACCCAGCTTGTTGCAATTTCCAAACTTGGTCTAAATAATAGGGCGCCATCCCTAGGCCAAGGGGAAAACCACACAACCAGCCAAGCTGAAACAGAACCAGAATTTACAATAATGGCAGTCTGAGCTAAACTACAGCCTCAGACAAGTACATTTTTATTTATAGCGTCTGTATTGAAAATACCAGCGCTACATATATATAGGAACAGGGCTCCAGATTTAGCAGGCCCGATGGTGTACTTGAAACGGCCCTCAAATAGATAAATCAGTCATTAGCAAGAGCTAATGCTATCACAGATCAAACTTGAGCAGCAGGAACCGGACAAATTTGCATCTGTCTATGAACAGACTAGTTGTACAGAAGTCAAAATATTTGACCGACTTCAGTACAACCAGCCTGCCAGTTTTTTTTTTTGCCAAATCAGTTATCATTCTATTGTGCTGGTGGGGAAGGCTCCATGCACTCCCCACCGGCAGAACACAATAGCACCGCAGAAGGGATTCAACAAAGCCTGTTTTATATCATCCTGGTCCTTGTCTGTTATGTACACTGTCTGGTTGGTTTACAAAGACATGAAAGCAACAAGTACTGTCTTAGGCTGGCCACATAAGGTGCAAATCTCAGCAGCAATTTTCTTTCCTTCAACCCTTTCAGCGTAAAGAAGAACAAGGAGTCCTGAAAGGGATGGTTTGGCCCCACAGAGCCCTAATCTCAAAATTATGGAGTCTGTTCTGGGGTTACATGAAGAGACAGAATGATTTGAGGCACTCTAACATCCACAGAAGATCTGTGGTTAGTTCTTTAAGAAGCTTGGAACAACCTACCTGCCGAGTTCCTTCAAAAACTGAGGGCAAGTGTACCTAGAAGAATTGATGCTGTTTAATTTCCTTTAATATGACACAAGATTCACATTGAGGGTTAATGAGAGGTTCCAGACTATCGTTTGTGAGTGGAGAAAGCTGTGTTTTTGGTTTTCTCTGGATCCTGTAGTTCTGGATCGGAACCTTCAATTCTGTGTCCGGATTTTACCAGATGGCTGCAGCCAGTGTCAGTACACAGATGTCATTATATACTCAAGCCTGAGGATAGCTCAGAGCTCCCAGTTTTGGAGACAGAAGGTCTCACCCAGGATTCAGAGGTGCCCCAACCAGGAGCCAAGAGACAGGAGGTCTCACCCAGGGGTCAGAGGAGCCCCAGCCAAGAGACAAGAAGTCTCATTCCAGGAGTCAGGTGGGCTCATATCAGAATGTCAGGAGAACCCTTATCCAGAGGCCAAAAGTGGGCCGTGCAGCAGGGTGCTGCCACTAAAGTCTAAGAGAGTCTAGTAAACCAGTAGAGCTGGACAACACAGTCAAAGGGACTGGCAAGAAGAGCAGCGGTGCTTCCAACAAGGTACTTAGGTGGCTCAGTGTTTTTCGGTTAACTGTTTAGGTTGATGTGGAAGAACCCCTGTGTGGGCAACTGATATCTATGTGAAATTTAAATTTTATTTAATAAAACTGGGCTGCAATGCCGTAAAATACAGTTTTATCTGGTGTAACTCATTGTGACAAAGCAGCTACCGCATGAGTATAATCTCTCCAATGCCACAATATATGTATGTTTTATAGTTATATATACAGAGAGAGCGAGAGAGCTGCAAAGGTTTGCAATGTTCCTGCAAAATAGCTTTGAGGAATAACTATTCACAAGCATTTTATTATCATAATTTTATCATTATTATTGCTATTATATTTAATTTCTGCCGGTATATTTTACAAAGCACAGTACTGATTCAACATCTGGAAATATTATAATCATAACCCACAGAATTTAACAAAATGTTATGATGACTTTTTAGGTGGATGATCCGTGCTGGCATGAAATGATCCTCCACTTTGTTAGCTGTCAGAAAAGTAGATTTATGAATTACAGAGGCATTCTAATAAACATCCTGACAAGGATAATGAGAAGGCATGTTCTAGGAACAAGAGAGAGATCACAGTGTGTCACTCACCTGGAATTCCTCTTTGACACCAGTGATGCTTGATGAGGACAACTTCTGTTTCCCTTCAGGGCGGTATACACTTTCCCCATAGCGTGTCACTTTTTTTTTCTCCACCTGAGTGATATAATACATAATAAAAAGAAATGGGTGAACTGATCCTCCATGTAGGAGATCCTGCTCAGATTATGTTGATTTGCAGTGAGATATAACTAGCTTGTTCAAATGTTTCCTTGGTTTCAATCAATCAGAACTTGGGAATGGACTGCTGGTAATGGGATCTTGGGAACATACTGGATCTTATACTTTAGATATGAAGCTCTGTAGGATGGGATCTAGGATTGAAAGCTATAACACTAGATTTTGATGAAACATTGCTTCCTTGATGTATACGAAGTACAGCTTGAGCTTGAGCTTCTGAGACCATTCCATCTTCCGGGGGTCCCCTTACCCCCCTCCCCTCCTTTCTCTATATTTTCCCCCTCTTTCTTTCTTCTTTGATTTCTCCTCTACCCTCCTTTTCTTCTCTCTTCTGGCTCTCCTCTTTATTAGGCTGGCCATACACGGAGCAAATTTCTTTCCTGTGACCACGGGTTGCAGGAAAGAAATTTGCTCAATTCCCCCATCAACACAGACAATCCCTACTGCCAAGCTATTGTTTTCTCCCGGCAGGGGAAGCCATCCCCCCACCAGGAGAAGACAGTGATTATTGCTAGCGGCTATAGCAGAGCTATCACTGAAGAAGGAGCTATTTGACTCTGAAACGTGTTGGATACTTATATGCAATCTCTGCATATATTAACAAATATATATATATATATATATATATATATATATATATATATATATATATATATATATATATATATATATATATATTGTACACTTGTGACTTTGTATCTATCCTACTATGTGGAATTTTTTATTTTGCTTGTATACTATTTTTATGGAGTCACAATAATAAAATGTATATATAAGATATGAAGTACTTTTTGAAGCCTTAAAAGTTCCACCCAATGGGGGAATCAAAAGCTTTGATAGGAAAAAAAAAAAAACATAGCGCCTGTTTTCGCTAGGAGGAAAAGGACCCCATCATTGGTGTTAGTGGGAGGAATATTGTCCTATTATTGTTATCATTGGTAGGAATAATGCCAGATTATTGGTGTCAGTGGGGAGAATAGTGCCCCATCATTGGCGTCAGTGGGGAGAATAGTGCCCCGACGTTAGTGTCAGTGGGAGGAATTTGGCCCAGTTGTTGATATCAGTGATAGGATTTATGTCCCATCGTTGGTGTCAATGGGAAGATTTATGCCCCACTATTGATGTCAGCGAAAGGCATTCTTCTTAGATTTGTGTCAAGGTTTATTGCTGTGTCCCTGGAGTGGAGGGCGATCACATGACTTGGAAATTTCCCAGCCCACCTACTGGTGGTTGGAGCAAGAGTTTCCCAAGTGTTATTTAGTAAAAACCCCATACGCACTATTAGATTTTCTGCAGATTTTTGTCTTCAGATTTACCAAAACCATATAATATGAGGTCAAAACTTAAAAGTTTCAATTTGTTTGCAATCAGGCAGGCCCTCGCACTACATGGTTTTGGTAAACCTAAAAGACAAAAATCTGCAGAATAACTAATAGTGTGTATGGGGTCTTAGACATATAAAGTCTATCCGTCAGGGACCCATCTTTTGGCTCTGATGAAGAGGAGACTCTCCCCCTGAAATGCGTAAGCCGCTGAGGACTGGGTGGAGACTTCCCGAGATTGGAACATGCACAGCTGACCTGGAAGCATGGATTGTGTACCATTCTGTTGAGTTTGTGATATGCAGTAGTTTGTGAGTAAATTTTTATTTTATTATCACAATAAAGGTTTATAGAGGCTGGTGTGCCATCTTTGTTTTTTCTGTAGGCTTTTATTGGCCTTGGTTTAACTTTTGGGGAACAAAAGTGATGGTAAATCTCTCCAACAAGTCCCCTGAAAGTGTTATTAGAGAGGGACAATTTTCTGACCCCTAACCTAAAGTACCTGCCTGATTCTGAGGCCTGCACAGGCTTGTATCATTTTTTCGAGGTGTTCACAAACTCATGCACCTTTTGCTATGGGCATACTAGCCCGTATATCTTGCCTACTAGGCTTTGTTCTTTACTCAGCAGACTGATACTGGGTCATTTTTAACCCATCAATGTCCATGAACACAAGTATGCATTTCTTAAAAACTTTTCATGCATAAAGTTGAGTTCTGAACTTTAGAAATGATGTATCAAACTGCTTAAAGTGGTTGTAAAGGCAGAAGGTTTTTTTTATCCTAATGCATTCTATGCATTAGGATAAAAAACCTTCTGTGTCCAGCAGCCCCCCTCAGCCTCCTAATATTTACCTGATCCCCATCTCTATCCAGCAAAGTCCACAAGTGCCTTGGCTGTCTGGGACTGTCCTTCCTGATTGGCTGAGACAGCATCGGGGTGCCATTGGCAATAGGGTCGCTGGTTTGAATCCCAACCATGACACTACCTGCCTGGAGTTTGCATGTTCTCCCTGTGCCTGCGTGGGTTTCCTCCAGGTACTTTGGTTTCCTCCCACACTTCCCAGACATGCTGGTAGGTTTATTGGCTTCTGTCCAAAAAAAAAAATTGGCCCTGGTGTATGGGTGTGAGTTGGGGACCTTGGATTAAAGACCACTTGGGGGTGTGGGTGTGTGTGGAGCTCTGCGTAGATTGATGACGCTACATGGGTACCCTAAATATATAAAAAAAAGTATATATATATATATATATATAGTTGATGGGATGCAATGTGCAGGGATGGGGACAATTCTGGGTGCTCACTCAGGTTGAACTGGATGGACTGGTGTCTTTATTCAACCTTACTAACTATGTATGTAACTATGTAACTATGAACCAATGAGGAGAGAGAGAGGACGGGGCTGGGCCACGGAGCTTTGGCTCGGCTCGGGTGCCCCCATAGCAAACTACTTACTGTGGGGGCACTCAGCAGAGTGGGGGGGGGCAGGAGCACCGAAAAGAGACCCGAGAAGAGGAGGTTTGGAGCTGCTTTGTGCAAAACCACTACATGGAGCAGGTTAGTATAACGTTTTTTATTTTTTAAAAATAAAAAACAAGACTTTGCAATCACTTTAAGTTGGCCATAGATGGGTAGAATTTTGCACGAAAGTTCTTGGGAAAAACATTTTCCACGAAGAAAATCTGTTCATTCTTCTAAACATTAGTGGATCAGATCAACGTTCGTCTTCGACCACAGTGACGAGATAATTCAAAGGATGGGAAATTTTTCTTGAATTAATGCATTTCTAACAGTGTATGTGGTTTTCATTCGGTAACATCCATTCATTCCAAAGTCAAATGTTAAAAGCAAAATGAAATTTATTTTGAACAGCATTCAAATGTTCTGAGAATTTCCAAACAAAACTTCCAAAGACTTTTTCTAGGAATTTTCATTAAAAATTCTATCCATCTCTGGCCAGCTTCAGTTTGTAGACACAGAAATGGATACAGGGGTGTCTACAGTTTAGTTGGCCATATGCAGTTGAATGTTTGTTCAAACAAAAAAATCGTTTGTCAACTTATTTATTTCAAAAGTACTTAAAGTTTCATCCAGATCTGCTACTTGAGTGGAATCCCAGACATATTTAAAACAGTTTTCATTACACTATGTATGATTTTCGTAAATGAAAAACTCATTTACAGTTAAAAAATTTTTCCATCCTGCTCCTTAAAAATGTTCTCATCATTATGTTCAAAAAACAAAATCAGTTTGACTCCAATAACCATTGGAAAATAAAATGAATGTTTTGAAAATGAAAATTTTAAAATTGAAATACAAATTTTTACTGGTGTATTGCAAAGTTTCTGAACTCTCTTTTATGACCAGACTTTCCGGCAGAAAAGGTCCGACGGAATCATTCCATCGGACATTATGATCGTGTGTGGGCTTCATCTGACTTTTTCTTTCGAAAATTCTGCTGGACCTAGAAATAGAACATGTTTTAAATCTTTCTGATGGAATCAATTCCTAACGGGAAAACCGTTCATCTGTATGCTATTCCGATGGACCAAAACCGACGCAAGGGCAGCTATTGGCTACTGGCTATTGAACTTGCTTTTTCTAGTCCCGTCGTATATCATTGCGTTCTAAATGATCGGACTTTGGTGTGATCGTGTGTAGGCAAGTCCGTTTCAGCGGAACTCCGTCGAAAAAAAATGCCAGAGTTCATTCCGACTGAATAAACAGTCGTGTGTACGCGGCATTATACAGTGCATCTGGAAAGTATTCACAGCGTTTCACTTTTTCCACATTTTTTTTATGTTACAGCCTTATTCCAAGATGGATTAAATTCATTATGACAACGTGAAAGAAGTTTTTTTAAATCTTTGCAAATTTCTTAAAAGTAAAAAATGAAATAATCCCACAGTACATATGTATGCCATTGGCATACCATGATGCCATGATGGCAAAGGCCATTGCCATGATTCATTGCCATGGCCTTTGCCATCACGCTCAAAATTCAGCTCAAGTGCATCCTGTTTCTGCTGATCATCATCAAAGTGGATGTAAACCCTCACATATACCCAGTGAAGTGAACAGCCTCAGATGATACACAAAGATGAAACAAATCTTCCTACATAAGTTTTACATGTATATCTGCTCTCTTCAACTTTATATACTGTTTAGAAAGTTCAGATCGTGTTAGGAAATTTTCTCTTCTTGTTTAACATAGAGTGTGAAGTCTGAGCATAAAGCCAAGACAGCTAAGACAGCTGATTGGAGGAAAAGCACACACCCCCTCTCCACATAGGCAAAGACTATCAGAGGTGTTCTGTGACACGGCAAGCTGCCTGCTAATCTATTTATAGCTTCCTCCCGACACAAAACTCAGCCTGATTTTATCTCATGTTTCAGAGAATTTGTTAGAAGTTATCAGGCTTATTAGAAGAACAGAGCAGGAGAAAGCCAGGAGACTTGGTGCTTTGAAGAGAGATAAGAAAACACTGCAAATATATGTGCCCAGCTCAAATTTCATGAATCAGGTTTACATCCACTTTAAAGTGTTTCTACAACTTGATTGGAGTCCACCTGTGATAAATTCAGTTGATTGAACATGATTTGGAAAGGCACATACCTGTCTATATAAGGTCCCACAGTTATTAATGCATGTCAGAGCACAAACAAAGCCATGATGTCCAAGGAATTGTCTGTAAACCTCAGAGACAGTATTGTATCGAGACACAGATCTAGGGAAGGGTACAGAAAATTTTCTGCAGCATTGAAGGTCCCAATGAGCACAGTGGCCTCCATCATCCGTAAATGGAAGAAGTTTGGAACCACCAAGACTCTTCCTAGAGTGGGCTGCCCAGCCAAACTGAGTGATTGGGGGAGAAGGGCCTTAGTCGGGGAGGTGACCAAGAACCCGATGGTCACTCTGAGAGGAGAACCTTTGAGAAGAACAATCATCTCTGCAGCACTCCACCAATCAGGACTGTATGGTAGAGTGGTCAGAGGGAAGCCACCCCTCAGTAAAAGGCACATGACAGCCCACCTGGAGTTTGCCAAAAGGCATCTGAAAGACTCTCAGGCCATGAGAAACAAAATTCTCTGGTCTGATGAAACAAAGATTGAACTCTTTGGTCTGAGTGGCAACTGGCAAGTATCATGTCTGGAGGAAACCAGGCATCGCTTATCACCTGGCCAATACCATCCTACAGTGAAGCATGGTGGTGACAGCATCATGCTGTGGAGATGTTTTTCAGCGGTAGGAACTGTGAGATTAGTCAGGATCAAGGGAAAGATGAATGCAGGAATGTACAGAAAAATCTTTGATGAAAACCTTCTCCAGATCGCTCTGGACCTTGGACTGGGGCGATGGTTATTCTTCTAACAGGATAACGACCCTAAGCACACAGCCAAGATAACAAAGGAGTGACTACGGGACAACTCTGTGAATGTCCTTGAGTGGCCTAGCCAGAGCCCAGACTTGAACCTGATTGAACATCTGTGGAGAGATCTGAAAATGACTGTGCACCGACGCTCCCCATCCAATCTGATGGAGCTTGAGAGGTCCTGCAAAGAAGAATGGGAAAAACTGCCCAAAAATAGGTGTGAATACTTTCCGGATGCATTGTATATAAATGTGACATTAGAGCACATTTCCATGTCCCATACTCAAATCAGGTTTCATCCATTGAGGTGGAGCTTAATCAACATGATGTGCCATTTGTACCTTCACTTTGTACCAGCTTTTAATATCATACCATGAATACCATAACTATTTCTAATTGAGAAACTGCAACCAGAGCCTCACCACCATCTTCAATGTCAAGGCAAAAGCAATAGCAGTGTTTTTACTTATTTATTTAGTACTAACACTAAAAAGCATATTCTTAGTAAGTATTAACTGAGCTTTAAGTTATTCAATTCGGTCTCAGCACATTTTTCTCAGCTCTCTTCCCAAGCACTTTCTCTGCATTCACATTAGAAATTAGAGGGCTTGCAGGGTGCCAAGTCAATGTTGGAAAGAAGGTGGGGAGTGGTGTTAGAGGATTAATTACTCCATAGTGCCTGCATCTACAGAGGTCAGTGATGGCTTGCCTTAAAGCGTATTTATAATTACTGTTCACTATGAATATATTGAAAGTGAAATAATCATAGCTTGGCCAAAGTGGCAAGGTAGTATAAAATGTAGAATTAACAGTAGCTATGAAGTGTGACCAGTAGCTCTGGTTCGATGGACAAGACAAAAATATATGTAAAGATACACCAGTATTGACACTGCATTTATGGCATGTGGAGGGAAGGTTAGAATAGATCTTATTTAGACTTTGTGGTGTGTAATAGATCTCATAAGTGATTATTAGTCTTGCAGTAGCAGAATCACCAAATAGTCAAATCTGTACATTTAGTTGAGCTAGATGGAGACTTTGTTTGCAATACCTAGACCCGCTTATATTGTATCCACATGCAAGTTATCCCACTATACTTAGTGACAGCTTCTCTCATTTCCTCTTTGCTATTTAGAAGCCTGAGTTTTTCACCAGCTTTAAGCAATTGCTTTCTTACCAGATTTTCCGTCTTATCCAGATTGTATTTATGACCTCCGTCTGTCTGCTGAACCCATTCTAGTGAGAGTAAGTTTCCACCAAAAACTCCATCAAGATTTTTTTGCTCACTAACTCCACTTCTGTATATATCCTTCCCATGGAATAAGCTAATGTTTTTGTCTATTTTATTACATTCTTTTAACATATTTCAGAACAGTGCATTAGCTAGTATGTTATATTGCTATTGCCCTACCTTTTGGTGTTATTATTTCATTGTGTTATCACTTCCACTTCGAAGTTAGGACCAGGCTCGTGGGCAACCCACAAAGACCTAGGCCTTAATTTTCAGGGTTGTTACACACTTGCCTACTTATAAGTATGATGCTGTTGAGAATATAAGCAGGGCTTCTTCAATGTATTGATGACGTCATGGTTTTTTAAAACCCCGATATCAACCATTTATTTTTTAAATTTTTTTGTTCTTTGTGTTCATGTTAGGACGACTTTTTCTTACTTAATGTCCAGAGGACAAGGTATCACAGCAGTGGTGGTCAACTTTCTCGACATGGCGGGCCTCAAGTGCGGCCCTTGACGTCACCAAAGGGCCGCACATAAAATTCCGTGAATATTCCATGTCAGAGACAGCAAACACACCGCATGATATGGTCAAAGACAGTGGGCATGATACAAGAGATAGTCAGATACTGCGGACATGATACAAGAGATGGTCAGAGACTGCGTACACGAAACTAGAGATGGTCAGAGACGGCAGACATGATACTAGAGATGGTCAGAGACTGTGGACAGGATACAAGAAATGGTCAGAGACAGTGGACATCATAGAAGAAATAGTCAGATACTGCGGACATGATACAAGAGATGGTCAGAGACTGCAGACATGATACAAGGGATTCTGAGAGACTGTGGGCATGATACAAGAAATGGTCACAGACTGTGGACATGATGCTAGAGATGATCATAGACTGCAAACATAATACAAGAGATAGTCAGAGACTGCAGACATGCTGTAGGATACTGCCAAAGACTGTGAAAATACTATAGCAGTTATTGAAGATTGGGGAGGGGGACATGCTTCAGGAGACATTTGAGACGGCTAGAATCACTACTATAACAGGTCATTAAGGAAAAACTGATTTGTGCCTGCAGGGGCCCTGAGGGCCACACAAAAAGTGCCAAAGATTTGCATGCAGCCTCCGAGTCTCAGGTTGGGTACCAAGGGTGCTACAGGGTAAGGAGGTGATGGAAAATACATACAAAGGAGGCTAGACAGCAAGAAATATAATTATTTTGCAGTGTGGATAAGGGCTAGAACCTCTGTAAAGTTGCTAATGCAGTATAAAGAACTACTCAGCTCACCATGATTAAATCCAGAGAAGGAGTTTACTTGAAAAAATCTGATCAAAATAAGACCGCTCCAATGTTTAACGGACATGCAGGTCCCCCTTAAAGGTGATAGGTGGGATGGGTAGTTAGGAGAGGGCAGAGGGTGGTGAGAGAGATGGCAATCAGTTTAAGGTTGTTATTGCTGTCTGTGCCCTTTTGCACCAGTGACACCCTCATTTCTGGTACTAGTAACACAGAGTGGGGAAATTAGAGGTTGTAGGTAGCATTAAAATATAAGATATGTTTTACAACTCCCCTTTACTATTTGAATAAAAAAACATGGTGGAAGTTGGGATTTGATTATAAAGGGAGAAGAGTACTGATAGGTGAATCTACCCAGATTTGTTTTGATGGGTTCTGTGAATATTGTTCAAAAAGTTGACTAACTCCAATTTGGGGAAGAACCACGTTGAAGTCTGTATGGTTCAAATCTCGTTATATTCCCATGTCCAATGACCAATGTATTCTTTCTTTGCAAATCTTGTTATGTTCTGGATATTTTTAAAGGTAATAAGCATACTACTGTCAACAAGCATGGAAAGTTGGGCACTGTCATGAGGGACAAGTAATTATGCAAAACATTTTTTTTAATAACGTACAGCAGAGAAGGTCTCTTCATTTGGCCTCGAGGACAACATTGAAAATAGACACCCCCCCCATATCTCTGCAGTTGTGATGTTTCAGTGCTGCAAGAGTTAATAAAGCTCAGGGGGCTGTCATAGGCACTTACTGTGAGTTTTAACTATGCTTGCTCTTTCTGCCCCACTCCTCCAGTCATAGAACCTGTACTTTGGCTTCCATAAAAGAAAAATGCTCTATGAATGGAGGATGGATGGGTAAAGGAAAGGTCCACCTCCACCATTTATGGAGGACTTTTCACTGCGGGAAAATATAGTATGGCTTCAATGAAAGGAGAGAGGCGGAAAATGCCGACACATTAAGCACTCCTGATGATGAGTGCCTATGACAGGTTGAGCACTCATTTTATCCCCCCGCAGCACTGGAAGATCACAGCTGCGGGGTTGGGGGAGGGGATGGGGGGTGCAGAGGACTTAAAGACTAACACTTTTGGGGAGAAAAAAACATTCCCCTCTGGGGGCTTCATGTACATTGCAGGGATTTTAACAAACTGTGTTGCAGATTCCCACTTTTTGTAATTCTGCAGAAATCCCTGTGTGTTTGTCTTTGTCCATGTAGAAAGTGAATCTAATAGGAGTGATTTTATCATTATAAATCAGCTGCTGCACTTGCAGGGCTCTAATGAGGAAAGTGTAGTATCTACATCTCTATAGATGTAATTTCCCTTTGGGAGTATCTCAACAAAAATGTCATTTTTGTTGCAGGGGATGCCCAAAATCTGACTTTTATCTTAGTGCAGACTTCTGGGAAAATCAGTGAGCCAATCACACAAGCAGGAAATGATCTTTCTGGAGAGCATTCTGTACACCATCTGTGTACAGGATGCCTCCAGGTTGCCATATTGGATTGCGTTTTTACAGAAAATTAAAGCACAGCAGATTGAATAGGAAAGGTCATTTTTATTAACCATTTACGGACCGCCCGCTGTCGTTATATGGCGGCTGTTTGAAGGAGGATATCGTTGTTATGGCAGAAGCTAGCTGCCATAACACCGGTATCCCTGTCTTCAGCGGGCGGTCCGCTACAAGATTAAAGTGGTCTTTGTGGCGGGTTCTCGTCCTTTTCGGTAGCTGGGTAAGGAGACGAGTGAGGGGAAGATGGCCTCCATACAATTGCTGGGCGGAAGTGACGTCAAAACGTCACTTCCGCCCACAGCTCTTAAAGGGCCATTTTTTTTAAATAATTTTTTTTTAATTACAATTTTTTTATTTTTTTTTATTGTATTTTAATCTAAATATGAGATCTGAGGTCCTTTTGACCCCAGATCTCATATTTAAGAGGTCCTGTCATGCTTTCTTCTATTACAAGGGATGTTTACATTCCTTGTAATAGGAATAAAAGTGACAATTATTTTTTTTTTGTTTTTAAAAACAGTGTAAAAAAAAAAAAAAAGTAAAATAAATAATTAAAAAAATGTAAACATTTTTAAACACTCCCCGTCCTGACGAGCTCGCGTGCAGAAGCGAATGCATATGTGAGCAGCGCCCGCATATGAAAATGGTGTTCAATCAAACCACACATGTGAGGTATCGTCATGATCAGTAGAGCGAGAGCAATATTTCTTAAAACATGCAACCTGTAGAATTTTTTAAACGTCGCCTATGGAGATTTTTAAGGGTAAAAGTTTGTCGCCATTCCACGAGTGGGCACAATTTTGAAGCGTGACATGTTGGGTACCAATTTACTCGGCGTAACATTATCTTTCACAATGTAAAAAAAAAAATTGGGCTAACTTTACTGTTGTTTTATTTTTTAATTCAAAAAAGTGTATTTTTCCCGAAAAAAGTGCGCTTGTAAAATCGCTGCGCAAATACGGTGTAACAGAAAGTATTGTAACGACCACCATTTTATTCTCTAGGGTGTTAAAAACCCCAAACATTATACATTTTTTTTCTAAGTAATTTTCTAGCCAAAAAATTTTTTTTAACTTTTTTTTTTACAACAAATCTCAGAAAGAGGCTCGGTCCTTAAAGTGGTTAACATTCAAATATGACTTATGTCGCAATTATATATGCTATATTATAATTTTTTTTCTCCAAGAAAATTGAGTTACCCTTTCAACTACAACAGCAGCCAGCAGCACAAGGGACCAGGGGCGGATCCAGAGTCTAGTCTCGGGAGGGGCACTGCCAGAAAATCCGTTTTCTTTGTGGGCAATTTATCGGGAAAACGGCTGGTGTTTGCGCTTCAATCATCCCGGCACCAGTGTCAGGATGATTGAAGCACATTTTTTCTATAATTGCATTGTAATATAAAATGAAATAGTTCAACTCACCATAATGCAGAATCAGTGGGAGACCTGAGTTTGTCACTTGCCACATTACCTGCTACACGTTGTGGATTGTCACTTGCCTGCCACCAGATGCAGATTGCCACTTGCCACGTCACCTGCCACACCTTGCGGATTGCCACGTCACCTGCCACACCTTGTGGATTGCCACTTGCCACGTCACCTGCCACACCTTGTGGATTGCCACTTCACCTGCCACGTCACCTGCCACACCTTGCGGATTGCCACTTGCCACGTCACCTGCCACACCTTGCGGATTGCCACTTGCCAGGTCACCTGCCACACCTTGCAGATTGCCACTTGCCACGTCACCTGCCACACCTTGCGGATTGCCACTTGCCACGTCACCTTCCACACCTTGCGGATTGCCACTTGCCACGTCACCTGTCACACCTTGCGGATTGCCACTTGCCTGCTAAGGTGGTTTGATTGTCTCTTGCTGTGTCCCAGAGTCAGGCAGCAGAGAGATAATGTAATCTCCCTGCTGCCTGCCCAGTCACTGGAGCCAACACTAACGCTGCTATCCTTGGTGCTGCTGCTGGGGGTTTTCCGTCCTGCCCTCAACCATTCCTTCTCCTCATGCCACATTCCCCGCTCCTCCGTGGAGAAGATGATGCCGCGCAGAGGGACACTGTTACCCTACGTGGATCCGGTCTGGCCAGTCATCGGCCGTAATCCATAATGGAGGCTCCTGTCACTCGCCTCCCCAGGCCAAGAAACAATTGCTGTGCCGGCGCCATGCTCCTGCAGGCCGGCCGCAGTGCCAGAAGCTACATGGTTGCGGGAGGCGGCCGCGGGAGGATAGGTGAAGGTTTTTTCGTGCGGGGGTGGCTTTTTGCCACGCTCCCATGGCGCCCATGGCTGCCATACCCCAGAAACGCCACTGCCAACGTGACTCTGACGTCACTCGTTGCTAGACGCCGGGCGGCCCCGGCGTTAGCAACGAGTGCAGGGAAGAGGCTCCACCCACCCCTCCTCCTAGTCAGTCAGTGAGGCCGCAACTACATTAGACGGGTCTCTCTCTCGTTGCCACTGATCGGCTGATGTGAGAGAGAGACTCGGGCTGTGGGCAGAGGCAGCAATGAAATGATGGGAGATTGTCAGTGCGACTATTTCGGGGGGGGGGGGGCAATTGCCCTGTTGCCCCCCCCTGGATCCGCCCCTGCAAGGGACATCCAAAAGGAAAAGTCTAGGAAAAGTCTAATATGCTTTTATTGAAGAAAATGCACTGTGCACATCACATGGGGGGGGGGGGGAGCAAAAGATAATGCGTTTCATGCTCAAGCTAGCACTTGTTCCATGTCACTACTTACGCTATAATTTTATTTCCAACATCTGTATGTATTTATTTATTTAAATGATATGTGCAATATGATTTAAAGCCTGAATTTAGTTAAAGAAAAATATATAAATCAGCACAAGGGACCTCCAAAAAGAAAAGGTCTGGGGCAACCGCACTCCTTATATGTTTTTTTTTAAGAAAATGCACTGTAAACATCATATCACGGGGTGGGATAAGAGATAACGCACTTACGCTATAATTTCATTTCCAACAATTGTATTTATTTAATTGATACGTGCAATAGGATTTAAAACCTAAATTAAGTTTAAAAAAAATTATTAAAATCAGCACAAGGGACATCCCAAAAGAAAAGTCTGGGGCAACCGCACTCCTCGTGTGCTTTTATTGCTTAAAATGTATTGTACACATCGCGGGGACGAAAAGCAAGAGATAACATGTTTCGTGCTCAAGATAGCACTTCCTCCATGTCACTACTTACGCTATAACTTTATTTCCATCTTTTTTAATCATTTATTTTCCTCAAATGATACATACAATAGGATTTAAAGCCTAAGCTTAGTAAAGATTTTTAAAAAATCAGCCCAGGAGACATCGAAAAAGAAAGGTCTAGGGCAACCGCACTCCTTATGCTTTTATTGAAGAAAATGCACTGTACACATTACATTATGGGGGGAAAAAACAAGAGATAACACAATTCACTACTGATACTATTCATACTTATGCTATAATTGAATTTTCCAACATTTGTATTTATTTATCTCTTTAAATGATACGCACAATAGGATTTAAAGCCTAAATTTAGTGAGAATTAAAGAAAAAAAATCAGCACAAGGGACATCCAAAAAGAAAAGTCTGGGGCAACTGCACTCATAAGCTTTTATTGAAGAAAATGCGCTGTACATCACAGAGGGGGGGGGGGGGGAGACAAGAGATAGCACTTTTCGTGCTCAAGCTAGCACTTCTTCCATGTCACTACTTAGGCTATAATTTTTCCACATTTTTATTTATCTATTTAAATGATATGTACAATAGGATTTAACCACTTCATTACCGGTGTATAGTCAAATGACGTCCACAGATGGGATCTCCCATCCTGGGTGGACGTCATATGACGGCCTGGGCTTCCCGGCCATCTAGGGGGCACGCGCGCGCCCGCCGCGTTGCTCAGGACCCGGTGCGTGTGCCCGGCGGCCGCGATGTCCGCCGGGCACCCGCGATTGCCTGCTGACCGGGCAGGCCCGTGGATCTGTATGTGTAAGCACACAGATCCACGTCCTGTCAGTTGAGAGGAGACCGATCTGTGTTCCCAGTACAGAGGAACACCGATCGGTCTCCTCCCCTTGTGCGTCCCCTCCCCCTACAGTTATAATCACTCCCCTAGGAAACATTTAACCCCTCGTCTCCCCCTAGTGGTTAACCCCTTCCCTGCCTGTCACATTTATACAGTAATCAATGCAATTTTATAGCATTGATCGCTGTATAAATATGAATGGTGTCAAAAGTGTCTGATGTGTCCGCCATAATGTCGCAGTCACGAAAAAAATCATGATGGCCGCTATTACTAGTAAAAATAAATAAATATTTTTTTTTTAAAAATGCCATAAATCTATCCCGTATTTTGTAGACGTTATAACTTTTGCGCAGACCAATCAATATATGCTTATTGCGATTTTTTTTACCAAAAATATGTAGAAGAATACGTATCGGCCGAAACTGAGGAAAAAAAAAAAAAAAATTGGGATATTACAGCAAAAAGTAAAAAATATTGTGTTTTTTTTTAAATTGTTGCTCTTCTTATGTTTTTAGCGCAAAAAATAAAAACCGCAGATGCAATCAAATACCACCAAAAGAAAGCTCTATTTGTGGGGAAAAAAGGAGGTCAATTTTGTTTGGGTACAACGTCGCACGACTGCGCAATTGTCAGCTAAAGTGCGACAGCGCTGAAAACTAAAAATTGGTCTAGGAAGGAAGGGGGTGAAAATGCTCGGTATTGAACCGGTTAAAGACTAAATATAGTAAAAAGTTAAGAAAACAAATCAGCACAAGGGACACTTCTGATTGAATGTGTACCGTCCCTTGTGCTGATTTTTTTTTTTTCTTTAAGTTTGATGAAATTTAGGCTTTAAATCCTATTTTATGTATCATTAAAAAAACGAAACATGGACCTTCAATGCTGCAGAAATGTTTCTGTACCCTTCCCCAGATCTGTGCCTTGATACAATCCTGTCTCAGAGGTCTACAGACAATTTGTTCTCTGACATGCACTGTTAAGGGTCGGTTCACACATGGGCAACACGACTTTAGCGCGACTTTGTACCGCGACTTCAACGCGGCTTCAGCGTGACTTTAGCGCGACTTCAGCGCGACTTCAGCGCGACTTCGGCAAATTACGAGGCGACTTGAAGTCGCCTCCATGACAGGCGACTTTGCCTGTGGCCAATCACCTCTCTGGGAGGGAGGGGGGGAGGGAGGGGTTTTCTCTGCAAAGTCGCTTGACTTTACAGAGAGATCCGACTTGCAGGCGACTTACATTGAGTTGAATGGGTACAAGTCGCCTACAAGTCGGATAGAAGTAGTACAGGAACCTTTTCTGAAGTCGGAGCGACTTCAGTAGTGTCAATTAAGACGCTCCCATTGCCTACCATGTTAATCTAAATACAAAGCGACTTGGGGCGACTTGGGGCGACTTGAGGGCGTACAAGTCGGATCCCAAGTCGCCCCAGTGTGAACCGACCCTAACTGTGGGACCTTATATAGACAGGTGTGTGCCTTTCCAAATCATGTCCAATCAACTGAACTTACCACAGGTGGACTCCAATCAATTTTTTGAGAAACATCTCAAGGAAGATCAGTGGAAACCGGAGGCACCTGAGCTTAATTTTACGTGTCATGGCAAAGGCTGTAAATACTTATGTATATGTGATTTTTTTCGTTTTTTATTTTTAATAAATTTGTAAAGATTTCAAACAAACTTCATTCACGTTGTCATTATGGGGTATTGTTTGTAGAATTTTGAGGAAAATAATGAATTTATTCCATTTTGGAATAAGGATGTAACATAACAAAATGTGGAAAAAGTGAAGCGCTGTGAATACTTTCCAGATGCACTGTATATACTGAAATAATCTAAGTCTGATCCCGAAAGTCTAAAGAACCAAAGAAGGAAAAAAAAAAAACATTTCACATGACTTATACAATATTAACTACTAACGGAAACGATCAGATGTAAATATAAAAATATTTTGATCTACTTTCCCACCAAGCTCCAGAATATGACAATGAAATTCCTCACCGCGTTCCCACACAAAGGGCTGAATATTTACAACATACATTTATTTACTGTCTCTCGCCGGCGTTCTGACACTCATGGGTATGTTTCTAATTTAAACATTATTCCTAAAGTTGCCTTTATAGCAGATTTGTACTCTAAGCAGTCATATTAATCACACACCGACTGATACTGTAATTGAACAGTTTTTACACGGATGATATTAATCAGATAAATATGGCATTCTCATGAGGAAGGCATTACCTTAAAATATTAGAGTTATAATATGTTAATTTTCTGCCGAGGACGTGACGGCAGATCTATGGCAACATGTAAATTTTCCAACCAGTTCTGCTGACAATTTACACGTCAACATAATTCTTATGAATTTCTGCTTTCTATTCCGAGATGACTTATATGATGATGCATAGCAACTTAAGGGGTTTTAAAATGCAATACTTTGACTAATATGGTTCAGTAAATAGCCAACATGACTGTTTCTTTTCTTACTTTTTTCCCACCTTTTTATTCCCATCACCGACACCAACTTGCATTATCAATAATAATCACATCTATAGGAGTTAATGCAGCACTTATTCACCACCATTGAACAGCACAGTGCTTTCCTTGGGAAATAAGTTCTAAGAAACACTTAATATGTCTCACTCCAAATAGTTTTCCTATGCTGCTTCATAACAGATCAAGGCATATCTCTTTCGACATCTTTCTCTTTTTTTTTAAGTGTGGATTTATTCTTGAGAATAAAAGGGTTCATGGCAAATTTAGCCAATATCATGCGGGGCTGTTAATCGAGAAATTATTATCATTTCATTATGTTAACCAATTTAAGACCAGGCATTTTTCTGACATTTGTAAAAATCTGTATTTTTTTCTAGAAAATTACTTAGTACCCCCAAACATTATATATATATATATATATATATATATATATATATATATATATATATATATATATATATATATATATATATATATATATATATATAATGTTTAGGGGTACTAAGTAATTTTCTAGAAAAAAATACAGATTTTTACAAATGTCAGAAAAATGCCTGGTCTTAAATTGGTTAACATAACGAAATATAGATATATAGATATCTATATATAGATATATATCTATATAGATATATATCTATATCTATATAGATATCTATATATCTATATCTAGATAGATAGATAGATAGATAGATAGATAGATAGATAGATAGATAGATAGATAGATAGATAGATAGATAGATAGATAGATAGATAGATAGATAGATAGAAAATAAAAATATAAAATATAAATATAAAAAAAAATATACATTGCCTTGCAAAAGTATTCACCCCCTTGGCTTTTTACCTATTTTGTTACATTACAGCCATTAGTTCAATGTTTTTTTTTTAATCTGAATTATATGTGATGGATCAGAACACAATAGTCTAAGTTGGTGAAGTAAAATTAGAAAAAAATATATACATAAAACTATTTTTCAGAAATAAAAAAACGATAATTGGCACGTGCGTATGTATTCACCCCCTTTGTTATGAAGCCCATAAAAAGCTCTGGTGCAACCAATTACCTTCAGAAGTCACATAATTAGTGAAATGATGTTCACCTGTGTGCAATCTAAGTGTCACATGATCTGTCATTACATATACACACCTTTTTGAAAGGCCCCAGAGGCTGCAACACCTAAGCAAGAGGCACCACTAACCAAACACTGCCATGAAGACCAAGGAACTCTCCAAACAAGTAAGGGACAATGTTGTTGAGAAGTACAATTCAGAGTTAGGTTATAAAAAAATATTCAAATCTTTGATGATCTCTAGGAGCACCATCAAATCTATCATAACCAACTGGAAAGAACATGGCACAACAGCAAACCTGCCAAGAGACGGCAGCACACCAAAACTCACGGACCGGGCAAAGAGGGCATTAATCAGAGAGGAGCACAGAGACCTAAGGTAACCCTGGAGGAGCTGCAGAGTTCCACAGCAGAGACTGGAGTATCTGTACATAGGACGACAATAAGCCGTACGCTCCATAGAGTTGGGCTTTATGGCAAAGTGGCCAGAAGAAAGCCATTACTTTCAGCAAAAAACAAAATGGCACGTTTTGAGTTTGTGAAAAGGCATGTGGGAGACTCCCAAAATGAATGGAGGAAGGTGCTCTGGTCTGATGAGACCAAAATTGAACTTTTTTACCATCAAAGAAAACGCTATGTCTGGCGCAAACCCAACACATCACATCACCCAAAGAGCACCCACAGCAACCACATGGTGGTGGCAGCATCATGCTATGGGGATGTTTTTCAGCAGTTGGGACTGGGAAACTGGTCAGAGTTGAGGGAAAGATGGATGGTGCTAAATACAGGGATATTCTTGAGCAAAACTTGTACCACTCTGTGTGTGATTTGAGGCTAGGACGGAGGTTCATCTTCCAGCAGGACAATGACCCCAAACACACCGCTAAAGCAAAACTTGAGTGGTTTAAGGGAAAACATGTAAATATGTTGGAATGACCTAGTCAAAGCCCAGACCTCAATCCAATAGAAAATCTGTGGTCAGACATAAAGATTGCTGTTCACAAGCGCAAACCAGGAGCTGGAGCAGTTTTGCAAGGAGGAATGGGCAAAAATCCCAGTGGTAAGATGTGGCAAGCTCATAGAGACTTATCCAAAGTGACTTGGAGCTGTGATAGCCGCAAAAGGTGGCTCTACAAAGTATTGACTTTAGGGGGGTGAATAGTTATGCACATTGACTTTTTCTGTTATTTTGGCCTATTTGTTGTTTGCTTCACAATAAAAATAAAAATCTTCAAAGTTGTGGGCATGTTCTGTAAATTAAATTATGCAGATCCTCAAACCATCCAGGTTGTGAGGCAACAAAACACGAAAAATGCCAAGGGGGGTGAATACTTTTGCAAGGCACTGTGTGTATATATATATGGCATAGACCATACAGAATAAAATGGTAATTGCTGCAATATTTTATGCCACACTGTTTTTGCGTAGTGGTCTTCCAAACACAATTTTCTGGGAAAAAATACACTTTAATGAAAAAAAACAAAAAAAAAAAACAACCCTATCTGCCAATGTTGTATCATCTAGAACAGTGATGGCGAACCTTGGCACCCCAGATGTTTTGGAACTACATTTCCCATGATGCTCATGTACTCTGCAGTGTAGTTGAGCATCATGGCAAATGTAGTTCCAAAACATCTGGGGTGCCAGGGTTCACCATCACTGATCTAGAACCTACTGTTCCATCCATACTCTCCAATTTAGGAACACTGCTTGACTTACATAGCTGTTACACCTTGCCTTGAAGGCTAAATCTCTCAACCAGTTTCACTGGGGTGGGGTCCTGGGGTTTCACTCTCCTCTTAGGAAGGTAGCACCAGACCCCCACTCCCCCCACTTTCCCCCCACTCTCCCGTTATGGGAGTCAAGGAGGAGTTACACCAAAGGGACTGGAGAGAAGTTCCTCCACCCTCCATACCATATCAGCTCTCACAGTTGGAATTTTCCCTCTCGCTTGTGTCACCATTTCTGTACTCTGTTCAGTATTTGCCTGCGTGCGAATCAAAATTGTATGCTATCAAGCCTACTCCCTACTCAGGGAAAGCCTCAGCAAGTTAATTTTGCTATGTATTGTTATTCTCTCTCCTGTTGGAAAATTTCAATAAAGTATTTGGGAAAAACATTAACATTAGCATTAACATTAACATTAGGCGGTCAGCAACCTTACATATACCCAGTGAAGTGATTGGCCTCAGATGATATACAAAGAGATGAAACAAATCCTCCCACATACGTTGTACCTGTTTATCTGCAGTCTTCTCTTCTCTACAAAGTCCAGAATTTATAAAGCTTGTCTGAGCTGTCAGAAAAATGGGGGAGAGGGAGCTGAATTCTCACACTGCAGAGCTCAGTGAGGAGAGCTGAGAACTGATTGGAGGAAAGGGACACACTCCCATTCACACAGCGGTGAATCAGCTGGAGGTCCCTCCCCTGTCACCTTTTTTCTCTTGGTGTCAGGATTTTTTTGTAGAAGAGAATCATGCTGATAGCAGAGGAATGAAGCAGCAGACAGAAATTACACTTAGTGCCCTTAATTGGGCCTTACAATTGAGTATTGTTTAAATGTCACAGCCTTCCTAAGTATTGTTACTGACCGCGTCCATCCCTTTATAACTACAGTGTACCCATGTTCTGATGGCTCCTTCCAGCAGGATAATGCACATTGTCACAAAGCTCAAATCATCTCACCACTGGTTTCTTGAACATGACAATGAGGTCACTGTACTCCAATGGCCTCCACAGTCACCAGATCTATACTCTCCGCCTCCCCCTATTATCTCCTTTTTGGTGCGGGGTAAAAGGGTGGTAGAATAAATTTTTTAGGGATACACAAATATATAGTCACAGTTTATGGAATGGTGGTTATAATATCACTGAATATATAATGCCCATTATGGGCCTAAATGGATAAGGAGGAAGGGAGGGAAGGAAAAAGGGAAAGGATAGGTGTGTATTATGGAGGGAGAGGTGGGAAGGTGGAAGCAAAGGGAAGGAATAACACATGAAGTAAGGGGTGGATGGGAGATGATAGAGGGGGGAGAAGAAAGAGAGTGGGGGTGAGAGGATGCAAGAGGTGAGGATTAGGTAGAGGGGTCTGGTAGTCACTGGACCTAGTCAATAGAAGAAAAAGGTGCTACTACCCCAGATTATTTAGAGATCCTCCTGAGCTGTTGGGTGCAGGATGTGCAGTCACTCTAACAAGGTAAATGGATAGAAGACAATCCACAACTCCATGCATGCTTTTCAATAAGTCCAAATTTATTGTAACTCCATAAAAGATAAATATGTACAGCAGAAGGTAGTGCGTTTCAGCCATAATGGCCTCGTTCACAACAGTATGCGGTGCATACTAGCTCATTATGCCTTTGCCTTACAGGGTTTTTTTTTTCCATGTGATTTAAGGCAGCAAGATTTACATAGAAATTGGATGTAGGGCCCGAAGAAAAGGTCAGAGTCTAGAACAAGGTTTCTCAACCAGGGTTCCATGGAACCCAGGGGTTCCTCAAGAGGTTGCTAGTGGTTCCTTGAGCAAGGAGCAATTTCTGCCACTAAGATAAGTTCCCACTGTCACCATTGATCTTTTAAGCTATCTATAAGGGGGTAGGTCTTCCCAATGATCTCAAGTTTGAGGAACATTCTTCCCACTGACCATCACACCAATGTATCATAAGTTGGAGATAGTCATTTTTAGCAGAGGTTCCCTGAGACCAGAAAGTTATTTCAAGGGTTCCTCTGTGTTGAAAAGGTTGAGAAAGGCTGGTCTAGAAATACACCCAGCACCCTGGCATGCATAGAGGGACCAATAGTTGTGGTCAAGTTCATAAAATTGATGGTCTCCACTCACAATTTAAAAATCAGTTATGGCTCATGTGTATCAACCTTCTTCAGAAGGATTCTAGAACATACTTTGAAGTATGTTACATTTGGAGTAATTTTATCTTTAAATATGAAGTGGCCTGTCTATATATAATATATACAATATATGTGAATTGTAAAATAAAATAAAAAAAAATAAAGGTTCCTCATGGCCAGATGCCAGGGAAACAATTTGGCAGCAAGTGTGACTTTGGCTAGCAGATCTCTTCCAATCCAGGATTGGTGGCAGCCAACGGAATCAATAATAAAAGTACTTAGTTGCATTATCAGTTAGCTTATTACAATACCTATCACTTATAAGAACAGATAGTTGGATTGCTATTAGCAGTTTTCATTGGGCTTGTAAAAATGAAGATGTCTTAATCGTCTCATAAAAATAAATGCTAGTTATAAGATTTATTGACCTGGGTGATATATGTAGTTCATCTTGTTATGGAAAGTTTAGTTGACGGGTTTAGTATGTCGCTGTTTTGATAAAATCGGTTATTTCACTTTTTCTCTACAAGAGGTCTTCTGCCCGTTAAAAATCTGCTTAAAAAATTGTATCTATTCAGCCAAGCCCGGTAAGAAAATAATAAAATTAAGCGATGAAACATAAATGTTTTAATTTTCACACAAATGCTTCAAGCAACACTTAGGACCTCAGCTTGCACTGATCCATTTAGAGAGAAATTTACATTTTATTTCTCCAAAGCTATTAACATTAATATAAAGGTCAGAACAGGGAAGGCAGCGTCTACAGTTAGTATGCCAAGATATCGTGTCCTGATATCAGCAACTTATTCCTTTCTTTCAATCAGCGAGCCTGACAAGAATTTCTTATAATTCCCCTGTGGTCGGACATTTCACTCTTTTACTAAATAAACCTACGTGCAAAGAAAATGAAAGTTGCAAACAAAAGGATTGAAGAATAGGAAACTGGAATGCAGGGCCTGTAATGGTCAATATTTGGACTGATTGTTGACCAAATTAGGTAGGTCCAACCCAATATCCCACCTACTCCTTACAATCCTGGATGTTCATCTCAGGCAATGAAAATCTTCTTGCATTATATCCACGTTTGCAAGTGTATGTGGCCAATGTTCAGCGTTTTTTCTTTCGGTATAAAAGTAATAAAAAAATGTCCCTATAACAGGCTCCATTATCGCAAGTTTAAGTTAAAGTGGTTGTAAAGGCACAAGGTTTTTTACCTTCATGCATTCTATACAGTGATGTCCACAAGAGCCTTGTCTCCCTGGAGACTTGCACTCCTGGCTTTTGGCATCTTGCTGTGGGGGTACCCAAGGAGGTGCTCTCCTAAGTAACTGCTCTGTATGTCCATTCACACACGGAGCTGCAGCTAAGCCCTGCCCCTTCCGTCTCCTGATTGGCTCACCGGCTGTGATTGACAGCAGTAGAAGCCATTGGCAACCACCCAACCTATAACTCCTATAACCTATAACAAGTTGGAGAATTAATTGAAAGTCTTCCATGGAATTAACTGGCCACGGCCAACCCCTTGAAAAACAACCCCACACCATAATCCCTCTCCACCAAATGATTTGGACCAGTGCACAAAGCAAGGTCCAAAAAGACATGGATGAGTGAGTTTGGGGTGGAGGAACTTGACCGGCCTGTACATCAAGCCAATAGAACAACTTTGGGACAAATTAGAGCGGAGACTGTGAACAAGGCCTTCTTGTCCAACATCAGTGCCTGACCTCAGAGATGGGCTTCTGGAAGAATGGTCAAACATTCCCATAGACACACTCCTAAACCTTGTGGACAGCCTTCCTAGAACTGCTGAAGCCGTTATAGCTGCAAAGGGTGGGCCAACTCAATACTGAACATTACGGACTAAGACGACATGAAAGTTCATGTGTGTGTAAAGGCAGCCCAGTACTTTTGACAATATAGTGCATATCAGGAGCTGTGACCTACATCAATAGTGAGCATGTCCTTTTCTCAACGGGCACCAATGGAGAAGTCATCATTTTGTAGGCTTCCAAGAAGATGGCTTCCCTATTAGCCCACGTAAGGTGTGTATACCGCTCAGGTGGGTCACTTAACTGCAGTTCTGTGTGGGTGTCCACCCCAGCTCGCCACCGTAAACATCAGAGGAAAAGAGAAATTGGCAGCGCACTGCCACAGAGCTGATGCAAAATAGTTTCTTTAATGTCTTCAAAATTTGGAGCGCAAGTCAGGACAAGCTGTTGATGCATTTCACACTCAAATCACATGCTTAATTATTAGCCTAATTGCCCGCTGACTTTAGTATTTCAGCATTAGTTAAATGTTCTGGGTAAGCAATGATATGGCTAAACATGGCGATCAACAATATTTATTTATTATTTGTTCTTGGTTTTATTTGTTAAAATGTGTATTATTACAGTGCCTTGCAAAAGTATTCACCCCCCTTGGCATTTTTCGTGTTTTGTTGCCTCACAACCTGGAATTAACATGGATTGTTTGAGGATTTGTATCATTTAATTTACAGAACATGCCCACAACTTTGAAGATTTTTTTTTTTTTATTGTGAAGCAAACAACAAATAGGACAACATAACAGAAAAAGTCAATGTGCATAACTATTCACCCCCCTAAAGTCAATACTTTGCAGCTCCAAGTCGCTTTGGATAAGTCTCTATGATCTTGCCACATCTTACCACTGTGATTTTTGCCCATTCCTCCTTGCAATACTGCACCAGCTCCTTCAAGTTGGATGGTTTGCTCTTGTGAACAGCAATCTTTAAGTCTGACCACAGATTTTCTATTGGATTGAGGTCTGGGCTTTGACTAGGTCATTCCAACGCATTTACATGTTTTCCCTTAAACCACTCAAGTGTTGCTTTAGCAGTGTGTTTGGGGTCATTGTCCTGCTGGAAGGTGAACCTCAGTCCTAGCCTCAAATCACACACAGAGTGGTACAGGTTTTGCTCAAGAATATCCCTGTATTTAGCACCATCCATCTTTCCCTCAACTCTGACCAGTTTCCCAGTCCTGACTGCTGAAAAACATCCCCACAGCATGATGCTGCCACCACCATGTTTCACTGTGGGGATGGTGTTCTTTGGGTGATGTGATGTGTTGGGTTTGCGCCAGACATAGCGTTTTCTTTGATGGCCAAAAAGTTCAATTTTAGTCTCATCAGACCAGAGCGCCTTCCTCCATACATTTTGGGAGTCTCCCACATGCCTTTTCCCAAACTCAAAATGTACCATTTTGCTTTTTGCTGAAAGTAATGTCTTTCTTCTGGCCACTCTGCCATAAAGCCCAACTCTATGGAGGGTACGGCTTATTGTTGTCCTATGTACTGATACTCCAGTCTCTGCTGTGGAACTCTGCAGCTCCTCCAGGGTTACCTTAGGTCTCTGTGCTCCTCTCTGATTAATTCCTTCCTTGCCCGGTCCATGAGTTTTGGTGTGCGGCCGTCTCTTGGCAGGTTTGCTATTGTGCCATGTTCTTTCCATTTGGTTATAATAGATTTGATGGTGCTCCTAGGGATCATCAAAGATTTGGATATTTTTTTTATAACCTAACCCTGACTTGTACTTCTCAACAACATTATCCCTTACTTGTTTGGAGAGTTCCTTGGTCTTCATGGCAGTGTTTGGTTAGTGGTGCCTCTTGCTTAGGTGTTGCAGCCTCTGGGGCCTTTCAAAAAGGTGTGTATATGTAATGACAGATCATGTGACACTTAGATTGCACACAGGTGAACATCATTTCACTAATTATGTGACTTCTGAAGGTAATTGGTTGCACCAGAGCTTTTTATGGGCTTCATAACAAAGGGGGTGAATACATACACACATGCCAATTATCAGTTTTTTATTTCTGAAAAATAGTTTTATGTGTATATTTTTCTAATTTTACTTCACCAACTTAGACTATTGTGTTCTGATCCATCACATATAATTCAAATTAAAAAAACATTGAACTAAAGGCTGTAATGTAACAAAATAGGTAAAAAGCCAAGGGGGTGAATACTTTTGCAAGGCACTGTATATAATATTATGGTATACGTTGTCTTTTGAAAAGTGACTATCTAAAAAATTCCCTGAGGAAGCCCTTAGTGGGGAAACATGTTGGGATAGACACTCTACTGTCACCACTTTTGTGAAAGGAAAAAGAAAATAACTTTCTATGTGACACAACATAAAAGAAAAGTTGCTTTTTCTATTTTTATATTAACAATAATTTTAACTTTGTATGAATCAAAATTTGTTTTCTATATAGATTTCTGGCTCCATTGTGTTCATGGCACCGCCAAAATCCCATAAAAAACCTTACTGTATATATTTTCTTTCCAGGGATGTTGGTGCCTTTTTGAGTTTGTCACTAATTCATACCACAACCTATTAGTTAAATGTGTTTGACCTCTTTAAAAATGAAGTACTTCTCTTGTGGGTCAAACCATTGTACAACCACCCCCCCCCCCACCCACCTCGGATCCTTACTATCCAAAGCACACCCTCAAACCTTCAGTAACAATATATGCAAATTGCATAGCGAATACTCTGCCTGCACCCAGAAACCTGCCCGTCGCTCTTACTACATTTATTAGGAATCACTGGTTATGTAGTTTGAGGCACATCTACATCTGCTGGACGTGATGTAGGTTCCCCTTATGAATCCCTTCTTCCGGCAGCTGGACATAGCAGCAATGCTTGTAGACAGATAGTGACATCATAGCCTAAAACCAAATGTTTTTTTTGGCAGAAAAGCGAGCTACTAAAATAATTTTTGGATGATACAATTGTACGTGGGAAATAGAAGTTACGACAAAAAAGAAGGTCATCCTGAAATTTTAAAAAACGGAGTATTATTTCACCTTGACACAGCTCAAATAAAAGCAGTTTAATCCACTTTATAATTTAAGCCCTTCCAACCAGATTTTCTTGTTATTTCATACAAGAACTGATCTTGGATGTAAATTGTTGAATCTAATCAAACATACCATTACTGTCGTCAAGCTTCCTATGTGTAATATAAATACACACCAACTTGTGCTGTTACCTGTTGGTTTAATCCAGGCAGTTCTGCTTCTTGGATAGTAAAAATAAAAAAATAAAAAAAAGGAAGGGAATGAGTGCTTGATCCTCATGGATGCCAGTTAAAATTAATTGAAAAAAGCTTTTAACGACCCAAGTGGCAGACCAAATGTACCTCAAACCTGCGGCCCCATCCATGTGCTAAACACTAAGGTCATGGCAAAGCTGCAGATTTATGCGGAAGGTTTGGATGATGGAAAATGAGACAAAAGCATTTGGATTTTATTATTCCATTTACTTTGACCCTAGACCATAAAGGGTTTTGGAGAGCCTGTTTTATGTATTCAGCTGGTTGCCACACTGACAGGCATTTGGAGGCATTTAAATAAGTCAGTCCAACCGACAGCTGTAGCGCTATAAGAAATACAGGTTACAAAAATTGATAAGTCACAAGCAGGTGCACCAACTGGTGCGTCAACTCATTTCGTTCAATACCTTCCAGATTTTTCTTCCCTGCTGGGTGCATTTGTTTTTCTTTTAATCTTTGTAGATTAAGTGATTTTAGATATTGACTTGATGGCTTTGCTGTTTCTTTTAGACGGCTTTTCAGATGAAACTGAAGTAACGGAGTTACCGATTACTTGGAAGTTTTGTAGAATTTAGATAGAAAGCTTGTATACGTGGTGAAAACAGTTCAGATAAAATTTTTTGTTATGACGTTATTGATCAATGCATATCAGGACTGAAAAACAGGTTCTATTGTACCAAGAATAAATGAAACATTTGGCTTTGTATAACAGGCTTGCATAATAGGCTGGCATCTGTCCAATATAGCCATACAAAAAAAGCCTTGGGATGAGTGACAAGAAATTAAAGTTTTTTCAAGGTAGTGCTACCTACGGGGAAAAAAATGTACATGTTTGTAGGTTATGTTTTAGAACTTTTTTTTACCTACAATGATCAATGCAAAACAGGAAAAAAACTATACTGAGAAGTACACAAGCCCAAGACCAAAAATACACAGCTAAATTGACTAACAAGGAAAGGCACAGATAATGAAGTAAAAAAATTGTCATATTATATAAAAAAAAACCCATAATATTCTGCCATGTAGGTTTCTTATACTATGGTATTTTCATTTTATGTTTAACCACCTCAATACCAGGCACTTTCACCCCCTTCCTGCCCAAGCCATTTTTCAGCTTTCAGCGCTGTCACACTTTGAATGACAATTGCGCGGTCATGCGACACTGCACCCAAATGAAATTTTTATCATTTTTTCCCCACAAATAGAGCTTTCTTTTGGTGGTATTTGATCACCTCTGTGGTTTTTATTTATTGTGCTATAAACAAAAGAGTAGGGAAAAGTTTGAAAAAACACAATATTTTTAAATTTTTGCTATAATAAATATCCAATTTTTTTTTTTAAACAAATTTTTTCCTCAGTTTAGGCCGATATGTATTCTTCTACATATTTTTGGTAAAAAAATCGCAATAAGCGTATATTGATTGGTTTGCACAAAAGTTATAGCGTCTACATAATAGGGGATAGATTTATAGCATTTTTATTATTTTTTTTTTTTTTTACTAGTCATGGCGGCGATCTGCGATTTTTATTGTGACTGCGATATTGAGGCGGACATATCGGACACTTTTGACACATTTTTGGGACCATTCACATTTATACAGCGATCCGTGCCATAAAAATGCATTGATTACTGTGTAAATGTGACTGGCAGGGAAGGGGTTAATGTATGTCCTAGGGAGGTGATTCTAATGCCCCGTACACACGGTCAGATTTTCCGATGGAAAATGTGTGATAGGACCTTGTTGTCGGAAATTCCGACCGTGTGTAGGCTCCATCACACATTTTTCATAGGGATTTCCGACACACAACGTTTGAGAGCAGGCTATAAAATTTTCCGACAACAAAATCCGTTGTCGGAAATTCCGATCGTGTGTACACAAATCCGACACACAAAGTGCCACGCATGCTCAGAATAAATAAAGAGATGAAAGCTATTGGCCACTGCCCCGTTTATAGTCCCGACGTACGTGTTTTACGTCACCGCGTTCAGAACGATCGGATTTTCCGATAACTTTGTGTGACCATGTTTATGCAAGACAAGTTTGAGCCAACATCCGTCGGGAAAAAATCCTAGGATTTTGTTGTCGGAATGTCCGATCAATGTCCGATCGTGTGTACGGGGCATAACTGTGGGGGTGAGGGGACTGACTGGTGGGAGTGACCGATCGGTGTCCCTATCAGTGTTGCCAACCGTCAGTATTTTTACTGGCAGCCAGTAAAAAACAGGCAATTTTCTTCTGTCGGTAAAAATAAAAGGTTGCCAGTAAAAAACATGGCTGTGACGCTCGACCTGGAGCCAGCTGAGACCATACAAGTGCTTACTACAGTGTGTTCTGGCGGCTCTGGTGGAGGACGTGCCTGAGCATATGCTGTGATGTCATAGTGCAAGGGAGCCAAGCAGAGTGGCCAGCCCCTTGTGTGTGGGTCTGCGGGATGGGAGCAAGGCAGGCCAGGAGCGGGACCATCAGTGCTGTTTGGACTGGAGGGACCACCTGGCTTGGAGAGAGACTGTGACTTTCGAGGGGATGTGTCGTGTCTGTGATCTGTACTGCTGCACACTGCTGTCAGTATCACTGTGAGAGTCAATTTCATGTGTATGCCGCCCATTCTAATCTCTTGTCCTCCTGAGTCCTGTCCCTGAACTACTTACTTACTATATTGAAAATAAAATAAGAAATATGTTTTTTGCTTTATTTTCTACCTTAAAACAAACCCAGACTTGTTTATTCATGTCTTTATGGATCTTGCTTTGTGGGCACATCAGGCTACATACAGTATGCTTTGTAAATTAAGGGATGAAATTATTCTATTTTATGCGCTTATGGAATAATGTTTTACTATGCGTGTTTAAGTGTTGTTGTTTTTTTAGAGACCAACCACCATTAAAGTCCTGTTCTTTCTGTGTTATTCCGGGTTTCACTTGGAAATTTGTATATCTAGTATTTGAGCATGTGGTGGTATATTCCTGGTTATTGTCCTAAAAAGTGACATAAGGACTAATAAATCAAAAATGTTCTATGCAATGGAGTTGATCCAAGTTGGAAGGGGAAAATGGGGAATGTAGTTGTTCCTTTCAGTCCTGAAGGTTGTGTGCCGACAGGCTCCAATGATCAAAAATCTGGACCTCACATTGTGTAAAGGGAAAAAAGATTACAGCCTCATAGACTAGAAGACAACTTTTGACCTTTTGATCCTCCAAGATGCATGGGTTTGTGAGCTAGTTTTTAAAACCCAAACTATTTTTTAGTTTTGGATGGAGTGAGGAAAGGCAAGAACCCCTGTCAGGTTTTTTATTGTTGCCAATGTTCCTGCATGGAGCATTCAGTCTCTCTGTTTGCCTTTGATAACTATTGTTACCAAGACTTAAAGTGAAAGAAAATCCAAAATGTTGTTTTGTCACCAGAACAGGAATAGAAGGGAAACTTTTCAATTGGTTTGGAGAGATTTCCACTTACTTCCTATTAGGGGTGCAACGGATCGTCACTGATCCGTGATCCGTTCGGGCCAACCTCCGCGGATCGGCACACCCGCGATCCGCGGAGCGCTCGGTGGCCTCGGCCATAGGAAAGGCCGCGGCTTTGGCCTAGCTCAGGAGCGACGGCCATCTTGGTACACCCAGGGGCGGCCGCTGTATCGTCAGGAAGTGACGTTTCGTCGCCGCCATCTTGCTACACCCCACACTCCCTTGCACAGTACTGTAATTATAGAGTTAGAAGGGGTTTTAGATTTTAAAGCTATTTTCCACACAAAATGGAGCTTATATACATAAATACAGTATTTGCTAATGTGACAGAACACCTCTGATTTTCACATTTAATGTTAAATGTGAAAATCAGAGGTGTTCTGTCACATTAGCAACCATGTAAGGTCAGCAGGTTTGCTGCTGCTTTTAAAATTTACCATCTAAACAGTCCGTCCGATCTACAAATACTGTATTTATGCATATAAGCTCCGTTTTGTGTGGAAAATAGATTTTAAATCTAAAACTTCTGTGGGTGTAACAAGATTTGTCTTTTTTTTTTGTTTTTTTTGCTGATCCGAAAATGATCCGATCCGTGACTCTGATCCGAGGATCGATCCGATCCGTGAATTTTTTGATCCGTTGCACCCCTACTTCCTATTGCGTCTACAAGACAAGATGTAAAAAGTAACTTCTCAAATGAGACAAAATTAAACCCTCCAAAGCTTTACATGGGTTTCAACCATATCCTACTACATATAAACTGAAAAAAAAAAGTTTTGGCTTTAGATATTCCATAAGTTGCTCCACCAGTATACTACAGGGTTAACTTAAAGGGAAATAGGCTGTTTACTTTGCAAAGGAATTAGCATTTTGCATGGGCATTTGCCTCTAGCTTAGTGAATGTGGTGAAGCTCTGCTAACTTCCATCGCCCAATCATGTGCAAACAAATTTTTCTGTTTCTTACTTTTCACCACATTCACTGAGCTAAGAGAAAATTCCCTTGCAAAGTGCAAATTCTTTTGCAAAGTGTACAACCTACTTAGTGCCTTTAGTAAATCAGCTCCTACATGTTTTTTGGATTTCCCAGATTCCCCTGCTGTACTACAGATCTGAACATATACATGTGTGCATATCATTTACAGGTTAGGATTAAATATGGATGCACTTGTACATAACTTAACTGCTTGCCGTCCACCCACAGTACATTTACTTAATTTTCCAAAAAATTGTGTAAAAAAAACTTCAAAAAACTGGCCACGCCTCTTAATAAATACCTTGGACTGTCTGCTTTTGTCAGGGCTGGGTTTAGCTCTCGGCTAATTGCCAGCTCCTATCTCTTCACAGTGACTCACCTGTTGATTGTATCCTGCTCGTCAGTCCTCCCTACTTAAGCCGTCCAGCCCAGATGATCTCTGCCTTCACCTTGGTCGCATCTCTAGAAATGCTCTCCTGTGTTCCTGTTAAAGACTTGCTTGGCTGACATTCCTTCTGGCTCCAGATCCTGCTTGCTGTTCTACTATGCTCATCTCTGGCTCCCTCACGTTTAGGCTTGTTTGACTATACGTTACGGTTCCTGAACTCTGGCTATGTTTTGACTACGTTTACTCTGTTAACCTTTTTATTATTATTAAACAAGTGTGATTTAACTACTTCTGTCTCAGTCTGATTCATGGTTTCTGACAACTTTCCAAAAAGGGGTCATTTGGGGGGTATTTGTACTGTCCTGGCATTTTCAGGCCTCAAGAAATGAGAGGTGTCATCAGGATTGATTAGTTTTCAAATATATATACCATAGTTTGTAGATGCTGTAACTTTCACACAGACTAAATAATATACACTGATTTCGGTTATTTTTTCCGAAATGTAGCAGACAATTTTTTGGCCTACATTTATGAAGAAAGATTATTTGTTTGCAACATTTTACAACTAATGCCACGTACACACGAGCGGACTTCTCGTCGGACTGAACTCCGAAGGACTTTTCGACAGAGTTCCGACGAAGTTCCGACGGAGTTCCAATGAAACGGACTTGCCTACACACGATCACACCAAAGTCCGATCGTTTCGAACGTGATGACATACGACCAGACTAGAATAAGGAAGTTCATAGCCAATAACCAATAGCTGCCCTTGCGCTGTTTTTGGTCCGTCGGACTAGCATACAGACAAATGGATTTTTCGTTAGGAATCAAATCTGTCGGAAAGATTTTAAATATGTTCTTTTTCTAGGTCCATCAGAATTTTCGACAGAAAAGGTCCGATGAAGCACACACACGATCGGAATGTCCAACGGAATCATTCCTTCTGACCTTTTCTGTCGGAAAGTCCGCTCACGTGTACGCAGCATAAAAAATACTTTTTTTTTTTTTTTTTTAATGTTAGTTATTTTTTTGTTTATATAATAAAAAATAAAAGCCCAGTGGTGATCAAAAACCACCAAAAGAAAGATATATTTGTGTGAAAAAAATTATTTAAATTTCATTTGCGTACAGCGTTGCATGACCACACAATTTCCAGTTAAAATAGCGGAGTGCTAAATAGCAAAGAATGGTCTGGTCATTAAGGGGGTAAAACCTTCTTTAAAAAAAGAAAAATATGTGCCCTGTATATACAGTATGTATCATGGTGTGGCCATGGTGTGGGTCCTTGCAAGTTGTCAGAACTGTGGCTTTAACCACATAGGTCAGAGGTGCCTGGTAAAGCAAATTTTCGAATATCAATCAACATTCTTATTGTACGAGATAACAGAGTGAACATACTGTGGAATGCGTCAGCATAAAGCTGTTCTCAATGAGACAAGAAGCATATGATTAAAAAAATCACTCTGTATGGGAATATGCAACATCCAGAATTCCACAATGATAACTACTAAGGGAACAGAAGCAGCAGTAGTCAACAAGCAAGAGAAATGTGATGCGATGCAAAGCAGAGTAAGTGTAGTGTATAACATTTTTAATGAAACTTTCTTGTATTGAATTGTATTGTAACTGTATTGTCTCCTTTTTATTTTGCAAAGCACTGCACAAACTGTTGGCCCCATATAAATCCTGTATAATAATAAAAATAATAATAATAATAATAATAATAATAATAGTAATAGTATTACTATTATTATTATTATTATTATTATTATTAATAATAATCATACTACTAATGATATTAATAATAATAATAATAATAATAATAATAATAATAATAATAATAATATTTTATTAATAATAATAATAATAATAATAATAATAATAATAATAATAATAATAATAATAATAATAATAACGATGATGATATTATTATTATTATTATTATTATTATTATTATTATTATTATTATTTTTATTATAATAAAGGACTTAAAGCGGAACAAACTCTCAATCAACATTAACCATTTTTAATCCTTATGCTGCTAGCATTATTATTGTAAATATATAAGAAGTTTTATTATATTTACTTGTTTTAAACTTTTTTTTTTTTACATTTCTTTAGTTGTTTCCTGGTTTCTGTCCTAGGCCAAAATAATCTCATACACCCCAGGAGTCTTCATTGGTCATTTTTTTTTCTTCTTCCTGGAGGAGGAGCTTCCTCAGCTACTCAGCTAAGCACACCCTCCTGCTTGCATGCCTGAGGTAAGGACCAATGGATTCCCTGTAATAAATGCTACACAAAGCCCTCACTTAAGATGGCCACAGCTAGAAATTAACCCCAACCCTCGGAGCTAACCATTGATAACCCAATTTGTGGACTAAACGCCCCTTCCCTTGTCCTCCATTTCACTTGGACTTGGTTCAAAGAGGGGGAACCACACCGTATTTTTCACTATTTTTCAAAATTTTTCATTATTTTTCTTGTATTTTTCTTGCACCCTACTTTGTCAATACATGAGCCTTTTGTATATGAGAGGTGGATTCTAAGGTTTTTAACCTAAATGTAGTTTGTCTTATGTGGTACCATTTTATATGATGGAATATTTTTTGATGATAATAAATATTTGAATGATTCCAATGGACCCAGCGAGTTGAGATATATAAATACACATATATATACATTTTTTTGCCAATAGGTATGGTTGAGCAAAATTTGTTTTTTTATTTTTAGTTTTTGTGATATATTTCTTTACCGATAGCTCCCACCCACTTTGTCATTTGAGACATCTCAGGCAGTTTGTCTACATTCGGAGACACACACATATTTTGCATGAATTAACATATGGGAGGTAGTATCTTGAGGATCTAGATACTTCTTAGTGTGATAACCACAGCTAGAAATGCTGGGTGGGAGGGGGGGTCAAGCTGATTTCTCAATAAAATAAAGCATGGAGGCATGGGGCATGGTTGGAGGGGGGAGTTTGCTTAAAAATGAATTAACCGCTTGCCGACCATCTACCGCAGTTGCACTGCGGCAGAATGGCATGGCTGGGCGAAACGATGTTACCTTTCACCTTTTGGCCACTAGGGGTGCGCCGGGCTCCCGTGATCGCTTGTGACAGAGCGAAAACCGGGATCTGTGTGTGTGTAAACACACAGATCCAGGTTCTTTCAGGGGATTAGAGACAGATCATGTGTTCATACTAAGTATGAACATCGATCTCTCTCTCCTCATAGACAGTCCCCTCCCCCCTACAGTTAGAAACACCTCCCTAGGGAACACAGTTTTTTTTTTTTTTTAATCAAAAATAAAGTTTATTGAGCATAAGAGTCACTACAGGTTGTTACAGTCAAGATGCGAGGTGCAACAGGCACCAAACGTAAAATAACAGAATTTTTAAATCGTCTGACATGTCGTACTAACTGCAGGGATATTTGTAGACAGTTATTTACAATGGGAGCATGAGTTCACATAATCATGGCAGATGTGAGTGGTGGTGATGCTTGCTAAGCAGCCCTGATGACAGGGTTAGAGAAACAGTTGGCATTGGTCAGCGCAGGTGGAGGAGTCATACAGATTTTATTAAACTTGCCGGGGCATCCCCGGTGGGAGTACAGGACTTTTTTGTAGGGGAGGGTGAGATTCACAGCTCTTTTCCATTGCTGGATGGTAGGGGAAGTAGGTCTGAGCCATAATTGGGCTATCTGCATTCTGGCAGTGAACAAGGTTTCCTGTAAGAATATCGTCAGGTACTTCTCCTCCTCTGGGATGGGGAGGAGGCCGAGCAGGTATTGACGTGGGCATAATGATAAGGGGGAACCCATGCAATCATGGAGGAATTTGACAATTTGTGACCAGTATTGCTGGATGGGTGGACAGGACCATATTAGGTGGTAAAAGGAACTGTCATTGTCACCGCACCTGGGACAGGTTGGGTTGGCATCTGGTTTGTACCTGGATAGAGGGGAAGGAGTAAGGTAAGATCTGTGGAGGATATATAGGTGGGTGAGTCGGTCTGATAATTTAAGAGATACTTTTTTACAGGCCTCTAGTGTTTCCCCCCACTGCTCATCATCTATCCCCCCCCCAGGTCGGTCTCCCATTTAGTTTTCAGCTGATATGCATGAGTGGTGGCCGAGGGCAGAAGAAGATGATTGTACAGAAAGGAGATTAATTTCTTGGGGTGTTCACCAAGGACCATATCCGCCAGGGTCACTGATTCCAACCTAGGGATGGAGGCACTGAATTGGGACCGGAGGGCATGTCGGACCTGGAGGTAGCGGAATAGTGTGTGATTAGGGAGAGCAAATTAATCCTTGAGGGCCTGGAATGACTTAACAGCGCCTCCAGTAATGAGCTGGCACAAGTATATGACTCTCTTGGCTACCCATAGTTTGTGGTCGGGGATGGTCATCAGTTCGGGAAGTTGAGGGTTATCCCAAAGTGGCGTCTGGGCATGCGGGGGGGGAGCCCCAGTAATGGTTTGTGCTATTATAGCTGCCAGATTTTGCTGTGGTGTAGTAACATATGTCGCCTATCGCCTAAGCAGGGAGAACCCTGGTGCTTACAGAAGAGTATCTGGAAGGGATGGGCCACTACGTCAGTAGCCGATGTACACACTAATGTGGAGTAGCGGAGCTTGACATGTCTGTTAAGGTAGTAGAAATGGGACAGTTGGGAGGCTATGTAATATAGTGCTAGGTTGGGAAGGGCCATGCCCCCCAGGTGAATGGGACATTTTAGGATCTGCCATGATAGTTTGTGTCTGGAGGGGCCCCAAACAGTGTGGATTCCACGGATCTAAACATGTGGGCTGGGATGTATAGTGGGGCATGCGCGTGCCAGAAGAGGTAGAGTAGTTTGGGAAGGAGGATCATCTTTACTAAGTTGATATGACCCATAACTCCAAGGGGGAGTCTGCACCAGACTTGGGTTTTATTTTTAAGGAGGTCATACATTGGTTCTAAGTTAAGATGTGTGTAGTCTGTGAGGGAGCAGGAGCATGGTACACCCAGATACTTGAGCTGTTGGTCCTCACTAGGGGAGAGCCTCCTGTGCGGCTGTGGGGGAAGTGATATCTATAGGGAGGATTTGGGATTTGGGCCAATTAATCTGCAGTCCCAAGAAAGTGCCAAATTGTTGGATTAGATGTAAGGCCGCTGTCAGTGAAGGGCCTGCGTCTTCCAGATAAAGGAGCATGTCATCCGCATAGAGACTGAGTACCTCAGTCACCTGTCCCATGCGGAATGCCCCTTACGTCAGGGTGTGCCTTATGGCAATGGCCAGAGGCTCAAGGGCCAGTGCATACAGCATAGGGGATAAGGGGCATCCCTGGCGGGTTCCTTGGGAGAGAGAAAAGGGGATGTCTTACCTGGATCCGGGCGGTGGGAGCCTGGAAAGAGGAGTTGGAGCCACCTGATGAACCTAGGGCCGAAGCCAAATCTGTGGAGGCACTCCCACAAGTAGCTCCGCTCCACCAAATCAAATACCTTGGCGGCATCCAGGCTAACCACCACCCTTGAGCCAATGTTGTCGTGTGTGGCTTGGAGGTTCATGAATAGTCTCTGTAGATTAAATGCAGTGTTTTTATTGGGCATGAAGCCTGTTTGGTCGGCATGAATGAGGCTAAGTATTACATTAATACATCAATATTTTGACATCTAATTGTAGGAGGGAGATGGGACGGTATGATTCAGGGTAGAGAGGGTCTTTTCCTGGCTTTGGGATAAGGACAATAAGGGCTTCGCCCATGGTGCGCGGGAGTGTGCTGGACTCGTAAATATGGGAATATAGTACTTGTAGTTTGGGGAGGAGGACCTCCTGGATTTGAGAATAAAATTATAGTGTGAGGCTATCAGAGCCTGGGGCTTTTGATGTTGGTAAGCTCGCTATCGCTTCCGCGATACATTCTTCAGTGATGGGTGCTTCTAGGAGCTCTATTTGGGGATCCGTGAGGGAGGGGAAGTCTATGTTCTGCAGGAGTAGGTGTAGTTCACTCGGGGGGCGGCTAGTCTTTGAGGTGTATATATCAGAGTGGAAACATCTGAACTCTTGGGCTACCTGTACTGGGTCTGTAAGGGTGGGTCCAGCTTCCAATCGGAGCTGAACTACCACAAGGGGGCTATGATCTAAGTGGGCCATGTAAGCCAGAAGTTTCCCGGCCCACTCACCATGTTCAAAGGTTTTGTTTGCTAAAGAAGATGCCTCTTTTAGCTTTCTCAAAATGTAAATGGTCTGTGAGTCTGGAGTGTAGGCGTAGTTGGGCAGAGTTAGAGGCTGTCGGGTCTGCAAGAAAAACCTGTTCAAGAGAGCCCAGTTTTTCCTCAGCCTGTTGTAGAATAAGTTTAGAGGAGGCTTTGTGTCTGTTTATGCGTGTAGAGAGGGTCAAGCGGGTATGTAGTTTAAATGCCTCCTACACCATCCCAGCTGAGGCCTATCCTGCATTGGAGTGAAAATAGTGAGTCCACTTACGCTGAATGGCCTCCAGGTCCGTAAGGACTGTGAGCCAGAATGGATTCAGCCTCCATATGCGAGTCGGAGGGGTAGAGGGCAGGCGGAGGGTAACCCAGTATGGTGAATGGTCCGAGAGGACCCTGACACCAAACCCCACAGGTCCGGGATCAGGGTGGGAGACAGCATTATCATGTCTATGCGAGACATAGTTGCCTGTGAGGGGGTGAAACAGGAGTATGCGGTTGTGGAGAGGAATCTACCAAACCTGGTCAGCGCAGGCTGGGTTGGCGTCGTGGTGGGTGGGTGAAGTCTGCCCAGAAGGGGGTCTATTACCATATTAAAGTCCCCCATCCATATGGCAGGCACTGAGGGGTTTTGGGTCAAGAAGGCCACACCTCCCTTAAGAGCAGCGAATTGGAATGGCAGGGGAATGTAAAAGGCTAGGAGGAAGACCTCAAGGCCTCCTATGGTGGCATGTAGGAAGAGGAACCTGCCCTGCCGATCCGATTGTAGGCTATGAAGTTGAAACTGAACCGACTTGGCCATAAAGATAGCAACACCTCTGGAGTTATTAGCATATGGGGCCTGGTAGACCCAGCCCACCCAGGGTTTCTTAAGCGCCATCTGCATTTGGTCTGTAATATGGGTCTCTACAAGAACAGATATGTCTGCTCGCATGTGTTTAAGGTGGGATAGGATGGCGAGCCTTTAAGGTTTGGATCTCAGCCCTCTCACATCCCATGTGACTAGCTAGAGGGATGCCATATTAACAGTGGTGTTGATTGGGTGTACAGTCAGATCAGCAGGGGGTGGCCCGTGCCTCCATTCCCATAAACTACAATTATCATATACAAAAACATGCATTGAAACAGAGGCCCTGGTTCCCATTGTATCATGGAGCCCTGCAGGTAGGCCAGAGAAAGCAGCAAGGCGTCCGCGGCAGACCTGCAGGGGGCCATGTAGGGGAGTGGGTGGACAGATTAAATCATTAGCAAATAACAGCATATATATTGCGATATGTAGTTTGTCAGACATTGTAAAAATAAAAACATAAAAAATATAGTAACTTTGCCAACTCTGGACCAGCGTGGCATATCAAACTTGTGGCAGCCTTCCATGGCCGTGGGGGCTGCTGCTGGCCAGGGAAACATGTCTTGAGAGGAAAGAAAGGTGCACCATTATCCATGGGATGGGGAGAGAAAAACGTGGGGATGCAATTGGGGTGGAAGTCCAGGTGCATTCTCGTCTGTCTCTGGGGGCAAACAAAATTTATCAGAAGTGCACAACGGTGCTAGGTGATCTAGCATCTAGGTGTTAAGGGGGGTGCAGGAACGTTGTTCAAGAGTGGCTGGATAAGTGCTTTGTTGGGGGGGCTTTGCATGGTGGCTGGAGCACCAGAGGCAGCGGTGTAGCGGTCATGTAACATGCTCGGGGAGTGGGGCAGAAACAGCATGTGGGCACCTCCGTGGGTACCGTGAGTGCAGTCAGGAGGGGTATGAGGGAGACAGGCCTAAGCCAACTAACGGTTCCTAGAAGGGACATCAATGGCGTGGGTCTCAGAATTCCAGTCCAACAAGGTTCATCTGTGGGTGGACACGGTAGGCTATGATGGTGCAGGAGCAGCTGCATCCTGTCTCTCCAGCCATGAGATGACCGCGGAGGGGCCTTCAAAGAAATGAGCCTTGCCGTCCCAGATCACATACCTTGCTGCCCGGCTGTCGATGACCCTCTGGCTTCTGTCCTGACTACGCTTCTGTCTGCTAATCAAGTGTTACCGTGTTCTGGTTCCTGGTTGCTGTCTGGTAATCCATGGTCACCCACATCCTGCAAATACCAGCGGGCGCAGCCCTCTACACCGGCCCTCGTGCCCAGGGCTGGGACAAGGGCTGGGCAGGAGGGGTGGCTGCCCTGGGCGCAATGGATTATTTCAGGGATGTGGGCACTCTGACCCTAACCCTAAGTGAAGGGGGGGTGCAGTTTGGCATTTTTCCCTTGGCTACTGGATGGCCGTGTCCTCGCACCTCCTGTCACCACTACCAGGGTGTTGTACAAGAGGTGCAAAAGAAGCTCCCTCTCCAGTTATTAGGAGGTATACTTTGCTGCTACAAAATATTTTAGACGTGAAATAAAAATATCAGTGTAGCACTGTGCTGCTGCTAGAGTTCCCCGTTTTATGTGTAGTTCAGTTCTATTCTGCTGTAAAAGTGTCTTTCTGGTTATCTAGAATACATATCTCTACAAGCAAGCGTTTGCAGATTGCTGCAGTGAAGTACATGATGTCAAAGGATAGGATGGTGTGAGAAAATAATATAGGGTCTGGGTCCAATTACAGCATCTACAGCTTCTAGTTTACACATGGACAAGGCTCTAAGATACATTCTTGGTCTCCGGAAATACTGATATGGTCACTTTACACTCTGGTTCTGTATATTTAGTGTAGGCAAGGTATCAGTGGGACTTAATTTATTGGTTACTTTAAGTAACCAACGAGTCAGTTTTGAGTGGACCATTCCTTTGAAAGGTACTCTGCTAAAAGTTGAACTCCAGGAATTAGATAAAATGTACTCTTGCACTTGGTCCCCTGCACTGCAGTGGTCTTCCCCAAGCTCCAGGCTGTAGGTGGGTAGTTTTTCTGTGTCATCACATACAGTGCTGAATTATTAACCCTGCATTGTACATGAGGAAGCAAGCTTGCGTCCGAGGTTCAAAGTGCCCTATGAAGGAGGGACTTTGTGGGACTAGTCACATGGATGGAGAGACTCTGCTGGAGTGAGGAATAAGGCAAGATTTACACCTTATTCATGTACCCCTAGACTAAATGAGCAAATAACCCTTGAACCCTTAGGCTAGGTTTAGACCCACGTCTAAGCCCGCCTTTCATCTGAAGAGCAACCCACATTCAAAGGAGATTAACAGGGGTTAAAGAGGTGATGTGATGTCTCCTCACTGCCTGTTTTAACATCATTTTTGCTGAACATACCTGCAGCAACTGAATGCATTGCACATGGTTGTGGGGCATTTATGACAATTCCCCATTTGCTTGAATGGGCCACATTCAGTGGGCTTGGTGCCTACTGCTTGCAACATGTTAGATGTTATGGCAGTTAGTTTTTGCCGTGGACGTGAAGAGAAGCATCGCGCCGGTGACATGTAAACACTCCTGTTCACTGCCATTGCAGCTTAAAGGGGGATGGGGGGTGCTAAAAATGCATCTCAACTGCGTGTTTTAATGCCTCCCCCCCAACTGCTAGTGTAAACGGGGACTCACACATAAACCCCCAAAAATACATCCAGTGATGTGGCAGTCACATCCATCATTGGCCACTGTCATCATCTCCCTGGCTTCTTCTGGGTGCTTAGTTTTCAGCTTCCTGATTGGCCAAAAGGGGGAAGTGACATCATCTCATGCATGCGTATAGAAGTCAGTCATTTCAGCACAGCCAGAGTGTTCCGGTAAAACACACTGAGCTAAGCATGCACAGCTCAGTGTGCATTCAATAGAGGACTGCAAATGGGCAGATAAGTATGTCCTATTGTTGAAGAGACATAGCAAGTGTCTGCTGCATAAAAGAGCTCACAGTTTTTTTATATGTTTAGTCTAGTTCAACTTTAAAGAAAAAAGTGTCTACAGTATCTCACAAAAGTGAGTGCAACCCTCACATTTTTGTAAATATTTTATTATATCTTTTCATGTGACAACACTGAAGAAAAGACACTTTGCTACAATGTAAAGCAGGGGTGTCCAAACTATGGCCCTCCAGCTGTTGCGGAACTACACTTCCCATGAGGCATTGTAAAACTCTGACATTCACAGACATGACTAGGCATGATGGGAGTTGTAGTTCCTTAACAACTGGAGGGCCATAGTTTGGACACCACTGATGTAAAGTATTGAGTGTACAGCTTGTATAACTGTGTAATTTTGCTGCCCCCTCAAAATAACTCAACACACAGCCATTAATGTCTAAACCGCTGGCAACAAAAGTGAGTACACCCCTAAGTGAAAATGCCCAATTAGCCATTTTCCCTCCCTGGTGTCATGTGACTCGTTAGAGTTACAAGGTCTCAGGTGTGAATGGGGAGCAGGTGTCTTAAACTTGGTGTTATCGCTCTCACTCTCTCATACTGCTCACTGGAAGTTTAACATTGAACCGCATGGCAAAGAACTCTCTGAGGATCTGAAAAAAAGAATTGTTGCTCTACATAAAGATGGCCTAGGTTATAAGAGGATTGCCAAGACCCTGAAACGGTGGCCAAGACCATACAGCGGTTTAACAGAACAGGTTCCACTCAGAACAGGCCTCACCATGGTCGACCAAAGAAGTTGAGTGCATGTGCTCAGCATCATATCCAGAGGTTGTCTTTGGGAAACAGAGAGTGCTGCCAGCATTGCTGCAGAGGTTGAAGGGGTGGGGAGTCAGCCTGTCAGTGCTCAGACCATACACTGCATCAATTTGGTCTGCATGGCTGTCGTTCCAGAAGGAAACCTCTTCTAAAAATGATGCACAAGAAAGCCCGCAAACAGTTTGCTGAAGACAAGCAGACTAAGGACATGGATTACTGGAACCATGTCCTGTGGTCTGATGAGACCAAGATAAACTTATCTGGTTCAGATGGTGTCAAGCGTGTGTGGTGGCAACCAGGTGAGGAGTACAAAGACAAGTGTGTCTTGCCTACAGTCAAACATGGTGGTGGGAGTGTCATGGTCTGGGGCTGCATGAGTGCTACCAGCACTAGGGAGCTACAGTTTATTGAGGGAACCATGAATGCCAACACTGTACTGTGACATACTGAAGCAGGGCATGACGACCACTGCCTTGCTAAAGAAGCTGAGGGTAAAGGTGATGGACTGGCCAAGCATGTCTCCAGACCTAAACCCTATTGAGCATCTGTGTGGCATCCTCAAATGGAAGGTGGAGGAGCGTAAGGTCTCTAACATCCACCAGCTCCATGATGTCATTATAGAGAAGTGGAAGAGGACTCCAGTGGCAACCTGTGAAGCTCTAGTGAACTCCATGCCCAAGAGGGTTAAGGAAAATAATGGTGGCCACACAAAATATTGACACTTGTCAAAATGTGAGGGGTGTACTCACTTTTGTGAGATACTCTATCTATCTATCTATCTATCTATCTATCTATCTATCTATCTATCTATCTATCTATCTATCTATCTATCTATCTATCTATCTATCTATCTATCTATCTATCTATCTTCTGCCTAGCAGCACTGGGGTCATCAGTTCGAATCCCAACCACGACACTACTGCTTGTTCTCTCTTTAATTGTGTGGGTACCTCCAGGTACACTGGTTACCTCCCATGCTCCAAGGACTCCAAAGCTGGTAGGCAGGGGCGTAACTAGAACCTTCAGGCCCCTGAAGCAAGAAAACATGAAGGCCCCCCTGACCGCCAGCACACTTTCCACTGGTCCCAGGGTCCTTTACTTTGGTCCAGAGGACCTCCCCTCCAAGCCTGGGACACTTCCCTCTGAGCCTAGGGCCCTTCCTACTGATCCTTGGGCCCTTTACACCCATCGCAGGGTCCTTTTATAAGCCCCGGTTCACACTGCGACTAACAGAGTTGCATGTCAAGTCCAAACACATTCATTTCAATGGGTGCCGTCTTGATCAATGCAACTCAAGAAGACTACTTTTATGCGACTTTAGTGTGATTTGAGTGCTATTATTGCAATGTTAAATCGCAGAAGTCACAAGGAAGTCACAGGGAAATCACAAGCAAGTTGCAAGGATGTTGCAAGGTAATTGCAAGCAAGTCACAAACAAGTTGCATGACTTTGGGGTCGCAGCAGTGTGTACTAAGCCTTATGGTTCCACAGTGCCCCCCTATTCCCTTTTGGTGGCGGAACACCAGGGCCCAGTCACAAGTGCGACCCTGGTAGTTCCACCACTGCTGGTAATTTATTTGGCTTCAGTCTAAATTGGCCCCAGTATGTGTATTTTTGTTTGTGAGTTAGGGACTTTAGATTGTAAGCTCCTTGAGGGCAGGGACTAATGTGAAAGTATAATATATATGTAAAGCACTTCGTAAATTGTCAGCGCTATATAAATACCAGTAATAAATAAATAAAATCCATCTATCAATTTATCCCTACCTAATAGATTTTAATATTAGCTGTGATTTTGTTAAACAATTTTAATCGTGGCGATATACTAGGAAAAAGGCACCTTGCAGAGAGAATAGGACTAGCTTCAGCTAATAGAAGCACTGAACCAATGCACTGAACACTGCTCGGGGCAGGGCTTATAACAGCCAAAGACACAATAAAAGAAATGTCAACAATCTTAATAAGGTTTAATAGAAGGTCAGATTATCCATGTACTTAGTCACCATCATTCTTCAAATGGGATTTGACGGACATGGCCTTTTAAATGCGTTTTGTCAGCATGTCATTCTACAGTTTAAATGCACATACAGTAAAATGAATGGCAATTCTTGATGATCAGTGACTTTCACTAGAATTGGGACAGTTGCATTTTAATTGACTTTTCCCCCTTGAGCGCAATGCCGGAAAGTCTACTGTGTGGTGTACTGGCAGCAGAAGGAAACAGCTGAACTGTCGTCCAATTCCCCCAGCCCAGGCCGTCATGTGCTATCCATTTGCAGGGCCACTGTCATGGTTTACATTCAGACATGTGTCTCGGAGATTAAAGGAAGATTTTCTGAGTCATGTATATAGATTACATTTTCTAAATTTGGAAACGTTAGCAGTTGGGTATAGCATATAATGTATTCTTCTCAAGTGAATTGAAAGTATTCTTTCCATTGGCTTTTGTCATAGAATTTATTTTAAACATAATATTTCCACCCCCACGTGCCTCTTCCCCTGACTTCTCTGTCAAGATCAATGTCACAACCATCAGCCCATCCCCACATGCCAGGGTGCTAGGTGTTATCCTGAACTCTGAACTCTGCTTTTGGCCCCACATCCAATTACTTTCCAAAGCTTGTCGCCTCAACCCCCACAACATCTCCAAAATACGCCCCTTCCTAACCCATGACACCACAAAGGCAGCCTTTTTCAACCAGGGTGCCTTTGGGTTTCTTCAGGGGTGCTTTGGCAAAATGCCTAAAAATTGCCCAAAAATTGTATACAAACCAGCTGGTGGATCAAGCCTGCCATTTAGTTACACAAAGCCACAGGTTTTTAATGTGCCCCATTACAACCTTCTCGGGTTTTGAAGAAGCACAATGTATGTGTGAAACGCGTCATATCCTTGGTCTGTGTCATGGTTCTGGTGTCAGTTTTTGTATATTCATTAAACTCATTGAATGGATGCAGGTGTGCAGCTGTTTTCTTCCCTTCTCATCACAACCTTCCAGCCACCGGCGTCCTAACAACCAATTGTTAGGAGGGATGTCAGGAGCCTGCACAACATACCCCTCCCCTGCCCCTCTCTGTCAGTGCTGGGGTCACATTAGCTAAATGAAGAAGGGAAACCGAGGGAGAAGAGAAACATTGTAATACTAGTCAGTACCAGTGAGCAATGGTGTATTTGATTTGGAAGAATAAACCACCTCTAATGTTGGGTGTCCGATGTGTGTGGATGTTGCAGAATTATGTAAAACTATTGGGTTGGTTTTTTATATTTTAAATTTTTTACATTTTAGAATGGGGTGCCTCGAAAGTGTCTATAATTTTAAAGGGTGCCTTCACTGAAAAAAGGTTGAGAAAAACTGTTCTTATTCACCCTCTGGTCATCTCAACCACGCCACCACTACCTGCCTGGAGTTTGCATGTTCTCCCTGTGCCTGTGTGGGTTTCCCCAGGGTACTCCAATTTCCTCCCACACTCCAAAGACTTGCTGGTAGGTTAATTGGCTTCTGTCTAAAATGACCCTAGTATATGAATTCCTCTCCTCACATTCTGTCAGTATTAGGAGAGGAAAGCCTCCTAACCCACATTTCCTTGTTTACATGTAATCAGCTTTGATTGGACACAGCTGATCACAAGGGTAAAGACCCTTGTCATTGTCTCTTAACACGGGTGCGGCGAGAGTGGGACGACGTCATGTTATGTCATCCCAAAACGAGAGAGCCACCTTGCGCCCGTCATTTTACTATATGGTGGGCAGAAGGTGGTTAAAGTACAAATCTAGGCTAAAAGTATTCTTTTTTTTTACCTTCCTGCCTACCCACCCCCTCTATCCCAAACTACTAGGTATTTTTCCTCCTTACCTTGTGAAGTCAGAAGTATTCATATACTCACCTAAGTCCCAGGTCCCTCAAAGCTGCCGGGTCCAGGAGGGGAGACTGCTGATGCAGTGCTGTGATGCCCCATTTCCCCTGAGATTGCCAGTTCCATGTGTTGATATCACCCTCTTCTGGATCCTGAGAGAGATGGGAGGGAGAGGCGGCTGGTTGCTGTGGGTAAGGGGTAAAGGACGATTTTGAAGTAGGGTTTTAAAGAAAATTTAAGGGCTAAGTTCACATTTTACGTAAATTGGCCCATGCAGGCAAGGGGGCCCAGTGGTTTAAATACAATTCAAATATTGTTTAATGTAAATGTCTAATGCAAATGCCATACAGTACATGTAGGCGTTTTCTGTCACCCATGAAGCCTGGGCAAAAATATTATCATTATTATTATTATACAGGATTTAAATAGCGCCAACAGTTTACGCAGCGCTTTGAAATTCTCCCAATGTTTACTTTTCTTCATCCTGCCTTATAGCCAGGACAAGGCAGACTTTGGGCACTTTCTCCCAGCACAACATAGTGTGCTTCCTGATTAAAAAGCTGTGCATGTGCAGTGCGTTGTCTATAATCATAGCAAAGACTACCCAGTTGCACATTCCCAACCAGGATTCTCACACTGCTGTAGCCCCTTTCCATCTCATACTCTGGGCTACAACAAAATGGCCACCTAAAAAGAACATAATTTTAGTTGTCTTCACAGAAGAAGGCAGTGGCCATTTTGTTGTAATTTTAATGGACAGCAGCTGGCAGTACTAAAGCCGACCATACATGGATCGAAATTCGAGACTGGATGAATTTCGATCCATGTATGGGCACCCGGGTTGTACACAAGTTAACCTATTGATCAAGTTGAGTGCAACCAGCCTGTCGGGTTTTTTCCCAAACGATTAGTGCCGCTGGCTATAGCCAGCAACACTAAATATTAATTTATTAATTATTGTGTTCTGCTGGCAGGGAAGGCTCCACCGCTGGCAGAACACAACAGTGCTGCGAGAGGGATTTCCTCCAGGAGCAGAGAGAGACAAAGAGAAAGCTTCAGGAGCCTTTGAAGACATCGAGGTCCCAGCTAGACTTAGCCTGGGGAACCTACTGAACAAAGCCTCATTTGGAGATTGAGCGGAGCCAGAAAAGAGTTGGTGAGAGGAAGCCCAACCATTCTGGAACTGAGTGAGTAATTGAACCTGCTATACAGAAAAGAAGTTACTGCGGGATAGATAGATCTCACAAGCAAGTGAAGTGCAGCCAGAGATTGTGAAGACAGCCAGGAGCATGCAATACTGCTAAAAGTATGCTCAGCACGGCCAGGAGTTGCACAAGACACCAGTACATTCCAGTCATAGGTTGTGTCATACAGCCTGCATTTTTGGACAGAGCAGCCAGAAGCCTAGCAGTCCTCCAGTTGTGTATTTCTTGTTTCAGGTTATCTCATGCTCCCTTTTCCTATCCAAGTTCAGGGCCGGATCTAGGGGCAATTGACATAAGGGGCACTCTGATATGAACAATTGATGTAAGGAGGCACTCTGGTTGGGACAATCCATATAAGGGGGCATGGTGATAGGAATGCCTGATGTAAAGGGGCACTCTAATTCGGAAACCTAATGTAAGGGGGCAATCTGATTGTAAGAGGGCACTCTGATGGGGTAAATGATCATATGTAAAGGGCTACTTTGGCAGGGATCCTGAGGAATGTGGTATGCTGGTGGGGACCCTGATGTAAGAGGGCACTGGTGGAAACCCTGATATAAGGGGGCACTGTGGTGGGTACCCTGATGTAGGGGGGAACTCTGGTGGGGACCCTGATGTGAGGGGGCACTCTGGTGGGGACCCTGGTGTGAGGGGGCACTCTAGTGGGGACCCTGATGTGAGGGGGCACTCTGGTGGGAACCCTGATGTAAGGTGGTATGCTGATGGGGACCCTGATGTAGGGGGGAACTCTGGTGGGGACCCTGATGTGAGGGGGCAGTCTGGTGGGGACCCTGATGTAAGGAGGCATGCTGGTGGGGACCCTGATGTAAGGGAGCACTGTTGTGGGTAGCCTGATGTAGGGAGGAACTCTGGTGGGGACCCTGATGTGAGGGGGCACTCTGGTGGGAACCCTGATGTAAGGTGGTATGCTGATGGGGACCCTGATGTAAGAGGTGCACTGGTGAGAAACCTGATGTGAGGGGACACTGTGGTGGGTACCCTGATGTAGGGGGGAACTCTGGTGGGGACCGTGATGTGAGGGGGCACTCTGGTGGGAACCCTAAAGTAAGGTGGCATGCTGATGGGGACCCTGATGTAAGAGGACACTGGGGGGGAACTCTGATGTAAGGTGACACTGTGATGGATACCCTGATGTAGGGGTGAACTCTGGTGGGGACCCTAATTTAAGGAGGCACTCTGGTAGGGACCATGATGCAAGGGAGGACTCTGGTTGGGACCCTGATGTAAGGTGGCACGCTAGTGGGGACCCTGATGTAAGAGGGCACTGGTGGGAACCCTGATGTAAGGGGGCAGTGTGGTGGGTACCCTGATGTAGGGGGGAACTCTTGTAGGGACCCTGATGTGAGGGGGAACTCTGGTGGGGACTCTGATGTGAGGGGACAGTCTGGTGGGGACCCTGATGTAAGGAGTCATGCTGGTGGGGACCCTGATGTAAGGGAACACTGTGGTGGGTAGCCTGATGTAGGGAGGAACTCTGGTGGGGACCCTGATGTGAAGGGGCACTCTGGTGGGAACCCTGATGTAAGGGGGCACTCTGGTAACGACCATAATGTAGGGGGGGCACTCTGATGAGGACACTAATGTAAAGAAGGACACTGATAAGTACTCATGATGTAAAGAGGGACTCTGATAAAGACTCCCAATGAAAGGGAGTTAGTACTACATGGTGGCTAACCTACATATTTTTATATTGAAAATAATCACACAAATAAGGAAGAACAAGAAATGTAAAAGTAGAAAAATCATGTTAAAATTTCCTTTGGGTAAGCACTGTGATTTTAACATAAATGCACTAAAATGCATTATTTTTTCTTTTTCCTAAAAAAGTAACAAACTGGTGCACTTCAACAAAAAACAATCACATGTATATCTACTTGTGTCTAAATACTATAAAAATGAATGAATAGTCCATTAAGCTATATCCCGCATGACTCAAACTGCCAACAAATGACCGATAGAATATTCCCGTAGACTAAACTGGGAAGTCTTAACACATTGTACTATCCAATTTTGTTACCATACAAATAAGCCCTCTCTCTCAAATACATAATTCTTTGGTCAATAAATGTTTTAACCAAAAGCATGTGTGTTGACAAGTTATTTCTTAAATGTAATCTGAATTGGCTTATCCATCTCCGAGAGAAACCGGTCTATCTGAAATCCATTACATGCTTTTTGCAGCTTGCAGTACATAATATTATGTGGCAAAATGAATAGCTTGTTTGATTGTGAACGTGATATTGATTCTCACACGTAGGAATATCTTGTGTTAGTCTAACTCGTAATGCGTGAATGTTCAATTTATCTGCTTTTTCTTAAGACCCGCATTAGAAAAATATGTCCAGCTGTTGTTTACAGCCATATAATGCAGAGTGTGAAACAACATTTCTTTTGTAGTAAATCTTTTTTGATATTTGCAATACTGATTTGCGCATCAAATTCTAATCTTTGCTTTCCGATGATTAGACAATAACCTCAAATTGTGCCTCTGCTCTCCTGGTGGTTTTGCATATCTACTGAGGTGTCTCAAGTCGAGATTGTGAACAAGATAACTAATCCATCTGTGAAAGTTGGATAAAATGCAGATAAAATCAGCGCTTCTAAGATCTTAAGCTTTGAAGTCTAAAATGTCTCCAGTGCTGTTTTATATAACACTCGGGGTGGGAGATGACGACAGAAGTCTGCTTTACGCATCTATTGCACATTACTCAACAACACATTGCAAAGGGTTAAGCCTCGTACACACGATCGGATTTTCCGCACACAAAACCTCAGACTTTTGTCCGAAGGGCGTTGGCTTCAAATTTATCTTGCATATAAACGGCACACAATTGTCGGCCAACAAACCCGAATGTAGTGATGTACTAGATGTACTACAAGCCATTCAATTGTAATGCGCCACCCTTTGGGCTACTTCTGCTAATTTCGTGTTAGTAGAAGTTTGGTGAGTGTCCATTTGCGCTTTTCATTTTGCGCTTTTCATTTCGTGCTTTTCATTTTGCGCTTTTCATTTTGTGCTTTTCAATTCGTGCTTTTCAGTTCATTTCTGAAGGGCCGTTCGTCAACCAGACATGTTGCGGAATCGGTGGAGATAACGTGTTATTTATTATTGGCCTTGGAGTTATTGCTTTGACCCAAGTCCAGTCCAGGAACCAGGAGGAGGAGGATTTTTTGGACCAAAAATTGGTTGCTTTATTAATCGTGACCAATTATGTCATATGCCTTTGCTGCGGGAGCTCCAGGAGAATAATCCAGATGATTTTCGGAAATATCTCCGGATGACGGACCCCTGCTTTCACCAACTCTTGGTATTGCTGACCCCCTTTATTAAGAAGCAGGACACATGTATGAGGCTTTTATTTTATTTTTTCTTTGAATAATAATGATTTGAATTGTTATATTTTCTATATTTTTGGATGCATAGAATGCACTTTTTGGTTAAGTTCTATTGGCAGATATCATGTCTAATTTTATTTGTTTTCTTTTTTTAATGCACAAAAAAAAACATTGTGGAGAATAATACTTGGCTATGTGTTTTAGTTCAAATGATTTGGGAGTAGGCAGTTACATTTAAAAAAAATACAATGTAAAATTGACAAGGGACACCAACATAAAAACTACAGGATAATGGTGTTGTGGTAACTTGCCCAACAAAAAAAAAAACAAAACAAGCATAATAATATTATTCTTGATATCACTAGAACATAAAAGCCTTTTAAAATACATTTGGCAGAACTCCATCAGTATCACCAGCAAAGCAGCTTCATTATTATCCCAATAAATAAAGAAGAAGAGAATTGTGCGCTGCATTTGGAGATTTCATAATTTGCCGCGTGACGAATGTTAATTCTCCATTACGAGTGCTAGTTTACAGGACTGACTGCTTCTGGCTCGTCCTTGCTTCCGAGCAAGCTTTGGACTTTTGTCCGACGGTCTTGTGTACATACGCACGGAAAATCCGACAACAGACCGTTGTCCACGGAAAATGTATAAACCTGCCATCCAACATTTGTCCACAGAAAGTTGGCTAACAATTGTCTGATAGAGTTTCCAAACGGTCGCATTTTCCGCCAACAGCCTGTCATCACATATTTCCCGTCGGAAAGTCCGATCGTGTGTACGAGGCTTAACAGTGACAGATGTGAAATCTAACTCAATGCAAGAAACCACATTTTGCTTTTAAACTGATTTGACAAAAGAAACCTGGGATGTGATTGGATACAGTGGATTACTGCATGTTGCATATGACCACAGTTGTTTGATCTTATTAAACAATTGACCCCTGGGAGGTTTTACCCCTTCATGATGAGGGCAGTTTTTTGCTATTCAGCACTGTGCTACTTTAACCACTTCAGCCCCGGCAGGTTTTACCCCCTTCAAGACCAGGCCATTTTTTGCTATTCAGCACTGCGCTACTTTCACCAATAATTGCGCTGTCGTGCTACACTGTACCCAAACATAATGTGTGTCCATTTTTACCCACAAATAGAGCTTTCTTTTGGTGGGTAAAAAATCACCTCTACGTTTTTTATTTTTTGCACTACTTTAACTGACAATTGCGCGGTCGTTGTTTTATATATATATATATATATCTATATAGATATATCTATATAGATATATATCTATATAGATATATCTATATAGATATATATATATATATCTATATATATATATTTATGTGTACCCGAGAACACACACATACACATACAGTGCAGCGCTACTACAGTGGTAACTCAATACTACCCTGTAGAAACATTATATATAACCTCTAACGGGATTTTTAAGGCAATGAAGATTTTTTAAATTTACTTAAAATCAATTTTAATATAATAGATCAGGAAAAATTATGACTGTTTACACAAAAAATATCAAATAAGTAAAGAAAATTTACAAAATATCCGTATTGCTAGTATTAGATAACTATAAAAACAGTTTCGGAGAGAAGTGATACAGCACACCACCCAATACAATCACCACAGATGAAAAACGTGGCGTCGAGTGGTGGATTCCAACGCGTTTCAACCTGTATATTTTTATGAAAAGTCTTCTTCAGGGAAATGCATCACATTCTAGAAAATCAGAAAATCGTAATATTACAATTTATAAATTTTTTATCATCAATTTTTATCAATGTATCATAGTTCCTGCAATGTGCAGTTGTTCTATTACTCACATCCTCCCAGGACATCTCAATGATAAACATAGGCTCCCAACCGCGGTGGATGGTACCAAGTCTCCAAAGATTAAAAACTCCTATAACTCCTACAAGACGGCTGGAAATATGCATTGTATCCAAATATTTGGCGTTTTTCAGCATCAAGTAGTGATAGCTGTTTAAAAAGAGGGGGGCATAATTAGAAAGAGGCCACAATAATGGAGGGGGAGGGAGGGGAAAAGACGGAAAAGGGGGGGTGGCAGGGCCTGGGAGGGGGAGGGGGAGGGTGAGGGGACACCTTAGTAGGACTCTCCACCCACACACCCCATCCCCCATCCCATGTACACCCGCACGGACCTCTCTTTGGAGACTTGGTACCATCCACCACGGTTGGGAGCCTATGTTTATCCATGAGATGTCCTGGGAGGATGTGAGTAATAGAACAACTGCACATTGCAGGAACTATGATACATTGATAAAAATTGATGATAAAAAATTTATAAATTGTAATATTACGATTTTCTGATTTTCTAGAATGTGATGCATTTCCCTGAAGAAGACTTTTCATAAAAATATACAGGTTGAAACGCGTTGGAATCCACCACTCGACGCCACAGTTTTCATCTGTGGTGATTGTATTGGGTGGTGTGCTGTATCACTTCTCTCCGAAACTGTTTTTTTAGTTATGTAATACTAGCAATACGGATATTTTGTAAATTTTCTTTACTTATTTGATATTTTTTGTGTAAACAGTCATAATTTTTCCTGATCTATTATGATAAAATTGATTTTAAGTAAATTTAAAAAATCTTCATTGCCTTAAAAATCCCGTTAGAGGTTATATATAATGTTTCTACAATTTCGCATGGGATGATGGCAATGACACGTCCATACCACCGAGGTCATATGTATAAACTCAATACTACCCTTTGTGCAAATTAGATGTGAAAATTAGATGTGAAAAAAATCCATGGTATGACACGATCTGTTTTCGGTAATTATACTGGTGATTATTTTCAGTGATTATACTGCGGGGAAAATGAGTTCCCGGGGCCCGCAGGAAGTGGGTGTACCTCCAGCCACTCGGATCTTCCGGGAGAAGCTTGGGATGTTACCATAGCAATGACAGAATATTTAAAGGCTCGGGTGAGGTATCCCGCCCATCTGCTGAGAAAGACCAATCAGAGGTCGATACGTGTGCAGAGGGGAGGATCCGAGCCTGTGACGTCACGCAGCCACGGTGGTGAGCCAGCGGACGCTCCCATTATATACAATAAGCGATTGTTTGTTTTTTATCTAGTAAGTGTCCTCTTTTAGCGGGGTTTTACATTTTATAAAGCAGAGAGCACTATGTCGGCTGTGTTTTTTATTACATATAATAATATGAGTCCCTTAAAGTGGAGGAATATCTAAGGAGCGAGGCTGTGTAGTCCTGGAGATCAATTCCCTATCTATGAGATATACATTGGGTGGAGTGGAGATCGCAAAAGTGTGAAAGTGAACAGCTGATTCCTGATAGAAAGGGAAAACGCTCAGGGAGTGAGAAGAGTTCATTTGAGTCTACCTGACTCATCCTTGAGGTGAGCCGATAAAGTAGCTGGTGGTGGTGTGCACAAGCAATATAAGCTTTTTTAAAGCACGGTGATAGGATATTAACTAGACATGTGCACACTGAAATATTTTGTTTCAGAATTCCGTTTTCGTCAGAAAAAGAAATTTATTTAGTTACTCCCAAAATTCGTTTTTATTTATTTAGTTTTTCGTTAAAAATTGCATTCATTCGAAAATCCAAATGAATTAAGGTCGAATCTGTCATTGAAGGCTTATGGTGTCTGTCGAATGTTCAAAGAAGGCTCGACGGAGCAGCTAAACTGTACGACGCCGTATAGTTTAGCTGCTCCGTCGAATCTTAGAACTTTCAACAGACACCATAAGCCCAGGATTCGATGTTTGTATGCTTTTCGCTGCTTTGTCGAATCTTCGTCGTTCATGTTGAATGTATATTGTTCAAACAAAAAATGGACTGGTGATAGTGATCACTGATCAGACAGGTAACAAGATAGGGTATATAGAATCTATATAGAATCTCAATCTATAATAATAAATCCCCCCCCCCCCCCAACACGGCAGCCTCTGAGGCTATCACAACACTAGCAACACTAGTATCACTATCAAGTTCACAACACTAACACAACAGCAGCAGATTGTTATGAAAAAGTTAAGTTGAACTGTAGCTTGCTTCACTATTGTTCTGCTGCTGTGCTTATGCTTAGACTGTCTTCTGAAATGATTCAGTGTGTGTGTCTCTCTCTGCTAGCAAATCGTAAGTGAAAGTAAGTTGGCTGTACGTGTGTACTTAGTTCTAGCTATTTTACTGCCCCTTCTCTTTGGTTACAATCGGCCAATAACATTCATCATCATCATTATTTTTATTTTACTTCCCCCACCCAATTCCAGCAGCGATCTTTTCTCTCTATGTCGAATCTTTTCTCTCTATGTCGAATCTTTTCTCCCCTAAGTCGAATCTTTTCTCCCCTATGTCGAATCTTTTCTCCCCTAAGTCGAATCTTTTCTCACCTATGTCAAATCTTTTCTCACCTATGTCGAATCTTTTCTCACCTATGTCAAATCTTTTCTCACCTATGTCGAATCTTTTCTCTCTATGTCGAATCTTTTCTCTCTATGTTGTCGAATCTTTTCTCTCTATGTTGTCGAATCTTTTCTCTCTATGTAGAATAATCTTGGACTAATAGAGTTAAGGTTAGGCACATTCAATCACAGGTTTGATGGACACAGATTGTTATTGTCATCATCATGTCGAATCTCCTATCTATATCAAACTGTTGTAGCAACGAAAACGAAAATAAAGCATTTGTTTATGTCGGATCTTTCGTTTTTCGGATTCTGCACTTTCGTTATCGTTTGTTAAAAAAAAAATACTTGAAATTCGGACGAAAATGCATTCGGACGAAAACAAATGCACATGTCTAATATTAACACTGAAGTACAACTATCAAGATTTATGTTGATTTATTGGACTTTTCTCATGGATTTTTTATTGTATTGAATTTTCACGTATAATTTAAAGTGTTAGTGTAGTATTGAGTTACCACTGTAGTAGCGCTGCACTGTACGTGTATGTGTGTGTTCTTGGGTACTCATACATCCATATATATATATATATATAAAATATTGATTTTTAAAGTGTAGTGAATCCACTTAGAGTGTACAGCAGCTGTGTGTTTATATACAGTATATATATAGTATTTGAAAATTGACCAATCTTGATGTACTGACGGCCGATCTCTTTCTATTTCTTGAGGCCCTAAAATGCCAGGACTGTACAAATACCCCCCAAATGACCCTTTTTTGGAAAGCAGACAGCCCAAGGTATTTAGAAAGAAAAATTTTATTTTTTTTGTCACAATTTATTTTAAAATGATGTAATTAAATAAATTGTGTTTTTTTTTTAACAAACAAAAAAAAAATGTATTTCATTTTTTAAATATTTTTAAAACATTTTTATACTTATTTTTTACTATGTTTTCATCCTGTCATCAGAGTAGTTCAGTGTCATCATAATGACACTGTACTACTCTGAGGTAGTGATCTGGGTTTGTTTGTTTTTTTGTTTTTTGTTTTTACACTGTTATTGCTTAAAACAGGGATGATCACTGTTATAAGCAATGGTTAACTGTCATGAATGGCTTTCCATTCATGACAGCTTGCTTACTGTTGTCATGTTGTGATTGGCTACAGCGAATCACATGGTACAGGATGCTGTGATTTGTTCAGGTACCATGTGATAGCTGTGGGCCAATCACAGCATCACAACACAGTCGTGAATGGAAGCCATTCATGACTGTTTTGTTGACATTCTAATCATGTGATTGCTATGATTATGGTACTGAGCGGCATGATCCACTGGACACAGTGGTCACGGGAACGCGTTGCTTCTGTGCCGCCAGTAAATGTACTATCAGTGGGAGGCAAGCAGTTCTGGGCACCAGTCCTCAGGAAGGATGTACTGGAAATGGAGCGAGTACAAAGAAGGGCAACGAAGCTAATAAAGGTTCTGGAGGATCTTAGTTATGAGGAAAGGTTGCGAGCACTGAACTTATTCTCTCTGGAGAAGAGACGCTTGAGAGGGGATATGATTTCAATATACAAATACTGTACTGGTGACCCCACAATAGGGATAAAACTTTTTCACAGAAGAGAGTTTAACAAGACTCGTGGCCACTAATTAAAATTAGAAGAAAAGAGGTTTAACCTTAAACTACGTAGAGGGTTCTTTACTGTAAGAGTGGCAAGGATGTGGAATTCCCTTCCACGGGCGGTGGTCTCAGCGGGGAGCATTGATAGCTTCAAGAAACTATTAGATAATCACCTGAATGACCGCAACATACAGGGATATACAATGTAATACTGACATATAATCACACATAGGTTGGACTTGATGGACTTGTGTCTTTTTTCAACCTCACCTACTATGTAACTATGTATATAAAATATGAGCGCTATACCAAAAGTAATTTCACATGTTGGTAGAGTAACTCTTTCTATATAGAAAATCATTTTCTTTTTCATTGCAAGTAAATAACGGATCGCAAACAGAAGTAATGTGCCATCATTGAGCTCTTGATGAAGGAGTGGTGCAAGCAGTAGTCATAGTTGATGGTCTCCCACCGAGTGGTTTGTCTTCAATGCTGGTTTCCCCTTTATCCTGTTCCCATCCTACATTGCCGGGAGGCCGTCAATAGACGTCCTCCACTTTGCACGCTCCCTGTGCGCCCCCTGTGAGATCCCAGCCCCTTACCATGTGATCAACTGTCAGCCAATGACAGCTGATCACGTGATGTAAACAGAAGATCGGTAATCGTTTTTTTCTCTTCACGCTGACAGCGTGAGAAGAAAAACAAGCCGATCAGGGACATCGGTCCCGAAGTGGGACTGCCGCCTCATCTGTTCCAACCAGTACCGCCTGCCAGTGCCATCTGCCAGTGCCCACACAGTGTATATCAGTGCCACCAATCAGTGCCCACCAGTGGTGCCAATCAATGCCTCATCAGTGCCACCTAGCAGTGCTGCCGATCAGTGTCACCTATCAGTGCCCATCACTGACCATCACTGCCACCCATCAGTGCCCATCAGTGCCAGCTATCAGTGCCACCTATCAGTGCCATCTATTAGTGCCCTTCAGTGCCACCTAACAATACCCTTCGGTGCCGTCCATCAGTGCCACCCATCAGTGCCACCTCTCAGTGCCCACCAGTAACTCCTCATCAGTGCCCACCAGTGCCACCTCATCAGTGCCACCAGTGCTGCCCTATCAGTGCCCATCAATGTAGCCTATCGGTGCCCATCAGTGCAGCCTCATCAGCGTATATCAACGAAGGAGAAAAATTACCTGTTTGCAGAATTTTATAACAAAATATAAAACTGTTTTGTAATTTTTTTTTCAAAATTTTGGGTCTTTTTAAATTTTTTTAACAAAAAATAAAAAACACAGAGGTGATCAAACACCACCAAAAGAAAGCTCTATTTGTGGGGAAAAAAATGATAAAAATTTCATTTCGGTACAGTGCAGCATGACCGCGCAATTGTCATTCAAAGAGTGACAGCGCTGAAAGCTAAAAATTGGTCTGGGCAGCAGGGGGGTTTTAATGCCTCGTAAGCAAGTGGTTAAACTTCATCATTCTTCTGTGCACATAACTTGTGTCAATGTGTCATGCCCATAACGATTCTGTAGCCTTCTGTGGATGTCGGACAGCCTGCACCCCGATGAGTACTACCTTATCTTTTGGCCTTTATGCATCACTTGCTTTGCTGAGCACCCAGGTTTATTTTTCTCACAGGAAGTGACAAACTTCTAGGCAGGTGCAGATGGGTTCTGTATTTGTGAATTGCTGCTGGTGCTGCAAATACCATACTGGTGACCCCACAATAGGGATAAAACTTTTTCGCGGAAGGGAGTTTAACAAGACTCGTGTCCACTCATTAAAGAAAAGAGGTTTAACCTTAAACTATGTAGAGGGTTCTTTACTGTAAGAGCGGCAAGGATGTGGAATTCCCTTCCACAGGCGGTGGTCTCAGCGGGGAGCATTGATAGCTTCAAGAAACTATTAGATAAGCACCCAAACGACCACAACATACAGGGATATACAATGTAATACTGACATATAATCACACACATAGGTTGGACTTGATGGACTTGTGTCTTTTTTTAACCTCACCTACTATGTGCCTATGTAACATGTAAACAAGGAGTATGTGGCGAGAAGAACCGATCAGTGGCATCTTGTCGCAAGAGAGACCTGTACAGGTAATCAGGGCACTGATCATCAGTGCCCTGATTACAGTACAGCCCCAGCAGTGCACATCGGTGACACCAATCAGTGCCCATAAGTGCCGCCTATAAGTGCCCATCAGTGCCACCTATCAGTGCCCATCAGTGCAGCATATTAGTGCCTCCTCATCAATGCCACCTAATCAGTGCCCTTCAGTGCTGCCTGATCAGTGCCCATAAGTGGTGCCTCATCAGCACACATTGGTGAAGGGGACAATGACTTATTTACAAAATTTACTGGTAGAAACTTTTTTTTTCAAAATTTTCAGTCTTTTTTCTTTTTTTTTAGCAGAAACTAAAAAACTCAGTGGTGATTAAATACCACCAAAAGAAAGCTCTATTTGTGTGAAAAAAATGAAAAAATTTAATTTGAGTACAGTGTAGCATGACCGCCCAATTGTCATTCAAAGTGCGACAGCGGTGAAAGCTGAAAATTGGCCTGGGTAGGAAGGGGTATAAGTGCCCAGCAGGCAAGTGGTTAAGTGCATAGTGTGCATAGAATGGAACGGGTGCTATTGAAATCAACGGGCCGTGACTTGTCATGCGACTTTATGGAGTTTATTTACTAAAGCTGGAGAATGCAAAATCAGGCTCACTTCTGCATAGAAATCAATCCACTTCCAGGTTTTATTGCCAAAGCTTAACTGAACTAGCTGAGGTTAGAAGCTGATTGGCTATCATAAACAGCTGCACCAGATTCTGAGTGCTCCAGTTTTAGTAAATCTCCCCCCAATGTGTCCAAAGTCGCATGACAAGTCGCACTGGTGTGAACGGAGCCTGGAGTGCAGTGCCCAAGGAGATGTAGGGCCAGGCTGCGCTGTCTGTAGGGGTGCTGCTTAGATCACAGGACTGACTGAAGATGACTACAAATCCATTGGCACGTACAACAGATTGCTTATACATGATCTGTATTTAGCTGCTTGCCTTAAGTTCAGGTTTAATTAACATAGTAAAGGCGTACTCTGCAGAACTTTACAGAGGACATTGACTAGGTCATGTCAGGATCTCCACCAGTGGAGCTTGCAATTTGCTGTGCCAGTCAAATGCATCTTGCATGCTGCAAAAAGAAAAAAAAAAAAAAAAAAAAAAATATATATATATATATATATATATATATATATATATACCTTTATATACAGTATCTCACAAAAATGAGTACACCCCCCACATTTTTGTAAATATTTTATTCTATCTTTTCATGTGACAACACTGAAGAAATGACACTTTGCTACAATGTAAAGTAGTGAGTGTACAGCTTGTATAACAGTGTAAATTTGCTGTCCCCTCAAAATAACTCAACACACATTAATGTCTAAACCGCTGACAACAAAAGTAAGTACACCCCTAAGTGAAAATGTCCAAATTGGGCCCAAAGTGTCAATATTTGGTGTGGCCACCATTATTTTCCAGCACTGCCTTAACCCTCTTGGGCATGGAGTTCACCAGAGCTTCACAGGTTGCCACTGGAGTCCTCTTCCACTCCTCCATGGCGACATCACGGAGCTGGTGGATGTTAGAGACCTTGCGCTCCTCCACCTTCTGTTTGAGGATGCCCCACAGATGCTCAATAGGGTTTAGGTCTGGAGACATGCTTGGTCAGTCCATCACCTTTACCCTCAGCTTCTTTAGCAAGGCAGTGGTCGTCTTGGAGGTGTGTTTGGGGTCGTTATCATGTTGGAATACTGCCCTGCGGCCCAGTCTCCAAAGGGAGGGGATCATGCTCTGCTTCAGTATGTCACAGTACATGTTGGCATTCATGGTTCCCTCAATGAACTGTAGCTCCCCAGTGCCAGCAGCACTCATGCAGCCCCAGACCATGACACTCCCACCACCATGCTTGACTGTAGGCAAGACACACTTGTCTTTGTACTCCTTACCCAGTTACCATCACACACGCTTGACACCATCTAAACCAAATAAGTTTATCTTGGTCTCATCAGACCACAGGACATGGTTCCAGTAATCCATGTCTTGTCTTCGGCAAACTGTTTGCAGGCTTTCTTCTGCATCATCTTTAGAAGAGGCTTCCTTCTGGGACAACAACCATGCAGACCAATTTGATGCAGTGTGCGGCGTATGGTTTGAGTACTGACAGACTGACCCCCCACCCCTTCAACCTCTGCAGCAATGTTGGCAGCACTCATACATCTATTTCCCAAAGACAACCTCTGGATATGACGCTGAGCACGTGCACTCAACTTCTTTGGTCGATCATGGCGAGGCCTGTTCTAAGTGGAACCTGTCCTGTTAAACTGCTGTATGGTCTTGGCCACCGTGCTGTAGCTCAGTTTCAGGATCTTGGCAATCTTCTTATAGCCTAGGCCATCTTTATGTAGAGCAACAATTCTTTTTTTCAGATCCTCAGAGAGTTCCTTGCCATGAGGTGCCATGTTGAACTTCCAGTGACCAGTATGAGAGAGTGAGAGCGATAACACCAAATTTATCACACCTGCTCCCCATTCACACCTGAGACCTTGTAACACTAACGAGTCACATGACACCGGGGAGGGAAAATGGCTAATTGGGCCCAATTTGGACATTTTCACTAAGGGGTGTACTCACTTTTGTTGCCAGCGGTTTAGACATTAATGGCTGTGTGTTGCGTTATTTTGAGGGGACAGCAAATTTCCACTGTTATACAAGCTGTACACTCACTACTTTACATTGTAGCAAAGTGTCATTTCTTCAGTGTTGTCACATGAAAAGATATAATAAAATATTTACAAAAATGTGAGGGGTGTACTCACTTTTGCGAGATATTGTATATATATTAAAATAAAACAAAACTGTATTGTAAAATTTTAAACACGTATACCTTTATTTTTCTACTTGTGTTTTTTGAAGATGAAGATCTCCTGAGGACTGGCTTAAGATATTGCTATAGAATGTATGCATAACATTTGCTGCATGTGATGAAGACATTAAGACAGAATAATTTGTCACTGGTGACACGCCGTACAGTGTTAATGGGTACAGTTTGGTGCAGAGGCTCTAGGGCTTTGAATAAATATACTGAGTACATCAGGTGAAAATTGTGGCTCTGAAATTAACCCATTTTCAGCCAGTTAAAGAAGCATCATTATGTTAATCAAAGAAGAGTATAGTGCATCATACCAAACACAGATGAATATTCAGAGGGCACTGCAGGTCTCGATGAGCCCTAAGAAAAAAGCCTTAGCTTCCATGATGTGGGAACTTTCCATGTTCTGTTCCTTAATGAGCGGTGCTGACAGTATGATGTAGTAAATTGGTCTCCAAACTGGGACTTGTGGGCTGGACTGGGCCTTTTGCTTGCCTTTATCTGGCTCTTGGGGCACTATTCCTCCCACTGATTTGAGCCCCTTTCGTCCCACTGACACCAACGGTGGAGCATTATTCCTCCCACTGATACTAATGATGGGGGACTATTCCTCCCACTGGATTCCAATGATGGGGGACTATTCCTCCCACTGAGATCCCATGATGGGTCACTATACCTCCCACTGGGATCCAATGACGTGGCACTATTCCTCCCACTGGGGTATTTTTTCTCACACTGGATTCCAATGATGGGGCAATATTCTTCCCACTGACACCAATGATGGGGGGACTTTTCCTGCTACTGGATTCCAATGATGGGGGACTATTCCTCCCACTGAGATCCAATGATCTCAGTGGGAGGAATAGTCCCCATCATTGGAATCCACTATTCCTTCCAATAGATTCCAATGATGGGGAGTTATTCCTCCCACTGACACTAATGATGGGGGCTATTCCTCCCACTGGATTCCAATGATGGGGGACTATTCGGCCCACTGAGATCCAATGATGGGTCACTACTCCTCCCACTAGGATCCAATGACGTGGCACTATTCCTCCTGCTGGATTCCAATTATGGGGTATTTTTTCTCCCACTGGATTCCAATGGTGGGGCACTATTCTTCCCACTGACACCAATGATGGGGGGGCTTTTCCTCCTACTGGATAATAATAATGTGGCACTATTCTCCCACTGGATTCCGATGATGGGGCACTATTCTCCCACTGGATTCCATTGATGGGGCACTATACCTCCCACTGGAATCTAATGATGGGGGATTATTTCTCCTACTGGATTCCAATGATGAGGACTATTCACTCCCCAGTGGGATCCAAAGATGGGGCGCTATTCCTTCCAATAGATTCCAATAATGGGGAGTTATTCCTCCCACTGACACTAATGATTGGGGCTATTCTTCCCACTGGATTCCAATGATCAGTCCTTATTCCTCCTACTGACCACAGGCGCTATGACTTTTTTTACTCCCACTGATCACCAAGGCGTTATTTACTCTCACTGATGCCCCCCTAAAGTTTGAAGGACACTGGCCCTTTGTTTAGAAAGTATGGAGACCCCTGATGTAGTAAAAACTGGTGCACACAGAATCTGGTGTGGCTGTGCAAAGTAACCAATCAGCTTCCAGGTTTTATTGTCGAAGCTTAAAGGAAAAGTACAGCCAAAGCTCGTGGATCACAGGAGTCCAGTTTGTTCTGCGGTCCTGTGACCTGTTTTAAAGCCCGCTGACAGCAGACGTCACAGAGCCGGTCCAGTTGCGGGGAGGATCGCGTCAGTGAAGTCGGGATCTGCCCACATGCCTGCACTGGCACCCGGCTCAGCCTCTCAGCGGGCCGCTGAGAGGCTAAGCCGGCCACCCCCACCCCCTCTGCAGCCCAGTGCTCCATTGAGCAAGGGGGGGGGGGTAGAGCAGAGAGCTCAGGGAGCTCTGAGAACCCAGCGATCGGTGGTGTTTGATTGCTCGGTTCTCAGTGTTAGAGCCGACAGGGGACCGATGCTGCATCCACCTATGTAAGTATGATTCTTAAAAAAAAAACTAAAAAAAACTTCTTTACTTTAAATGAGCAATCTGAAGTTAGAAGTTGATTGGTTATTATGCACAGCTGCAGCAGATTCTGTGTGCACCAGTTTTAGTAGATCTCCCCCATAAAGTCGTATGACAAGTCCAAACACATTAATTTCGCAGTGACAAAAACAAATTTCCTGCACTACTTTTCTGCGACTTTGGTGGGATTTGTTTGCCATAGATAGCAATGTTAAAGCGGTTGTATACCGCTGGATGTTTTTTTTTCCCTGCAAGGTAAAGTCATAATGTGCATCGCATACTAGCACATTATGTGATACTTACTTTAAAACGCAGCTGTTTCAGCGCCGCGATGTCAGCACTGCAGCCACTTCCATCTTCACCCATCTTGCTTCCGGGTTTGCGGACTCTGGGTCTGTGACTGGCCGGAGCCGCAATGACGTCACTCCCACGCGTGCGCACAGGAGTCGGAAGGAACGGCGCGGGTGCCCGTTCCTTCAGAGCGCATGAATCAGTGATGTCACTGGCTGCATGTAATGTAAATATCTCCTAAATGGTGCTCCTTTAGGAGATATTTACACTACCTATAGGTAAGCCTTATTATAGGCTTACCTATAGGTAAAAGGCAGTAGTAGAGTTTACTTCCTCTTTAAATCAGAAACATTGCAAGGAAATCGCAATGAAGTTGCAAGCATGTCGCATGACTTGCAGGGGTCCTGTTGCAAGTGTGACCTTTGCTACCTGGGTAGTTCCGCCACTGCCATACATTCACATTAGTCCCTGCCCTCGAGTAGCTTACAAGCTAAGCTCCTATCTCACATTCATGCATACTCATACTAGAACCATATTATACAGGGGCTGCTTACCCTATCAGCATGTCTTTGCGGTGTGAGAAGAAACCCATGCGAGAACAGGAGATCGTGCAAACTCAATGCAGATATGTTCCTGACTGGGATTTGAGGACCGTAGTGGCAGAAGTGCTAACCTCCAAGCCACTGTTGCATAATAACTTTCCTCAACGGAAAGAAACCAGGTAAAATTTGATCGTTTTACATACAATAGTCATACTGTATTTAATGATCCGACTCATTTTCTCCATTTTACAGTAGGCTCTGTATTTTAATTAGACTTGAATTCTTTTTAATGATTTTTTTCTCCTCCCGTTGACGGACACTTGTTGTAGCTACATTTCTAAAGGTCATCAAATATTTCTTTGTAATCTGACTGTGTACGGCATGCAAATGGATTCTCTTGTGTCGTTGTCAGTGATTCAGTCTTTGTATTCTTCTCGGACTGTATATTTTGTGCAAATGTAGTGCTTGAAGTACAATTTCTGCAGGCAATCCTCTGGGTGGTCTTGTCACGTGAAGAGTGACAAGCAGAATAGCAGATAGCCAAAGTCTTTCAAGATTGTAGCTCCCACCATCAGAGCATAGACTGAAAGTGATCCATTCTGGCTGAACACAATGATCGCTCAGTTTAACTGAATATCTGCCAGAAAGGGCAATTCATTAAAGCACCGCTTAAAAATGGCAACTGAAACAGATTCATTAAGACAAAAAATAAAATATAAAAAATATTAAAAAAATAAACATAGCTAACCTTTTTATATCTTACCTATTACAAAATAATCAGCTTTATTAGTTATTATTTCTTAGTGATTCAAGGTAAAGATTAGGTCATGTAGTTACTGTGTCTAAAAAGTTTGCTGAAGGTTATCAGAAAACAAACAAAATAGAAGATATAAACAAATTACATTTATTGGCCTTCAAAATAATCGTCATCCTTCACAACACACTTTTGGCGACGTTCGTAAAGCTTCTGGAAACTGTAAGCAAAGGCCTCCTTAGATATTGATCGCAGAACCGCTGTCACACATCCTTGGATTGCCGCCACGTCCTCAAAACATTGTCTTGACCTTGGACTTTTGCAGGCGACTCTTTTTGGGCCGTGGGGAAGAAGGTAATCTCTAGTCCAGGGGTAGGCAGCCTCGGCCCTCCAGCTGTGGTGAAACTACAAGTCCCATGAGATATTGCAAGACCCTGACAATCAGAGTCATGAATCTAATGCCGCGTACACACGAGCGGAATGTCAGAAAAAGTCCGATGGGAGCTTTTCATCGTATATTCCGTGTGTATGCCCCATGAGTGAAACACAGACACTTGACTCAAAACCCGGACTGCCCGGGTGAATCCCAGACAGGTGGCAACCCTAACGGCAGCGCTGAAAGCTGAACATTAGCCTGGGCAGGAAGGGGGTAAAAGCACCCAGTATTGAAGTGGTTAAATACTCCGTGTGTAAGGAATTCTTCCGTTGAATCTAAATGTGTTCCTTGCAGTATCTAAATGTGTATTGTTGTCATGCCTGTGTTCTTCTCTGTTTCAGGTATGAACACAGAACTATGGATTGAATGTGAATTTGAAGATGGATATTCCGAGGGATATGAATGGTATGAGCTCAGCCGGTATGAAGTGCTCGGCGTTGTTGGCCGTGCTTTAAATAGTGCAGACAAAGTGGCCCTGGTAGATTGTATGACACTCTTCAGACCCTTTCCAGTGCTTGATATCAGTCAGGGAGAAACAAATGGGTCCCGAAATGTTGAGGTTCCAGAAGTGATGTACACTATTAGAGCAAAGTGTCAAATTGACAGAGCTGGTAAGTTAAGCTGCGTCTGTGTCACGCCGTTCAGATAACTCGCCCCAGCAATGCAAGGCTCACATAGCTGGAAAGAATCACCTTCACTTGGAGGAGATCACCATTCTTCCATTGACCTCACGCCTCAATCACAAGGAATGATATCGCTGCGGTGACAAATTGCGAGATAGCCTTGTGTTACTAGAAGGCAAAAGATCAACAGTTTATATTACATTTCTGCATTGGTAATATGCTTGGCCCTGTATTTTGCACAGACTACATTTAGCCGCGGGGGCCTTTCTGCCAAGTTGAGGCTTTCATCTCGGCAAAGTCATTTTAACCTTTTTGTCATTTACATTGTTTGGCAAATTGGTAAACCACAACCTGTGGGCCCGCCGCTGTCATCAGCAAATTAAAGCTCCAATCACTGACTCAAATTCAGAACGGGCAATTATTTATTTATTATTTGCTACAACTTTGTTTAGTCCTCTGTTGCTTGTACTGTATATTGGTGTAGCACCTTCCTAGTTATTATTTATAAAAAATTTCTGAAGAGGCTACCGTGGACTTTAACCATTTTCCGCCCGCACTATAGCCGAAATACGGCTACAGCATTGGCATCCAGTGCTAGGAGGGCGTCAATTAGATGTCCTCCCGTGATCGCACAGCCCCTGCGGTGCATGGGTGGCACGCTCTTTGATCGCCGAGCCCTTCAGACTTGGCTGATCACAGAACAGGGTAAAGGGCCAATCACAGCGGCCCTTTACCACGTGATCAGGTGTCAGTCAATGACAGCTGATCATGGAAGTAAGCAGAAACGGGTAACTGGTTTCTGTTACAGGGACATTGGTCCCACACAGTGCCCATCAGTGCTGCTATAATCAGTGCCCACCAGTGCCACCTATCAGTGCCTATCAGTGCTGCCAATTAGTGCCTCATCATTAGTGCCGCCTATCAGTGCCCACCAGTGCCACCTATCAGTGCCCACCAGTGCTGCTAATCGGTGCCCACCAGTACTAACAATCATTGCCCACCAGTTCCACCTATCAGTGCCTATCAGTGCGGCCAATCAGTGCCTCATCACCAGTGTCTCCTACCAGTGCCACCTATCAGTGGCCACCAGTACCACCTATCAGTGCCCACCAGTGCTGCTAATCAGTGCCCACCAGTACTGCCAATGAGTGCCCACCAGTGCCACCTATCAGTGCCTCATCATCAGTGTCACCTATCAGTGCCCATCAGTGCCACCTATCAGTACACATCAGTGCCACCTATCAGTGCTACCTATCAGTGCCACCTCTTAGTGCCCTTTAGTGCCGCCTATCAGAGCCCATCTGTGCCACCTATCAGTGCCCATGAGAGGAGGTGTAGATCACACTGGACTGACTCAATCAGTCACCGCTGTAAGGTATGCAATGTGTGGGCAGATAGGAAGAGTTTGGGGCTCCCAGGGGTTCGTGCCCGATTTAAGGAAATGGTGGTGGTGGGCCCTGTTAGGGCCTGGGCTGCTACCTCGGGGTACGGCCTTATGGTCAACTCGGTGTATGCTTGGGAAGAAGTGAAAGTAGAGGAGCGCCCGGTATCCAGTAAATGCGGCCTCATTCTATTGCTGTGACTTCAAATAAAACGTCTTTAATACCGCCATTTACTGGATACCGGGTGCTCCTTTACTTTCACTTCTTCCCAAACCTATCAGTGCAAAATTATCTATCTTAGTAATTAACAGCAATTATGACAAAACATAAAGAAGGAATAATGAAATAATGTGTTTAGTCATAGAGAACCACAGAGGCTGTGTAAAATCTTACCCCACCCAGGTGGTGACTGCATGCACAGCGCCAGGGGGAATACGTCTGTCCCGGCAAATGTGGGAACACTATAGCAGGGGGCAAAAAATTCTCAGTCTAAGGGTACAAAGAATCAACATCACATATGAAACCCCAACATATGGTCTAAAAAGTAGAAATATTTGTATTGAACCACACACCATATCAAAGGACCCATTACCTTGACAAGAGGTGGTCCTTGTGGTCACACAGATTTCCTACTAAATTTGTACCACACACAGAGATCGAGGTGGAGCTAAAAAAAAGCCCTTATCAGGACACCTAGTGAGGTTGCTAGGAAAATTTAGTTTTGGCTCACTCAGTAGCCTCACTCAGTAGGTGCTTCAGGGCTCCCTCACATGGGCAGACCGATCGTGTCCGCATGTCCATTTTTTAGGCAGACCCGACTGGACCATCCATTGCCCCTCTATGGAGCGGCGGATGTAAACGGACATGTGTTCATTTACACCTGCCAGCACAGGCTGTGGGATTGATTGTTTCCCCCTGGCTTTGTTGAGAAACTTCCAGAGCTTGGGGTGGGAAAATTCAAATCCCCAACCTGAATGTTTATTACCCCCTGACCAATCCCTGGGGAGGTGTGCCCAGTAGGTGGGGAGGGAAGGAATAAATAGGCTGGAGCCTTTACAGACAGGGTTTTTTTGTGGTTGGTAGTCACATGCACACCGGACATTTTTGTTTCAGATGCATTTGTTTTGTATATTCATTGATCCGGGTGGATTTGATTTTTTTTTTTAGTTTTTCTGGAAGATTGCTATATATTCAAAATATTGTCAAATTGGATGGATTTGAATCAAAATGATTCAATATTTTAGGACGTGTAAAGGAAATTTGTAAGTTCTGTATATAATATGTATTGCACACTGCCCTCACTGTGCACACGACACTAATAATGTTTTCAGTAAATGTTTACATTATTTCGAGTCCTGATTAGAATTAGCCTGCCTATGTTACGTCCCTTGTTACCATAAACGTACAATTGTAATAGTAATGTGATACCTACGTAATCATGTGTATAAAAACCTTCAATTGCATCATAATAAGGCAAAACAGTTATTTGGAAAGATGCGGAGTGTATCTTTTGTGTCTGTTCCCTACTGCAGTAGTTATTATTAATTTGGAACCACTAATCAATATGAGGATAGGAGTTGCCTATCTATAAATTGCCATGTCAGACGCTAGTCCAACCCACCACCAAGAGAAATGGCATGAGCGGATTGGAAAATATCAACTAGTGTCATGTGAATCCAAATTAAGGAATGGAGCGACATTCGGATCCATTCGTTATATGAATCTGAATTTTTGAAAGAATTTTTAAAATGTATTAATTTCTCCATGGGGCCGAACTACTATCGCATCATGTGACGTCATGCGAATAAAATGAATTAAACAAATGCATGTGTTAATTTCAATATAACTTTGTTTCTGATTTGTTGACATTCGGAGATTCATATCCAATAGAATCTCCGACGATGACATTTTTTTATCAAGCAAACTGATTGTTGCAGCAGCTGTCTGGGTGGCTGGTCTCAGATGATCTTGGAAGTGAAGATGCTGGATGTGGAGGTCCTGGGCTGGTGTGGTAACACGCGGTCTGCAGTCTGCGGTCTGCGTTTTTTCTGAAACGTCTTTGGAGATGGCTTATGGTAAAGAAATGAACATTCAATTCAAGGGCAACAGCAACAGTCGCTCTTTTTTTGTTTATTGCGCAAAAAATAAAAAAACACAGAGGTGCTCAAATACCACCAAAAGAAAGCTCTATTTGTGGGAAAAAAAAGGACATCAATTTTATTTGGGTACAGCGGCGCACGACCGCGCAATTGTCAGTTCAAGTAATGCAGTGCCGCATCGCAAAAAAAAAAAAAAAAGGCCTGGTCATTAAGTGGGTAAAGCCTTCTGGGGCTGAAGTGGTTAAGAGTGGGAGTCAGGATGGTGGCCAGGCATCTAGCATTTTCGGAGGGAAAGGTCGCCAGTTGCAGATTGCAGTATCTTTTAATAATTGGTTTCTTTTAAGGTTAAGAACTGTTAGTGCACATCTGTATATACGTGTTTCAGGAGTGGGTCAAGAAGAAGCACATTAAGCTCATGGAGTGGCCTAGCCAGACCTTAATCCTATAGAAAATTATGGAGGGAGCTGAAACTTAAGCCTCGTAAACGCGATACGATTGTTGGCCAACCGAGCGTCTGATTTTTGTCAAAAGGGCATGTGCCAGGATCTTGTCTTGCATACTAACGGTACACAATTGTCGTGCCACAAACAAGAACATAGTGACGTACTACTAAGAATTTCAACTCTTGAGTGCCACCCTTTGGGCGCCTTCTGCTAATTTCGCATTTGGTGAGCATTGATTCCGAGCATGCGTGTTTCTACTTTCGACTTTTGTGTGACCGATTTGTGTACTGACCATCCAAAAATCTGACGTCAAACTGTTGTCTGCCAAAAATTTACTAGCCTGACATCCAACATTTGTTGGCGGAAAATTGGACAACAATTGTCAAAAGGAGCGTACTAACGGTAAGATTTTAGGACAACAGTCTGTCAACAGACAATCCCCTGCCAACAATCGTACCGTGTGTACGAGGCTTTAGAGTTGCCAAGGGACAGCCAATAAACCTTAAGGATTTAGAGAAGATCTGTTAAGAAGAGTGGACCAAAATTCTTCCTGAGATGTGTGCAAACCTGGTCACCAACTACAAGAAACGTTCGACCTCTGTGCTTGCCAACAAGGATTTCTCCACCAAGTACTAAATCACTAACTCCATGTGGGCTTTCATTTATCTTGCACTGAGGAGAGGCTTCCGTCGGGCCACTTTGCCATAAAGCCCCGACTGGTGGAGGGCTGCAGTGATGGTTGACTTTCTTTCTCCCATCTCCCGACTGCATCTCTGGAGCTCAGCCACAGTGATCTTTGGGTTTTTCTTTACCTCTCTCACCAAGGATCGTCTCCCCCGATAGCTCAGTTTGGCCGGACGGCCAGCTCTAGGAAGGGTTCTGGTCTTCCCAAACGTCTTCCATTTAAGGATTATGGAGGTCACTGTGCTCTTAGGAATGTTAAGTGCAGCAAAATTTTTTTTGTAACCTTGGCCAAATGTGTGCCTTGCCACAATTCTGTCTCTGAGCTCTTCAGGCAGTTCCTTTGACCTCATGATTCTCATTTGCTCTGACATGCACTGTGAGCTGTAAGGTCTTATATAGACAGGTATGTGGCTTTCCTAATCAAGTCCAATCAGTATAATCAAACACAGCTGGACTCAAATGAAGGTGTAGAACCATCTCAAGGATGATCAGAAGAAATGGACAGCACCTGAATTAAATATATGAGTGTCACAGCAAAGGGTCTGAATACTTAGGACCATGTGATATTTCAGTTTTTCTATTTTAATAAATCTGCAAAAATGTCAACAATTCTGTGTTTTTCTGTCAATATGGGGTGCTGTGTGTACATTAATGAGGAAAAAAAATGAACTTAAATGATTTTAGCAAATGGCTCCAATATAACAAAGAGTGAAAAATTTAAGGGGGTCTGAATACTTTCCGTCCCCACTGTATATATATATATATTTGTTTTTTTTTTTGTTTTTTTGTTTTTGCTGAATAACTATTAATACTCAGCTTTCTCCTATATATCTACCGGTGACAAATACTCTGAAAACCTACAGATATGCTTGCACTCATGTGCATTCTTATTTTTCAGTGTAGCGATATACAACAAGATATCCAAGTTGCTAGAGAAAAAGAGACGAAAAAATCTCCCACGACCCCTTGCTTTACCTTTGCCCAGCGCCCCTAGTCTTTTGTTACTACAGTCAAGTTTACTAACAATGCCTAAATCTAATTATCAGTGCAAACAACACAGACCTCTATGTATTTCATAGCTGTTGGAAAAGGAGGTTGACGTTAGACATTAGCATACTTGCGTATCAGTTTAGGCATAGTGCAGAGACCAGTTGGCTTAAAGTATTAGCAGAGCCAGCTATCGGGATGACCAAGCAGCAGTGTTATCCTGATCTAACAGCTGCCAACATTCCTGACAGGAGATGAGGCAGATGTCCAAGGACAATCACAGAGAAGAACATTTAAGCCAAAGTTTGCCTATCTCTTAGTCTTGACTTGATCCTCTCCTCAAAGTTGAGCCACAGCTGCTACACTTCAAGGTTCTTACAACAGATCCAACTGCCTCCCTCCTCTTCTGTATTGGCATTCTATCAATATCTCATTAACTATTCACTAGATAAATGTTAACACACTTTGGTTTACATCTGTGACTAATACCAACAATTGAGAGGGAAACAGGCAAAAAGAAAACTGACAAAGTTAAATGGAAGCATTCCAACAACACAAACACTGCAAGGGAAGCAAAAGCTTATTGTACCGCATGTTAAAATATTGATAAAATATTGATGATAATAATAATAATAATAAATAACAATAATATAATTGTTATTATTATTATTATTGCTTACTATTATTTTTATTATTATTGCTTATTATTATTATTGTTAATAATAATAATATCCCCTACTCTTGCTACTTTCAGGCGATCCCTGAAAACTTATCTCTTCAGGAAAGCCTATAACGTCTCTAACTAATCTTTTACCACTTCCATCAGCTCATTCCCCACAGTTACAACCTTTTGTACCACCTGCCCCACCCTATTAGATTGTAAGCTCTTCTGAGCAGGGCCCTCTTAATCCTCTTGTATTTTATTGTATTATAACTGTATTGTCTCCCTTTTATATTGTAAAGCGCTGCGTAAACTGTTGGCGCTATATAAATCCTGTATAATAATAATAATAATAATAATAATATAATTACATAGTTACATAGTTACAAAGACACAAGTCTATCATTTCCATCCTATGTGTGTGATTATATGTCAGTATTACATTGTATATCCCTGTATGTTGTGGTCGTTCGGGTGCTTATCTAATAGTTCTTTGAAATTAGCAATGCTCCCCACCGCTGAAACCACCGCCTGTGGAAGAGAATTCCACATCCTCACCGCTCTTACAGTAAAGAACCCTCTACGTAGTTTAAGGTTAAACCTCTTTTCTTCTAATTTTAATGAGTGGCCACGAGTCTTGTTAAACTCCCTTCTGCGAAAAAGTTTTATCCCTATTGTGGGGTCACCAGTACGGTATTTGTATATTGAAATCATATCCCCTCTCAAGCATCTCTTCTCCAGAGAGAATAAGTTCAGTGCTCACAACCTTTCTTCATAACTAATATCTAGGGATGAGCTTCGTGTTCGAGTCGAACCCATGTTCGACTCGAACATCGGCTGTTCGATCGTTCGCCGAATTGCGAACGTTATGGGCCGTTCGCGCTAAATTCGTGTGGCGCGTCACGGCCCATAATTCACTGCGGCATCGCAGTGCATTGCTGGCTGATGATTGGCCAAGCATGCACTATGACCCGCATGCTTGGCCAATCACAGCGCTGTCAGTAGAGAGAGCTGTAATTGGCCAAAGCCAGGGTGGCTTTGGCCAATTATGGCTCAGGGGATTTAGTACACACCCCACACTATATAAGGCCGCCTGCACGGCGGCCCTGTGTAGTGTGTGTTCCGGTGTGCTGAGAGATAGAGAGAGAGAGAGACAGTGTCATTTGATTTGAGTTAGATAGATTAGGCAGAACAGTCAGTCAGTTAGCTGCACTTACAGTGTATTGTGTATATATATGCATCCCAGGTGTTGCATATATATATATACACTGTATTCAGTTTAGCTAGATCCGTTCCTGTTATCTTCTATCTAGACTATTTACATTTAATGCAGTGCGTCCTGCTCACAGTGTTCAGCTAGATCCGTTCCTGCTATTTACATTTAGTGCAGTGCGTCCTGCTCACAGTGTTCAGCTAGATCCGTTCCTGTTATCTTCTAGACTATTTACATTTAGTGCAGTGCGTCCTGCTCACAGTGTTCAGCTAGATCCGTTCCTGCAATTTACATTTAGTGCAGTGCGTCCTGCTCACAGTGTTCAGCTAGATCCGTTCCTGCTATTTACATTTAGTGCAGTGCGTCCTGCTCACAGTGTTCAGCTAGATCCGTTCCTGCTATTTACATTTAGTGCAGTGCGTCCTGCTCACAGTGTTCAGCTAGATCCGTTCCTGCTATTTACATTTAGTGCAGTGCGTCCTGCTCACAGTGTTCAGCTAGATCCGTTCCTGTTATCTTCTAGACTATTTACATTTAGTGCAGTGCGTCCTGCTCACAGTGTTCAGCTAGATCCGTTCCTGCAATTTACATTTAGTGCAGTGCGTCCTGCTCACAGTGTTCAGCTAGATCCGTTCCTGTTAAATTCCTACTGACCGGCAGGCTTGTCTGGTTACAGTATATAAAGCTACCTGAAGAAAATTACAGGTGTTCTATTTGATCCTATTAGTACCACGGTCAGGCAGCTAGACTATTTACATTTAGTACAGTGCGTCCTGCTCACAGTGTTCAGCTAGATCCGTTCCTGTTATCTTCCTACTGACAGGCAGGCTTGTCTGGTTACAGTATATAAAGCTACCTGAAGAAAATTACAGGTGTTCTATTTGATCCTATTAGTACCACGGTCAGGCAGCTAGACTATTTACATTTAGTACAGTGCGTCCTGCTCACAGTGTACAGCTAGATCCGTTCCTGTTATCTTCCTACTGACAGGCAGGCTTGTCTGGTTACAGTATATAAAGCTACCTGAAGAAAATTACAGGTGTTCTATTTGATCCTATTAGTACCACGGTCAGGCAGCTAGACTATTTACATTTAGTACAGTGCGTCCTGCTCACAGTGTACAGCTAGATCCGTTCCTGTTATCTTCCTACTGACAGGCAGGCTTGTCTGGTTACAGTATATAAAGCTACCTGAAGAAAATTACAGGTGTTCTATTTGATCCTATTAGTACCACGGTCAGGCAGCTAGACTATTTACATTTAGTACAGTGCGTCCTGCTCACAGTGTTCAGCTAGATCCGTTCCTGTTATCTTCCTACTGACAGGCAGGCTTGTCTGGTTACAGTATATAAAGCTACTTGAAGAAAATTACAGGTGTTCTATCCCAGCTTAGTGCAGCTACAGGCCATTAGTATGTCTGGAAGGCCAAGAAGGAGAGGCAGACAGTCACAAGCCAATAAGAGAGGGCAAGCAGGCTCTGTGTCTAGTGCTGGTCGTGGAGACGGTGCATCCTCATCAGCACGTGGCCATGGGACACGCTTGGCCTTTTTTTCGGCAGCTGGCCATGTTGAGCCGCAACATGCGGAAGACTTGGTCGAGTGGATGACCAAGCCGTCCTCATCCTCCTCATCCTCTCTCACCCATGCCCAGGGTGCTTTGTCTGGCAAAGCAGCGGCCTCTTCCCTCAGCTCAATGTCATCAGTGACTCCTTCCCTAGCTCCACCATGTCCTCATGAGGATTCCCTCGAACTGTTTGACCACAGTGTTGGGTACATGCTCCAGGAGGATGCCCAGCGTTTGGAAGGCTCTGATGACGATACTGAGCTCGATGAAGGCAGTAACATGAGCGCGGACAGAGGGGGTGCCCAAGAAGGACAGCAATCTGGCAGTCATGCTCCCCCTGCTGCAGCATACTGCCAGGTTTGCTCCAGTGATGAGGAGGGAGGGGATGATGAGGTCACTGACTCAACGTGGGTGCCTGATAGGAGAGAGGAGGAGGAGGAGGAGGAGGAGGAGGAGGAGGAGGCGGCAGCACATCACCAACGAGGCAGGATGCCCTCCAGGGGCCAGCCTAAGGGCAGCACATTGACTGCATCACACCCCAAAGCTCCACATGTGCAGGGCGCTGCAGTCTCTGCGCGTTATTCAAAAAGTTCTTTGGTGTGGGCCTTTTTTGAGACGAGTGCATCAGATCGCACCGCTGCTATTTGCAACATATGTCTCAAGCGTATCTCGCGTGGCCAAAATATCTCCCGCTTGGGTACCACATGCTTGACCAGACATATGTTGACCTGCCATGCAGTTCGTTGGCAAGCGTATCTAAAAGACCCACACCAAAGAACAAAGAGGATCTCTCCTTGCTCCTCATCAGCTGAGATTTCCAACCCCACTAGACCTTCAGTCCTCTCTGAGACCTGCAGTGAGAGGAATGAAGGTGTAGAATTAGGTGTGTCACAGCCAAGTACTTGTGGGCAATCTGCTTTTGGTACACCGACGTCAGATTGTACCAGGCAAATTTCCCTGCCCCAGCTGCTGCACCGCCGAAAGAAGTTTGCTCCCAGCCATCCACATGCCCAGCGGTTGAATGCTAGCTTGGCAAAATTGCTAGCACTTCAACTGCTGCCTTTTCAGTTGGTAGACTCTGCCCCCTTCCGTGAGTTTGTGGAATGTGCGGTTCCTCAGTGGCAGGTACCCAAACGCCACTTTTTCTCACGGAAGGCGATTCCGGCTCTCTACCGGCATGTGGAAGGCAATGTCCATGCCTCGCTGGACAGGGCGGTCAGCGGTAAGGTGCATATTACCGCTGACTCATGGTCCAGCAGGCATGGACAGGGACGTTACCTAAGTTTCACGGCGCATTGGGTGACTCTGCTGGCAGCTGGGAAGGATGCAGGACAAGGTGCAGTAGTGTTGGAGGTTGTTCCGCCACCACGCCTCCAAAATGCTGATTGTGACACACCTCTCTCCTCCACCCCCTCCTCTTCTTCTTCCTCCATGGCCTCTTCCTCGGAACCAGCGGTGCTCCGTAGGCGTTCAAGGGGCTACGCAAGTACGCAGGCCAAAAGATGCCATGCGGTGCTTGAGCTGGTGTGCTTGGGGGACAGGAGCCACACTGGGGCAGAGGTTCTGTCAGCTCTGCAGGGGCAGGTTCAGAGGTGGTTGACGCCACGCCAACTTAAGGCAGGAATGGTGGTTTGCGACAATGGCACCAACCTCCTCTCTGCCCTCCGACAGGGACAAATGACCCATGTGCCCTGTTTGGCTCACGTCCTTAACTTGGTGGTGCAGCGGTTCTTGGGCAGGTACCCGGGCTTACAGGATGTCCTGAGGCAGGCCAGGAAAGTCTGTGTGCATTTCCGCCGGTCATATAATGCCAGTGCTCGGCTGACGGACCTCCAAAAGGAGTTTAACCTGCCCAAGAACCGCCTAATCTGTGACATGCCCACCAGGTGGAACTCAACGTTGGCCATGCTGCAGCGGCTGCACACGCAGCAGAGGGCCATCAATGAGTACCTGTGCGACTATGGCACCAGGACAGGGTCAGGGGAGCTTGGTTTTTTTTCCCCACGCCAGTGGGCCATGATCAGGGATGCATGCACTGTCCTGTCACCATTCGAGGAGGCCACGAGGATGGTGAGCAGTGACAGTGCATGCATCAGTGACACTGTCCCCCTTGTCCACCTGTTGGAGCACACGCTGCGTGGAATAATGGACAGGGCACTTGAGGCAGAACAGAGGCAGGAAGAGGAGGACTTCCTTAGCTCTCAAGGCCCCCTTTATCCAGACAGTGTTCCTGCGTGCCCGCCGATCACACAGGAAAAGGACGAGGAGGAAGAGGAGGAGGAGGAAGATTGTGTCAGTATGGAGGTGGAGCCTGGCACTCAGCATCAGCAGCAGTCTTTAAGGGATCAGTCCCAAGAAACACATGGACTTGTACGTGGCTGGGAGGAGGTGGCTGCGGACCATGTCGTTCTTAGTGACCCAGAGGACTCTGGACCGAATGCCTCAGCAAACCTACACTGCATGGCCTCCCTGATCCTGCAAAGCCTGCGTAAGGATCCTCGTATTCGTGGTATCAAGGAGAAGGACCAATACTGGCTGGCAACCCTCCTTGATCCACGTTACAAGGGTAAGGTTGCGGACCTTATCTTGCCATCGCAGAGGGAGCAGAGGATGAAACATCTTCGGGAGGCCTTGCAGAAAGGTCTGTGCAACGCGTTCCCAGAGACTGGGAGGTTACAAACTCCTGTTTCTGGACAACGTGTTGCTGAGGCTTTGGTCAATCAAAGAAGGAGCGGTGGAGAAGGTGGCCGTCTGACCGATGCGTTCAGACAATTTTTTGGTCCGCAGCCCCAAGGTATGATCGGTTCCAGCAACCATCGCCAGCGTCTGTTTTACATGGTGCAGGAATACCTAGGGGCAAGATCAGACTTGGACACCTTTCCCACCGAAAATCCTCTGGGTTACTGGGTCTTGAGGATGGATCACTGGCCAGAGCTTGCACAGTATGCAATTGAGCTACTGGCCTGTCCTGCATCCAGCGTTCTTTCGGAACGCACATTCAGTGCTGCTGGAGGCGTGGTAACCGATCACAGGGTGCGTCTGTCCACCGACTCGGTCGATCGGCTGACCTTCATAAAAATGAATGAGTCTTGGATCACCACCAGCTACCAAGCACCTGATGCTGATGTAACCGAATAATTTTTTTTGAAATCTCAGATCCCTTCAAAGACTGCCTATGCTGATGCTGAGTGACTATCCCTGAGTAATTATCCTCTTCCTCCTCAATCATCACGCTGATAGCTTGTAAGAACATTTTTGGTTCTGGGCGCCACCACCAGTGCCTAAGGCACAATTTTTCAGCCCCTGTTTAACAGGGGCGTGTAATTACAATTTTTGATGTAATACTTTGCAGCAGGGCTCGTTCCTGCATTCCAACTAGAGTGTCTGTGAGGGGTTGCAGTGTTGTGGCACCAGCACCAGTGCCTAGGGCCCAATTTTTCTGCCCCTGTCTAACAGGGGCGTGTAATTACAATTTTTGATGCAATACTTTGCAGCAGGGCTCGTTCCTGCGTTCCAACTAGAGTGTCTGTGAGGGGTTGCAGTGTTGTGGCACCAGCACCAGTGCCTAAGGCCCAATTTTTCTGCCCCTGTCTAACAGGGGCGTGTAATTACAATTTTTGATGAAATACTTTGCAGCAGGGCTCGTTCCTGCGTTCCAACTAGAGTGTCTGTGAGGGGTTGCAGTGTTGTGGCACCAGCACCAGTGCCTAAGGCCCAATTTTTCTGCCCCTGTCTAACAGGGGCGTGTAATTACAATTTTTGAAGCAATAATTTGCAGCAGGGCTCGTTCCTGCGTTCCAACTAGAGTGTCTGTGAGGGGTTGCAGTGTTGTGGCACCAGCACCAGTGCCTAAGGCCTAATTTTTCAGCTCCTGTTCAACAGGGGCATGTAATTACAATTCTTGATCTAATATTTCACAGCAGGGCCCTGTGAGGGCTTACAGTGTTGTGGCCACAGCAACACCTAAGGCCCAAATTTCTGCTGAGTATATAGGGCAGGACCCTACTTTCAAACATCTAACTTACAAACGACTCCTACTTGCAAACGGAAGGAGACAACAGGAAGTGAGATGAAATCTACCCCTAGGAAGGGAAATTCTCTCCTGTAAGAGTTAATATGGGAAAACAAGTTCTCCTTTCCACTGATGCTTTCCAATCCTTGTTCCACAAAAAAACCCAAATTTTCAAAAAACATTTTTCATTGGGACAAAAAAGTGAGGTGAAATCTTCTGAAGAGGAGGAAAGACAGCAAAACAAATGTCACAGGGGTGATAACCCTTCCCTATGTTTTCCAAAAAGCTTAGAAAAGATTTTTTGGCTGGAGCTAAACACGTTAAAAATGTTCAAAATTACAAACAGATTCTACTTAACAACAAACCTACAGTCCCTGTCTTGTTTGCACCGCCTGTATACTGCTGTTCAGAGTATATAGGGCCTGGTGGCCCCACACCTTTCCTTATTTTAATTTGGGTGCGGGGTTCCCCTTAATATCCATACAAGACCCAAAGGGACTGGTAATGGACTGGGGGGTACCCATGCCGTTTGTCTCACTGATTTTCATCCATATTGCCATGACCCGACATGACATTAAACCCGCAAGCAGTTTTAAATGAGATTTTTTCCTTTAAAAATGACATTTGGTGCAGGGACTGTTCTAAACATGGGAAACACGCGTCACTTTACAGGCATACTATAGACACCCCCCAGGTACGATATTTAAAGGAATATTTCACTTTTTTTTTTTTTACTTTAAGCATCATTAAAATCACTGCTCCCGAAAAAACGGCCGTTTTTAAAAGTTTTTTTTGCATTGATACATGTCCCCTGGGGTAGGACCCGGGTCCCCAAACCCTTTTTAGGACAATACCATGCAAATTAGCCTTTAAAATGAGCACTTTTGATTTCGAACGTTCGAGTCCCATAGACGTCAATGGGGTTCTAACGTTCGTGCGAACTTTCGGTCCGTTCGCGGGTTCTGGTGCGAACCGAACCGGGGGGTGTTCGGCTCATCCCTACTAATATCCTCCAGACCCTTTATTAGCTTTGTTGCCCCCTCCAGCTCCAGCACATCCCTTCTGAGGACTGGTGCCCAGAACTGGACGGCATACTCCAGGTGCGGAGTGCATTATTATTATTATTATTATCATCATTTTTAAGAAGATCATTTTAAGGTTCTTGAAATCCTAGGGTGTAGGTATAGTTTTATTCTATGTTCAAAACACATGTGTTCTGACTGATCTAAGGAAGGGCGCTAACAAATCAGCCCGAAACGTAATCTTTGTCTGAACAGATGATTGTAACAATTTTGTCTGGAATGACTCTACTTACTTTGTAATCTTTTTCCAAAGATTTGATGGAATAAAGCAACAATTTTTAAGTGCAGCAACCTCTGGAACTTTATTCTTTTATATACAAGGTCGGTGGGAGGACCTGTTTGCTGGCACTAGATTGAAAGCTGTGTGCAGTTCTCCTCTACACTTCAACATATATAAATATATATATATATATATATATATATATATATATATATATATATATTGTTTTTTTTTACAGATTATCCATTATTCTATTATGCCTAATAGGCATAATATTGTCGCAGCAATTTTGTAAAATTAGACTTTGTAAAAACAACCATTTTGCCAAAATAGAGACCTAAGCAACAGGCCGTTTAATGGTCCATCCGTATAGTAGGCTGCACGGAGAGACCCATAGTACTGTTTTCTAGTAACCAAGCAGGAATGCAAATCTCCTACTTCCTGCACAAGACAATTAAGTAGAGTGACGTTTGACGTTTACAAGCTTCTTCATAGTATAGGCTTTGTGAAGAGATATGAGACATTGCTTGTAATAAGCAGCTTAATTTGTACAGGAAAATAAAACTCCAATAGTTTATGTAGGTGGGGCACAGACATATGGCATTTACGGGCAGAGGACACAGGCAGAGCATTAAAAGGTACACTTATTCTTACACAAACAGATGCTAACAACATTTTATTAGCTCCACTTACACCAGGATCACTTAATCCTTCTTTTCACTTTATCTTTACTTTGTAGTGTTTAGTCTTTAAAAGGAGGATTCTAATCACTTGATGAGACATCCTACATCAGCCACCCATACAATTATCTGTTTTTTCCATCTAACGCATCATGCTTATTGTCAGTTTCTTCAACAGCAAATACACATGGACAATTATGGTTTTAGATGTTGAAATTTTTTTTCCGTAAGATTTATGATGCAAATGTAGCCTGGGAAATATATAGGATAGGGAGGAAGAATGGGGCAACAGCAATAAGAGTCTAAACCATAATGTACATCATAACTGGAGATATACAGTATCTCACAAAAGTGAGTACACCCCTCACATTTTTGTAAATATTTTATTATATCTTTTCATGTGACAACACTGAAGAAATGACACTTTGCTACAATGTAAAGTAGTAAGTGTACAGCTTGTATAACAGTGTAAATTTGCTGTCCCCTCAAAATAACCCAACACACAGCCATTAATGTCTAAACCGCTGGCAACAAAATTGAGTACACCCCTAAGTGAAAATGTCCAAATTGGGCCCAAAGTGTCAATATTTTGTGTGGCCACCATTATTTTCCAGCACTGCCTTAACCCTCTTGGGCATGGAGTTCACCAGAGCTTCACAAGTTGCCATTAGAGTCCTCTTCCACTCCTCCATGATGACATCACAGAGCTGGTGGATGTTAGAGACCTTGCGCTCTTCCACCTTCCGTTTGAGGATGCCCCACAGATGCTCAATAGGTTTTAGGTCTGGAGATATGCTTAGTCAGTCCATCATCACCTTTACCCTCAGCTTCTTTAGCAAGGCAGTGGTCATCTTGGAGGAGTGTTTGCGGTCATTATCATGTTGGAATACTGCCCTGCGGCCCAGTCTCTGAAGGGAGGGGATCATGCTCTGCTTCAGTATGTCACAGTACATATTGCCATTCATGTTTCCCCCAATGAACTGTAGCTCCCCAGTGCCGGCAGCATTTATGCAGCCCCAGACCATAACACTCCCACCACCATGCTTGTCTGTAGGCAAGACACACTTGTCTTTGTACTCCTCACCTGGTTGCCCCCACACACGCTGGACACCATCTGAACCAAATACATTTATCTTGGTCTCATAAGACCACAGGACATGGTTCCAGTAATCCATGTCCTTAGTCTGCTTGTCTTCAGCAAACTGTTTGTGGGCTTTCTTGTGCATCATCTTTAGAAGAGGCTTCCTTCTGGGATGACAGCCATGCAGACCAATTTGATACAATGTACAGAGTATGGTCTGAGCACTGACAGGCTGACCCCCCACCCCTTCAACCTCTGGGTCAAACAGGGATCCAAGTCATGCATATTGAAGCTTTATGACAGGGGTCTCCAAAATGCGACCCGGGGGCCAGATGTGGCTCTTTGCTTGCTTTTTTCTGGCCCTTGGGGCACTATTGCATCTACTGATACCAAAAATGGGTGTAATTCCTCCCACTAACACGAAAGAATAGGCAAGTTCCTCCCAATGACACCAACAATGGGGCACTGTTTTTCCTAATGACACCAATGATGGGGCACAATTTCTCCCAATGATATCAACAATGGGGCCCAATGACACCAATGATGGAACACAAGTCCTCCCAATAACTCCAATGATGGGGCATCATTTCTGCCAATGGCACCAATGATGGGGCACAATTTCTCTCAATGACACCAACAATGGGGCCCAAATGATACCAATAATGGGGCACAATTCCTCCCACTATCACCAAAGATTGTTTTTTTCCCACATATTAGGACCTTTTCTACTCCCACTGACCACAGTCTGTCCCTCCTAAAGTCTGCAGGGCAGTAAACTAATCCTTTGTTTAGAAAGTTTGGAGACCTATTCCCTATGACCAGAGGACCTGTGGATTCTAATACTTATCAAAAGCAAGTTTGACCATTATCTAGTGGTCATAAATTTCTGGTAAACCCCCAGCTGGTGCACAGGGGTGGTGTGTTTTTCTATCTTGGTTTGTTGGATGGTCTTCAATCCTTTCTGTTGACACTCCTGAATTGAGAGCTATAAAGACTTTTTCTCCTATGGACTTTTTTTTGGTTCTGAGGATTTTTATAGTCTAAGATATATGTCTAGCTAATCTCTGAATTTGCTTATATGCATTTTCTTGCACATGTTTGTTCGTTGCACATTATGGTTGCTTTTATGGTTTATATATATATATATATATATATATATATATATATATATATATATATATATATATATATATATAAGCTAAGTCACTTTGCACATTCAGCACTTTATGTTTAATGCTATAGAAGCACTTCACGCTTATGTTTTCTCAGTTGTATAAGAGCTAGAGAAGGCTAAACAACAGCACATTAACCTTCCTGGTGAATGACTGTGCAGGGGGGCATGTCAGGACAAGACTGATCATTGGAGGAGAGCAGGCTGAGTTCCCAGCATAACTACTGAGTCTGACCATGCTGTGGTTGCATGCCTAGTGTGGTCAGTTTTTTTTTATAGGAAAGCAGAGGGACTGGCAGGAACACCAGGGATTTTTACACAAAGGAAGCAATACAAAGAGAGAAGGATAGTTTTTTCATACAAGTACATGGTACGGCAGGCACATATCAGGAATATAAAATGTTGGGATTACATAATTTCTTTGTTGTTTTGTAGATGTATTTGCTTAAAGATTGAAAGTGGCCATGAATTAGATCCTGCATTGGTTTGGCTTTAACAAACAGGTCTGCTTCACATCTGTCATGGCTGACTAAAGCCCCAAGGTAGCATAAATAATATTTGCAAATTAACGGCAGAACTGGAAAATGTTTTACCATGCACTAAAGGGCAAGCAAAAAAATTGGCAAGTAAACTTTGAGTGAAAAAGTTCAAAAATGAAAACAAAAAAATAACATTTTTAATACACTAAAGTTCACACATGAAAAAAATAAAATAAAAAAATAAACTATGAATAGTGCTTTACTGTTTAAGGGGCCGAGGTAAATATCAAGCATGATCTTTGCAGTGTATTCATCCTGGTTCCTCAAGGCAGTTTATAGTTATGTAACGTTAAAGATAAACATTATGCACTTTAAACCACCTCACCAAGCTGACCACAATTTAACTTAGTTTATTATAAAACTTTTTTTTTTCAAAAATGGTTGATCTGATATTTTGTCTATACACATACATCTAACCGTTCTTGAAAGCTGTGAGTGCTTGCACTCCTGCAGTACCTGTGACCCTAGGACTCTTGGAAACCTCTCGAAAATTGAATGTACCTTCCCATATAAAATATCCATCGTCTTGCTATTATGGCCACATCAATTGACAGTGCAAACATTCATGAATGATCAAGGATCAAAAGAAATAAGCCGATATTTGTATCAATGTTCATATGTACAGTATGTTGGGTGAAAAAATATCTTCTCGCAGTATGAATGTTTCCATATGAATGACTGTTGTGTAATGTCCATGGGTCTCTAAGTCATCACGTGATATGTCTGTTAGAGAACATTGATACACTATATTGTCAAAAGTATTGGGATACCTACCTTTACACACACATGAACTTTAATGGCATCCCAGTCTTAGTTCGTAGGGTTCAATATTGAGTTGGCCCACCCTTTGCAGCTATAACAGCTTCAACTCTTCTGGGAAGGCCGTCCACAAGGTTTAGGAGTGTGTCTATGGGAATGTTTGACCATTCTTCCAGAAGCGCATTTGTGAGGTCAGGCATTGGTGTTGGATGAGAAGGCCTGGCTCACAGTCTCTGCTCTAATTTATCCCAAAGGTGTTCTATCGAGTTGAGGTCAGGACTCTGTGCAGGCCAGTCAAGTTCCTCCACTCCAAACTCGCTCATCCATGTCTTTATAGACCTTGCTTTGTGCACTGGTCCAAATCATTTGGTGGAGGGGGGATTATGGTGGGGGGATGTTTTTCAGGGGTTGGGCTTGGCCCCTTAGTTCCAGTGAAGGGAACTCTTAAGGCGTCAGCATACCAAGACATTTTGGACAATTTCATACTCTCAACTTTGTGGGAACAGTTTGGGGATGGCCATCATTCAGCTATAGCGCGGGCGCAAGCAGGTTAAAGTGATAATAACGTCAATTTTTTTAATTAAAAAAAAAATAACAAACATATTATACTTACCTGCTCTGTTTAGTGACTTTGCACAGAGCAGCCCTGACCCTCCTCTTCTCAGGTCCCACATTGGCGTTCCTGGCTACTCCCTCCTGCCGAGTGCCCCCCACAGCAAGCAGCTTGCTATGGGGGCACCCGAGCTGAGCCGCTGCTTTGTGTGTCCATTCAGACACAGAGCTACAGCTCCCTCTGCTTCCTGATTGGCTCACTGGCTGTGATTAATGGCAATCAGGAATGCGAGTCCCCGGAGAGGCAAGGCTCTCCTAGACATCGCTGGATCCAGGGGGGGCTAAGGTAAGTATTGGGGGGGGGTTGCTGCACACAGGTTTTTTCACCTCCTTGCATAGAATGCATAAAGGTAAAAAAAACCTTGTGCCTTTACAACCACTTTAATGTGTTGGTACGCCTATGGTAGGCACGCTCGCCTCTCACAAGATGACTTTAAAGCACATGCCTGGTCAGATCTGTTCTTTATATTTCAAACCATTCCATTTAAAAGCAGCACTTTCAACTCAGCCAGAAATAAATCTGGGAAAAGAGGGGTCACGGCAAAGAATTGTAAACCAATAAAGACTTCCCTATTTAAAATGCATACTGCAAAGGTGTCATAAAGCCCTAGCTATGAATATTACAAATGGTAATGCCATTATTTGGTGTATACTTGCCAACGGCATTTAATATAAAGATTTTACAGAGGTGTCAACTGATATATAGCAAACACGCAAAACGGTCTGAAACCATGTAAAATATGCAAAGTATTAAGCATATGAATTATATTTCCCCCACAATACCTAACAGAGAAAGTGCTTGCTTTGCAGTAAGGCTTAAATGAACAATAAATGAATGCCTTAGAATTGGCCATGTGTCCTTACTTCTTTTTTTTTTTTTTTTTTTTTTGTAGGATTGCTTAGTATTGTTTCCAAACCATATTGTGCAGCCGTGAAAGTAGGAAACAATTTCATTCGTAACTTTGGATCTGTTACATATTTAAAGCAGACACCACTTCCTCATTCCAGCATCCCTTTCTGTGAGCAGCAAAAGTGTGAAAACTGAGAATCAGTTATTTAAATAGGGCAGGATGCTTATTCTGCTGGAAATTTGATCGTTCAATGAGATGTTTTCTCCAAGGGGGAAAATGTGGCTGAGTTTATGAGTGTTCATATTTATGTATGGTACATAATCGAATTAATAAAGCTTTCCAAACTCTTAAGCCTGGGTAAATGCTCCATTTCTTGCTTTAATCATACTATGACCATATGCAATTTTATTCCTCTATGGATTTGACAAGGTCCACTTAGCAGATTGAAAAATAAAATTCCATCCTGTTCCCTTTTTTTTTTTTTTTTTGTACTGCCGAAGAAAAATATCCAGTGGTGTTCTACAAGAACGTATATAGCTTAGAGCTAGCTGACCAATCAAAACAACTGGAGCTAGGAAAACAACAATGATTGGTTAAATAACTTAAAGTGTTTGGAAAGTCATTAATCGCAAATCCCAGAATCCTCTCTGTTACTGGAAGATATACTGTGCTGTGCAGTGTATGTGTTTTTTTTTAAATTATTCAGCAAACGATTTCAGAGAGCCGCTGTGCGCTCACGTGACCGCCCAGCGCTCTCCTTCCCCAATCCGAGGACTACAGTAGGAGGGGCTGAGATTCCCCTCTAACGTCAGCTGGAAGGAGAGCGGCGGGTGGTCACGTGACCGCCTGGCGCTCTCCTTTCCCAATTTAAGGACTACAGTGGGAGGGGCTGAGATTCCTCTCTGATGTCAGCTGGGAGGAGATAAGGAGAGCGGCGTGAGGTCACGTGACCATGGCACACTCCTTTCCCAATGCGAGGACTACAGTTGGGAGGGGCTGAGATTCCGCTCTGATGTCAGCCGGTAGGAGAGGAGGAGAGTGGCAGGAGGTCACCTGACTGCCTGGCATTCCCCTTGCCAGTCCCGAGGACTACAGTGGGTAGGGCTGAGATTCCCCTCTGACGTCAGCTGGGAGGAGAGGAGGAGATCGACGAGAGGTCACGTGATAACACAGCGCTCTCCTTTCACAATCCGAGGACTACAGTGGGAGGGGCTAAGATTCCCCTCTGACGTCAGCTGGGAGGAGAGGAGGAGATCGGCGAGAGGTCACGTGACCGCCCAGCGCTCTCCTTTCCCAATCCGAGGACTACAGTAGGAGGGGCTGAGATTCCCCTCTAACGTCAGCTGGAAGGAGAGCGGCGGGTGGTCACTTGACCGCCTGGCGCTCTCCTTTCACAATTTAAGGACTACAGTGGGAGGGGCTGAGATTCCTCTCTGACGTCAGCTGGGAGGAGAGAAGGAGAGCGGCGTGAGGTCACGTGACCATGGCACACTCCTTTCCCAATGCGAGGACTACAGTGGGAGGGGCTGAGATTCCTCTCTGATGTCAGCCGGTAGGAGAGGAGGAGAGTGGCAGGAGGTCACCTGACTGCCTGGCAGTCCCGAGGACTACAGTGGGTAGGGCTGAGATTCCCCTCTGACCTCAGTTGGGAGGAGAGGAGGAGATCGACGAGAGGTCACGTGATAACACAGCGCTCTCCTTTCACAATCCGAGCACTACAGTGGGAGGTGCTAAGATTCCCCTCTGACGTCAGCTGAGAGGAGAGGAGGAGATGGGCGAGAGGTCACGTGACCGCCCAGCGCTCTCCTTTCCCAATACAAGGACTACAGTGGGAGGAACTGAGATTCCCCTCTGACGTCAACCAGGAGGAGAGGAGGAGAGCGGTAGGAAGTCACCTGACCGCCTGGCACTCTCCTTCCCTGATCTGAGGACTACAGTGGGAGGGGCTGAGATTCCCCTCTGACGTCAGCTGGGAGGAGAGCAGGAGAGTGGTGGGAGGTCACGTGAGTGCACAGTGGCGCTCTGAAATAAGGTATTTCGCTGTATATGTTTTAAAAAACAGACACTGCACAGTATATCTTTCTGTAACAGAGGGGATTCCAGGATTTGTGAATAGTGATTTTTTTTTTACAGCCACAGCGGAAAAGCGGCAGGAGGGGGAGGAGGTCACACACACAGACTCCCAAACTGACAGGCAGGGAGAGAGGGGGAGAGATAGAGATTGCATGATGACATAGGCACGTAAACTGATCACGGTATAATGGATCAGCAGCCATGATTACTTACCGTGGTCAGCATACTAAGGGGGACACAGAAACAGGCAGGATCAACCAGGTATTTTACAGCATAGAAAGGGACAAGTTACACAACACAAGCACTATGTTTTATATCCTGCTTTAAAGGAAGAGGATCTTTTTTTTTGTTTATGGATACAACCACTTTAACCACTTGCAGACCACCCCATAACACATATACTGTATATATATGTGATCCTGCACTTCTGGGTATTAGGCGCGAGGGCACGACACTGGCGGCTCACTCCCGCTGTGATTTTACATAGTGGGAGCTGATCAGTGAGTTCCATGGACCCGATGTCTGCCGACACCCACTGATTGTTCGGTACACAGGCAGAATGCCAGTCTGTCAGTACAGGAGGCATGGATCGGTGTTCCTATAAAGCAGGAACACCGATCTATGCCTTCCACTAGTAAAGCACCTCCCCCACTACACTGAATCAGCAGCTAGGCACACATTTAACCCGTTGATCGCCCCTGATGTTAACCCCTTCCTTCACTGGTCCCCCAAAAAAGTGTCAAAAGTGTCAGTTAGGTGTCCGCTGCAATATCGCAATCCCTCTATAAGTCGTTGATCGCTGCCATTACTAGCAAAAACATTTTTTTTTTAATTTAAATTACATAAATATATCCCATAGTTTTCAGACGCTATGGCTTTTGCACAAACCAACCAATATACAGTACCTTGCAAAAGTATTCATCCCCCTTGGAATTTTTGTGTTTTGTTGCCTCACAACCTGGAATTAACATGGATTGTTTGATGATTTGCATCATTTAATTTACAGAACATGCCCACAACTTTGAAGATTTTTTTTTTTTTTATTGTGAAGCAAACAACAAATAGGACAAAATAACAGAAAAGGTCAATGTGCATAACTATTCACTATTCTTTTGTGGCTATCACAGCTCCAAGTCACTTTGGATAAGTCTCTATGAGCTTGCCACATCTTACCACTGGGATTTTTTCCCATTCCTTCTTGCAAAACTGCTCCAGCTCCTTCAAGTTGGATGGTTTGCACTTGTGAACAGCAATCTTTAAGTCTGGCCACAGATTTTCTATTGGATTGAGTTCTGGGCTTTGATTAGGCCATTCCAACACAATTACATGTTTCCCCTTAAACATTTTTGGAAGTATTCTATAGTAAAAACATATGGAGGCTCCTAATTCTCTACCATCAGCACAGAAGATGCAGCAACCCCTGAAGTTTTAAGACCCGAAACATTTTCAACTCAAGGGAATTCTTCTCTTAGCGTTGATGTTTTGCACCAAATATTAAGCGTGAACAGTTTTCTGTGAAATCTACCAAAGTTAGACATGTGTAATTCATTTAGTTCTGAATTCGTTTTTTAATGAATTTCGACAAATTTGTTAATTCTGAAAGATACAAATTAACGAAAACTCATTTAACAATTCTTTTCAAATATTCGTAAATTTGTAAATTGGAAAATTCGTAATTTGAAAATTCAGAAATGTGAAAATTCGGAAATTCGAGAAAATCCAGAAATTCGGAAATTCAGGGAAAATCAGTAATTTTCGAAATCCGGAAATCCAGGAATTTAGAAATTGGGAAATTCGAAATTTCAGAAAATGTAAAAATCGAAAATAAGAACAAAAATCCGAAAATTTGAAAAACTGGAAATTTAAGAATCTGAAATTACTAACTAATAATAACTTAACTATTACTAACTATTAAATTATAGGTATTGGAATTTCCTTTCAAATTTGCCTTAGTGAATGTAACAAATACGAATTTATCGAAAGTTATGAATTATCCAAATTAACAAATGCCATATCTAAATGAATGGAATGTAACAAATTAATAGTAATAAATACCAATAATAATAATAATAATAAAAAAAAGTTTTATTGCTATTATTATTTATATTAATTTGTTCCGTTCCATTTGTTTAGCTAAGGCATTCGTTATTTTGGATAGTTTGTAACTGCGGATACATTCGTATTCGATACGTTCACTAACAGCCAAATTTAAAAGGAAATTCCAATACCTATAATTTAACAGTTAGTTATTATTTGTTAGTTAGCTATTATTTTGAATTTTCGGATTTTCTCTCTTATTTTTCGATTTTCGAATTTTCGAATTTTCAGACTTTCGCACTTCTGATTTTTCAAATTTTCTAATTTTTGAATTATCGAATTTCCGGATGTTTGGATTTTCGAATTTGCGAATTTACAATTTTTCTAATTTTCTAATTTCCGAAGTTTTGAATTTCTGGATTTTCGGATTTTCGGATTTACAAATTTACGACTTTACCAATTTTCAAATTTACAAATTCCAGTCATAATGAATGACCTAAAGAACAAAAAAAAAAAAAAAAAACGAATTAAAATGAAAACGAACACATTTTTTCAGGACTGCACATGTCTAGCCAAAATGTTGCTGAATGTACATTGCTGCACCTGTGGTGAATGCACCAGGTTACCCTCGCACACATCTGAATTCCACATTTTATAGGGCTCAACCCTTGTATAGTTGTGTTGGGGAGGTTTGTGTCTTGCATACAATAGGTTTGCTTCATAAGGGTGCATGTTCACATAAATCCAAGTCAAATACCGGGGCAATGAAAATCTGGCCTTAGGTTTACTCACCAATATAATGGTGTGAAAAAAGCAGCTTCATCATAAACAGATTTTACTATATCAGAGTCAAATTTTATTACCTCATTATGTGTTTTTTTTTGTGACGGGTGGACATGATTGGCGTTCACAGAAAAACACCAAAACCCTATTATGTAAGCATACCATCAAACTTCCTCTGTAAAGGATTTTATTGTGTCCTAGTGCATGCCAGCGACTCTAAATTGCATTAATAAATCCTAATGACCTTTTTCCTCTCTTGTTTTGAAACAAATTGCTAAGCTGGTGCTAATGAGACCAATTTTTTTCTATTGCTTGTAAGCAAAGTGCAATTTGAACTCCTGGAAATAGTCTTCTAACATTCATTATGCTCAGTTAGCCAGCTGGACAAAACCTACAGTACTTCTGATATCGCTTGCTCCTCAAACATCTGCTTCTATATGGTTCAACATTTTTTTGGGGGGACATCAACACCTGTGCAGCCCATATGTTTGCTGTAATAACAACCACTTTAATGCTGAATAGAAGAGAAAGTGATGTACAACATTTGTGAAATGCTGGTAAAAAGAATACAGTTATCCTGTATTGTCCTGTATTGTCCTGTAGTGTCCTGCTGACTTCAAAGTAGACGCTTCTGTTGGTTGAGGTATCACCACTCTGGCAATTCACAGAAGAGCATCAAAGAGCTGTAAAATTACTTAAAGAGGAGTTCTTGCCCCCACCCCTCCAAAAAATAAAAGTCAGAAGCTACAAATACTGTTAGGGCACTTACCTGTCCAGGTATTCGGCGGTGTCCTCACCTGAGCCGATTCTTGAGTCGGTTCTCGGGTGCTGGAGCCCCCATCTTGGCTAAAGGGAAACTGGTAGTGAAGCTTTGCGGCTTCACAGACTACTGCGCATGCACGAATCGCGCTACGCTCTTTGAATGGGCTAGCTGCAGGGGGAATGAGGGGGGGGTAGGGTTGGCACCTGTCCGGGATTTACTTGGACAGGTTTTGAATCTTGTGTCCGAGTTTCAGGTGGACTAAAACCAGACACATTATTCAGACCCTGCTGTGGCTCCCCAAGTAACCAAGATAGTTACACGCAAATCTGTTGGCACCCGGGAGCTGCAGGAGCCTGTTTGGGGGCAGGTTTGGCATCACTGGGGGGCAGGGTGATGATGTCAGCAAGTGCAATTTGGGTACACCCATTGTTCACTGCGGCACACTATGCGCACCACATTACTACTCTCCTTGGGGCACCCAAAGGTGTCCCAGGCCATTAAAGTGTTCAGGGTTTGCCTTGAAGAAAAGATAGCAACCCTGGGGGGGAGGGGGGGGCACAGCAAACTGAGCCCCAAAAGGTGCCAAATGTGGCTGCAGGGGGGAGAAGGCAGGCAAGCAGAGCTTCCCCTTTTGGGTGGATTTCCGCTTTAAAGTGGTTAATAAGGCAGACGGTTTTTTACTTTACTGCATTTAATACAGTAAGGTAAAAGGGCTTCTGCATACAGCTGCATCCGCAGCCCCCCTAAATACTTACCTGAGACCAATCTCAATCCAGCGATGTGCATGAGAGCCAGGGCTCTCTTGGCTCTCTCACTCCTCATTGGCTAAGATAAAGCAGCAGGAGCCATTGGCTCCCGATGCTGTCAATCATAGCCAGTGATGAGGGAGTCAGGGGCTGGGCCGAGCCCCGCTCTGTGTATCTTATGGACACACAGAGCAGGGCATGGGAGCGAGCATGAATGAGTACCCCTATAGCAAGGGGCTTGCTATGAGGGTACTCAATGGGGTGGAGCCAGGAGTGCTGATAGGGGATCCCAGAAGAGGAGGATCGGGGCTGCTCTGTGAAAAACCATTACACAGAGCAGGTAAGTAAAAAATGTTTATTATTTTAATGAATAAAAAAACTAAGCTTTGCAATGACTTTAAAGAGTACATTTTCCCAAGTGTTGTAGCTGCTGACTTTTAAGAAACACATACTTACCAACCCATGCGGGCCTACACTGTTTTCAACACAGCCAAGTCTTCTCAGGATTCCTGTTCCTACATGCCTTAGTAAAGGTAGGTGGAAAGGAGCGCTTGATATCCAATGACAGTCAAGCAGGAAGGTGAATTTGTAGTCCTTTATTGAAAGAACCAACAAGTTGACAAGCCAACGCGTTTTGGGGGAACAAACCCCCCTTTCCTCAGGGCAATCAAAGAAAAATAAGAATATTGATCAGATAGCGATGATACCTCTGATAGCCCTAAGGAAGGGGGTGTCTTTGTTCCCCCAAAACGTGTTGGCTTATCAACTTGTTGCTTCTTTCATTAAACAACTACAAATTCACCTTCCTACTTGCCTTTCATCGGATATCTGGCAATCCTTTCCACCTACCTTCACTAATACACGTTGAAAGGACCTTGAGACTGTACCCAAAGGCAGCAGCCCAAGCCCCCAAATTAAGGGCTTGCCATCACATTCCCAGTTAAATGGGCAGAAATCCTTGGAAGGGAACTCTTCCAACCTGCCCTGCCATCGCTTATCCATTGACCCACCACTGATTGAGTCAGTCCAGCGTGATCTCCAACCCTAAAGAGTTCCTACATGCCACCATCATGATTTTGGGAGTCAGCTGTCAATTCCTGATGACTCACAGCCGACCCCCTACTGCACATGAAACTGGTTCTATCTGGGTTGGGTAATCTTATTCCAGGAGTGGGCAGGGTAGTAGGGGAAGGGGGTACCCAAGTGTACTCCATTCTTGACTAGCTGAAGAATAAAGAAGTGGAAGTGAATAACACCAAAAAAGGTACTTGATTCACCTTCAAAAATATCTGTCATTTCCTAATAGGCTGGAGGAAGAGAAGGATGGTATCTTTATTTGTTTTGGGTGAAGGTCCACTTTAAAGATATCTTGTATTTCAGCTTTACTTTTTAGACCAATAGGTAAAGCAAATGTTTGGGGTTTTTCAGAGATCTAAAAGAAAAAACACAATTATTTTATATTACCCAGTTCTTGTATTGGGCATAACTAAAAGGCTGGAATGGTTTAATGCATTTTTGGAAAACATATGACTTATTTTATTTCCATAAATCTTTATAGTCCGGAACACCTGTAGGACATAAAAAAAACAGTTTATTTGCAGTGTCTGAAAGACATTGTAAAAATATTTGTAAAAAAACGAATTAAAAGGGAAAAAAATGATTATATGTTGATCCTGCAGTTGTGATAATGAAGAACTCTTGGGTCTTCTTCATGTTGAGGTTAATAGCTAACATTTCATAGAAAAATCACAGGTTGTGGATAACCTTCATAGATTGTAAAAAAATCTTGTAGCACAAATGTAGCACAAACAGATGTAGCACAAACTGGTAGGGTTTCGGCCTCCTGAAACACGTAATACACTCAATGAATAGATTTCTTCTTGAGGCATTTCATGTTTGTGGACATCTCCTTCAGGCCTTCAAGCTGGGAAGCCCATGATACTTTCCTATGTTGCTGCTGCCTCTCATTCTAATTCTTCATAGAAAGTATTTTCTGTGAAAAAATGTCTTCCGTCTTTATCTTGAGCCCACTGTAATGCCCCGTACACACGGTCGGATTTTCCGACGGAAAATGTGTGATAGGACCTTGTTGTGGGAAATTCTGACCGTGTGTAGGCTCCATCACACATTTTCCATCGGATTTTCCGACACACAAAGTTTGAGAGCAGGCTATAAAATTTTCCGACAACAAAATCCGTTGTCGGAATTTCCGATCATGTGTACACAAATCCGACGCACAAAGTGCCACGCATGCTCAGAATAAATAAAGAGATGAAAGCTATTGGCTACTGCCCCGTTTATAGTCCCGACGTACGTGTTTTACGTCACCGCGTTCAGAATGATCGGATTTTCCGACAACTTTGTGTGACCGTGTGTATGCAAGGCAAGTTTGAACCAACATCCGTCGGAAAAAATCCTAGGATTTTGTTGTCGGAATGTCCGATCAATGTCCGACCGTGTGTACGGGGCATTAGGCCTTCAAGGTTGCTACATTGTCTGCTACTCCTCTCTGTCATCCCTCCACTGGCTTCTGCTCACCCAACAAATTAAATTCAAAATACTAACAACTTACTATGCAATCCACAACTCGGCCCCCAGCTACATGCCATACAGCAGGAACCGGCTGAGATCCGAACAGTGCATGGGCAGGCAAAATGTACCAAGTTGACAGATCGATCAATTTGGGTACAACCAGCAAGCTTGTTGCCCACATGGATGGGCACAATTATCCCTCCTACCAAGCCATTGTCTTCGCGCAGCGACGGGGAGGGAGGAGGCCGCTAGCAATAATCACTGTCTTCTCCCTGAAGAAACCACTTCCTTCACCCTCCACCCCTCGCTGGGAGAAGACAATGGCTTGGTAGGAGGGATTCCCACACCAACACTATATCTATGTTGATGGGGGAATTGAGCAGGAAAAAAATTTGCTCTGTGTATGGCCGGCCTAGCCTAGTCTCCAAACACCAACCTAATCATTTTCTTCATTCCTTCCAAGGCCTCCTGCTCTCTAGCTCCCTCCTTACCTCCTCCCGTGCTCGCCTCCAGGACTTTTCCTGAGCCTCTCCTATCCTATGAAACTCCCTATCCAAATTTGTTCATCTATCTCCTACTCTGTTTGCTTTTAGACATTCTCTGTAAACCCGCCTATTCTGCCCCCACCTAACAACTGTACTTTTATTTTTTCCATCAGCCCATCCCCTACAGTTATTACCATTTGTATCACTTGACTCTCCCTCTTAGGTTGTAAGCTCTAAAGAGGAGGGCCCTGTGATTCCTCGTGTATTGAATTGTATTGTAACTGTACTGTCTGCCCTCATGTTGTAAAGAGCTGCGCAAACCGTTGGCGCTATGTAAATCCTGTATAATAATAATGATTGTATTTTAGAAATATATGAATACCAATCTATGTTTTTTTAGTACATTTATTTTGTATCTCATTTTAGGCTATTATTCCGCTTTCCAAACCTGGAATGCTTTTTTTCTGTTGCGTTGACATACCATATAAGTTTTCTGGAACAGCTCAGGATTTTCATGAAATATATTTCCTCTACTGTTTCCAGATTCACGTGGTTCTTTCTTGTAGGTTAAAACTTCACTATTCTCTTTTGTGATGTGGACAAATAAGGGTTGATTTACGAAAACTGGAAAGTGCAAAATCTGATGCAGCTGTACATGATAACCAATCAGCTTCTAACTTCAGCTTGTTTAATTAAGCTTTGAAAACAAAACTGGAAGCTGATTGGCTACCATGCACAGCTGCACCAGATTTTGCACTCTCCAGTTTTAGTAAATCAGCCCCACACTGTCAGGGCACCTTTTTCCTGACTATGCAGTATTTGAAAAGAAGACATTAATTCTCTTTTCAACTTTCTTGAGCCATCTGTCAGGCTTTTGGAACTGCAGGCTCTTCTGTGGCGTTGACATACCATATCAGTCCATCATTTTCCTAAATAGATTTTTTTTCATGAATTATTATTATTATTATTATACAGGTTTTATATAGCGCCAACAGTTTGCGCAGCGCTTAAGAAAATTAAAGCAGACATTAGAGTTACATTACAATTTGGTACAAGAGGAATCAGAGGCTCATTGAGCCCTGCTCATTAGAGCTTACAATCTAGAAAGGAAGGGTCAATTGATACAAAAGGTAATAGCTGTGGGGGATGAGCTGATGGAGGAAGTAAACAGCGTTAGAAGCAGGATAGGCGTCTTCAGGCCCCTTTCACACGGATAGAATGGTTCATTTAGCTGCGGATTTTCTAATTTTCTACCGCAGCTAAAAGCACACAATGCTTTCCTATGGCCCCATTCACACACTGCGTTTATCTGCGAATTAGATACATGCGGTTCTGTGCGGATAGAAAAAATAGAATTGCCTGCGTCCAGGAGCGATTTAGCGCAGCTATCCGCACATAACCACAGGTAATCGCAGTGCACTGTGTCAGCTGCGGATAACAGCACCGAGCTGCTCATCGGGAAAGGAAAAATGATTTTTCCTTTCCCGATGAGCGACAAGCACGGGAATCCGACTGGGATCCCTGCCAATGCCCGACACTATTTGGTATGAATCTTGAGGGGGAACTCCACGCCAATTTTAAATTAAAAAAATGGCGTGGGTTCCCCCCCAGGGGCATACCAGGGCCTTAGGTCTGGTGCGGATTTTAAGAGGAACCCCTACACCGAAAAAACGGCGTGGGGCCCCCCCAAAATCCATACCAGACCCTTATCCGAGCATGCAGCCCGGTAGGTCAGGAAAGGGGGTGGGGACGGGCGAGCGCCCCTCCCCCCTCCTGAGCCGTACCAGGCCACATGCCCTCAACATGGGGGGTGGGTGCTTTGGGGGAGGGGGCGCCCTGCGGCCCCCCACCCCAAAGCACCTTGTCCCCATGTTGATGAGGACAAGGGCCTCTTCCCGACAACCCTGGACGTTGGTTGTCTGGGGTCTGCGGGTGAGGGGCTTATTGGAATCCGGGAGCCCCCTTTAATAAGGGGGCCCCCAGATCCCGGCCCCCCACCCTATGTGAATGAGTATGGGGTACATGGTACCTCTACCCATTCACCTGGGGGAAGAAGTGTCAATAAAAAAACACACTACACAGGTTTTTAAAGTATTTTATTAGACAGCTCCAGGGGTCTTCTCATGGTGTCCGGATCTTCTGCCGGCTCCACCGCTATCTTCTCACGCTGTTTTGCTAGTGGTGGCCCGGACCTCTGGATCATCTTCTTCCCTCTTCTCTTCTTCTGATGTTGATACGATGGTCTCTCCGGCTGGAATGGTCTCTGGGCTCTCCGCTCTGACTTATATAGGCGGTGACCCCGCCCCCTTATGCCGTCACAGTCCCTGGGCATGCTGGGAGTGTGACGGCATAAGGGGGCGGGGTCACCGCCTATATAAGTCAGAGCGGAGAGCCCAGAGACCATTCCAGCCGGAGAGACCATCGTATCAACATCAGAAGAAGAGAAGAGGGAAGAAGATGATCCAGAGGTCCGGGCCACCACTAGCAAAACAGCGTGAGAAGATAGCGGTGGAGCCGGCAGAAGATCCGGACACCATGAGAAGACCCCTGGAGCTGTCTAATAAAATACTTTAAAAACCTGTGTAGTGTGTTTTTTTATTGACACTTCTTCCCCCAGGTGAATGGGTAGGGGTACCATGTACCCTATACTCATTCACAAAAGGTGGGGGGCCGGAATATGGGGGCCCCTTATTAAAGGGGGCTCCCGGATTCCGATAAGCCCCTCGCCCGCAGACCCCGACAACCAACGGCCTGGGTTGTCAGGAAGGGTGGTATGCCCCTGGGGGGAACCCACGCCGGTCTTTTATTTAAAATTTGGCGTGGAGTTCCCCCTCAAGATTCATACCAAACAGTGCGAGTCGGTACCCTGTCAGGTTGCTATGGAGATGGCAAACCGCAGCTAAACGCAACCGCAGCTAATCGCACTGTGCAAATGCAGCTGATCGCAGTGCCTGGAGTCTAAATTTCACAGGAAAAAAAACATGCTTTTAACTGGGGCAGAATAGCCGTCCGTGTGAAAGGCGCCTTAACGAGAAGGGTTTTCAGGGATGGTCTAAAGATGGATAGATTAGGGGACAGTCGGACAGATTGGGGTAGGGAGTTCCAAAGGATGGGAGAAGCTCTGGAGAAATCCTGGAGGCGAGCATGGGAATAAAAGGAATTCTTTTTCTTTGCTTACAGATTTGTGGACACCCCTTTAAAGTCTTCTCGTTTTGATACTCCATGATTTGCTTCTGCAAGGCTGAAGTACACATTAAATAGATCTGCTTTCAGAAGGTAGTATTTACAAGCAAAAAAAAAATGTCTTCTTATCTTTCTAGTTTACTTATGCTCTCTGTCAGGCCTCAAAGTTGTTTAGAAGCACATTGCACTGTTCTATAGCATACATTCAATACACTTTTTCCTAAGTAGATTATTTTTAATGGTATTTTTGATTAATTCTTTTTTTATATTCCTCGAAACCTCCACCAGGTCTTTAACTACTTCAATATCGGGTACTTTCACCCCCTTCCTTCCTAGGACAATTTTCAGCTTTCAGCGCTGTCACACTTTGAATGACAATTGCACGGTCATAAAACACTGTACCCATATGACATTTATATCTTTTTTCCCACAAATAGCTAAAATTGCTAAATTGCTACAATTGCTAATTGCTAAAAAAAAAAAAAACGAAAAAAGACTGTTAAAAAAAGTTTTTCCTAGTTTCTTTCAAAATTCTTTGTAAATAAGTAATTTTTCTCTTTCACTGATGTGCGTTGATGAGGCAGCACTGATGGGCACTGATGAGATGGCACTAATATGTAGCACTGATGAGCACTGATAGGTGGGACTGAAGGGAGCTGATAGGTGGCACTAATGGGCACTGATAGGCGGCACTTATGAGCAATGATAGGCGTGACGGATAGGTGGAACTTATGGGCACTGATCGATGGCACTGATGGGCGGCACTGATGAGCAGGCACTGATGGGCAATGAAAGGCAGCACTGACTTGCATCACTGATGGCACAGATTGGCATCACTGATGGGCACAGATTGGTATCACTGATGGGCACAGATTGGCATCACAGATGGGCACAGATTGGCATCATGGATGGGCACAAATTGGCATCATGGATGGGTAGTGGTGGGGCTGCACTGTAATCAGTGCAGCTGTCAGTGTGAGACGAGGAGAGCCAATAACCGGCATTTCCTGATTGGACACAGCTGATCACATGGGTAAAGAGCCTCGTCATTGGCTCTTTATCGAGATTGGGGTCGCGCTGTGTCCCAGGGCCGTGGATGCGCAAGCGCAGGGAGACTGGGGTGACGTCATATGACGTCGTCCCAGAACAAGAGAGCACCATGCTCGCCGTCATTTGTCTATACGGTCGACGGTAGGTGGTTAAAGTATATGTAAACGTCATCACTAAAATCTCCTATAATTTTTTTTTTGCATTCTTTATTTATTAAATAGAAACAAGAATACCCTCCAAGCAGAAGGGGACTATTGTAGGCACAGCAGGCAGTATAAACTCTCAGACTGTATAAAATGGTACTTTATTACTTATCAAAAAGAGAAAAAAGTTGAATCATAAAGATTAATAAATCATTAATCATAATCATTAATTAATCTTATGATAAATCATAAGATTAGTGGCTTGTGAGTAGAGCAACACAATGGTGCTTGTTTTCAAAACTTTGTCCAAAAACAACAAATTAATGAGACAACCGACACTTTTCGACAGTATGGATTTGGATTCTTCTTCAGGGATGCTCATATAACTGGTACAACAATATTCAAACTGTGTTCAGATGGTTTAAAGTACTCAGCCACAAGAGATAAAACTACACAGAAGTGTATCGCCGCCTCCCGAGGAGAACGACAGAGAAAGAGGATCGCCACACCCAGACCAGCAGAGCCCCAGGCTGGAGGAAACCTCAATTTCACATCCAAAAAAAAAAAATTTTTTGTTTCTATTGACATTGGGATGATGGCAGTCCCACAGCTCTATACCATACATTTACTTTATTTTTGAAAGGTTGCATCACATACACAAAAAACTTGGGTATGAGTATTTTTTTGCCAGAGAGTCCCCTACTACCCCAAAGCACCCTCCTCTTCTCTTCTTCATCTTCTTCATCTTCATCTTCTCTTCTTTTCTTCTGCGGGCCGCTCCGCATCCATGCATGGAGGGAGGCTCCCGCTGTGTGACGGCGTCTCCTCGTCTGACGGTTCTTAAATAACGGGGGGCGGGGCCACCCGGTGACCCCGCCCCCCTCTGACGCACGGGACATGACGGGACTTCCCTGTGGCATTCCCCGTGACGTCACAGGGAAGTCCCGTAAGTCACCGTGCGTCAGAGGGGGGCGGGGTCACCGGGTGGCCCCGCCCCCCGTTATTTAAGAACCGTCAGACGAGGAGACGCCGTCACACAGCGGGAGCCTCCCTTCATGCATGGATGCGGAGCGGCCCGGAGAAGAAAAGAAGAGAAGATGAAGTTGAAGAAGATGAAGAAGAGAAGAGGATGAAGAAGAAGATGAAGAGAAGAGCGGGAGCCTCCCCTCATGCCATGGGTGCGGAGCGGCCCGAGGAGAAGAAGATAGAAGACGCCGCGGAGAAGATGCTGGACGAGAACGCCGGAGGAAGAACCAGAAGAGCCAGAAGAACCAGAAGAAGAAGAAGATGAAGGAAGATAGAAGAAGCATTTAAATAAAGGAATTGTCAAAAACTGTCTCTTGTCATTTTTAACTATTTTGACAGTTTTTTAGTGAAATGGTAGGGGTAAGTACCCCCTTACCATTTCACACAGGGGGGGGGCGGGATCTGGGGGTCCCCTTGTTAAAGGGGGCTTCCAGATTCCGATAAGCCCCCCGCCCGCAGACCCCCACAACCACCGGCCACGGTTGTGGGGATGAGGCCCTTGTCCTCATCAACATGGGGACAAGGTGTTTTGGGGGGCTACCCCAAAGCACCCTCCCAATGTTGAGGGCATGTGGCCTGGTACGGTTCAGGAGGGGGGGGGCCGCACTCTCGTCCCCCCCTCTTTTCCTGCGGCCTGCCAGGTTGCGTGCTCGGATAAGGGTCTGGTATGGATTTTTGGGGGAACCCCACGCCGTTTTTTTTTTTTTTTTTGGCGCGGGGTTCCCCTTAAAATCCATACCAGACCTGAAGGGTCTGGTATGGAATTTAGGGGGAACCCCACATCATTTTTTTTTTAAATTTTGGCCGGGGTTCCCCTTAATATCCATACCAGACCTGAAGGGCCTGGTATGGAATTTAGGGGGACCCCCCCACGTCATTTTTTTTTTTTTTAATTTTGGTTCGGGGTTTCCCTGGGGGGAATTCCCATGCCGTTTTTATCAATGAACTTCTATGTGTATTGTCGGCAATGCAATAGCCGCGGGTAGTTTTAAATGTGTTTTTTCCTTCCAAATGTCATTTTGCTGTCAGACTGTTCTAAACACAGGAAACATGCGCCCCTTTACAGGCATACTATAGACACCCCCCAGGTACGAAATTTAAAGGGATATTACACTTTTATTGTTTGACTTTAAGCATTATTAAAATCACTGCTCCTGAAAAAACGGCCGTTTTTAAAACTTTTTTTTGCATTGATCCATGTCCCCTGGGGCAGGACCCAGGTCCCCAAACACTTTTTATGACAATAACTTGCATATAAGCCTTTAAAATTAGCACTTTTGATTATTCATGTTCGTGTCCCATAGACTTTAACGGTGTTCGCTTGTTCGAGCGAACTTTTTTCCTGTTCGCATGTTCTGGTGCAAACCGAACAGGGGGGTGTTCGGCTCATCCCTATTCATTACCATGCTACTATGCATTCTTTCCTCTCCGGAGTTTACCTGCTTAAGTGCACTTTCAATGTTTGTGTTTAGATTTTCGGTGAACACCTCCCTGTGTATCAGATTTTAAGCTCTACTTCCAGGCAGCAGTGATGGATGCCCTATTGTGCAGGCAGATACTTGCTTGCACGCATTTTAGCAGATTGACTGTTGTTTTTAAGCTATGGACTCATGGGTGCTGAAAGAACACTATTGATTTACAATGTACAAGTGTCCCTCTGCTGTCATTAGGCCAATTTTTTTTTCCACACATTCCTCTGCCAGGCAGTCTATTTGGCTTTTACATGCCTTATGCTGGCTTGTAAAAATACACCAATAAAATCCTTTTCTCCTTTCTAAATTTCAAGAACAATAAATAATAAAAAAAAAAAGACAAATGCCCTAGTATTTGGTAGGGACAATTTATCACACCATGATTGGCTTTCCTCACTATTATTGTATAAATAATGTCAGTGGCTACAATGTTTATAACTTTCTTTTTGGGATCTGCTGGGAACTTGCAAAGAATATTCATTCCAATGTTGTTCCAATACATAGTAGACTGAAATGTTTGATTTCCAGTGAGTTTAGTTCAGTTAGTTAAAAGTTAATTTACAATACTAAATGGGTTCTTGACCCAGTTGTAAGTTCAGGATAATTACTTGTATATATTGTGTATATCTCCACTCACTTTATTTATCATGATATAAACAAGAAAGTATAACATTTTAGCGAAAAAGGGAGTAAATGAATCAAAAAGCCCCCCAAGCGTAGCATAGGCTCAACTGCGTAGGTGCTTAGCAAAGTAGAGCCATCCTAGAAAGTACACAAATATTACCAAATATATTGGGACGCCTGCCTTTACACGCACATGAAATTTAATGACATCCCTGTCTTAGTCCGTAGGGTTTAATATTGAGGTGGCCCGCCCTTTGCAGCTATAACAGATTCAACTCTTCTGGGAAGGCTGTCCACAAGGTTTAGGAGTGTGTCTATGGGAATGTTTGACCACTCTTCCAGAAGTTCATTTGTGAGGTCAGGCACTGATGTTGGCCTGGCTCGCAGTCTCCGCTCTAATTGATCCCAAAGGTGTTCTATCGGTTTGCAGGCCAGTCAAGTTCCTCAACCCCAAACTTGCTCATCCATGTCTTTATGGACCTTGTTTGTGCAATTAGGAAGGAAATGCCACTCACCAAGCCTCCGGACCTCATGCAGTCGCTCCCACCCTCTGGAATTGGATTCAGGTGCAGGCTCTGCGTAAGTTAGAGCAATGAAGAAATCCTGGACTGCTGCACTCTGAAGAAAGGCATCTTTATTGTAAATCATTAAAGTCCAACATAAAACCCTTCACAGGGACAATACAGAGCACAGTAACTAACGCGTTTCACATCAATGGATGCTTACTCATAGCTTGCTTTGCGCAATGGTTCAAATTATTTGGTGGGGGGAGGATTATGGTGTGGGGTTGTTTTTCAGGGGTTGGGGTTGGAAAGTAAGTAGGTTACAATGTAAAGTAGTGAGTGTACAGCTTGTACAACAATGTAACAATGTACCGTATTTATCGGCGTATAACACACACTTTTTCCCCTTAAAATCAAGGGAAAATTGTGGGTGCTTGTTATACGCCGATCCCCGCCAATCTCCGCTGTGATCGATCGCTGCACTGGGGCAAGGCTGCACTGACAAGGCTGCACAGGGGCAAGTCTGCACTGACAAGTCTCCACAGGGGCAAGGCTACACTGACAAGGCTGCACAGGGGCAAGGCTGCACTGACAAGGCTGCACTGGGGCAAGGCTGCAATGGACACTGGGGAGTGCTGCATTGACATGGCTGCAAGGCTGCACTGGGACAAGGCTGCAAGGCTGCACTGACATGGCTTCACTAGGGCAAGGCTGCACTGACAAGGCTGCACTGGGGCAGGGCTGCAATGGACACTTGGGAAGGCTACACTAACAAGGCTGCACTGACATGGCTGCAAGGCTGCACTGACAAGGCTTCAATGACACTGACAAGGCTGCAGATGGGCACTGATGAGGCTGCATTGATGGGCATTTAAATGTAAGTTTTTTTTCCCTTAAACTTTACTCCTAAAAGTTTTTTTCCTTAAAATTCCCTCCTAAACTTGGGGTGCGTGTTATACGCCAGCCCGTGTTATACGCCGATAAATACGGTAAATTTGCTGTCCCCTTAAAATAACTCAACACACAACCATTCATGTCTAAACCACTAGCAACAAAAGTGAGTACACCCCTAAGTGAAAATGTCCAAATTGGGCCCAATTAGCCATTTTCCCTCCCCGGTGCCATGTGACTCGTTAGTGTTACAAGGTCTCAGGTGTGAATGGGGAGCAGGTATGTTAAATTTGGTGTTATTGCTCTCACTCTCTCATACTGGTCATTGGAAGCTCAACATGGCACCTCATGGCAAAGAACTCTCTGAGGATCTGAAAAAAAGAATTGTTTCTCTATATAAAGAAGGCCTAGGCTATAAGAAGATTACCAAGACCCTGAAACTGAGCTGCAGCACGGTGGCCAAGACCATACAGTGGTTTAACAGGACAGGTTCCACTCAGAGAAGGCCTCGCCATGGTCGACCAAAGAAGTTGAGTGCACGTGCTCAGCAACATATCCAGAGGTTGTCATTGGGAAATAGACGTATGAGTGCTGCCAGCATTGCTGCAGAGGTTGAAGGGGAGGGGGGTCAACCTGTCAGTGCTTAGACCATATGCCGCACACTGCATGAAATTAGCCTGCATGGCTGTCGTCCCAGAAGGAAGCCTCTTCTAAAGATGATGCACAATAAAGCCCGCAAACAGTTTGCTGAAGACAAGCAGACTAAGGATATGGAGTACTGGAACCATGTCCTGTGGTCTGATGAGACCAAGATAAACTTATTTGGTTCAGATGGTGTCAAGCGTGTGTGGTGGCAAACAGGTAAGGAGTACAAAGACAAGTGTGTCTTGCCTACAGTCAAGCAGTGTGGTGTCATGGTCATGAGTGCTGCCGGTACTGGGGAGCTACAGTTCATTGAGGGAACCATGAATGCCAACATGTACTGTGACATACTGAAGCAGAGCATGATCCCCTCCCTTCGGAGACTGGGCCGCAGGGCAGTATTCCAACATGATAACGACCCCAAACACACCTCCAAGGCGACCATTGCCTTGCTAAAGAAGCTGAGGGTAAAGGTGATGGACTGGCCAAGCATGTCTCCAGACCTAAACCCTATTAAGCATCTGTGGGGCATCCTCAAATGGAAGGTGGAGGAGCACAAGGTCTCTAACATCCACCAGCTCCGTGATGTTGTCATGGAGGAGTGGAAGAGGACTCCAATAGCAACCTGTGAAGACGGTCAAGGTAGTGCTGGAAAATAATGGAGGCCACACAAAATATTGACATTGACACTTTGGGCCCAATATTGATATTTTCACTTAGGGGTGTACTCACCTTTGTTGCCAGCGATTTAGACATTAATGGCTGTGTGTTGAGTTATTTTGAAGGGACAGTAAATTTACACTGTTATACAAGCTGTACACTCACTACTTTACATTGTAGCAAAGTGTCATTTCTTCAGTGTTGTCACATGAAAAGGTATAATATAATATTTACAAAAATGTGAGGGGTGTATTCACTTTTGTGAGATACTGTATATGTACAGTGCATTCAGTGTAGACTAAATTTACAGTGCAGACAGTCTAACCCTATGACAGAATTAAGAATAAGAATGGCATGGGGTCTCCCCAAAATTCATACCAAGCCCTTTGGGTCTGGTATAAATTTTAAGGGGAACTCCACGCCAACATTTTTTTAAAAAAACAGCGTGGGGTCACCCCCAAAATTTCATACCAGGCCCTTATCCGAGCAAGAAGCCTGGCAGGCCAGTAAAAGGAGTGGGACAAGCGAGCACCCCCCCTCCTGAACTATACCAGGCCACTTGCCCTCAACATGGGGGCACCTTGTAACTATGTTGATGGGGACAAGGGCCTCTCCCCCACAACTCTGGTGGTGGTTATGGAGATCTGTGGGTGGGGGGCTTATCAGAATCTGGAAGCCCCATTTACCACTTCAATACAGGGCACTTACACACCCTTCCTGCCCAGACCAATTTTCAGCTTTCAGCGCTCTCACAATTTGAATGCCAATTACTCAGTCATGCAACACTGTACCCAAACAAAATTTTTATAATTTTTTTCATACAAATAGAGCTTTCTTTTGGTGGTATTTAATCACCGCTGGGTTTTTTATTTTTTGCGACATAAGTGAAAAAAAGAGCAACATTTTTGAAAAAAAAAAACAATTTTTTTTAGTTTCTATGATAAAATTTTGCAAATATGTCATTCTTGTTCATTAATTTGGGCCAAAATTTATACTGCTACCTTTGAAGATGTTAGATGTAACGAAACTAGTAGGGCATGGCTACGCATCGTAAGCCATCACTCAGTCCGCCCCATGATTTGCACGGGTGTTTGCTATTTTTATGCCGGCTTTTTTATATTGTATTCACGGAGCTCACTTGTTGTTGAACTCCATTGTTTTAACTAGCAATAAATTCCAAAACTTTATTACACCATCGGAGCCCCTCTTTTGTTTTTTATCCACCTCCCTTTGGGACAAGTGTGCTTGTCACTCCCTCCCCCCTCAGGTGGACGAGTTGGTAGAAGCCAAGCTGGAGACGCACACTGTATGAGCTGGATCCGGACATCATCCATCCACAGTCCCTGCAGAGGGCAAAGTCTGCCTGCGTGTGAGACCTTGCCAGAGAGGAGGTCCATCATTGAGGGTAAGGGTCCACCTTTTAATACTGTGGAACTATATGAGAGCTCTTATCCTCATTTCCCTCCCTCTCCATATGTGCAGTGTCTGACTGGTCGGAAGGTGGATGCTTCCTCCTGCTTCTGTGAAGTAACTGTTTATGTATGGGACTCCCTCTACTACTGTTCATCATAAGAACTTTCGCTCCTTGGAGTATTTCATCTAAGGACTGTTCCTTATCCATTTGGGTTGTGAAAACTTTTCTTGAAATGTTATGACACTTTTTAAGCATATTTTTTTCACAGCTTTTTACCATTTATTAATTATCAATATTTTTTTGATGCACATTTCTGATTTTCTTACAGGGATTTAGATTATGTATTTTTTACACAGATTATGTTCATTATGAGCGCACGTTTGTTTTCTCTTTTATACTGCTACATCTCTTTGGTAAAAATAACCCAGATTAGTGTGTATTATTTGGTCTGTGTGAAAGTTATAGAGTCTACAAGCTATGGTGCAAATCACTGAAAATTGATCACACCTGATGTACTGACGGCCAATCTCATTTCTTGAGGCCCTGAAATATCAGGAAAGTACAAATACCCCCCAAATGACCCCTTTTTGAAAAGTAGACAGTCAAAGGTATTTAGTAAGAGGCATGGTAAGTTTTTTGAAGTTGTAAATTTTTTCCCACGATTCTTGGAAATGAAGGATTTATTTATTTTTCTTTCACAAAATTGTCATAATAACAAGTTATTTCTCACACACAGCATATGCATACTTCCAATTACACCCCAAAATACATTCTGCTACTCCTCCTGAGTATGACGATACCACATGTGTGAGACTTTTACACAGCCTGGTCACATAGAGAGGTCCAACATGCAGGGAGCACCATCACGTGTTCAAGGAACATAAATTACACCTCTAATTTCCTAACGACCTATTACACTTTTGAAGGCCCTGGCACACCAGGACAATGGAATTACCCATAAAATGACCCCATTTTGGAAAGCAAATACCCCAACGTAAATTCTATGCAGCATTATGAGTCTTTTGAATGGTTATTTTTTTTTTACACAAGTCTTCAGAAAACGTGGAAAGAAAATGAAAACCTATTTTAGGTATAACCTAACAAAATTGTCAATTTATAAGATATATCAAACTCATAGCATGTATATAGCAAAAATTACATCCCAAAATATATTCTGCTACTCATCCTGAGTATGTGGATACCAAATGTGTGAGACTTTTACACAGCCAGTCCACATAGGGAGGTCCAACATTGAAGTAGTACCTTCAGGCGTTCTAGGAGCATAAATTACACATCTTATTTCATTCCTACCTATCACACTTTTGAAGGTCCTGGAGCACCAGGACAGTGGAATTACCCATAAAATGACCCCATTTTGGAAAGCAAACACCCCAATGTATATTCTATGAGGTGGGGGCTGCAGATAGGTTACTCGAGTGCTCTGATGGGCTGGAGACAGGTATTCCGGCAACCTGATGAGCTGCAGATAGGTACTCGGGTACTCTGATGGGCTGGTGGCAGGTACTCGGTTACTCTGATGGGCTGGTGACAGGTACTCGGTTACTCTGATGGGCTGGTGACTGGTACTCGGGTACTCTAATGGGCTGGTGACAGGTACTCGGGTACTCTGATGGGCTGGTGACAGGTACTCGGGTACTCTGATGGGCTGGTGACAGGTACTCGGGTACTCTGATGGGCTGGCGACAGGTACTTGCGTACTCTGATGAGCTGGTGACTGGTACTCGGGTACTCTGATGGGTGGTGACAGGTACTCAGACAGGCTGTGACAGGTACTCAGGTACTCAATGAACTGTGACAGGTAGTCAGGTACTCGGGTACTCAGATAGACTGTAACAGGTACTCGGGTACTCAGATGGACTGTGACAGGTACTCAGGTACTCAGATGGGCTGTGACAGGTACTCAGGTACTCCAATGGACTGTGACAGGTACTCGGGTACTCATATGGGCTGTGACAAGTACTCAGGTACACAAATTAACTGTGTCAGATACTCAGATGGGCTGTGACAGGTACTCAGGTATGCAAATGAATTGTGACAGGTACTCAGGTACTTGGGTACTCAGGTGGGCTGTGACAGGTACTCAGGTACTCATATGGACTGTGATAGGTACTCAGGTACTTTGATGACTGGTGACAGGTATTTAGATGGCTGGTGACAGGTACTTTGATGGCTGGTGACAGGTATTTTAAAGGCCAGTGACAGGTCCTCTTTATTAGGGGGGGCAATCAGTGTGATTGGTGTACACTGTAAGTGTTAACGAGATGTCACCGCATTCTCCTTCTCACACACATCTCGTTACCGCGGTTTGTTGACATTCTGTGACTGGCTGTGATTGGACACAGCCAGTATCGTGGTAAAGAGCCAATTGCATTGTCTCTTTACCGTGATCGGTGTTGGACTGTGTCAGGGTGACAAGCCTCATCCCCGATCGCCGCTCTGCATGTGCCCTAGGGGTGCGCACAAGCGCCATGCACGTGGAACGTGCATGTGACAGGCTGTGATTGGACACAGCCGTTCACGTGGTAAAGAGACATTTTTTATTGGCTCTTTACATGGATCTGGGATGGGCTGTATCCGAGGGACATGCCTTATCCCCGATCGCCACGCTGCAGGCCCCCGGGGGGGGCAAGAAGCCGAGGACATCATATGATGCCTGGAATGGAAGAGAAGTGGTTAACAAGGAGGTCCCCAGATCCCAGCCCCCCCTATGTGAATGGGTATAAAGTATATTGTACCACTACCCATTTAACAAAAAAGTGACAAAAAGTAAAAACCACAATAGACTGTTTTTAAAAATTCCTTTATTAAAAAAAAAAAGTGTCCCGCGATGTCATCCATCTTCAATCACGCTGCCAGACGGACCTGAAAAATAGAAAAAAAACCTAAAAACTCTGCCTCCATGGGAGGCCTCCCTGCGACTGCTGTCTCTTGACTGTGTATATAGGCAAGGGCGGGGCCACCCAGTGACGTAACCGAGTGATCCTGCCCCCTTCGGATGTCATTTGAGGTCATGTGATGTCAGAGGGGGGCAAGGTCATCTGATTACGTCAGCGGGTGGCCCTGCCCTTGCTTATTTAACAGCTGTCACAGCCAAATGACAGCGGTCATCGGGAGGCCTCCCATGGACGCAGAGTTTTTTAGGTTTTTTTTTTTACAAGTTTTCGGGTCCGTCGGGCAGCATGATTGAAGATGGATGGACATTGCGGGACACCTTTTTTTTTAAATAAAGGAATCATCAAAAACTGTCTATTGTGATTTTTACTTTTTGACACTTTTTGGGTGAATGGGTAGGGGTACAATTTTCCCCCTACCCATTCACATGGGGGGGTGGGATCTGGGGGCCCCCTTGTTAAAGGGGGCATCCAGTTTCCGATAAGCCCCCCAACCGCAGACCCCCACAACCACCGGGCCAGGGTTGTGGGGACAAGGCCCTTGTCCCCATTAACATGGGTACAAGGTGCTTTGGGGGGTATCCAAAGCACCCTCCCCATGTTAAGGGCAAGCGGCCTGGTATGGTTCAGGAGGCCTGCCAGGCTGCTTGCTCGGATAAGGGTCTGGTATGGATTATGGGGGGGACCCCACGCCAATTTTTACAAATTTTGGCATGGAGTTCCCCTTAAAATCTATGCAGAAATAGATTTTGGGCAGCAGCATAAAAAAATGTTTTTTTTAAAAAGTTAAACATTTAAAAAAAAAAGCATAAATAGATTTTGGGGGGGCTCCACGCTGTTTTTTTTACAGATTTTTTAAAGATTTTAATACCCGATACCCAAAGGGCCTGGTAAGGACTGGGGGGACCCACGTTGTTTTTCCCTTGATTGTTAATCTATATTGCCGGGAGCCGGTGTTCGATTTGTGCCCTCCGTGATAAAGTGCTTGCGCATGCGCAGAACGGAAGGGCAATCCAGCTGATTTCCCGATCAGCTGGCGTGATGTCACCATTTTTCGACAGGAGTTACCATTTCAAAGGCATAATTTAAAGCAATGCAAACAGCGGAGGGACACTGTAGTTGTCAGATTGAGCCTCACTGTTGCAGGGCAGGTTGTGGGTGTGTTGAAGGGCGGGTTTTATCTATGTTGCAACCCATCCTTAGACACAGGCAAAATCCGCCGTTCAACACACCAAACTCGCCCTGCCAAAACCGGACCTTGAGCACACTCTAAACCTGCCCCGCAACAGCGAGGCACAATATGATGAATAGGGCATCCCTTCGCTGTTTGCATAGCATTCAATTGTGGCCGTCAAATGGTATCTCCCGGTCACGTCATACCAGCTGATCGGGAAATCAGCTGGAGTGCCCTTCCGTTCTGCGCATGCACAGGCACTTTTGGATGGAGGGCACAAATCGACAGAACACCGGCAATACATTAGAGCCCCGAGCAAGTTTAAATTACATTTTTTCCTTTAGAAATTTAATTTTGCTGCAGCACTGTTGTACACATCACACAGATGCACCACTTTACAGGAAGACTAAGGGGACCCCCAATCACAATATTTAAAGGAATATTTCATTTTTATTGTTTCACTCTAAGCATTATTAAAATCACTGCTCCTGAAAAAACAATAATTTTAAAAACTTTTTTTTACATTTATACATGTCCCCTGGGGCAGGACCCGGGTTCCCATACACTTTTTATGGCAATAACTTGCATATAAGCCTTTAAAATGAGCACTTTTGATTTTTCATGTTCGTGTCTCATAGACTATAATAGGGTTCTAATGTTCGCACAAATTTTTTGCCTGCTCGCATGGTATGGTGCGAACTGAACCGGGGGGGGGGGGGGGGGGTGTTCGACTCAACCCAAGTATTCTCATTAAGGTTATGGTGAGAAGAAATTAAAGGAATAAAAAGAAAACCTTAAATAGATTATAGATTCAATTATCAATGCAGTGTAAAAAAAACATGGCTTCTATGGAGCAGGACTCAACAAGTAAAAATAATCATTAAGATTACAGTGGGAAGAGAATAAAAGAATCGAAAAAAGTTCCCAAAGGAATTTATCATCAGTGCAGTGTATGGAAATTGTGCCTTCTAAGGAATAGGGATTGGGACCCAACAAGCAATTCTACGTATTTTTTGGGATATGTGATGGTCTGAGACACCTTCTTTTGTAAGAGATTAGTTTGAGCTAGAGACCACGCTAGCTCAGTAGAATGGTTCATGATAGATATTAGATTCCTGCATGGCACCTCTCACTCAACAGAATTCAATCTAATGCCCCCTACACACGAGCAGATTTTCCATTGGCAAAACCCATTTTCTTTCTCGAACATCACGGGACACAGAGCCACAGTAATTACTGATGGGTTATATAGGTATCACTGGTGATTGGACACTGGCACACCCTATCAGGAAGTTCAACCCCCTATATAATCCCTCCCCCTTGCAGGGATACCTCAGTTTTTACGCCAGTGTCTTAGGTGATGGACGTGTAAAGATGTCCTGTGCTGAGCTCCAAAGGGAATATCCTAAGATCCTATACTGGGGCAAGCCAGGCGAACCGGATCCATTCGAAGTGTCTTTTCATGGCCGAATTGAATGGTACCCGGGCCTCGTGTCCGAAGAAACGAGGTTTTACCCGTAATGCTTCTCTTTTTAGAGAGCTGGACCCCGCAGATCAGAAAATGGCTTTAAACTTCCTAATTTCTGGCGAGGTGCTTTACGGTCCCAGAACTGTTGGATCCCCCTACTGATGGGGGCCCCAGTCTCTGACGGTTTTTTCAAACGGAGCCCACCGTGAGAGGTGAAGATTGGGTCTGTGTAAACGGCACCCTGCGGCTGGATAAGGTAAGAGGAGATTCCACAGAATTTTTGAGTTCTAGTGGCTTTTCTCCTTTAAGGTAAATGCATACTATGCCTATTGTGACCACCGGGGGCTGCCAAGAGCACAAACCTACACATGCTGACTTTGTCTCAGGTGTTCAGTGCTGATTATTCCCAGCATCTCAAAGCAGGCTGCAAGCAGGTAAGGTGGAAAGGGGGGATTTCTCATGTTTGAATGTTCCCCCCAGGCTAGAGAGGGGCCACAGGGGTCTAGAAAGTGGTTATACCACCCGGGCTCTGTGGCCTAAAGGCCACCATCTCTGAATATAGCCGTTCAGGCAAATCTTGTTACCAGTCTCCCTCCTTCTCCCCCCCATCCCCAGCCTTTTCTCCAGAAGCATGACAGGAGAGTCGGCAGTGCGGGAAGCGCTCGTTTTTTTCAAAACTCGAGGGGGGGGGGGCGGTAGAGGAGGGGGCGGGATGTCAGCACAGAGTGTTTAGACTCCCACTCAGGCCAGCTGCAGGCTATTAGAGGCACTCTGTACAGGTGCACTCAGCCTTCTGAGAGACACAGAGCTGACGGTCGCATGTAAGGTGGGACACAGGCATTCTCCTAGGCAGCATTTACTGAAGTAACACCAGACTGAGCATTGGGTAGCAAGGCTTTTAGCCAGACTACATCGCTCAGCGGGCAGTGTTCATTTGTATACCTCACACCTTGTTGCTTTGCACTATGGGTAGAAGAGGTTCAAGCACCCCAGGAACCAGAGACACTAGGGGATCTTGTTCAGGTTCTGAGGGCCCCCTGTCGGCAGCATCCTCCCCCCCTAAAGATGGGCCAGGGACGGCTAGCCAGGGAGAGCCATCGGGGTCAGGGGCTACACCTGCTTCTGGCACTTCAGCCCCTGTATATATTACACAAGAGGTTTTTTCCTCAACCATTAATGGTCTAGAGGAAAGATTAATGGCCGTGATTACGTCTTCACTCAGTGGAAGAAAACGCACTAGGCCTTCCTCTGTTCCCCAAGACCCTCAGACAGAGGAGCTCTGGGATAAAGGAGATGAGTCCCTTTCAGAGGATCGGGATGGGATGGATGATTCCTCTTCGGGGGAATCAGGTGGAGAGGGACCCTCTGCGACTTCCCAAGAGGAGAAAGTCTTAGTGCAGATCCTCACTGGATTGGTCCGATCCACATTTAAGTTGCCCATACCTGAAACTGCTAAAGAATCCTCTTCTGCTTTGGGGTCACTGAAACCTTTCCAAGCAGCACATGCTTTTCCTGTTCATACTTTACTTGAAAAGCTTATTTATTCTGAGTGGGATCACCCAGACAAACGTTTTTTTCCACCGAGAAAGTTTTCAACACTTTATCCGATGGAAGAAAAGTTTATTAAAATGTGGGGAATACCGGCTATTGATGCCGCCATTTCCTCCGTAAATAATAGCCTGACTTGTCCTGTAGACAATGCTCAGATGCTCAGGGATCCTGTAGATAAAAGGATGGAATCCCTATTGAAGGATGTTTTCTCCTTAGCAGGATCAGTGGCCCAACCTGCAGTAGCAGCGATTGGAGTCTGTCAATACTTAAGAGACCATGTTAAGCAGGTCATCAAAGTATTACCTGAACAGCAGGCCCAGGGGTTTGCTAACCTTCCAGCGGCCTTATGCTTTGTGGTTGACGCCATTAGAGATTCTATCGTGCAAACCTCCCGTCTTTCACTGGGGTTGGTGCATATACGTAGAATCCTATGGTTGAAAAATTGGTCAGCCGAAGCACCATGTAAGAAGCTACTGGCTGGGTTTCCATTTCGTGGTGCAAGGTTGTTTGGAGAGGACTTGGATAACTATATCAAGAGAATCTCTTGTGGGAAAAGCACTCTCTTACCTGTCAAGAAGAAGAGTAAGCGTCCCTCTTTCAAACGGACTCTTTCCCCAGCGCCGGGGGCTTCAGCCTCCAGGCAGTCTCGACGGCCGCCTCCATCGGGGTCCAGAGACAAGAGTCAACCCCAGGGACAAAAGAAGTCCTGGGGAAAGAAGCCTACTAGGCAAAACACTAAGACCTCTGCATGAGGGGGCGCCCCCGCTCACTCGAGTGGGGGGAAGACTGCGACAGTTCTCAGAGCTCTGGCACGAGGACTTCCAGGACAGATGGGTAGTCTCCACGGTAACCTTAGGGTACAAGCTGGAGTTTCAGGAATTCCCTTCTCCTCGGTTCCTCAGATCAAATGTTCCCAGAGACCCAGAGAAGAAGCAGTCGCTCCTTCTAGCGTTAGAGCGACTTTTGTCGCAGGAGGTCATTATGATAGTTCCCGCAAAGGACCAGGGATTGGGCTTCTATTCCAACCTTTTTACGGTCCAAAAGCCAAATGGGGATGTCAGGCCCATTTTGGACTTAAGGGATCTGAACCGATTCCTAAGGATTCAATCCTTCCGCATGGAATCAATTCGAACAGTAGTTCCCACCCTGCAGGGAGGAGAATTTCTGGCATCAATAGACATCAGAGATGCATATCTGCATGTGCCCATTTTTCCTGCTCATCAGAAGTTTCTGCGCTTCGAGGTAGGAGGGCGCCGTTTCCAGTTTGTGGCTCTGCCTTTTGGGATAGCCACTGCACCTCGAGTGTTCACAAAGATCTTGGCTCCTCCTCTGGCCAGATTAAGGGCTCAGGGTATAGCTGCCATAGCATACCTAGACGACCTGCTCTTGATAGACCGGTCGGTAGCCTCTTTGAATGGAAACTTGAGGACCACGGTCAGGTATCTAGAACACCTAGGTTGGATCCTCAACTTAGAAAAGTCTTTCCTAAAACCAGTAAGAAGACTGGAGTATTTAGGTCTGATTATAGTTACAAGCCAGGAGAAAATATTTCTACCTCAGGCAAAGATCACTGCTTTGAGAGAGCTGATTCTGACAGTAAGGACCAAGAAGGGTCCCTCAGTCCGCCTTTGTATGAGGCTAATAGGGAAGATGGTGTCTTCATTCGAAACAGTTCCCTATGCTCAGTTTCACTCAAGAATGCTGCAACACAGTATTCTGTCGACCTGGAACAAGAAGGTTCAGGCATTAGACTTTCCGATGCACCTGTCGCATGCGGTGCGTCAGAGCCCTAATTGGTGGCTCATACCCGAAAACCTGCAGAAGGGGAAATCCTTTCTACCGGTTACCTGGACGGTGGTAACAACAGATGCCAGTCTGTCAGGTTGGGGAGCAGTTCTGGAACAGGCTGCGGTCCAAGGGGTATGGTCCAAGACAGAGAGGACCTTACCCATCAACATTCTGGAGATCCGGGCGATACATCTAGCTCTAAAGGCCTGGACTATCAGGCTACAGGGTTGTCCGGTCAGGATCCAGTCCGACAATGCCACAGTAGTGGCTTATGTCAATCATCAGGGAGGCACCCGGAGCCGAGTTGCTCAAAAAGAGGTGAACCAGATCTTAGTCTGGGCAGAGAAGCATGTGCCATGCATATCGGCAGTTTCATCCCGGGAATAGAGAATTGGCAGGCGGACTATCTAAGTCGCCAGCAGTTACTTCCAGGGGAATGTTCTCTGCATCCTGACGTCTTTTGGGCCATATGCCAAAGATGGGGGGTTCCAGATGTAGATCTCTTTGCATCCCGATTCAACAAAAAGATAGACAGATTTGTGGCAAGGACAAAAGATCCTCTTGCATGCGGGACGGATGCGTTGGTGATTCCGTGGCATCGGTTCTCACTGATTTACGCATTCCCGCCTATTCTGCTACTACCACGACTCCTTCGCAGGATCAGGTAGGAAAGGAAGTCGGTACTTCTGGTGGCCCCCGCTTGGCCCAGAAGGACTTGGTATGCAGAAATAGTAAGGATGACGGTGGGTTCCCCGTGGATACTACCGGTACGCCCAGACCTGTTATCTCAAGGTCCAGTAGTCCATCCTGCCTTACAAACGCTAAATTTGACGGTTTGGCTATTGAGACCCACGTTCTGAAGAGTTGTGGGCTCTCAGGTCCTGTCATATCTACCTTGATTAATGCAAGGAAGCCAGCTTCCAGGATGATTTATCATAGAGTCTGGAAGGCTTATATAACCTGGTGTGAATCCAGAGGTTGGCATCCCAGGAAATATGTCATAGGTAGAATCCTTGATTTTCTACAGATGGGATTAGAGATGAAGCTGGCCTTGAGTACCATCAAGGGCCAGGTCTCTGCTTTATCAGTATTATTTCAGCGGCCACTTGCTTCGCATTCTTTGGTCCGAAACTTTATGCAGGGGGTGATGCGTCTTAATCCTCCGGTTAAAGTGCCCCTAAACCCCTGGGACTTGAATTTGGTCCTGGCTGTGTTACAGAAACAGCCTTTTGAACCAATATGTCAGATTCCTTTGGTCTTGTTGACAAGGAAATTAATTTTTCTGGTGGCCATCTCTTCTGCTAGAAGAGTATCAGAATTAGCAGCTCTTTCCTGTAAGGAGCCTTATTTGATTATACACAAGGATAGAGTGGTACTACGCCCTCATCTTAGTTTTTTCCAGATCCCTGTTCTCCGGAAGAGAGATCTCTACATTCGTTGGATGTAGTAAGAGCAGTTAAGGCCTATCTAGGGGCAACTACTCAGATCCGCAAGACGGATGTTTTGTTTGTGCTGCCAGAGGGTCCCAATAGAGGACAGGCAGCGTCAAAAGCTACCATTTCTAAATGGATTCGACAATTGATCATTCAAGCTTACGGTCTGAAGCAGAAGATTCCTCCGTTTCAGATCAGGGCACATTCCACAAGGGCTATTGGTGCTTCTTGGGCAGTGCATCACCGGGCCTCTATGGCTCAAATCTGCAAGGCCGCAACCTGGTCTTCAGTCCATACATTCACCAGATTCTATCAGGTGGATGTGAGAAGGCATGAGGATATCGCCTTTGGGCGTAGTGTGCTGCAGGCAGCGGTACAGGGTCCTCAGGTCTGATTGCACCCTACTTGGTCGTGGTTCCCCCCCCTCAGGTAGCATTGCTCTGGGACATCCCATCAGTAATTACTGTGGCTCTGTGTCCCGTGATGTTCGAGAAAGAAAATAGGATTTTTTAAAACAGCTTACCTGTAAAATCCTTTTCTTTCGAAGGACATCACGGGACACAGAGGTCCCGCCCCTCTTCTAATACACTATATTGCTTGGCTACAAAACTGAGGTATCCCTGCAAGGGGGAGGGATTATATAGGGGGTTGAACTTCCTGATAGGGTGTGCCAGTGTCCAATCACCAGTGATACCTATATAACCCATCAGTAATTACTGTGGCTCTGTGTCCCGTGATGTCCTTCGAAAGAAAAGAATTTTACAGGTAAGCTGTTTTAAAAAATCCTATTTTTTTCCAACGGAATTCCGCTCAAGCTTGCCTTGCATACACACGGTCACACAAAAGTTCTCTGAACTTTCGACTGTCAAGAATGCGGTGACGTACAACACTACGACGAGCCGAGAAAATGAAGTTTAATGCTTCCGAGCATGCGTTGAATTGTTTCCGAGCATACCTAGGAATTTTGCGTGTCGGAATTTGTACAGACGATCGCATTTTCGGATAGGAACTTTTCCCGACCGAAAAATAGAGAACACGCTCACAATCTTTTACTGGCTGGAATTCTGCCAGCAAAAGACCGATGGAGCATACACACGGTCGCATACACAAGAGCTCTCATCTGAGTTTTGCTGGCGGAATTTCCGATCGTGTGTACGCGGCATTGCAGTCGACATCTGTTGGACAGGCTTGTTGGAAATGTTTTCTTGATCAGCAGCTGCAGTAGGGAGGATTCTTCTATCCACTTCGATTGTGTGGATGGTGGAATTCATTAGTTTTTTTTAGCAAAAAAAAAATGATTATTAGATTGTAAGCTCTTATGAGCAGGGCTATCTTTTTATTCTGTTGTATTTTATTGTATTGTAACTGTACTGTCCCCTTTTTATATTATAAAGCACTGTGTAAAATGTTGGCGCTATACAAATCCTGTATAATAATAATAATAACAATAATAGTAGTAATAATAATAATAATAGTAATAATAACGATCCTTCTATGGTCAGCTTTACTGTAAAAAAAAAAAAACAAAACATAAAAAACTCATAAAAAAAATAAAAATATACAAAAAAAGGCAGAAAATGTTGGCCTAGTGGTTTTTTAACAATTCCACCCATCTTAAACAACAGGTATGGCAGCTGGTAAACAGCTGTATATGGTATATACTAATCACAGTAATCTCTGTGATACTTTACAGGACGAAAAAAGGCATTTAATCACAGATAAACTTTGACCAATGTTTACCATAGTGAAGCAGTTTATTTCCTCTTCAGATTCTGCTTTTAATTAGCTAACACTTGTAATGTTCCCGTTATCTAGGATGAGAGAACTCGGTGTTTAACAACACTACCCATAAAACACCTTCAAAGACACAGAATAGACCTCCTATGTGAATCCTATTGCGCAAAAGCAATATAACATTTTTATAACTGTAACTGAAAATAAAGCAGACTGTATACAACACTGTACAGATGTTCAAGTGCTAAGATTGTTGTAGATATTAGGGGGGGGGGGGGCTGACATAGTAAAACTGCCTTTGGCAGCCAATTTGCTTTCAGATTTCATTTCATCGATAATTTAAACAAGATTATTTTTTTTTCTCCAATTTAATGAATCAAACCCTATATATGGCAGCTTTCTGATGTGGTCTTTTTGACAGATTGGGTGATGGTCCAATGCCTGTGAGGAAGCACGCAACATCCTCAAAAAGCTTGATTTCCTCCCCTCATCGCTATTGTTTTCTGCCGGTGGGGAGTCTTCACTCAAAGAACACAATGATTACTGCTAGCAGCTATAGCCGCTGGCAGTAATCGCATGTAAAAGTCTGACAGGCTGGTTGTAACCAAGTCGATCCATTGATCAACTTGGGTACAACCAACCTGCCCATAGATGGATTGACTCTCGGCCAGGCCCTGCTGAACTGGCTGAGATTCAATCCATCTATAGCAGTGGTTCTCAACCTTCTAGTGCCGTGACCCCCTTGATAAAACTTCCCAAGTTATGGGGACCCCTAACAGTAAAATTATTTTCGTAGTGTGGGTTGTCAGCACCCAAGGCAAGATAAGTCATTTGCACCCTTAACCCATGGACATTTAGCGCTCCCTGAGTCCTTTCCACTCCTACAGTATTAAAACCCCTTATTGTACATTTTAGGATGTACCACTCTCTCTTTGTTCTCCTTTATTTCCCTTTTATCTCTCTCTATCCTAATTTCTTGTTTTTTTTTCCCATCCCGATCTCTAGCCGTCTTTCTTGTTCTTTCTCTTATTCTTTCTTCCCCTTTTTCATTTGTTCCTCCCCCTCTTTTCCTCTCCCTTCTCTTACTTCTTGGTGGGGGGCTGGGGAATGGGATGAATGGCAGTGCTGGTGGGGAGTTGGGATAAGTGGCAGTGCGGGTGGGGGATGGGATCAGTGGCAGTGCTGGGGGGGGTTCTGATCAGCCAACTTGATCAAGGTCATCTGCTGATCTGAGAACTATAGTGGGGACTTTTAATAGCAACGCTAATTACAGGTAATGTTACTCACTGTGTCTCCAGCTCTGTGGTGTCTCGCAGCAGTGACACCAATGCCGAAATCAGGAGATGGGGTCTCCTCCAGCCCCTCCCACTTCACATTCCTCACCAGTCAGCTGACCTCTAGTCTCTGCCCCCCACCCATCTTGTGAACTGAATGGGCGGCTGCGAAGAGGCTGAGTGGGTGGCGGTGAAGGCTTCAGGAACAGCCCAGGATTCGGTGACCCCTGCCAAATTGTCATTCAACCCCCCGAGGAGGTCCCGACCCCCAGGTTGAGAACCACTGATCTATAGGCAGCTTAGCTCTGAACAATGGCAGCTACTATATTGATTCCAGGGATGATTTTATCCATCTGTTGATATCTGCCACATGTGTGACCCAAAAGCAACACTCAAAGACAACATATGATGTTCATTCAGATGATAAAGGGCTCATTTACACTTGCTTCAGCTTCAACAAGGCTTCAACAAGGCTTCGGACAGGCTTTGTTAAAGCTCTCTGAATGCTAGTCAAAGCTCCTGTCCTTAAATAAAATGGTTAGCGTACAGTCCTGTTTACACCTTGCTTTTGCTTTGCTTCGGCTTTGCTTCAAAAATTATACCGCATGTAGCTTCAGTGGTACTTCAAAGCGTTTTCAAAGCCTCCATAGAAGTCTATGGCAAAGCTCGCTTGAAGCCCCACTGAAACCCCACCAAAGCCTCATCAAAGCCGCACGAAGCCTCACCAAAGCCTCATCGAAGCCCCATAAAGCTTCACCGAAGCCCTACCGAAGCACCACTGAAGTCCCATCGAAGCTCCACCAAAGCCTCATCGGAGCACCAAGCAAAAGCAAGGTGTAAACAGGACTGTAAACTAACCATTTTATTTAGTGACAGGAGCTTTGACTGGCGTTCAGAGAGCTTTAACAAAGCCTGCCCGAAGCCTTGTTTTGAAGCAAGTGTACACTAGCCAAAAAGGTTGGGATGTTACAATGTATATGTAAAGCGCTGCGTAAATTGATGGCGCTATATAAGTACCATAAATAAATAATAAATAAATGTTGTACGATGACATCAGTTGTTAGTGGTATTGGGCAATATATTCAGAAGTCCAACCCAGATGTCCACGTCTTCCTGATTGAGTCAGCTTGTACCAGCATATAGTTCGTAATTACATGTGTTGATATTATATAAAAGAGTAACAGGATATTTTATTTATTTTTTTCACGCAGAAGCCACAGATTAATCAGCAACAGCACATTATATCACACTGCCAAAGAACATAATATCAAGCCACAATACAACATAATGTTATGCCTCTCAACACATGATATTACCCGTTATATCACCAAACAAGAGCACATCAAACCACAACAGCATATTATATCATACCACAACTGCACAATATATGTCATGCTACAACAACAAATGTACTCACCATGAAAGAGCATACCAAACATTATATCATAGCACTGCATTTAATACGTTATAGGCAAAAAATATATCAATAGCATATGATATTAAGAAGCAGTTTTTTTTAACCACTTGCTTACTGGGCACTCATACCCCCTTCCTACCCAGGCAAAATGTTCAGCTTTCAGTGCTGTCTCACTTTGAATGACAATTGCGCAGTCATGCAACACTTGTACCCATAATAAATGTACCATATTAAATGTACCATTTCTTTAACACAAGCAGAGCTTTCTTTTGGTGGTATTTAATCACCACTGGGTTTTATATTTTTTGCTAAATAAACAAAAAAAGACCAAAAATTTTGAAAAAAACAAAACAAAATTGTTTTTATATTTTGTTATAAAATTGCAAACTGGTAATTTTTCTCCTTCACTGATGTGTGTTGATGAGGCTGCACTGATGGGCACTGATAGGCTGCACTGATGGGCACTGATGAGGCTGCACTGATGGGCACTGATGAGGCTGCACTGATGGGCACTGATGAGGCTGCACTGATGGGCACTGATAGGCTGCACTGATGGGCACTGATGAGGCTGCACTGATGGGCACTGATGAGGCTGCACTGATGGGCACTGATAGGCTGCACTGATGGGCACTGATGAGGCTGCACTGATGGGCACTGATGAGGCTGCACTGATGGGCACTGATGAGGCTGCACTGATGGGCACTGATGATGCATACTAGCACATTATAACTTTGCCCTGCAGGTTTAAAAATAAATAAAAAATTGTCGGCGGTTTACTACCGCTTTATTAAATTGTATTTTTGTATAATTTTTAACCAGGCCTATTTTTCAAACTTGTTTACAAGTTAAAATCAGTTTTTTTTTTCTTGTTACAAAATTACCCCCAAACATTCTAAACATTTTTTTCATCCCGCTCGTGGAATGGCGACAAACTTTGACACTTAAAAATCTCCATAGCTGACGTTTAAAAATTTCTACAGGTTACCAGTTTTGAGTTACAGGTAAGGAATTATTGCTCTCACTCTAATGATCGCGGCGATACCTCACATGTGTGGTTTGAACACCGTTTTCATATGTTGTCGCAACTTACTTGAAAAACTGCCGCACACATATTGGGGGTTATTTATGAAAGGCAAATCCACTTTGCACTTGAAATTGCACTGAAAGTGCACTTGGAAGTGCAGTCAATGTAAATCTGAGGGGAAGATCTGAAATGAGAGGAAGCTCTGCTGATTTTATTATCCAATCATGTGCAAGCTAAAATGCTGTTTTTTATTTTATCTGCATGTCCCCCTCGGATCTACAGCGACTGCATTTCCAAGTGCACTTTCAGTGCAATTTCAAGTGCACTTTGCACTTGTAGTTTGCACTTGTAGTGCAAAGTGGATTTGCCTTTAGTAAATAACCCCCCTGTGTGAAATAATAAATTGCAACACCCACCATTTTATTCTCTAGGGCCTCAGCTTAAAAAAAAAAATAAAATATATATTTACACACACAGTGGTGTAGTGGCTAGCACTCTCGCCCATCAAGTAAAAAGGGTCCCTGGTTCAAATCCCAACCACACCACAACACTACCTGCATGGAGTTTGCATGTTCTCCCCATGCCTGCGTGGGTTTCCTCCCACACTCCAAGGACATGCTGGTAGGTTAATTGGCTTCTGTCTATATTGGCCCTAATACAGTGGAACCTCGGATCGCGGTAAACGAGCAAAACGAGCACTGTATTTTTAAAAATCGTAACTCGGTTTGCGAGTGTTGTCTTGCAAAACGAGCACGATTCAGGCCAAAGCGGTGTGCAGTACTGCTTTTGGCCTGAGGGGGGGTGCCGGAGCCGAGCAGAGCCGAATGTCCCGTTCGGAAATGCACGGAAAGGCCCGAGTACAGCACGGCTGACCTTGGCAAATCTCGGGTAGGAAGTCTTTCCGAGGTTTGCCGAGGTCAGCCGAAGTGTCCTCGGGCCTTTTCGGCCATTTCCGAGGCTCTCCGGCGCCCCTCCACCTCTGGCCACAAGCGGTATTGCATCCTATTGAAGTCAACGTGGAACTAATTATTTTCATTTCCATTGACTTCAATGAGAAAACTCGCTTTGATATGCAAGTACTTTGGATTACGAGCATACTGCTGGAACGGATTATGCTCGTAATCCGAGGTTCCACTGTATATGAATGTGAGTTAGGGACCATAGATTGTAAGCTCTTCGAGAGTAGGGACCAATGTGAATGTGAATGTATAATGTATATGTAAAGCACTGTGTAAACTGGTGGCACTATATAAGTAACTTAAATAAATAATAATAAATATATAATGTTTAAAGGTTCTAAGTTACATAGTTTGTCAGGTTGAAAAAAAAGACACCAGTCCATCTAGTTTAACCAATAAAAGAAAAAAAAAAAAATTAATACAATCCCATATCCACAATTCTATCCCACAGTTGATCCAGAGGAAGGCAAAAAACCCCAGTAAGTTATTTCCTAGTTAAAAAAATGTACTAGAAGAATGTCAGAATAGGTCTGGGGCTGAAGTGGTAAAATATCAAAATTGGCTTTGAAATAACACAATAGTTGAGTGCTGTCCACAATACATTCACCTTAAGCTTTGAAATAAGAAATCTAAATATTTAATTCCTTCGTCTGTCTAAATTTAGCTTGACCCTTTGCCTGTTTAACCCAGTCCAGAAATATGCCCTATGAAATGGATGTTTATTCCAGCAGAGAGGTGGAAGAACTGCCAGGCTGCCAGCTTCTGGAACATCTCTTAACATTGGTCAGTCCCGAATGAAAGTGCGCCTCATGTAATAGGGCTTGTAAAAACGGGGCAATGTAAACAAGCTAAGTATTTCCATCGAACCCTTTTGTACTTCAAACAACTCAAGTAAAGTTGAAATTGCTTTATAGGCTCCCCACAGTAAAACATTTAAGTGATTTGTCCCTGTCTAATGTGCACTTTCTTTCTTTCAACCTTTACAGACTAGGGGAGTAGGCCAGTCTGTAAAACCTTAAAGCTGATGAAATCTCAGCCAGATCTCTTATCTCCCTATGTTATAAAGGTCCTCACCAGAGAGATTAAAGAGCAAGGTTACGGTGACAATTCGTTTACATGCAGGGAAAGATTAAGATCTCGTTGAAAGGGAATAAAAATAACATCTTCTTGTGCTGTCACAGCATGAAGCTCATAGTAATCAACACTGGTCTGATTTCAGGGATAATTTAGGACCAATTTATTATCCTAATTAAAAAAGAATTTCATTTCAGATGCTATTTGGATAGCTACCAGGGAAAAGGTTATTTAAAGATCTCTGTTGGATAGCACCAAAGTTGTTACATACAACAGATAACACATTTTGGAAATAACAAACATTGATTAACGTTGTTTGCCATAGTTTTACTTGTGTGCATCTATTATTTCCAGGTTTGTTGTAACATATGTAAAATATAGAAAAGACAGCCAAGGAAAAAAAAAAAACTGGGCTAGCTTTATGTTTGGCCATTACAATAAATTGTAGTGGTCTTGGTGATGCTCCAGTACTGGTGGTGGAGAGACAATTATGTGGGTCTCCTCTTACTGAGACATTGGGGCATCTACTAGGCCAGATGTCTCAAAACTTTCTAAACAAAGGGCAGTTTACTGTCCTGCAGTCTTTAGTGGGAGTGGAAAATGCCCTGGCATTGATGGTAGTAAACAATGCCATAGACCTGGTGGCCAGTGGGAGTAACAAAAATACATAATTGGTTTCAGTGAGAGGAATAGTGTTCCATCATTGGTGTCAGTGAGAAGAATAGTGCCCTATCATTGGTGTCATTGAGAGTAATAGTGCCCCATCATTGATGTCAGTGAGAGGAATAGTGCCACATCTCCAGTGTCAGTGGGAGAATTAGGCCTCTATCACTGGTGTCAGTGGAAGGAATAGTGTCTTGAATCAGTGGTAGGAATAGTGTTCCGAGGGCCAGATAAAGGCAAGCAAAGGGCCACATCTGGCCCAGTTTGGAGGCCCCTGTACTAGGTGAAAGCTAGCACAAGGTTGGCATACAGTAGAACTGTTTTTACTTTGTATAGCTTGCCTTCCACAATCTTTGAAAAAATCCCCCTATTTTGATTTTTGTAGTGAGGGTTCAAAAAATCCAAGAGCTATACACCTTCTCCTGTGTTGCAACCATCCTATGTAGATCTCCAATTGAGGTTCTGTAGCGCTGTCCTCACAGGAGCCACTAAAAAGATGCCCAAGGCTCTGTTCAAAGTAGTTCCACCACAGCCAGGCAAATGGTCGCAGTCACTCTTTGGCTCAAAGAACACTCCAGGGGTATTCTTTTTTATGTTTTTATTTTTGGGTAACTTGAAGGTGGATAGAGAATTGAGTGGGACACTCCAAAACTATGTACAAATAGCATTTTCGCTTCTGTAGAACTATGAGCCAAATCCTTGCACGAGTAAAGGGATGGACAAGTGTTGAGATTAATCTTCCTGTTTTGACAGTCCAACCAAAATCCTCTCACAAAGAATTAAATAGACTGAGCTTTTCAGCACACTGGACACTTTGTCCCTTTTAGACACACAGCTGACTTCCTAACACCACAGTCTCTAGGATCTCTCAGAACTGTCTGTACTCACAAATGTCTTCAGATGATTGGCTGACTCCTTCCAGTGTCTTCCAAACACTTTCTCCTTGTGATACCAGACTAGATCCACAGAAGACACCCCCTCAGTCAGGGTCAGCAACTTCCTTGCAAAACCCAGCCCCTCAGCTCACCCAGCTGGGACTGCAGTAAGCAGCGAATGTGTGGCAGGTGGCCTGGGGGGGGGAATCAGCCCCCCCCCAGGCTGTGATCTCCTCCTCAGGGACGATTCAAGACTGTTCCAGATCCCAAACTAATTATACAGTTTCCTAGCGCCCATCTGTGAAATCTTCCCACTGGTATTGGCTGAGGCAGTATAAATATTCATGCTGCTCACCTTCCTTACTCCACACCTATATTCCAGAACCATCCAGAGGATTCTAGAAGGCAGGAGGAGTAATCAAACCTGCGGCCTGTGAAACCTAGAACAGACCTAAACAAACACAAACAGCCACACTGATTTCAGTGAGCCAAACTAAATGTACTTAACAACAGGAATGCAACTCCACTGGATACAGTGAGCCAGAACTAAATTTACCTAATCCTAGCACCTATGTAGAAACCGAGACTGAACAATGAGTAATATACAGAACGTAGCCTTCTTTCTTTAAACTTCACTCTTAAAAAAAGACGAGAGTGTTCATGCTGTCGTTGTCCCTTCTGGTGAATCTGGTCACCTCTTCAAAGCATTTCATAAATATGAAACACCTGGTCCTCATCACTGACAACTTCACTGTTGGCCCAGTTTGGGTTTCCTGGCATATTGCCTCCCAAGCTAGACTAAGCAATCTATTTGGTCACCCTTTTCAATGCCTGAGTGAATGGAGTTGTGCTATATCTATTACGTCTTGCTCCAGGGTCACATTCAGATTCTGCCTGAAGGTCTAGTTTTCTTCAATAATTTAAAAATGTTAATCGGCCTCTACCCAGAACTGGTCTTTATGCTCACTATAAAATACATAGAAGAAAGGATCATCTGATTAAGGAACTAGGGATGACAGTACTACTTGTCCCCACTCCCCAGTGGTTATCCTTTTCCCCATTGTAACGGCTCAACTGTAGAGGACTCTGCTATGATAAAGGAGGAGAAAGTGCACTGTGCATGTACGGCTTTGCACATTCTTGCTTCTGTGATGCTGGAGGAGGAGCATCTAATGGCTAGAAATTCCTGAAAGCTAGCCTGGATGGGAATATCAACAAATATGGAAAAATCTAAGCCATGTTTAAGTGCTTCCAAAAATGCCCTACAGGCATGACACTTCCAGCAATAAACATTTTGTTTACATGGTCATTTTATGAAAAAAGGTCTACCAAAGGTGAACTTAGCATTGCTAAAGTGACCTCTTACCAGCATTAGTCAGTGGTGTCTTATGTCAGTTTATTATAATGCTTTAGTTGACATCGCTGCTTAATGAGTCAGAGCCATCAGAGCCAACAAATATGGAATTATTTGAGCCAAGTTTAAGTCCTACCAAAAATGTCCTACAGGTATGAAACTTCTGGCAATCAACCTTTAGTCTACATGGCCACTTTTATGAAAAAAGGTCTGCCAAAAGTGGATGTTAAAGTGGTCTCTTAGTCAGCATTAAGCCAGCCAAAGATGGTTTGAATCTCTACTGATTCAGCAGGGACCAGCCAAGATTCGAACCACGTGCGGGCAGGCTGAATGTACCCAAGTTGATTGATCAATCAACCTGGGCACAACCAGCCTTTCAGATTTTACATGCAATTATTGCTAGTGGCTATTATAGCCGCTAGCAGTAATCAGTGTGCTCTCCCGGTCAGGAGAACACAATGGCTTTGCGGAAGGCATTCCCTTATTAACACTGACTATGGTCGCAGGAAAGAAAATCGGTCCGTCTATGGCTGGCTTTAGTCAGTGGCCTCTTATGTCAGTTAATTATCATACTTGAGTTGACAATGCTGCTTGATAAACCAGAGCTATTGATGTATAATACAGCTAACCATGGCTCATTCTATGGTAAACATCAAAAGCCAGTCTGCTCATCATAAACATTAAGGTAAGAAAATTGAATTCACTCTGTTATTCCTATTACTTTTGACAAGGAATACTCAGTGCTGTGCTGTGCTTCTTTAGACAATAAAGAAGACATGTTGGATGAACATGAGACTGTGAAGAGGTCAGATTTTTCTGGTTGAACAATCAAATTAATTTATATACGGCCAACTGTAATTTACCATTTCAATAACTCTGAAGTTCCCAGAAAGGAAGGAGCATCCCACTCCTGGCTAAATCTTCTCACATCCCTCCCTCATTTATTTTCTTGTTTACAAACACATTTACAAGTACATGATATGTGATCTTATTTACCGAGAACCTGTAGATTCATTTATCTTGAAATTAGCAGGTAATGAAGTGGAAAAGCTCAACATCCCTCCCCCTAATTAACATCATAATAAGTTTGCTTGGTACAGAGGGACAATTAGTATGTATGAGCCAGAGGGGAGAGGGATCAATAAAATGTCTGAAGGGCAGTAAGAACAGAATGCTCTTCAACAAGTGCGAAGGTAGAAGAGTGTAATCTTTTTACACTTGAACTTGTCTCTTGGAGGGATCTATGATAGCATCATTTACCTCTTTTATTAATGAATCCTGTCCTTTAAAGGACCAATACACTTAGCATGTGTGACTGATTATATAAAATAGCTTCATTTATAAGCATCTACGTACAACTAAAGGAGCTTACCAAGCCTGGTCTTCCCATATTGGGACTTAATGGGCCTTCCTTTCAGCAGGACACCCCTTTGACTGGAGTTTTTTCATCTGCCTAGATACCACCTTTTTATTTGATTTTTATTTGTCCATGCCTAAGCAGTTAGAAGAAGGCTGCTTGTTTCTGAATTGGTTCCTAATTCAGAAGCCTTTTTCTTGTCCAAAATATGCTCAATAATTCGACATTTTGACAATCTTGTTCTCTGGGAAAGGTGAAGATTACATGGTTTTAGAGGGGCTTTTCTTGCACCTCTTCTTCAACATCACTGGTAGTGGTGACAGGGAAAGTGAAGGGTGGCATGAGGGCCAATGTTGCAGGCAGTGGCAACTGTGGGGTGTGTGGTGTAGACAGGGTTTTTTTTTCTCAGATAACAGGTGCATGAATGTATCCTTTCCAAGTCACCCCTTGTCCCCACCTCCCTACCCACCTCCTGCGCCATTCTTTGGTTCCACCCCCTACCCACCTCTCAGTATTTCCCCTTTTAGAGTATACAGAACCAAGTAACAATTGTGGTACTAAGTAATTTGTATGAAATTTGTCAATAAAAACAAGAAAAGCAGTAAAATAGAACCCATACAGCCAGCAACAATAGATCCCCCCCCTCAGCAACAATGGACCACCCGCAACAAAATACCCCCCCACCTCAGCAACAAAAGATCCCCAGCAGCAATAACAGATCCCCCTGCAGCCAGCACCAATACAGAACCAAGCAGCCAGCAACAATAGACCCCCCAGCAACAATGGATCACCCACAACAAAATACCCTCCCCAGCAACAATATACCCCTAGCAGCTACAACAGATTTCCCTGCAGCCAGCATCACTAGACCCCCCCCCCCAGCAAGAACAGACCCCCAGCAACATAAGACCCACCCCCAGCAACAGTATATTCCCCACCAGCAATAATAGACATCCTTAGCATCAATAGACCCCATCACCCCTAAAAAATAGATCCCCTCAAGCAACAATAGATCTCACATCAGCTAGCATCAATAGACCCTGAACTCCTTGCAATTACATTCATTCAGTGCTGGAGTTGCCAGAACAGCATTCCTCCACATTCCTGCTGAAAAAAGCTCTGGGTGTAGACAACTGTGGCTCACCGAGTAAGAACCAGATGCAGGACCATGGTATCACACGATCAGCAGACAGGAACAAAGCCAGGCCACAAGCCGAAGGTTGTAAACAGCTGGGCAGCTAGGTACCGAATCAAAAGGCAAGGACGGGGTCAGGATACAGGCCAAGGTCAGCAGCAACAGCCAGACAGTGAAGTACAAGAACATAAGGCAGATGCATTATCAGGATACAGGCCAAGGTCAGTTAATAGCTGGGCAACAAGTTACCAAATCAGAAGGCAGGATGCAGAGTCTGAAACATGGTCTGAGGTCACAACAGGCAGACAAAAATCCACAGACAAGTCAAAGGCAAGCCAGGTCATACCCAGGAAAGCAGAAGTAGCAGGTCAAGCCACAGATAAATCAGGAACTAGCTGAGGACCACTCAGCAATCTGTCCATGTAACAGCCTATAGACCATTTGGTTGCAATACCAGTGCTGAGCATGTATGTTCACTTGCACGCACACTGCTTAGCTGCAGGCTAATACAGTATATCCACGTATGCATGCTAATGTACACCTGGCAGTGAATTTATCCCTCAGAGACATTTGCATGTACATGCACTGGTCTTCCCATATTGCAACACAATGGACCTTCCTTTCAGCAGTACACTTCTGTGTCCTGAGTTTCTTCTTCTGCCTAGATACCACCTTTATATTGGATTGTTCCACACCTAAGCATTTAGCATGAAGAAAGCTGCTTGTTTCTGAAATAGTTCCCAACAAATAAGTGAGGTCAAAACCTACCATGATCACATACACACTCCTATATTACCCTCTAGTAAAACATTTTTCAGCATACCACTTCTGAAAACAGACAGCTCAGAGAATATGTGATGTACATTTTACAGATAAAAAAAAGAATTTCATGTAAACCTAAATTTGAGGTTACAGTTGCACATTTAAGCTAATTTCCAGTTTTAGGCCACCCCTTCCTGCAGAAATGGCATGAGTGCTATTTTCTGCAGGATTCTCATATGAGCCCAGGGCATCTTTATAATACATCCCTAAGGAATGTGTCCTTGGCATTCTGGGCTCATAGAAAGTGTGTTGAATGATGCTGGCCATCATTGTTTCTTGAAGAGGACTGGTGGTGCACCACGAAGGAGGACACATGGTGCAAGCTGGATCATAGAAAAAGTATGAGCACTTCTTGGAATAGTAAAAAAAAATTAAACTGGAAATAAGCTTTACATATCGATATTTAACAAAACTTCTAGTATAAGAAAGAATACAATTAAAAATAGTATTTGAAAAAATGCATGACATAGGGATTGCTTTACTAAGCCTAGGTTCTCACTGCGGGTTAGAAAGATTTCAAACCGGCAATGCAGTCCGACTTCGGGGGCAATTTGACAGACATCTGTGCAGGTTCATGCACAGATGTCTATTAAAATTGCCCCTGAAGTCACCAAAAGTAGTACAGGAACTACTTTTATGAATCTGTGCGGCACGGCAAATTTGGCGTTGCGACGATTCAGACGATGTCATTGCTGGCAATAGCCGCGGATTTGGCATGCAATCTGACATGTCAAATCACATGCCAAATCGGTGAACGTGGGCTTAAACTGGAGAGTGCAAAATCTGGTGCAGCTGTACTTGAGAGCCAATCAGGTTCTAACTTCAGCTTGCTCAATTAAGCTTTGACTAAAAAACCTGAAAGCTAATTGGTTTCGATGCAAAACTGCACCATAGTTTGCATTCTACAGTTTTAGTAAATCAACTCCATAGGGTAGAGCAGCCTTTCTCAACCTTTTCAACAAAGTAGAACCCTTGAATCAACTTTTTTTCTTTTGAAAAGCCCGTGGCATGTGAAACACACCTAAAAACTCCACCCGATGCCAAAAAAAGTGCACACACATAAGGGTGGTGGCACAAAATGTGCAACGGGTGTTCCACTGATCCTGCATAGGAAGGACCTTACCCTGATCCCCCGGGGCATAAGGCTCCAGACGAGGTACTTCACTGGGTCCATCTGTCTGAAACCAGACGGACCCCCTTTTTCTGAAAGGTCTGTCGAAACAGACCCACCCAAGTACTCGGTGGGACTCCCCCAAAGGGAGACCCCATGAGAGAGGGCGAACCAAGCCAAAAGGCCTATGTCCACCCCCTTCCAAGACTTTCAGGGTAGGCCCAAGGACCCACACCCTACTCATCACACTGTGACAAACATGCAACATCAAACAAAATAATACAAAAAAGTGACAAACACGGGGTAAAATAAATAGGAAAGTGGGGAGAAGGAAGTGGGAGAAGTGAAAGAGTGACCATTGTGCAATACAATGGCCAGGCCCTTCGGCCAGGAATGAAAATTTCCCCTGGTCCTAGCCAAAAGGCTTGCTTTCCGATCTTAGGGAACCCCTACAAAAAGTTGCTATACCTACAACTCGTGATACATTAGTGTGATGGTCAGTGGGAAGAATGCTCCTCACACTTGTAGTCATTGGGAGGAATTACCCCCTTACAGATAGCTAAAAACATGAATGGTGTTGGTGGGAACTTATCTAGGAAGCAGAAATTGCTCATTGGTCAAAGAACTCCTAGCAACCTCTGGAAGGAACCCCAGTGTTCCATGGAAGCCTGGTTGAAAAACCCTGTTGTAGAGGCACATGCTGTATTAGTAATATTAGGTGATATGAGTGTGTAGATGTACTCCTAGATGCATACTTTTACAGATAATTTAGACAGACACAAGATAAATAATCGTCCTCATGGACAACAAGGAGGTATTTCATGGGTGGTATCTCTAGTCTGACAAGGCATGGCAAGTATTTCTTTTCAAAAATTGAAATATTTATTCTTTTAAAAGTAAGTGGTTCCTTTCAAGTCATAAATCCACAAGATATTATCCAGTACTCTATAATCTTGACAAGGAGGGGTTTTCCAAGCAACTGGTTAGACATGTCTGGAAGCTGTATAGATTTGGGAAGTTAATATTGATGCTTGTCACAATGTGGAAGAGGTTGGCCAAATAACACTAGCCATTTAGCTGAGAAGTATATGAGAAAGTAGACCAAAGGAAATGCATGTATTTTCAGCAAGTGGAACATTGATTTTGGCTCCTGAAAACCATTGTGCTGGTATTTGCTGCCGTGCCATCTGCACATACTATAATGTTTCAGAACCAATACAATATACATGAATATGTTTTTACACCCAGTAAGTAAATTGGTTCTCACATCTTCACATATTAGGGCCAATTCTCAAAGCTTTAACACCAGCCTAAGGCACTCTGTTTTCAGACAGTTATCCACTTGCTCTCCGGAAGATTTACCCCCCTCCCTTTCTGACCAGGCCATTTTTTTTTTTTGCGAAACGGCACTGCATTAATTTAACTGACAATTGTGCTGTTGTGCGACACTGTACCCAAATTACATTTCTGTCCTTTTTTCCCACAGATAGAGCTTTCTTTTGGTGGTATTTGATTACCTCTGTGCTTTATTTTTTGTGCTATAAACAAAATAAAGACCAACCATTTTGAAAAAAGAAAAATAATTTTTTATGTTCTGCTATAAAACATATCCAATAAATTAAAAAAAAAAAATCAAGTTTCTTCATAAATTTAGACCAAACTTTATGTAGATTCTGCTACATATTTTGGTAAAATAAAATCCCAATAAGTGCATATTGATTGGTTTGCGCAAAAGTTATAGCATCTATGGGATATTTTTATTTATTTATTGTAGTATAATATATATTGTTGTATAGTGTATTGTTAGTTAAATTATATATACCGGTATATCTATAGATATCAATATATATATATATAGATATATATATCTATATATATAGATATATATATCTATATATATATAGATATAGATATATATATATCTATATCTATATATATATAGATATATATATATCTATATATATATATATATATATCTATATATATATATAGATATATATAAAAAAAGTAAAAGGTAAGTGTAGCAAAAAAAAAATGGGTAACAGAAAATTTTAGCAAATGCATTTTTTATAAATTTTTGTAGGGTTAAAAAAAAAAAAGAAAAAGAAAATACAATTACCTAGTTTGGTTTAATTGCCATTCAGCCTATGGTGGTATCAAGTGGAGGAGCTCAATTAACACAATCAATTTCCTTTGTCTAAGACAGATAAGCCAATGTCCTTATTAGTTGGTTCATTATACATTAGAATATTGACTATGGATGACAGTGTGGAACTTAATGATGACATACAGAATGGCATTGAAACAAGCAAAGTTTTTGGCAGCCATCAAGGTCAGAATCAATAATGACAAATAACAATTGTACTTTTGATATAACTCTTTTCCAGGTTGTACTGAGTTGGAGTTGCTCTTTTCTGGACTCCACTAAAGGAGAGAAAAAGATGGAACAGAACATTTGTTATACTGTAATAAAAAAAAAAATAACTATGTGTCCCTCATTTAAAAATATTTCATAATAAAAGAGGCAATAAAAAGTAGAGCAATTGTAAAAACGAATGCCTTATCCACACAGCTCATGAGGCAGTAGAATGTAAATTTCAGGTGTATTTTAACCACTTCAGCTCCGGAAAGTTTACCCCCCTTCATGACCAGGCCATTGCATTACTGCGTTACTTTAACTGACAATTGCACAGAGCGTGCGACGTTGTACCCAAATAAAATTTGTGTTCTTTTTTTCCCACAAATAGAGCTTTCTTTTGGTGGTATTTCATCCCCTCTGTAGTTTTTATTTTTTGCGCTATAAACAAAAAAAGACCGACAATTTTGAAAAAAACAAAAAAAACAATATCTTTTAGTTTTAAAAGACTTTAAAACTAAAACTGCTTTAAAAAATTCCCAATAAAATTTAAAAAAAAATCTAATTTCTTCATCTTCATCTTCATTTAGGCCAATATATATTCTGCTACATATTCTTGGTAAAAAAAAAATCTCAGTACGTGTATACTGATTGGTTTACCCAAAAGTTATAGCGGCTACAAACTATTTTTATTTATTTTTTAAAATTTATTTATTTACTAGTAATGGCGGCGATCAGCGACTTATAACGGGATTGCGATATTGCAGCGGAAAAAATCGGACACCTAACTGACACTTTTGACACTTTTTGGGGACCAGTGACACTAATACAGTGATCAGTGCTAAAAATATACACTAATGACACTGGCAGGGAAGGTGTTAACATCAGGGGCGATCAAGGGGTTAAATGTGTTCCCTAGGGAGGGCTTTCTTACTGTGTGGGGGAGGCTCTTTGACTGGGGAAATGTAAAGAGCCGGGTTCCTGTTAACATAGGCAGACTACCGTTTCTCCTGAACGATTGTCGTGTCCCGGCGAGCATCGTGTCTGCTGGACCCACTGATTGGCTGTATCCAATCACAGCGAGAGCGGATTGCTGGAGTGTCAGATCATGTACTAGGTATGTGATTTGGCACAGAGCGGCCGCCTTACCGCAGTATATCTGCATGGGGTAGTCGCTAAATGGTTAAAGTGATATTAAAGTCTTGTTTTTTTTTTTGTTTGTTTTTTTAATTAACAAACATGTCATACTTACCTGCTCTGTGTAATAGTTTTGCAAAGAGCAGCCCCGATCTTCCTCTTCTCTGTTCCCTCGCCGGCTCTCCTGGCCCCTCCCTCCTGCCGAGTGCCCCCACAGCACGCAGCTTCCTATGGAGGCAGCCGAGCAGGCTCGCTCCTGAGCTGACGCTCTGTGTGTCCATTCACACACACAGCTGCGACTTGGCCCTTCCCCCTCTCTCTCCTCATTGGCTCACTGGCTGTGATTGACAGCAACGACAGCCAGTGATGCTTGCTGCTGTCTTAGCCAATGAGGAGGGAGAGTTCTCGGACAGCCGAGGCTCTCATGCATGGCGCTGGAGGAAGATCAGGCTCAGTTAAGTATTAGGGGGGCTGAGGAGGGGCTGATTTACACAGAAGTTTTTTTTTTTATCTTAATGCATTAGAATGCATTAAAGTAAAAAAACCTCCTGCCTTTAGAACCACTTTAATGCCTGGGAGACAACCACCCATAGTAATGAATAGCTCCTACGCAGGTATATGCTATACTAGATACTCCTGCACTTGTGTGAACCCTTGAACATGACTTGTGTATTTCCAGGGTTTTACACTTGTGTACGCACATGAGTTTACAATTAGGCCCTGTTCACATATGGGCGATTTGGAACTTAGGGCAGAATCGCAGTGTTTCTACCTGCAATTTAAAATTACAGCAAAACGCACGATGCACATAAGGGTGCCATTCATCTTCAATGGAACCCCAAACATGGCGCGATTTTGCCTCAATTTTTGTGTGATAAAACATGCGAGAGTCAAGGGCAAAAACAAAAAGTGTAAAATCGCTCCTGGCTCAGGGCCAAATTTTTGTCCCCTGAGCTTTTTTGGAGCGACAATCATGCATACGGCTGCCCATTTAACTGAGTGGGCTGCCCTATGCGTGACACACATTCCCATGTGAGAATCAGGTTAACAAAATCGTGAGCGGGAATGCAAGATTCCACTACACATTGTGCGAACAGGGCCTTATGGTGTATACCTGTATGCAGCCTGTTATGTACACTGTAGCAGTGTCTCCTGGGTACAGAAATACACCCACAACTTACGTTGTATGGCCTCATACACCTGTTGATTTACTAAAGGCAAATACAATGTTTACTTGCAAGGGAAGTTGCACTTTGAAGCTTTGCTGACCTCCATTATCCAATCATGCATGGGCAAAAATGATGTTTGTTTTTTTTTACTTGCAGGTAAATGGGAAATTTTGCAAAGTGAAGATTCACCGCATTCACCAAACTTTGAGGAAAATTCCCTTGCAAAGTGAACAACCTATTTGCCTTTATTAAATCAACTCTATACTGTAGCAAGTTTTGGACATAAATATTAAACCACAATTCAGTGTAGCACCCTCTAGTTTGTGCTACAAGTTAGTGTAGGCAAAATATAGTTTAGCTGAAGGCTAAGCCTGAGCTGTGAAATCTGGGTCAGGGTTCATTGAAGTTCAGGGCTGGGTGACTCATCCTGGCAGCTCTCTGGTGCCCCCCCCCCCTTCTAGAAGGTTGGAGAATCTTCTAGAACTAGAGAATAGGGGTTAGGAGGAGCTGCATTGAATATTTATGGAGCCTTGGCCAATACTCAGAGGTAGGCTGGCAGGGGGCTGAGACCACTCCATAAATGGACATGGGCCATGCCAGCAGGGGCAGTCAGGTGGAGAATGGAAATACAATGTTGAGGAGGCTGTTTGTGTCCCTCAGGGGTACCCCCCAGTATGAGCAGGGGGGGGTTGTCTTGCCTTGGGCTGGGGCTCAGGTGCTGGAAGGATCATACCTAAAACACGGGAGAGGAGGCTTTCCTGGAGGCACGGGAGCAAGAGAGAGACAGTGAGTAGAGCGACACTATTGGGAAACTACAAAGGGGGGCGGGAGACTGCTACATGTAGCCAATCTCCCTGAAGACAACGGTGTGCTTAACCACTTCCGGACCTACGCATGCCGATATCTGTCCTCACTTTGAGGACAGATATCGTTGTTATGGCACCACACTGGGGCCGCGTTAGCGCTAAAGCGCTGCTCGTTATAGTGGCGCTTTACCGCTGTTTAAGCGGCGCTTTTGTGATGCTTTTCGCTCTAGCGGCGCGCTTTTAACCAAAAAAAAAGTGGTTAAAAACTCCAGTTTTGTGGTGCTTTCAAATCGCTTTCAAGGCACTTTGAAAGCGCTGCCCATTCATTCCAATGGGCAGGGGCGTTTTGGGAGCGCTGTATACAGCGCTCCCAACTCGCCCCAAAGATACTGCTTGCAGGACATTTTTTCCCGTCCCGCAAGCGCACCGCTCCAATGTAATGGAATGAATGAGAAGCGGTTTTCTGACGCTTAGTAGAGGCTATTTCCAGTGCTAAAGTGCCTGAAAAACGCCCCAGTGGGGTCTAAAAGTATTTTTTTTTTTTTACTTCAATGCATTCTAATGCATTCACATGTAACATTCCTCCCAACTTATTGAGATGGGAATGAGGGACACATATCAGCAAAAGTATGCTGGCTTAGGACACACCCCTTGCCACGCCCCCTTAAAGGAGAATTGTACAAAAAAACAAGATTGATTAACCACTTCATTCCCGGGCTATAGTCATATGACATGCGCAGATGGGATCTCCCATCATATGACGTCCTCGGCTTCTCGCTGATCCTGCGGGCCCGCAGTGCGGCGATCGGGGATGAGGTGTGTCCCTTGGACACAGCCCATCCCAGATCCGTGTCAAGAGTCAATAAAAAATGGCTCTTTACCACGTGACCAGCTGTGTCCAATCACAGCCGGTCACATGTATTGCCCACATGCACGGCGCTCGTGCACACCCCTAGGGCGCACACAGAGCGGTGATCGGGGACGAGGCTTGACAACCCCGATCGCAGTAAAGAGCCAGTGGCCCCCCCAATAAAGAGGACCTGTCATCACCCATCAAAGTACCTGTCATCAGCCATCAGAGTACCCGAGTACCTGAGTACCTGTCACAGCCCATCTGAGTACCCGAGTACCTGAGTACCTGTCACAGTATATCTGAGTACCCGAGTACCTGTCACCGCCCATCAGAGTACCAGAGTACCTGTCACAGCCCATCTGAGTACCCGAGTACCTGAACAGTTCAAAATACTTAGTATGCCTCGTAGAATAGACGTTGGGGTGTTTGCTTTCCAAAATGCGGTCATTTTGTGGGTAATTCCATTGTCCTGGTGCTCCAGGGCCTTCAGAAATGTAATAGATTAGGAAATTAGAGGTGTAATTTATGCTCCTAGAACCCTCGATGGTGTTCCCTGCATGTTGGACCTCTCTGTATGGCCAGGCTGTGTAAAAGTCACACACATGTGGTATCGCCATACTCGGGAGGAGTAGCAGAATGTATTTTGGGGTGTAAATGGAAGTATGCATATGCTGTGTGTGAGAAATAACTTGTTATTACAACAATTTTGTGAAAAAAAAAAAATCTTAATTTTCCCAAGAATTGTGGGAAAAAAATGACAACTTCAAAAAACTCACCATGCCTCTTACTAAATACATTTGAGTGTCTACTTTTCAAAAAGGGGCAATTTGGGGGGTATTTGTACTTTCCTGACATTTCAGGGCCTCAAGAAATGAGATAGGCTGTCAGTGAATCAGGTGTGATCAGATTGATCAATTTTCAATGATTTGCACCATAGCTTGTAGACTCTCTAACTTTCACAGAGACCAAATAATATCCACTAATTTGGGTTATTTTTTTACCAAAGAGATGTGGCAGTATAAATTTTGGCCCAAATTTATGAACAAAAATTATTTATTTGCAAAATTTTATCATAGAAACTAAAAAAATTTGTTTTTTTTTCAAAGCTTTTGCTCTTTTTTCACTTATGTCGCAAAAAATAAAAAACCCAGTGGTGATTAAATACCACCAAAAGAAAGCTCTATTTGTATGAAAAAAAATGATAAAAAAAATGTTGTTTTGGATGACTGAGTAATTGGCATTCAAAGTTTGAGAGCACTGAAAGCTAAAAATTTGTCTGGGAAGGAAGTATAAATGTCCTGTATTGATTGGTTAAACCCACAAGTGCTTTTTGTTTACCACTACTATTCCTTTATATTGGCTTTTGAAATTTACAACTGTAGTAATTTAGAAATCAGATGAAAGGTTTAACGCTGGGAAACACTTTTTGATAGATAAAAAGTGCATTTTTTATACAACTACTGTATATAGATCAGACCAAAATGAGGGACAAATGAGGAGGAATGAGGGACAGAGGGACATTGCTCCAAATCAGGGACAGTCCCTCGAAATCAGGGACAGTTGGAAGCTATGGCTTTGGGTCATTTTTGGAGGTCAGCGGCCAATTCATAAATATAACAGTCGATGTTTTGGATTGATGTGTTGTCTGTTTTTTCTTCTATTGAGTTACCCCTATGAGATTTTTTTACCTTAATATGAACTAACTCCTACCATTGGGCTTTAGTTGGACTTTAATTCACTTTTATCTAGTTGTATGTTTTGGATACTTATCATGTTCATTTTTTAAGTATACTAATTTATGGCACATTTTTGAATAAGCGCACAACTCTTATTTCTTCAGGCAGGCTGGTTGTACCCAAAGGCAGGCTTTAGGGTTTAATAGAATATGTTTGCACATTCCTCATTCTCTGGTCTTTACGCAATAACAACCCTAACACCAAAGATCACAGCATGAGAAATAATCATGTCGGTGTTTCTTTCAGATGTCAGGTTATGTACTAACATATACTCACCATATTATGTCTATTGATACCTTTGAGTCACAGGTCTGGGTTCAATAGAACAATCATGTTTCAAGAATAATTCTTTTACGTCTCGGTCATTGAACACTATCTAGATTTTCACAGAACAGCCCCTTTCACAAATGCTTTCTACCTGGGGTTGATGAATTTCTTTATTGTTTGACTAGTATCTGTGTGTGTAATCCTTGATATGTGATTTGACATCTAGGTGGTCCATGAAAACTTCAAGCCGTGTCAGGTTCAATGAATGATCAAAGTCACTTAAGACAAGTTGACTTTGTGTTGAACTAACCCTATCGATTATGACTAAAGACCCACCAGCATATTAGAATAGATTTAACCACAAGGGTCTGTTTGATTTGTTTGAAAGGACATCTTCAGAGACCAGCCTCTGACCACAGGAGTTGTCTGGAGCTGCTCTTTTTTTTGTGGACCCCACGCCTGGCCTGGATTTTCGCATTCCTCAAGTATAGGTGTAATTTTATATGTGCTTTGCAAGCCCTTTTTTTTTGTTCTGTTTTTGTCAGGACTACAGGGATCCTGTCCCATGGTGTGAAACCCCAGAACACTTATGAAAGCAAATTTCCTTCCCTACATCCTTGGAAGATAAATGACATTAAGAAAAACAAAACTGCAAGACTGCCATGGATTAAACAACAAAGCTGTGTCCTACTGTTATCATAACCTCCGTCAGTTTAACCTCTCTGTTATGTGGCTGCTTTCCCAGTCTTAGATTTCGTCATTGTGCTGCAGAGATATTCGCCTGGTACTGGAAAGTACACGCTTTTAGGCTTCTTCTGCATCAACACAAAACCAACAAAATACTTTTCACTTTCAGATCACCTTTTATGTACTTCGCTCTTTTTTGGAATTTTGTTAACCACCTCAATACGGGGCACTTTTACCCCCTTCCTGCCCAGGCTCATTTTCAGCTTTCAGCGCTCTCATGCAATGCTGTACCTAAATTACATTTTTATAATTTTTTCTTTTTTTTTTAGACAGATAGAGCTTTTTTTTGGTGGTATTTAATAACCTCTGTTTTTTTTTTTTATTCTATGCTAAACAAACGAAAAAAGACCAAACATTTTGAAAAAAATATATTCTTATTGTTATAAAATTATGTAAATAAGTAAATTTCCTTCACTGATGGGCGCTGATGAAGAGGCACTAATATGCAGCACCGATGGGCACTAATGAGGAGGCACTGATGGGCACTGATGAGGAGGCACTGACGGGCACTGATGAGGAGGCACTGACAGGCACTGATGAGGAGGCACTGACGGGCACTGATGAGGAGGCACTAATATGCAGCACTGATGGGCACTGATAGGCTGAACTGATGAGGTGGCACTGATGGGCACTATGAGGAGGTACTGATGGGCACTGATGAGGAGGTACTAATATGCAGTACTGATGGGCACTGATAGGCTGCACTGATGAGGTGGCACTGATGGGCACTGATGAGGAGGCACTGATGAGGAGGCACTGATTACGAGGCACTAATATGCAGCACTGATGGGCACTGATAGGCTGCACTGATGAGGTGGCACTGATGGGCACTGATGAGGAGGCACTGATGAGGAGGCACTGATTACGAGGCACTAATATGCAGCACTGATGGGCACTGATAGGCTGCACTGATGAGTGGGCACTGACAGGCACTGATGAAGTGGCACTGATGGGCACTGACGAGGAGGCACTAATATGCAGCACTGATGGGCACTGATGGGCACTAATGGGCAGCACTGATGTACGGCACTGATGAGTACTGATGGATGGCAGTGATAGATGGCACTAATAGGGGGCACTGCCAGGCATAACTGATGGGCACTGATTTGCATCACTGGTGGTCACTGGTGGGCACTGGCAAGCATTACTGATGGGGCTGCACTGGTAATCATTGCACTGTTTATCTCTGTGCAGGGCTGCTGACAAAGCAGTACATCCAGCCCTCCTGTACTGGGCCCAGGCCCCATCAGCTTGAAAGGGGGGCCTGGGCATCTACTGAGCAGGAGGGCTAGCTGTACTACCTTACTGCAGACACCGACCCTCTTCTGCCTTCTCCTGCAGTGCTGCCAGCTTCTCTTCTGCTCCCTCCCTGTTCTCAGTTCTTGTATCTGTGCCCAGATTCCCTCTGCCTTCCAGGCCCCCCTGTGTACCTCTTTTCCCCACAGCTTAGCTAGCTTCCTCTCCTGCTAGCAGCTGCTGCAGGCACACAAGGGGATGGGGGGGGGGCTGGTAAACAAGTCATATAATAATGATTTTAGTGTATTTTTAGTGAATATATGATTTGATATTTTCTGTGGGGTGGGGGTGGGGGGCGGGGCTCTGTCAGGTAGACAGTATGGGGGCCTCATAATTTCTAACAGCAGCTCTGCCTGTGTTTATGTCCCCACTGAGGAAAGCTGCTCATCGGGTCTCCTCTCCTCACACGCAGTCAGCACAAGGAAAAGAATGCCGATAACCACCATTTTCTATTTATACTGTGATCAGCTGTGATTGGACACAGCTGATCACATGGTAAAGAGCCTGCGTCATAGGCTCTGAAGGACACACCACACCAAGGATCGCCCACCTGCGCCCCCGGAGGCGCACAAAAGCGGCCCATTCTGAAGGACGTCATATGATGTCCAGTCAGATCGTAAAAAGCCACTGCCCGGCCATCGATCTGCTATAGGCCGGGCGGAAAGTGGTTAAAGTGGAACTAAACTCTCTCAATCAACATGAACTATTTGCAATCCTCATGCTGCTAGTATTAGTAAATAGACAGGAAAGTATATTATATTTACTTGTTTTAAACTTTTTTTTTTACATTTTTTCAGTTACTTCCTGGTTTCTGGCCTAAGCCAAAATGATGTCATACATCCCAGAAGTCTTCATCTGGAGGAGGGGCTTTCTCAGCACACCCTCCTGCCTGCAAGCCTGAGCTAAGGGCAGATTCATTCCAGAAAGTAAATGCTACATGAATAATCTGCCCTTACTCAAAATGGCGGCAGCTAGAAATTCTAGGGAGGGGGGTGTTTTTTCAAAGTGTTTGTTCAACAAAGTAAAGCATGGAGACATGGATCGATGGGGGAGTTTGCTTTGATTATTAAAAATGTATTAAATAGCGTTTTAAGGTTGTGGTGCTCAGATACAGTTTAGTTCTACTCTAAAGTCGTTCTAAAGCCAAGACTTTTTTTTACCTTAACCTTAACAACTTCTGGATCGCCCGCTGTCATTGTATGTCGGCTGTTTGACATTAAATACCGGGGGGGGGGGTTATAGGATCAGATAGCTCCCATAACCCCGGTATCTTTTTAACCCTTTCATGACTAAGCCTATTTTTGACATTTGGTGTTTACAGGATAAAATCCGTATTTTTTGCTAGAAAATTACTTAGAGCCCCCAAACTAGAATCTAGAGACTAAAATGGCGATTGTTGCAATATTTTATATCACACGGTATTTGTGCAGCGGTGTTTTAAACGCAACTTTTTGGGAAAAGGGACAATTTCATGAATTAAAAAAAAAAACAAACAGTAAAGAAAGCCCAGATTTTTGTATAATGTGAAAGATGATGTTACGCCGAGTAAATAGATACCAAACATGTCATGCTTTAGAATTGCACGCACTCGTGGAATGGCGACAAACTACGGTACCTAAAAATCTCCATAAGCGATGATTACAATTTTTTTACGGTTACCAGGTTAGAGTTACAGAGGAGGTCCAGTGCTAGAATTATTGCTCTCGCTCTGACAATCGCGGCGATACCTCACATGTGTGATTTGAACACCGTTTACATATGCGGGAGCGACTTCCGTATGCGTTTTCTTTGCTGCGCGAGCTCGCGGCGACGGGGGCGCTTTAAAAAAAATTTCTTTCTTATTTATTTTATTTATTTTTATATTAATAAATTTTGTTTAAAAAAATAAAATAAAAAATTGATCACGTATTGCTGTCATAAGGAATGTAAACATCCCTTGTGACAGTAATACGTGGTGACAGGTACTGTACTCTTTATGGAGGGATCGGGGGTCTAAAAGACCCCCGATCCCTCCTTTGCACTTCAAAGTATTCAGATCGCCTTTTTTCAGCGATTCTGAATACTGTATATTTTTTTAAAACCGGCTCCATTGGCAGCCGAGTAAATGGGAAGTGACGTCATGACATTGCTTCCGTATTTACACGCAGGATACTGGAACGGCTTCGTTCCAGACTGTCACCAGCTGCCTGAGGAGGCGGATTGTTGATCGGGCCTCCCGGTGGAACGGGAGGCCCGGTAAGAGCGGTGGGAGGCGGCGGGAGGGGGGGGATGTACCCTCCCGCTCCTCCGGCATAACAGCCGAGCGGCTTTTAGCCGCATCGGCTGTTATCCCTGGAAAGCCAATCGCCGGCTCTAAAAAAACAGTACTGGGGTGATGCCTGCAGCTACAGGCATCATCCCAGTATAACCCCTGAAATCCGAGTACGCACATCTGCGAATCTCGGCGGGAAAGGATTAAACAGCGATCGGTCCGCTTTCAGTTAAAAGTGGTCCTGCGGCGGAGTGGCCGCAAGATTACTTTTATCAGGGACGGGAGAGGACCCCCCTCCCCTGTGGTCTCTGCTGCTTACCGAAGCCGTCGGTAATGGTGGAGCCGATCGGTACACTTTCAGATAAAAGTAGTCTCTACGGCGGATTCGCCGCAAGATTACATTTATTGGGGGCGAGAGAGGGTCTCCCCTCCCCGGTGGTCTCTGGAGCCGTCGGTAGTGGCGGAGCCGATCGGGTCCTCTCCCCTCTGAGACATGGAGCCAAGTGAGGGACAGATGGCCCCCACTCGGCTCCATACTATTGGATGACGGAAGCGACGTCAAACGTCACTTCCGCCCAATGGTCTTAAAGGGGAAAAGAAAAATGTATTGAAAAAAAAATCCTTTTTTTTTTAATTTCATTTAAGTGTAAATATGAGATCTGAGGTCTCTTTGACCCCAGATCTCACATTAAAGAGGACCTGTCATGCTTTTTTTTTCTATTACAAGGGATATTTATATTCCTTGTAATAGGAATAAAAGTGACCCAATGAGGCCAATATGTATTCTGTTATATGTTTTTGGTAAAAAAAATACCAATAAGCGTGTATTGATTGGTTTGCGCAAAAGTGCATATTTTTATGGAATTTTTATTTATTTATTTATTTATTATTAGTAATGGCGGCGATCAGCAACTTATAAAAATAGTGGTATGGGACTGTGCAATATCTGATAACAAAAGTTACATATGTACCGTATGTAGTGCTAACAGAGGTCAAAACATAATATAAATGATCCTTAATTGTGAAAAACAACACTATAAAAAGAAAAACAAATGTGCAAACACAAATATCAAGTGATGTGCAAAATGCAGCACATGATGCATAAAAGTCCAGTAATAATAAGATAAAGAATAACAAAGAATAATATAATGTGATAAATCCAAGTCTGCCAAGTGCAAAGATGATGGTAAGCCAGAAGAAAAGTCTCTATCAATATATAATGTGATGATCAGCAACTTATAGCGGGACTGTGACATTGCGGCGAACAAATCGAACACTAAGTGACACTTTTTTGGGGACCAGTAACACCAATACAGTGATCAGTGCTAAAAAATATGCACTGTCTCTGTACTAATGACACTGACTGGGAAGGGGTTAACTTCAGGGGCGATCAAAGAGTTAAATTTGTCCCTAGAGAGTGCTGCTTGTACTGTAAGACGACAGAGATCCGTGTTCCTGCTTAGCAAGAACACAAGATCTCTGTCTTCTCCTGTCACAGAATGGCGATCTGCCTTGTTTACATAGGCAGACCGCCGTTCTGTTAGCCTTGGGAACGATGGCCTGGTCCTAGAGCTGCACGATTAATCACTAAGGCTGCTTTTACACTGGGGCGGTAGGGGGCATTGGCGGTAAAACAGCGCTATTTTTAGCGCTGTTTTACCGTGGTATTCGGCCGCTATCGGTGCGGTTTTAACCCCCCGCTGGCGTCCGAAAAAGGGTTAAAACCACTCGTATAGCGCGGCTATAGCCGTGGTATTGCCGCGGTATAGCAGCGCTGTCCCATTGATTTCAATGGGCAGGAGCGGTTTAGGAGCGGTGAATACACCGCTCCTTCACCGCTCCAAAGATGCGGCTTGCAGGAGATTTTTTCTTCTCCTGCCAGCGCACCGCTTCAGTGTGAAAGCCCTCGGGCTTTCACACTGAACAAACAGCGGAGGCTGTTTTGGGGCGGTTTGCAGGCGGTATTTTTAGCGCAATAACACCTGCAAACCACCCCAGTGTGAAAGGGGTCTAAGAATCGTTATCACGATTTTTTTCCTTGTTTCGATCTTGACAAAGTATTTCCCGATTCCTTCTATGCAGAGAATTCTCTCTGCTCTGCTAAAGCCGACAACCATCAAAAGAAAGGAAAAAAAAAAACGGGCAGTCTGCCAAGAATCACAACATTCTTTAGCAGTGGAACTTAAGTATAAACATTGTAACGATTTGTCCTTTAGATGAAACTTTGATACACTTTGGTGTGTAACTGAAGGAAGTTTAACCACTAAAACACTAAAACCTTTTTCTGACATTTGTTGGTTTCAAGTTAAAATAATTTTTTTTGCTAGAAAATTACTTAGAACCCCCAAACATTATCTTTGATCTTTTTATTCTAAGCAAAAAAATTGTGATTCTCATTTTGGCCAGAATCATGCAGCTCTACCGGGTCCTGATGTCCACCGGACCCGCTGATTGGCTCCCCTGCTGTGTCCAATCACAGCGGGAGCTGGTCGCTGGCGCCCCAGACCAGGAAGGGCAAAATCTCGTACAGGTATGTAATTTCGCCCAGAGAGGCCTCCCCGCTCCAGTAAATGTACATGGGGTCTCTAAGCGGATAAAGGGCTGCATGATGCTTTCACATGTAACTTTTGCTCACTGTCCACTAAATGAGTGATTGACTATTTACTGTTAATTGACCCCATACAGCCACCACACCTAAGCTGCAAAATATTGCATTTTTGGGTTTAGTTATCCTTTAACCTCTTTTAGTACATGAAACAAGCAGATACACAGGCAAAATGACTTTATATAAAGGCTCATAATATACAATTAGTCCATGTGTACACTAACAATTCACATTTTTACATTATTTGCCAGACACAACTTTTTCTTCCAGCCACACTTGGCTCAATAAAAAAGAAAAGTTTTCTTCTACCGGGTAGAAGATTTTACAAAAACAGTAATTAACCACTTGCCGACCAGCCGCCATCATTATACTGCGGCAGGTCGGCTTGTTCCCGCGATTCGCCATAACGGTACGGCGGTCCCTTTAACAGCTATAGCAGGAGCTGATGGGCATGGCAGTGGCCACGATCACTTTTCAGAGAGCCAGAATGGGGATCTGTCAATGTAAACAAACAGATCCCTGTTCTGTCAGGGGAGTAGAGAGAGATTGTCTATTCCTAGTGATCAGGAACAGCGATCTCTCTCCTCCTCCAGTCAGTCCCCTCCCCCCACAGTTAGAAACACCTCCCAGGGAACACATTTAACCCCTTCGTCACCACTGGTGTTAACCCCTTCCCTGCCAATGACATTTATACAGTAATCAGTGCCTTTTTATAGCACTGATCGCTGTATAAATGTCACCGGTCCCAGAAAAGTGTCAAAAGTGTCCGATCTGATCTGATCAATGTCGCAGTCCCGCTAAAAATCGCTGATCACAGCCATTACTAGTAAAAAAAAAAAAAATTATAATAAAAATGTCATAAATCTATCCCCTATTTTGTAGACGCTTTTGTGCAAACCAATCAATGTAAGCCTATTGTGAATTTTTTTTACCTAAAATATGTAGAAGAATACATATTGGCCTAAACTGATATAAAACAATTTTTTCTTTTTTTTTGGGATATTTATTATAGCAAAAAGTAAAAAATATTTCTCATTGTTCAACTGACTATTGAGCTTTCTGTAAATGCTTTTTTTTTTTTACCTCTAAATAAAACAAACTTGTTTGGAAAAAAAAAATATATTGTTTCTTTTTCAAAATTGTATGTCTTTCTTTTTGTTTATAGCGCAAAAAATAAAAAAACGCAGTGGTGATCAAATACCACAAAAAGAAAGCTCTATTTGTGGGGAAAAAAAGATGTCAATTTTGTTTGCATGACCGCGCAATTGTCAGTTAGAGCGATGCAATGCCATCGCAAAAAAAATGGCCTAGTCAGTAAGGGGGAAAATCTTCCGGAGCTGAAGTGGTTAAAGTCATTTTGAGTGGAAAATTAAGAAAAAAAAAAAAAAGTTAAAAACAAAAGTGTAATTGTGTCTTAAGGGGAAAAAAAAAATCTTTATAGGGAAAACAATTCCACACATCAGGTCACATGTAAATTCTGAGGAAGTGGCAAAAACCAGTCCACCTGCATTAAATCACATATGCAGAATTAAGGGAAGCCATTAAACTGAATGGAGCCATTAAGGGTATTTCACTCAACACCCGCTTATAATTGGCAAAGCTGTCACTTTAAATCCACAACATTAGCGGTAATGACACAAGTTTTTCTTTTCTTTTTTTAATGTAAGGTTTTAAACTTAAAGGAGGTATGTCATTTTTGCTCCTAAAAATAAATCTGTCAGCAAACAAAAAAAAAAAAGAACTAGTAAGAGGTTTAGATAGCGATGGTTCATTTGTTTGTACAGATTACGAGGGTGTTTCTCTCTGTGTATATATTTTAGATATCATTAGACTAAGGATCCCCACAAACTCACAGATCTGTCATCATTAGCATGGTGACACGGGAAATCAGACCATGGCAGGACCTTCCAGATCTACAACGGGCCTAATGCTGGCCATACACTATACAGAAAATCGGCCGAACCCCTTTTCGAAAAACGAACGTTCGACCGTGACCGCAAACGATCGTGCCATCATATAATGACCGATAATCTGTTCAGTGGACATGAATAAATAATTTTGTGTTCGTTTTTTTACATATACCTAGTGCAGAAAGTTCGGACGGGAAACACATTAACCTTGCAATTTATCGTACGTTCGGCAGAAATTTTCCAAACATGCCGTTCGTTTTTTTTCCACAAAAACGTCACAAACGATTATCGATTTGTACCCACTAACTTGCCGAAAAACGAACGAAGTGTCCATTCGAACGATTTTTCGGCCGATTTTTCGTATAGTGTATGGCCAGCATAAGACTGGGATGTCATTAAAGTTCATGTGTGTGTAAAGACGGGTGTCCCAATACTTTTGACAATATAGTGTATATGAAGCCAGTCTTAAGGCCGGTACACACAATCAAAAAATCGGAAGTAAAATTTCGTCCGGTGAACGATCTGCCGATTTTTGGGATTGTTAGTACGGTGCTTTTCGACAGTCGATTCCCAATTCTTGGACAACAAAAACTGGATATGCAGGCTATAAAAAATGTTGTCGTATGTGAACACAACGTCCGATTTTCGTTTTATTAGTACAGTTTTCATCCGAAAAAAGCAAAAGAGCAAGACTATGCACGCTCAGAAAAGAAAGAACACATACAAAACAATTTAACACATTACATCACTTCTGAAGTTGAATTCGTTCGTAGGAGAATTTTCATATGTTGAGTAACCTCTTCACTTTCGATATGAGACTAGCATGCAACAAAAAACTGACTAAAATGTGTCCAATAATCTGATCGTGTGTACCCAGCTTTAGTCCGTAGGGTTCAATATTGAGGTGGCCCACCCTTTGCAGCTATAACAGCTTCCACTCTTCTGGGAAGGCTGTCCACAAGGTTTAGGAGTGTGTCTATGGGAATGTTTGACCATTCTTCCATAAGCGCTTTGGACGAGAAGGCCAGTCTCTGCTCTAATTCATCCCAAAGGAATTTCTATCAGGTTGAGGTCAGGACTCTGTGCAGGCCAGTCAAGTTCCTCCACCCCAAACTCACTCATTCATGTCTTTATGGACCTTACTTTGTGCACTGGTCCAAATAATTTTGTGATGGGGGGGTATGGTGTGGGGTTGTTTTTCAGGGGTTGGGCTTGGCCCCTTAGTTCCACGAAGGGAACTCTTAAGGCGTCAGCATACCAAGACATTTTGGACAATTTCATGCGCCCAACTTGGTGGGAACAGTTTGGGGATGACCCAAACCCTACAGACTAAGACTGGGATGCCGTTAAAGTTCATGTGCGTGTAAAGGCAGGTGTCCCAATACTTTTAACAATATAGTGTATATCCCAGGAGCCAACAGGGGGGAGGATATGGCATACCTTGCTGTGCCGAGGTAATACGGAAGTGCAGCACTTCAGAAAGCCTAAAGGTATTTAAACATTGAAAAAAAAAAAATTCCTAAACATTGATGGCATAGCGGTAAGCATTCCATGGTATGTATGGGAGACGCTCAGCAGGGCTGACCCAAGACATTGTGCTGCCTGGGTCCAAGGAGAAAAAAAAAATCACGCCCACCAAAAGGCCCCACAAGGCCATTATTTGATATCATGATAATTAATAACAATGATTATTGATTAATATGATCTGAGGGTTTTATATACTCACACAATTTTCACCCATCATGGGGACTTTTACTATTGTGGACTCCACAGTACAATGTGAGATCATTATGGGAAGGGAAGGTCAGGTGTTTGCAGCGGGTGCTGAGAACCTGCACTCTGTATGTTGTGTGTAATGGCAATGGTAACCAGTCAGTTTCTTCCAGTTTTCACAACTCCTGGGGATGTACCGCTGTCAAAGGGCACACAAATTAAAAACAGCCATGAGAAGAAGTAACAGCCAGCTCCCTTTGTGTAGCTTTCCAGTGCTGGACTGTTAGATGCTCTCTGCGTCTCCACCCCCACCCTGGACAATGCCGGCGATTGGTCCTGTATCCCCCCTATGGGGCGGGGTCCATGGGGATCTGTGCAGCTCGTAAATTGGGAGTTCAGCTCCAGGCTATGCCTGTGTAAATGCGGCAAGCATCAAGCTGCCAACTCCAGCTGAGTGTAGACCGCTCATTGTGGGGGCTCCAAGCATCTCTCATGAGCCTTTCATGGGGCACCCTACTGGCCCCTAGCTCTCGGGCAGTGCCCGAGTGCCCGAATGGTCATACCACCCCTGTGTGTGTTGAGGACAGCAAGAACGGACTTTTTTTCCTGGGTCGCCACCCCTCTCAAAGTGCCACATGGGTCCAATGGACCCAGCGGGACCCATGGTAGGGCCGGCCCTGCCGCTCAGGCTGCTAGCCAGTGTAGTCCTGTAGAAATAAATGAGAATAGCGCTAAATAATGAATGTGAATCCATATGGATTATATTCATCTGTTCAAAAATGTCCACAAGCAATGTGATAATGAATCAATCTCTTTAGTGGCAGTGTCCATCATCCATCACCAGCCTTAGAAACTGCTTGCCATCTCCTGTAGACCCCTTATTACAGGGGATCAGTGTACGACTGTGGCTTAAAACCCAGCCGGGGCCTTTCTCTGCATTTCAGGGCTTCTCCATACTTCCTATGTCACTCAGTGGGTTTGATAAGAGTTATATAATTATATAAGTATATATATAGCATAAAATCCAGATCTCCACAGTTTAAGAGATCATGGACAGCGTGAGATTGCAGAGTTTCCTTCCACCTCCCAGATTCAGCTGTACATCGGCATTGTATGGATGCGGATCACATGTTCAAACCACAGACACAGTGTAGTCCTATGCCTGCTGCTGTGAGTGCTGGCTAGGAAGGAGCCCTTCCATGTTCCAGACAATAACTGATAAGAGCTGAAGATCTCGGGAGCCACACATCAGAACAAGACCTGCTGTGTGTAGACAAGTGTCAGTCTCACCCTGGCCCCTGTCGGGCCACGCCCCCGTGTTGGGGTAAGCTCCAATGGGCGGAGTGAAACACATTGGGGGCGTGGCCTGCGGGGGTCCAGGCTGAGACTGACACTTGTCTATACACAGCAGGTCTTGATTTGAGGTGCGGCTCCCAGGATCTTCAGCTCTTATCGGTTATAGAGGTAAGCAACGGAGTCAAAGTGGAAAAAATAGGAAACTCTGCTTTATGCATAATAGAAGTAAGAATTTGCTGTGCTGAAGTCAGACCAGTAAAATAAGGATTTATTTTTTATTTTTATTTTTTCAATATATTATTATATATATTTATTATATATATATTATTGAGTATTTCAAATGACAAAGTAGAATAACGTATGCTATGAATTTCTGACAAAGTTGAAGGAAACAGGTGGCCTCAGGCCCTTAGGTATTGTTAAAACAAGTAACTGTTGGAATGTTGTTACAAACATCAGAACATAAAGTATAGGGGGTAAAAGAAAGTATAGAATTGAAGAGAAAGAAGGAAGAGGAGAAGAGAGGATATCATGAACCAATAGCCTCCTGAGCTTGCCGGTGGTTACAAGAGAATAGAATAAAATCAGCAGTATGAACCTTGAGACTGTACTGCACAACGCATGTCACTCTCACCACTTCCTGGACGCCCTCCGAAGAAGACATGATGACAAAACGCGTTAGGGCATGACCACGCAGCTCCCCTGTCTGTCAGTCTCAGTGCGTGTCATCCTGGGTCTCATCGCAGCTATCAACACCAGGAAGCGGTGAGAGTGACATGCGTTGTGCAGTACAGTCTCAATGTTCACACTGCTGATTTTATTTGATTCTCTTGTAAGCATATTTTATATCGTTTAAGGGTGTGCTCCCAAATAAAACAGTATTATGCTATGCAAGTTCCCCCTTTCTTTTTTTGCATGGTGCACATTATTAGCCATCCTAAGAAACAACGGTTATAAATCAAGGACAGGAGCTCATTCCATACTATAAGGAGACATCAGGTTCTAGCTTTTCTCACTGATGCTGTTCCATGAAGGATACGATTCCAGGATAGGAGTCCATCCAATAGTGTTTGGAGATACAAGGCATTTTTCTAGCTCCTTTGTGGTGATTGCATTACCAACGGGGATTACTTGTGGACGAGGTGTCTTCCGGTGATGGTATTCAGGTTTTGAGGCTTCCCTATGATTCTAAGGGGTCACGGAGCACCACATCTATTTTAAGGATTTTTTTTGGACTCGGTCACATATGGATTGATGCTTGTAAGTGTGATTTGATTGTCCTTTAAATGTCATGCATTGCACTAAATATTCTTAGTTATTTTGTTAGCGCTGTTAATGCTGGGATGATCATTTCTATTTTTATCTTTGCAACTTTAACATTTAATGGTAAACCCATATATGAATGGGTGATCAAGTCACCTGATAGATACCAAAAACTTGTTGATCAATTGATTGATTTTGGGGTATTGGCTGTTTGAGTCCTAATTCCAATAGGTGCCAAAATAAATGGAGATTGTAGTGATGATTTCTCAGATGTCGTTAAACTCTTATCAATGAAGGAGCGCCATCTGAACTCAAAGCGTTTGCTATAGCTAGAAGTGTTTTAAGGTCTCTCTTGATTTCCGAGATGGTGGGCGTTGTTGCAGAGATCCCAAAATAAGGATTTTAATTGGGTAATATAATAACTGCTTTTTGAACAATCCTACAATCGTCCATAAACTATTATGCCCCATACACGCGACCGGATTTTCCGACAACAAATGTTGGATGTGAGCTTGTTGGCGGTAACTCTGACCGTGTGTATGCTCCATCGCACAATTGTTGTCGGACTTTCCGCCAACAAATGTTGGCTAGCAGGTTCTCAAATTTTCCGCCAACAAATTTTTGTTGTTGGACTTTCCGATCGTGTGCACACAAGTCCGTCGCACAAAAGTCCACGCATGCTTAGAAGCAGAAGCGGTCGGTCTTGTAAACTAGCGTTCGTAATGGAGAATTAACATTCGTGACGTGGCAAATTATGGAATCTCCAAATGCAGCGCACAATTCTCTTCTTTAATGGGATAATAATGAAGCTGCTTTGCTGGTGATACTGATGGAGTTATTGCAAACAAATTTTTAAAGGCTTTTTTTTTTTAAGTGGTATCAAGACTAATAATAATAATATCGCTAAATGAAAAATGCAAAAAAGAAAAGCGTGAATCAGCACTCACCAAACATCTACTAACACAAAATTAGCAGAAGGAGCCCAAAGGGTGGCGCTAGAGAGCTGAAAAAACACACGGTCGGACATTGATTGGACATTCCGACAACAAAATCCATGGATTTTTTCCGACGGATGTTGGCCTTAAACTTGTCTTGCATACACACGGTCACACAAAGTTGTCGGAAAATCCGATCATTCTGAACGCGGTGACGTAAAACACGTACGTCGGGACTCTAAACGGGGCAGTAGCCAATAGCTTTCATCTCTTAATTTATTCTGAGCATGCGTGGCACTTTGTGCGTCGGATTTGTGTACACACGATCGGAATTTCCGTCAACGGATTTTGTTGTCGAAAAATTTTATAGCCTGCTCTCAAAATTTGTGTGTCGGAAATTCCGATGGAAAATGTGTGATGGAGCCCACACACGGTCGGAATTTCCGACAACAAGGTCCTATCACACATTTTCCATCGGAAAATCCGACCGTGTGTACGGGGCAATAGTACGTCACTAAGTTCGTAATTGTTGGCCAACATTTGTGTGGCCGTGTGTATGCAAGACAAGTTGGAGCCAACAACCTTAGAATAAAATTCCACGGTTTTGTTGTCGTAAATTCCGATCGTGTGTACACGGCATTATAGTTTCTACAGGATCCCATTCATAGAGACATTTTATTATCTACTCCCTCAAAACACAATAAACTGCAACTTAGATAAACTGGGCCATCATTAACTAACTGGCATAACAAAGACGTAATTTACTGATCTATCTTATTGGCAGAAACAGGTTTCTGTATACATTGTTTCACTCTCTTTTTTTTTCTAGCTGTTTGACAGGTAAAGCCAACTGCATGCCGCTTCGGCCTGACAAAAGCAGCCTGACAAATGGATTTTCAGTCACCCCTTGAAAAGAAGTAGATGACAGATCTACAAGAAATCCTTTCGGGAGGGGAGGCAGACTTTTAACTTGATTGATTAAATTATATCTAAATCTGGTAAGATTTTAAACTTCAAAGGCATTTTTTCCAAGTTAGGCCATCCCAGATGAAGAGAGCATGCTATTTGTACCAAACTCCAATACTCAAGTGGTTTGCAAATTGACCCTGTTGTAATAGGTGAAAAGGTTCCTCCAAGATAAAGGTGTCTTATTGTGATGAATTATGTCCAGGAATTAATGTATGATCCCTAACTTTTAGCAGACCCTGCTCCCTGTGACCTCCATCTGCTTGTTTGTATGGATGGTTGTAATTTTCAACCGCTAGGTTACAAGAGGTCACGGTGTGGCCAACATATTTTAAACACAGATAGAATAAGAAAAACAAAGATCTCTTCTCCAACGGACGCAAACACTGGAGTTACCACTTGACTGTGTGCATTTCCTAAGTGGCGTCTTATGTATTTATCCCTTCTCATATAAAGATACTTGAGCCAAGAGGGAAAGACGTCAAACACGTTGTGAACAAACCATAAACTATACCTTCCAATTGTTTTTTTTTGTTTTGCGCTAGACTTATTATTGAAGAAAGCAGAACGACAGTAATTAATTGGCTGAATTTAGCTGTTTACAAACAACTTTAAGAAGGACTTAATTTGTCCCTTTATTTATTTATGCATTACAGGTATTCATTTCAAGTTTATAATTTGAATTTAAAGCTTAAATGGGAATTTAAAAAAAAAAAAAAACACAGTGGAGCAATGGTTTCTAAAAAAATAAATAAAAAGTGATTCTAAATCCTAGTTGTTTTTTTTTGTTTTTTTTTAATTATAATATTAAAGGGTTGTAAAGTCAGAAGGTTTTTTTTATCCTAATGCATTCTATGCATTAAGATAAAAAGCCTTCTGTGTGCAGCAGCCCCCCCCAGGCCCCCTACTACTTACCTGATCCTCATCTCTGTCCAGCGATGTCCACGAGTGTCTCGGCCGTCCGAGTCTCCCCCTCCTGATTGGCTAAGACACAGCAGCGGCGCCATTGGCCCCCGCTGCTGTTAATGAAAGTCAGTTAGCCAATCAGGAGATAGAGGGGGCGGGGCCGGGACATGGCTCCCTGTCTGAATGGACACAAGGAGCTGTGACTCAGCTCAGGTGCCCCCATAGCAAGCAGTAATTAATTGGTTGACTTTAGCCGTTGACAAACAACTTTAAGAATGACTTTATTTGTCACTTTATTATTATTATTATTATTATTATACAGGATTTATATAGCGCCAACAGTTTACGTAGCGCTTTACAACTTGAGGGTAGACAGTACAAATACAATACACTTTAATACAGTAGGAATCAGAGGGCCCTGCTCCTTAGAGCTTACAATCTAAGAGATTTATTTATTGATATTTATTTATTACAGGTATTCACTTCAAGTTTATAATTTTAATTTAAATCTCAAATGAGAAAAAAAAAAAACATTCTAAATCTTAGTTTCTGTTTTTTTTTTTTTGTTTTTTTTTTGTTTTTTTTTTTTTTTATAAATAGTTATATTATTATAGAGTTAGGCTGAAAAAAGACACAAACCCGTCTAGTTCAAACAACAGAAAAAATAGGAATCCCTCATAAACAGTCCTCTACCTGCAGTTGATCCAGGGAGAAGGCAAAAAAACCCATATGAAGTACAGTCCAATATGCTCCAGCAAGGTAAAAAAAAATCATTCCAATTGTTCTGATTTAGGCTTATTATTGAAGGAAGCAGAATTTAGCCATTTACAAACAACTTTAAGAATGACCTAATTTGCCACTTTATTTATTATTATTTATTTATTTATTACAGGTATTCATTTATCATTTTAACCTCCTCCAGTCCAGGCCATTTTTGACATCCCTCTCCTACATGTAAAAAACATATTTTTTTTTTTTTTGCTAGAAAATTACTCAAATATTATATCTTTTTTTTTAGCAGAGTCCCTAGAGAATAAAATGATGGATGTTGCCATTTTTTGTGTTACACATTATTTGCAGTGGTTTTTCAAACGCAAATCATTTGGAAAAAATACACTTTAATGGATTTTTATGCACAAAAACACAATAGACCACCCAATCTTTGGAAAAATATAATTGATGATATTCTGCCAAGTAAATAGATACCTCCCCCCCCCCCGGAGAAGACACTTAAAAGGGAATATGATCACAATATAAAAATCTTTATTTCACGAAAAATGTATTGAATTTTCATTAAGTGACATACAGCAAACTCGTTTATGCAACACATGGGGTACAAAGAAATTGTGTAATACATGGGGAGGGTGGATGTTCCGACAGACATATAAAAACCCTTAATAAAGATGTACAACTTTGCACCCAGGGGGATTACAAGGGTGGTTTCATAAGCAAAAACTGAGAGTGTAAAGTCACATTAGAATTTCTCATCGAGTAGGCTGACCAATGGTATTGAGTGGGGTATAGAGTGGTCTCAGGCCAGTGAAACTACACAAATCTTTAAATGGTGACTCTAGCATTGGGAAGAAAATATTTAATTTAAGGTCTCCAAAGAGCCCACAATGAAGTTGGACGAGAAGTGGTTCAATCTTAAACTGTGTAAGGGGTTCTTTACTGTTAGAGCGGTAAGGATGAGGAACTCCCTTCCACAGTTGGGGGAGTCAGCAGGGAGTGTAGATAGATTCAAAAAGCTTGTTTCCTAACGAGCATCCTGTACAGGGTTATGGAAAATGGTAGTGACACACACAAGCAGGTTGAACTGGATGGACTGGTGTCTTTATTCAACCTTACCAACTACACTATATTACCAAAAATATTGGGACACCTTAATCTGTAGGGTTCAATATTGAGTTGGCCCACCCTTTGCAACTATAACATCTTCAACTCTTCTGGGAAAGCTGTCCACAAGGTTTAGGAGTGTGTCTATGGGAATGTTTGACCATTCTTCCAGGAGCGCATTTGTGAGGTCAGGCACTGATGTTGGACAAGAAGGCCTGACTCACAGTCTCCACATTAATTCATCCCAAAGGTGTTCTATCAGGTTGAGGTCAGGACTCTGTGCAGGCCAGTCAAGTTCCTCCACCCCAAACTCGCTCATCCATGTCTTTGTGGACCTTGCTTTGTGCACTGGTGCGCAGTCACGTTGGAACAAGAAGCAGCCGCCATCCCAAAACTGTTCCCACAAAGTTGGGAATATGAAATTGTCCAAAATGTCTTGGTATGCTGACGCCTTAAGAGTTCCCTTCACTGGAACTAAGGGGCCAAGCCCAACCCCTGAAACACAACCCCACACCATAATCCCCCCTCCACCAAATGATTTGGACCAGTGCACAAAGCAAGGTCCAAAAAGACATGGCTGAGCGAGTTTGGGGTGGAGGAACTTGACTGGCCTGCACAGAGTTCTGACCTCAACCTGATAACCCGATAACACTCCTAAACCTTGTGGACAGCCTTCCCAGAAGAGTTGAAGCTGTTGAGGCTGCAAAGGATGGGCCAACTCAATATTGAGCCCTACAGACTAAGACTGGGATGCCATTAAAGTTCATGTGCGTGTAAAGGCAGGCGTCCCAATATTTTTGGTAATATAGTGTATGTAACTATGTTGTATGAAACTCCACTACACTTTACAAAAAAACTGAAATAAAACATTTTGTGTAGAGTTACACTTTAAAGTATAGAAGAAACTTTCCCAAGCATTTCAAGCACCAATTTATCCAATAAGCTTAATTCTTCCCTCAACCTGCACATTCAAGTTAATTTAATTACCGTAGTAATCCTGGTGTATCAAAGACAGTAATCTACATCATGCTAAAAATCTCTCATTTGATCTACCTACAGTAAACTGATTTTTGATTGAACTTGAATTCAAATAAACCTTGGTTTACAGTGAAATGGCTGATAATGACCACTGGATATTCAAAAGAGATCATTGATTCACTCCAGGTGAATGGATTGGATTGAAAACTTACACAAAGATGCATTGGACTCCTTACTGGTTCCATTCATTGGCAGAATGCACAGAACCACCTCTTCTTGCATTGCTTTCTGGATTATGAGCCCTTTCTTATAAATGGGTCAATAATGGAGCGTGCTTTCTATTGATGAAGCAGCATACAGCTCTAAGGATATACTAAGTTATGATGATGCAAGTACACTTATCTGGACCAGTGGTGGAACTACTGGGTTGCAATGGTCACGACTTGAGACTGGGCCCTGGCATTCTGCCACCGTGGGGGGCCCCAAGATGACAGGAAGGGGGGCTTGCTGCAGAATATGTGAAAGGGTCCCGCTGAGGGACCGTAAGGCTCAGTTGACACTACTGTGACCCCCAAAGTCATGTGACTTGATTGAGATTTCCTTGCGACTTGCTTGGGACTTTTGTGATTTAACATTGCAGTCTATGACACTCAAATGGCACCAAAATCGCAGAAAAGTAGTGCAGGAACCTTTTTTTGTTGCTGCCACACTGGAGTAAAGGTCCCTGGAATCAGTGGGAAGGGCCCCAGGCCGGAAGAAATGGCCCCAGGCTTGGAAGAAAGGACCCCGGGCTTAGAGGAAAAGGCCCTGAGACCGATGGAAAGGGCTCTAATGGTCAGGGGGGCTTCATGGTTTCTTGCACCTGAAGGTTCCAGTCATGCCTCTGATCTGGACTCAACTAAGTCCAAATATACTCATGTCTCCACAGCCCGCCCATCATCAATAAAAGACACACTTGCCAATCTTTCTAATCCTAACATTTCACATGTTGCTAATCGACTGCAGGTATAGAAGTGAATATAAAATAATACTATCTTTCTAAGTTAGCAGAAAATGTATATCTTATTTATTTTTATTTATTACAGGTTCTATTATAGAATAGAACCAACTATTGTAGAACCATCAATTTATGTTTTTGTTTTATATATATTATACATTTGCATTACATTTAGTAAATTCTGCATTGTATTGGAATGCAGCTTCCCAGCTTTATAGATCAATGGCTGTGAGCACACGTTTCATTGATAAACCATTTAGTACTTTGGCATTTTGATAAAGATCTCCATTTCTCTGCTAAACAGACAAGCAGTAAAGATAAGAGCGGTTGAAAGAAGCATCTGGAAGTGCATGCACTTGCTGAGCACCCAATAATATATCCAAATTGCATTAGGCAGAGCAACGCAAAGCATGATGACCAGACACTGTGCGCTGCAGCTTCTATATTGGGAACTTGTTTGGTCAATACACGAGAAACAAAAGGAAAATCTTCACATACAAGCCATATGTTGTGATAACCGAAACACCCAACAAACAATGCTAAAGATTTTGGAAAGATAGGTCATCACCTTGACCAGCCAGATATTAGGGTCATAGAAGACTGCCATTGTTTTCACAATTTTTTCATTTGTTTTAGCACACATGGGTCTTTTGGAGGAAAAATATTAGGATGTTAATAATTCATTAATATAACTTTACCAAGTACACTTACCATTTAAGGTGCATGGAACTGTGCATCCACAAAGTTCTATGACCATCATGGTCAACATAATCAAGATGACTTCAATAGGTTCATAATTGAATTCCAACCCTTATTATGTCCAATTTTTTTTGAAAACCAAAGATGGTTACCACAGTCTCTTTGACCATAGACATAAAAGGTAGCTGGAGGTCCAGGCACAAATCAGAATCTGCAGTTTTCTTTCACAGATTCTAGCATATGTGTGTAAATCTCTAGTAGATCCTGTATGGATCGGTAGGTCATGGTAATTAACAGGTCAATCAGTTCCAAGGCAGATATTTCAGTTTTTGGTAAATGTTGTGATCCATGGATCCTAAATCTTGAAGAATTTGTCTTATGTATTCATTAGAATACTAGTCGATTTTTTACTAAAGAAGAAAGCGTCAAATTAATTTTCTCTTTCAATAAGAATTTGAACCTTGATGGCATTTTAGTTACTTACTTTTTAGTTGTAAAGGTTGGTAGTAACGCTCAACTCCCAAGTGGTCATGAATGGGAGTCAAGAATTATGGCATGGAGATCTTGCTGCTGAAGTATCTGAGACATTTAATAAACCAGGGGCTGAGTCAACCGACACAGTTCTGCCTATAACTAAAATATCACTTTGCAACTGGACTTGTACAGACATCCTTAGATTGTCTGCCTGCAAAAAACTGGTTTATTCAAATATCCCTTTATATAGAATGACATTTGAGGCGAGGGGACGCCCAAAAAAATTAGCAAAAATATGCTCCAGATGGGTCAGTTAATCTGAAATGGTGGCTGGGAGCCCCTAAAGAATTATGCTGATACTTTTTTCAGTTAGATTTTCCAAAAGATGGTAACTTGGGTGTACCAGAACAGTGGTGATGTGACTGGTTTATGGACCAAGATGGTCAATAATTCACTCCGGTTTGCTTTCTTGTTTTACTTTGTTTTAGCTGATACAGTAGAACTGTTTTGTGTAGTTTCTGTATAATTAAAACAAAAAGGGATAAAAAACAAAACAGTGCTATACAAGGTGTGTCTAAAAAGTTTGGTGAATCATATCAGAAAAACAAAAACAGAAGATACAAACAAATTACCTATATTGGCCTTCAAAATAGTCACCATCCTTCACAACACACTTTTGGAATTTTTGGGCCGTGGGCAAGATGGTGAATGCCATTCCATCGATTGCCGCTTGGATTCCATATCGAATTGGCAGCACCAGGTCTCATCCCTGTAACAATGGTTCGCAGAAAGGATGTATTTGGTCACATATGGTAATGAAATCTCCAGATCTTTCCATCCATTTTGCTTTCTGTTCATCTGTCAGCTTGCAGAGCACAAACCGGGAACAGTTTTTCTGTTTAAATCTTTGCGGACTATGGTGCGCACCGTATCCTTGCTAATGCCCAATTCCTCCGCCATCAGTCGTAGAGTCGGTCGCCAATCTCATGCCAGCATTTATCACACTCGCTCGAACATGTCTGGGGTTCTGCTTGTCGATGGCTCACCGAAGGTGGCTCACCCGAAGATGGCTCATTCTCAGTCATTTTCCTTCCCATCGCGAAAGGGCTTCAACCAGTCGTAAACACATTTTCTGCTCATGGCTTCAGTCCCATACACTTGCACCAACATTTCATACATTTCCATCAACATTTTCCCCAATTTGTAGCAGAACTTGATGTTCACTCATTGCTCCATTGCACTGTGACCCTACCTCTCACACTGACTATAGTCGACTGCCCAAAGCGGATTTACCCCAACGATCACATGTACTCCCCATGCTAGGTGGCACTCGTTGCTGTTTCTCTGGATAGCCATGAGCACGAGCGCACCTGGCCCGTGTATCTGTTGAGATATCGGACAATTCACCAGACTTTTTAGACACACCTCGTATGAAACTGAGACAGCTTTGGTATCCAGTGCCCAAATCGGATTCATGTTATTCTCCTTTACTGTCTTATTTTTACTATGAGTACCGTATTCAACTGTATCTTTCAGTATGTGTTGTATGATGCTGTCTAAAGTGTATGGCTCCTGATATGTGACATGTTTTGCATGTGTAGCGCTCTCCCGACCTCCAGAGGCCTGGTGGTGACCCCCAGAGACAGAGAGGGCTAACATTCTTCCTCAGGGTGCAGGTTCCTAGGCATGGTGGGTGTTGTGTAAGGTGAAAAGATGGGCGCCAGTCACTTTTAAAAATGAACAAAAGAGATTTTATGTCTCTAAACAGGAACGGTGGGGGGGGGGTAGGGCACAGGACAAAAATAGAACTAGGCAGACGCCTACTCCTTCAAAACTCCATCCCTCTCAACATGCCTCTGGCAGCAAGAGTGGTTGACCCCCTGGCAACTTTCTCTCCCATGCCTCCCTGCAGCGATCAGGCTCTCTCTGACAGAGCCCCTGACCACATGGCAAGGCCCCAGGCTTCAGGCCTACACCTCTGCTGCTGCTCCACACATGCCCACCCAGGCCGGAGCCCGGTGGAAAGAACCCAGATCATCTGACCTCCTCCGAATACATACCCTCTCCCAGCATCCTCAGCGGCCAAAGACACTCCTGATGATTGGATGAGACAAGTATACTCACTCATAACCTGAATCCACTGTAATTCATCATACTAATGCCAAAGGTAACAGTGCTATCTATTGACAAAAGGGAGAAATCACAGCTAAACCCAAGCTTAGGAGAAACCCATTTGGTCAAAGACTACAAATTAGCCAGGCTAGATACCACCTAGCACAACTAAATTTACTAGCAGCCTTGTTTAGGACAAGGATGCTACACTTGTATCCTGATATGTGATATGTACGAGGGGTCTATAAAAAAGTTTCTGCACTTTTTTATATTTAATAGAGTTAAAAAAATGTGGAAACGTTTTGAAGAACCCTCGTACATTGTTCAGTGTACATTGCTCACATATGGCACAAAAAAACTCTTAAAAAAATATATCACTTTGTGAGCCAACTAATCCTTTAAGCCAGTGGTTCTCAACCTTACTAGTGCCGTGACCCCTTGATAAAATTTCCCAAGTTGTGGGGACCCCTAACAGTAAAATTATTTTCGTAGCGTGGGTTGTCAGCACCCAAAGCAAGACAAGTAATTTGCGCCCCTAACCCACAGACATTTAGCGCTCCCTGAGTCCCTTCCCCTCTTATAGTATTAAAACCCCTTCTGGTACATTACATCTTTCTCTTTGTTTTTTTTTCTTTTCGTTTTATCTCTCTCTGTGCTAATTTCTTGCCCCCCATCCCTCTCTAGCCATCTTTCTTGTTCTCTTATTCTTTATCTTTGTTCCTTTTCCTCTCCCTTCCATGTATTCTCTATTTTTATTCCTTCTCTTACTCCTTGGTGGGGGGAATGGGATGAGTGGCAGTGCTGACAGGGAGTTGGGATGAGTGGCAGTGCTGGGGGGGAAGTTCTGATGAACCAACTTAGGTCCTCTTGATCAAAGTCATCTGCTGATCTGAGAACTGTAGTGGGGACTTTTAATGGCAACTATAATCACAGGTAGTGTTACTCACTGTGACTCCGGCTTCACTTTGTCTCCAACATTGTGGTGTCTCGCAGCAGTGACAATGATGCCAAAATCAGGAGATAGGGTCTCCTCCAGCCCCACCCACTTCATTCGTCACCAGTCAGCTGACCTCTAGTCTCTGCCCCCCAGCCATGCTGTGAACTGAATGGGCGGCTGCGAAGAGGCTGAGTGGGTGGCCGTGGGCTCCAGGAACAGCCCAGCTGGGCAGCCGTGAAAAAAGGCCTGGGAGAGCAGTGCACGCTTCAGGAACAGCCCAGGATTCGATGACCCCTGGCAAATCATCATTTGACCCCTGAGGGGGTCCCGACCCCCAGGTTGAGAACCACTGCTTTAAGCCATTCCTTTTAATTTAATCCCAATATCACGCCATTGAGGGGATTTGGCTGTACTTTTAATTAATATTAATGAATAATCTGTGGTGGAGGCAAGGGCAAATAATAGGTCATCCTCCGATAGGTTCTGTGCAGCATATCGTTGCTACAAAAAAAAAAATCTCATGCTTGGTCTTTTATTTCGAAAAGCCTCTGTTTCGGTTAGCTGTCATTTTAAGGATACCAATCTTTTTCAGAGCCATATTTAGTATCTTACACATACACATGTACGTGTTTAATTCTGTAATCTGGAATTGCTCTTGCATAGACAGGATGTTCCTTTTTAAAGGGGATGGCAACCACAACAAGATTACACTTTCTTCTCCTTCAGTAATGAAAGCTCTGCAGAATGTATCAGTTGAAAGCAATAATCAAAAATTGGCAAATACTGTAAACAGAGGCGAGGAGATATGCAGCGGTCATTAGTCATGGCTTTTGCTGTTTGTTGGACTTCTTGACCTCCAGATGGAACTTGCTTTCCTCTCCCTACACTGATAATGATGACATGTCCATAGCTTTCTCTCCTGATGACTCACAAACGTCTTCTCCTAAACTGCCTGTTATGGCTACATAACAACGCACAGCATACCGCTGACCTACAGTGCAATTAAATAGCAATAAAATGACATATTTCATTTTGAACTTCAAATACGAACAATGACCACGATGCCATTTTTTTTTAATCACTAGCAAAATCAATTGCATATGCCGTTTTATGTTTAAAGCAAGGTTTATTAGAAAGAAATTGCTACTAGAGAACCACATGTGAGTTCTGACTTAGCTGGGTCAGGCCAGGGCAATAAACCCTTGAACTTCACAAATATGCAAAGTTGACATAAATAATAAATTAAGCCCAGGTGCTGATGAGTTCTAAATGGTATTTTTCAGGCCCAGGAAACCACATGTTCCTTCTTACATTAATGATACATCATCTTACTAGAAAGAACTCGGCAAATTGCTTTGCGCTGTTGATGGGAAACATTTAGAGATGTACAATTTTCACACACATAAACACACCACGGTGACTGAAAACGAATGCGATTGAGGGATAGAGCTTGCGGTAACTGCTGCCGACAAAACTACAGCCATGTTTGAAGAGAAATTAGGGCACAAATGGAACGCCAGAGGTAAAAAAAAGCGTCAACAGTTTAAATTGAAGTAGATTTACACCTAAACGCTATTACATTTACTGTGTATCATAAACATTTGGCATTCTTTTTAATTAAAATGCATTTTTAACTTTTGCTTATCCATTTTTTGCATCTCAGTAGTGCTGATTCCTTGCAGCTTCTTTGCAGCCAATGCTGGTATACGGGGTCACCAGCAGAAATTGTAGGGCTCCTTGCAGCATAACCCCCCCCCTCCCAGCAATTAAATACAAGTTTATCATCAGTTTAGCAGCAGGGGCTGGGGATAGAGAGGGGGCTATTTTCCAATTTTTGGAGTAAAAAGGAAAAGAAATACTCTATGCTGCAGGTCCTGACAATTAAATTAAAGTTCTCCAAGTGGAGAGACCTACATGTGATTCCCACAGGATCCATACCTGCCTACTAGTAACTCAATGGGCCATACTAAAAAAAGGACATCATCAACAGGGTCAACCTGATTTAAAACCCTTCTATTTCAAGAAAATCCAAAAATGTATTTATTCCGCTCCATCTCTGCACCAAACATTTATCTCTAGATGTCAAACATTCCTGGAACATACCCTACCACACCCAGAGTCTTCTGCTCTACTGTCAGCCTTCTACTTCTTCGTAAGGCCTTACATATTCAATGCTTCCACTGCAGTAGTTGACCCAGTCACTTCCTCTATTTTGGATGGTTACTCTGCCTCCGTATCAACCTAGTGGACCCACTTACAGTACATGCCTTAGGTCTCCTGGAAATCTGGTCCAGGCTCTTAGTTGGTATAGGCCAGTGGTGGCAAACCTTGGCATCCCAGATGTTTTGGAACTACATTTCCCATGATGCTCCACTACACTGCAAAGTGCAGGAGCATCATGGGAAATGTAGTTCCAAAACATTTGAGGTGCCAAGGTTCGCCATCACTGGTATAGGCTATCATTGTAATCTGTTCTTTAACTTCCCCTCTGACTCATTCCATCCCTTTGGGCTGGGGATGACCCTGCAGGCTTTTCTATCCATATTTCCTTGTTTCCTCCTCAGGAGGCTTCTTTTAAAACACATAATTACCAAGTATAGTATTATGTCATTTGCCAACACCACTTTACTTTGATGCTTCATCTTATTAGATATCAGTATCCACATCATGGCTATGATGGTCTATGTAATGTCTTTTGTGAAAACCAATAAGCCAATAAAAAAAGTTCTGGCTTGCTCTGGTAGATTGATATAGAAGAAGAAGCCAGAATTGTTGGAAGCATGCCCCCAAAAATGAGCAAATAGTCCCTTTTTTGTTAATTGCTAGGAGCCACGGCCCATGGGATTACTATGTATGTGTCCAAAGTTTTTAAAAAAGTCCACTCTCTGCCCCAGGACCTCTGTTGAACTGATGGTACCCAGGCCTGGTACAAGAGTGCCTGTTTTACCCCCCCCCCCCTAACTTTGGAACATGCTTTGATTGTGTAGAACATATTTCTGTGGCCCGGCTGCTCTTGCGTAGACTGGGGCAATATAGATATGTACATAGAACAACAAAAAAAAAACCAGAGCACAATAGCCTCATGAAAAAAAATCACTAATTATTGAAATAAGCCTAAACAAATAAACTCACAAACAAAAAGGGTTTTGCAGCACATCAAAGGGGAGACCTGAAGTACTTCTGTAGTAATGAGTGACAAATATATATTTCTGCATGCACCTTCGTGCTATCAATGCCACGCAGACCAGTAAAGGCTGACTCATTTCTGGGGTCACTGCCCCTTTTCTTCAGAATGTGCCAGTAATTATTTTTTTTTAAATCAAAAAGTTTTTTTATTGCTACTCATTTATCCAATGGTCAACATTTAAAATCTTGTTTCGAAAGCGTATGTACTCACCACCAAACCTCCATTGTCATCCTACTGAGCACATCATAGCACTGGCATCCTACTCCACATGGTGCATGCGCTGGTTCCATCCAAGACACACCATGATGTTGGCATCCCCCAGAGTATGATGCATGTGCAGAGCTGACATTGATAGTGTCCATCACTGCAGTACTCAATATCCTTCAATTTGCATTAAAGCAACCACTTGCAGTTTTTATCAGAAGCCCATGTGACAGGGTAACAACACAAGTGCACAATTGCTCCTCACTAGTGTGCCACATGTATAATCTCATGAAGGGCCCTTTGTGATAGTGCCATCACTATGCTTATGTCATAAAGGGGGGGGGGTGCAGCCTCACCCCTCCAATGATGTGCATTTAGGCACGCAAACCAATTTGGATTTTTTGTAGGATTTATATTTTTGTTGCAACTTTGCTTAAAGTGTATTTTCCTTTTACAGCCAAATTGGGATAACACCTACTATATATTTGTTACAAGTCGCCAATAGCATAACAAAAAAAAAAATGCAGCTTACTTTTTTAGATGCTCTATTTTGGACCCTCCAACAAGGTAAAATTCTTCATAGTTCTCTTTGATTGTAAGAGGGGCTGGGCAGTTGCATTTGTCATAATTTAGCCTGTCTGTACTGTGCAGGCAGATCTTCATTATCAATGAAGTCATGGTGGAAAAAAGACACAAGCTCATCTACCTGCATACACACAATCCTATACCCACAGTTGATCCAGAGGAAGGCAATAAACATGGCCCAATTTGATCTAGAGTGGGGGAAAAAAATCCTTCCTGATCCCCCAGGAGGGAATCAGATATTGTAAATAGATTGGAAAGCTGTTTGTCCTAACAAAGGGTTGAAAGCTGTAGAGGCTGGGCTTCTTGCATTGTATGCAGACGTAGGGCAGGTTCAACATTATTCCAAAAATCTTTCAGTCAACCATGATATCTTCTCCTGAGCAACATCTAAAATGTGAGAAATATTTTAAACACATCATTCTATGTCAGGGGTGTCAAGCTCAATTTCATTGCCTGCGACATCAGCATTATGGTTTCCCTCAAAGGGCTGGTTGTATCTGTAAGACTATCAGTGGCGGCCCGTGCATTGTAGGCGCACGCCCCCCAGCATGCCCTTTCAAGATGCCGGGCACATGAATTACTAGGGATAGGTGGGGGGGTGTATTTTAAAGCACCTGATTAGAGCCAGAGTCCCTAATAGGCTTCAAAATAGGGTGGGCTCGGGGCGCAGAGCACTGCGTCCTGATCCCACCCTGTTGTGTGATGATAGCGAATTAATTTTCACTATGGTCACACTAAAGTTCCTCCCTGCCAATCAGGAGGCAATTCGTGAGACCCGTTTCCCGATTGGCCAAAGCGCCAGGTGATCCTATTGGATGCCTAGTGCTTTGGAAGAGGAAACATGCTGGGGCCGGAGCAGCCGCTGCACACCACACCACAGCAGCCAACAAAGAACAGGTAATTCAGGTGCCACCGCAGCCTGCATGGAGGAGGAGGAGAGGAGAGCACACCGCCACGGCCTGCATGGAGGAGGAGGAGAAGAAGGAGGAAGAGAGGAGAGCACACTGCCGCTGCCTGCACTGAACCAGTAAGTGCCGGACCTCCCGTGGGGGTGGGGTGCTAGCAGCTGTCAGTGCCGTGAACCTCCGGCCGCCCATGATGCGGGGGGGGGGTGCATCAGTGCTGCACTACGTGTGCGGGGGGTGGGGTGGCGGGTGTTTTAGCGCTGGTTGTTTGCCGTCCCCCAAGAAAATAGTCCACCAGCCGCCACTAAAGACTATATAAATGTATCTACTCTATCATATTAAATAATTGCCTCTGTATTTGATTATTACTGGTTTGAGCTGTGAAGGGCAGGTGCAGACTGGCACATAGCCCACTCACACTCCTGTAGCAGATGATGGAAGCCTGAAAAGGATGGTCACACACTTTGGATATCATTCACAAGAAACTTTATTGGGGACAGAATATGGTTCTGCCATGGCTTTCTGTCTGGGCAATCTCCAATAACGTTTCTTGTGGATGATACCAGCAGTGTATGATCCTTCTTCTCAAGTCCAGAACACCCTACCCCCCTTTCATCAGATGTCAAGAGCCCCCCACCATCAGAAGTCAAGAGTCCCCCATTCTCCCTTACATCACAGTGCTTATCTTGTGCTGCTGCTGGTAGGAAGCTGGGGTGGAGCTGGGAAGCAGAAAGTGCAGAGTCTGGAGGAGAACTAAAGGAGGGCTGGAGTCAGCTGGTGGAGTCTGCTGAATGCATAGACCAAGGAAGGCAGAGATAAAGGGGTGCTGTGGCTGCACAGGGAGGTGCAGAATCTGTAGGAAGAGTTCTGTCCTCCTCTCTGTGGCAGACTGCTGAAACGGGGGAAGGGGGGGGTTAGAGACCAGCCTCTCCGCAGCTGTACAGAGAAGCGCATGATCTGGTGGAGGAGCTCTGTTTTCCTCTCTGCCACTAATTGCTGAGACAAGGTGGTGGTGGAGACGAGGGAGGTGCCACAGCTGCAGGAGAGGTGTAAGGGCCACATGAAATAGCTTGGCAGAATCAATTCGGCCCATAGCCCTTGTGTTTGGCACGTGCGCTATGTGAACGGGAGAACATTACAAACATATAGTGAGGTTTTCCCAAATGTGACTGAAAAAGAAAAAATAAAATATAAATAATTTCAAACAGTAAGACCATTGATTTTTTCGAATAATATCAACTGACCAAGACTATTGCGACATACATACCTATAACATGTAAACACTATTTAATGCAATTTCTCTGAAGACACATTCGGTTTCAGAGAGTACATTACAGTTGATTAGGGCCCTGCAGTTGCACATCAAAGGGGAAACATATGTCACACTTGTGATGACAGCACGGTGCCTTCACTACAACCTCGGTGTGAGGCTTTAAAGACTATAGGAAGCCTGAATAATACATCTGGCTTTACTACAGCACTCTGTCCATTACTAGACAGATTGTTTCTCTAGTATCTTTAGAAGGTCACTGATGATGAATAACTAACTAAGACCTCAATATAGTCACTTCAACGAAAGGATAACCTAAATGTGACATTAAAATAAAATATTTAGAATAATCCGTGAGATTTGACCGGGAATTTAGGATGTCCCTGGAAATGATCTACTCTGATTTATGGACATAACATTTTCAATTTATGAGCTGAGACTAGACTATATCACCAGCGGCTGGGGAAGGAATAGTCCTATTAGAGCCAGATCATATATTCAATAGACAGACTTGTGAAGATTTGGAAAATAAAATAGAGTATAAAAATGTCATTTTTTTACTGTGCAAGCTTTTTGCTCTTACATCAACGAAGAAAACATTAGTTAGATCTATGGAAATATTAGGCAAGTGAAACACAGAAGGCTGATCATTGTGAGGGGTCTATTATTGACCCACTTTGGTAAGTAGATGAGTAGATGGTTGAACTGGATGGACTTGTGTCTTTTTTCAACTTGACTAACTATGTAACTATGTATATGTACAGTGAGGGAAAAAAGTATTTGATCCCCTGCTGAGTTTGTACGCTTGCCCACTGACAAAGAAATGATCAGTCTATAATTTTAATGGTAGGTTTATTTTAACAGTGAGGGACAGAATAACAACAAAAATATCCAGAAAAACGCATTTCAAAAAAGTTATAAATTGATTTGCATTTTAATGAGTGAAAAAAGTATTTGATCCCCTATCAATCAGTAAGATTTCTGGCTTCCAGCTGTCTTCTATACAGGTAATGAGCTGGGATTAGGAGCACTCTCTTAAAGGGAGTGCTCCTAATCTCAGCTTGTTACCTGTATAAAAGACACCTGTCCACAGAAGCAATCAATCAATCAGATTCCAATCTCTCCACCCTGGCCAAGACTAAAGAGCTGTCCAAGGATGTCAGGGACAAGATTGTAGCCCTACACAAGGCTGGAATGGGCTACAAGACCATTGCCAAGCAGCTTGATGAGAGGGTGACAACAGTTGGTGAAATTATTTGAAACCTACATGGGAGAATCTTGTCAATGATCTCAAGGTAGCTGGGACCATAGTCACCAAGAAAACAATTAGTAACACACTACGCCGTGAAGGAGTGAAATCCTGCAGCACCCGCAAGGTCCCCCTGCTCAGGCCCGTCTAAAGTTTGCTAATGAACATCTAAATGATTCAGAGGAGAACTGGGTGAAAGTGTTGTGGTCAGATGAGACCAAAATCAAGCTCTTTGGCATCAAATCAACTCGCCATACTTGGAGAAGGAGGAATGTTGCCTATGACCCCAAGAACACCATCGCCACTGTCAAACATGGAGCTGAAAACATTAAGCTTTGGGGGGTGTTTTTTCTGCTAAGGGAACAGGACAACTTTACCGCATCGAAGGGACGATGGGTGAGAACCTCCTTCCCTCAACCAGGGCATTGAAAATGGGTCATGGATGGGTATTCCAGCATGACAACGACCCAAAACACACTGGCAAGGCAACAAAGGAGTGGCTCTAGAAGAAGCCCATTAAGGTCCTGGAGTGGCATAGAAAATATGTGGAGGGAGCTGAAGGTTCAAGTTACCAAACAGCCTCGAAACCTTAATGACTTGGAGAGGATCTGCAAAGAGGAGTGCGACAAAATCCCTCCTGAGATATGTGCAAACCTGGCGGCCAACGACAAGAAACGTCTGACCTCTGTGATTGCCAAGAAGGGTTTTGCCACCAAGTCATGTTTTGCAAAAGGGTCAAATACTTATTTCACTCATTAAAATGCAAATCAATTTATAACTTTTTTGAAATATGTTTTTTTTTTTATTTTTTGTGTTGTTTCTGTCTCTCACTGTTAAAATAAACCGATCATTAAAATTATAGACTGATCATTTCTTTGTCAGTGGGCAAACGTACAAAATCAGCAGGGGATCAAATACTTTTTTTCCTTGCTGTGATACCAACCATTTGGGTATGGCTATAAGCATCTGGTACATTTACATGACACTGCCTGTCAGTAGTCCTAATGTTCTACCTTGTTTTGAGAATTCGTAATTGACATTGCTATTTCCAATTTTATGCTAAGATCAATAGGCTTTTGGCCATTTAGTCACATTGAAAAGCTACATTCCTCCATTGAAACTGGGAAAGGGGTTGAAGCTGGGAACATTTAAAATGTATGTAGAATACTTTTTTTAATGACAGTTTTTTGAGAGCTAGCATAGTTTGGAAATGTTTAGGCACCTTTTGATTTTCTGGGAAATAATTCCAGGTCATATGTTGCTGTCACGTACTTTGAAGGTGAGCCTGACGTGCAGAGGGAGACCTCTCGTACGGCTCTGGTTCCGGGATCACTGGAGTGGAAACAGTGACCCTCGAAGCACAGTGGGGTAGGAGAGCCTGCAGGTTTCGCTTGACTGAAGATGGAGTCCGCTTGGCGGAGACAGGAACAGGCTTGATTGCTGCGGATGCAGGAACGCTGAGAAGTAGCAAGCAGGTGAGCACAGATGCAGGACTTGTAGGCAGATGCACATGGATGCAAGATTTGTAGGCAGATGCACACAGATGCAGGGCTGCAGGCAGGAGCAGGGTCAGACAAGCCAGGTCACAGCAGCGGATCAATCAGACAGAAGCAGCAGGCAGAGAATGGTCAAAGTCCAGGCAGGATCGTCAACAGGAGATCAAACAAACAGGAACACAGAGTAGGTCAAAGGCAAGCCAAGAGGTCAAGACTGGAGACAGCAGAGAGGTCGGGAGAAGCCGGGTAACACTGAAGCAGATGCAGGTTCAGGATCAGGTACAGGATGAGCTACAGATAAGACAGCAAGGATGCATTCTGACGAGGCCCCTTTTAAGGATCACTGGGCGCCAAAGCTGTGTTACTGTGCACGCGATCGTCTATTCACTGCTTAATGCCTATGGACTGGAACAGATCCCAATGGACCCATGCGCCCGCAGCCAGTTGCAGAGCCATACGCAGTACGTCCATGACAGTTGCCAATCAAGTTTTCCCTTTTCCAACATCACATGGCTACTTATGGTTCAGGAAACATTCAGAGGTAGGTTGCCTGTTGGAAAATAGTACTAGCTATATGCTTATAATAACACAATGAAATTATATAGAAATAGAAAGAGAAAATATGGAGGTGGTAGCAGTTATAGTTCATCAGCTTTATTTTTCTGCAGGATAATCATACCAGTACACACTACCAACCTTGTGATTCCAGTAACAAGGAATTCATGTAAACCTTTTAGAAGGTGAACCCATGTTTATTCAGAAACCCCTTCACCCCTATTAAAATAGCAGATTTCTTGCTTGACAAATGGTTCTAGAAATTGTAAAAAACGATCATTTGCTTATTTTTAAAGCATATATATATATATATATTAACATTTTAAGGCCACGTATTGCTTTTAGAAGCAAAAATACTTACCCATGTGCTAATGAACTCATTGGACTGGTTCATGAGCTCAGGACAGGAAGTATTGCTACAGGAGGTAGAGGGAGGATGCAAAGGAACTGGGAGTTCTGAAGGACTTTGAGAAGCAATGAGCAGTCTGAAAGAAGATTCCATCACCAGTAAAAAAACAAGTTAAGTAGCTGTTTATTGTAATCACATACATTGTCCATGCTCATTTGGTAAGAAGGATAGATAGCTTGTGTATGTGTATTTTGTATGCATACATTTTGTATAGTAAATCTTAAATTGTAGCATTTTTGCTTAGTAAAGCAAAGCACATTAATACATTACATGAGGTTTTTCCGTTTCCTTGCTTTTACAGCAATGAACTTTAAAAGAACTGAAGCATATAAATGCCATAAACATAAAACCCCAACAAAACGATATCTAAATTTCTCTAAAATGCTCTGTTTGGGACTTAAAACACAATACTGACAATAATAATTATGTGACCACTGCTATATGAAACCCTCTGACTAGAAAAGTGCATGGTCAATCATGAACCATATCAGACTGACCATTAAGTCCATCAAGTATAAAGAACCAGTATTATTACCCAAGTATATCTCTGGCTTTCCAGAGCTTTATGAGCAGCTAACAACTGATTCTTTTATTTCTATCATCAGTTCATCCCTCACAGGGAAACTAAAATCCTCTCCTCTGATCCACTACAAAGTAAAGCAGAAACTTTTTAAAGTGGCTCGGTATTGTTAGGTATGAAGTTTAGGTGCTTAGCAGTGCCTTCAAGTGATGGCAGAAAAAGACCAGGTGGTCCATCTAGTCTGCCTTATTGTCTGCCTATGTTTTCCTGAGCATGTAACAGTTTGAATTCATGTACTGACTTACTACCTCTGTTGTAAGTCTATTCCAAGCATTAACTACTCTTTTGGTAAAATAATACTTTCAAAGATTCATTTTGAACTTTCCGCCTGCTAGTTTGAGTCCACGTCTCCATGTTCTTGACTTCCTATTGCTCCCATTTCGTTTTAATTTGCATAACCTGTAGCAGCCGGCAATCCCCTTCATTATGGCTGAATATCAGTTCGTTCTGATGGAAAACATTTGGCATTGGCATTTAGGGTCAAAAATTACCCTCTTTCTTCTGCCTCCCATATATTCATATTGGCCTATCACTCTCATGGACTACCTCACTGGCCAACAAGAAAAAGTAATGTTCTTACTATGGATGATAAAGGAAAATTTGAAATGTTTTATGGTACTTGAAAAAATTAGACCTCTTATAGAGCAATGTAAGTTGAACGTAGAGATGGAGAAGCTGTACGGGTTGTCTTTAGCAATGTAACATACCATAATAATATACAACTATCTGTGCTTCTAAACACTTAAATCAATCAAATATGTTTGGAAAAATCCAAGCTGCTACAATAAATTGTTTCAAGCCCTCTTGAAATATAATGTGCAAAATTATAGTTATCATAAGTGTAGCATTTTGAATCACAACCTATGATAAACATATTGTAACAAACCAAGAGAGTAGTTTAAAAAATAAAAAATATCAGACGTATGATTGTGTCTTATACAAATGGAGCCATATATATATATATATATATATATATATATATATATATATATATATATATATATATATATATATATACACATATTGTAAAGTTTGGGGGATTGTAGCTCCACAGGACCGAGTTCGAGGCTGGTAAACTTTAAACAAAAAGACTTTTATTTTCAGCAAGCAAATCAAAATAAGGCTTCCAGCAGCACACAAGCAAAAATACAAAATAAAGTCTGCTTATCTTCAGCACAAAGTAAAAGTAAAAAGGCACATACAGTTCACGGATGGGTCTTTATCTCAAGGTTTTAACAGTCCTTGTTGACTATTTTAGCAGCCTCCAGCAAACTCACAGCTCTCCAAAACAGGTGTATTCACCAACTCCTCCTCACCACACCACCTAACACTACTTCCTGCCTTTATGAGCTGCTTCCTGGAGGCTCTTAACCCTGTGTGTGCAGGAATCCCTGTAGTCAGGGGTGGAGACCCTTTCCCACCTGAATATCACTTCAGGGTTTCCAAAATTCAGGGTCCCAAATATCTCTCTATTAACGCAGAGAGAACTGCGAGTCAGTCCTCTCCTGATTAAGGCTATTCCCAGGAATTCCTCACCCATCCTGGGTGACCCACTGAATACTACCACACTTCCCTTAAAGGGACCATAACCCAAATATCGGTGCTATATAGCACCCGTCCAGGACCCAACCTTGGCGTCCTGTACATATCTCCCCCCTCTGCCCCAACATGGAGGTGTTGGAGGCACCATTCAACACCATACAATGGACTCAGGAGAGGGCATCAGCATTCTGATGTTGTCTCCTGGGTCTGTGCTCTACCACAAAATCAAACTCCTGGAGCTTGTGCTTGTTCTGTCTCATCCAGGTCAATGGGGCATGGTCTTACACCAGGCAGAACCTCCTACCTAACAGAAAGTACTGCAGTGAGTCCAGAGCCCATTTGATTGCAAGGCACTCCTGCTCCACCACAGCATAGTTTTTCTCCGCTGTCGTCAGCTTCTTGCTCCGAAATATACGGGGTGTTCGTCCCCATTGACCTCTTGAGACAGGACCGCTTCTAACCCTTCACTTAAAGCATCTGTCTGCACCACAAAATCCTTAGCAAAATCAGGAGCTACGAGCACTGGGTGCTGGCACAATGCCGTCTTGAGCTTCTGAAAAGCTTCTTCAGCATCGGCATTCCACTTTATCATCACTGACTTTTTGCCTTTGGTCAAGTCAGTCAACGGTGCAGCAATTGTGAAAGTTGGGAACAAACCTCCGGTAGTAGCCAACTATGCCCAAAAATGCTCTGACCTGCTTTTTGGTTAGGGGACGAGGCCAGTCCTGTATTACTTCTACCTTACTCATTTGAGGCTTCACCAGCCCTCTGCCTCAATGTATCCTAGGTACTTGGCCTCCTCCATCCCAACTGCACACTTCTCGGGATTGATGGTGAACCCGGGGAAGATGGGACTCCCAATCGGTGCTAAAAATGACAATATCATCCAGGTGGACAGAGGTGTATTGTCGATGGGGGCGTAAAGTTTTGTCCATTGACCTTTGGAACGTGACCAGGGCAGAGTGCAAGCCAAATGGCATCCTCTTATACTAGAAGTGGCCTTTAGGAGTGGAAAAAGCAGTTTTCTCTCTGGCTTCCTTGGTCAGGGGAATCTGCCAGTACCCTTTTGTGAGATCCAATGTAGTGATGTACCGGGCGGGACCCAACCTCTCATTTAACTCGTCCACCCGGAGCATTGGATAGGCATCAAATTTGGACACTTCATTAGGTTTCCTGAAGTCATTATAGAAGCGCAGGGTGCCGTTACCAAAACGATTGGACTTGACCATTCACTCTGCGATTCTTCAATGAGATCAAGTTCAAACATTCTTCTCACTGCCTTCCTTTGAGCTTCTGGGATGTGATATGGTTTTAATCTGATTCCTACATTGGGTTCTGTTATGATGTCATGTTCAATGATATTGGTGAGACCAGATAACCCTGAAAACATTGCTCTGTTTCTCTGCATAAACTCTTTCGTTTGTTGGGCTTGAGGCTTAGAGAGGGTAGCAGCAACTTGCACCAGGTCAACTCTTGCAGGGTCCCCTGCATTGACACCTACCACATCGGACACCTGTTCTTGGTCTCTCCAGGGTTTTAACAAATTTATGTGATAAATCTGGCACGGTTTCATCTTCTCAGGCTGGTTCACCCTAAAGTTCACCTCACCCACTTTTTCCACCACCTCAAATGGACCCTGCCATTATGCCAAAAATGTGTTCTCTACTGTGGGGATCAGAACAGCTACCCAGTCTCCCACTTGAAATTGTCTGATGTTAGCGGACTGTTTGTACACCCTCCTCTGGGCATCCTGGGCCTTCTGGAGATGCTCCCTCACTAATGAAATCATTCTAGCCACCCTCTCCTGCATTTGGGAGATATGTTCTACAACAGTTTTGTGTGGCGAGGACTCACTTTCACAGGTCTCCTTCACTAGATCCAGCAATCCACGAGGTCTTCGTCCATATACCAGTTCAAATGGAGAGAAGCCCGTGGATGCCTGGGGAACCCCTCGGATGGAAATAACAGGGCAGGGAGCAACATATCCCAGTCCTTCCCGTCCTTCTGGACCACTCTTTTTATTGGCTGGCAACCATTTAATGGTATACCCTTTATCGCAGAGATAGGGAGGGTAAAAAAGGGGGAGGGGTGTGCCTATATATCAAGAATAATGTACAAGTGAATGTGAGAGATGACATCACTAAGGGAGCTAGGGAGGAGGTGGAATCCTTATGGGTAGAGCTACAGAGCGATGAAGCTAAGCGGAAAATAATACTGGGAGTAAGCTATAGGCCCCCTAACCTGAGGGAGGAGGGGGAGACGGATCTCCTATCACAAGTTGGATTAGCAGCAAGGATGGGAAATATTATCATAATGGGGGATTTTAATTATCCAGACATAGACTGGGCGGAGGGAACCACTCATTCGACTAAGGCTCACCAGTTCCTAAATGTCTTGCAGGACAATTTCATGGTTCAGATGGTAGATGCACCAACTAGAAATAAAGAGTTACTGGATCTACTGATTACCAACAATACAGACCTGATCATGGATGTGGAAATACAGGGCAATTTAGGAAACAGCGATCACAGTCAATTGGCTTCAGTTTAAATCACACAAATAGGAAACAGGAGGGGAATAGGGGAATACAAAGACACTGTATTTCAAAAGAGCCAACTTCCCTAAATTACGAACCTTGCTAGAAGGCATGAATTGGGATAAAATCTTAGGAAAAAAGAACACAGAGGAGAGATGGGTTTGCTTTAATAGCATATTAAATAAGGGCATTAGCCAATGCATCCCATTAGGTAATAAATTTTAAAGAGCGAACAAAACTCCTGGATGGCTTAACTCCAATGTAAAAATGCATATAAAAGCAAAGGAGAAGGCCTTCAAAAAATACAAAGTTGAGGGATCATCATCAGCATTCAGACTTTATAAAGAATGCAACAAGAAATGTAAGGGTCCAGTTAGGGCAGCTAAGACATTACATGAAATACACAAAGCGGAGGAGAGCAAAAAAATCCCAAGAAATTCTTTAAGTATTTAAACAGTAAAAAACGGAGGACAGACCATATTGGCCCCATAAAGAATGAGGAAGGACATCTGGTTACAAAGGATGGGGAGATGGCAAAGGTTTTGAATATATTCTTCTCAGTCTTCACAAAGGAATCGGGGGGCTTCAGTAACCAAAACTGCAGTGTTTATCCTCATGACACATCACAGGAAGCACCTCCATGGTTAACAGAGGACAGAATTAAAATTAGACTTGGGAAACTTAACATTAATAAATCACCAGGACCAGATGGCTTGCATCCGAGGGTACATAGGGAAATCAAGTAATTGCCAGACCATTGTTCCTAATTTTTACTGACAGTCTACTGACTGGAATGGTACCAGCTGATTGGAGAAAAGCCAATGTAGCACCAATATTTAAAAAGGGCCCAATATACATCCCTGGGAATTACAGACCAGTTGGCCTAACATCAATAGTATGTAAGCTCTTGGAGGGGATGATAAGGGACTATATACAAGATTTTAGTAATAAGAACGGTATCATTAGCAGTAATTAGCATGGATTCATGAAGAATCGTTCTTGCCAAACCAATCTATTAACCTTCTATGAGGAGGTGAGTTGCCATCTAGATAAAGGAAGGCCTGTAGATGTAGAGTATCTGGATTTTGCAAAAGCCTTTGACACAGTTCCCCATAAAGGTTTACTGTACAAAATAAGGTCCGTTGGCATGGACCATAGGGTGAGTACATGGATTGAAAACTGGATACAAGGGCGAGTTCAGAGGGTGGTGATAAATGAGGAGTACTCGGAATGGTCAGGGGTGGGTAGTTGGGTCCCCCATGGTTCTGTGCTGGGACCAATCCTATTTATTTTGATCATAAACGACCTGGAGGATGGGATAAACAGTTCAATCTCTGTATTTGCAGACGATATTAAGCTAAGCAGGGCAATAACTTATCCGCAAGATGTGGAAACCTTGCAAAAAGATTTGAACAAATTAATGGGGTGGACAACTACATGGCAAATGAGGTTCAATGTAGAAAAATGTAAAATAATGCATTTGGGTTTGCAAAAATATGAATGCAATCTATGCACTGGGGGAGAACCTCTGGCAGGATCTAGGATGGAAAAGGACCTGGGGGTCCTAGTAGATGATAGGCTCAGCAATGGCATGCAATGCCAAACTACTGCTAACAAAGCAAACAGAATATTGGCATGCAATAAAAAGGGGATCAACTCCAGAGATAAAACAATAATTCTCCCACTCTACAAGACTCTGGTCCGGCCGCACCTGGAGTATGCTGTCCAGTTCTGGGCACCAGTCCTCAGGAAGGATGTACTGGAATTGGAGCGAGTACAAAGAAGGGCAACAAAGCTAATAAAGGTTCTGGAGGATATTAGTTATGAGGAAAGGTTGCGAGCACTGAACTTATTCTCTCTGGAGAAGAGACGCTTGAGAGGGGATATGATTTCAATTTATAAATACCGGACTGGTGACCCCACAATACGGATAAAACTTTTTTGCTGAAGGGAGTTTAACAAGACTCATGGCCACTCGAAGTAAAGAGGTTTAACCTTAACCTCCCTGGCGGTATGATTATGTCAGATTTTTGTGTCTCAAAGCAGTACAATTGTTTTGCATAGAAATTTGGCGTTTTATATTGTAGACCTGTAATTCTTAGCAATAACACACTTAAATCTGTCCAAACAAGAGTCTAGTAGATATCCCGGGTATGATAAAGTTTGAAACACAAAATCATAAATTATAATATAATAAATAACTATAAATAATTATAAAAAAATAATAATAATAAAATTAATTTCCCCGCGATTCACTATCGCTCAATTCTGCAAGTGTTCTAATTTACTATCTCTGTTTTCTAGCTGATCTAAAACCACTTTTGACGTAAAGGGACACTTTTTAGTTGCTATGGACAATCTCAAGTTTCCAGGCAGAAACAACAGTTTATATAATATAAAACTGCATGCAGGGCATAGGACAAAGCACTGGGGACAAAAGAGACGTGAAATAATTTCATACAGTAATGTAATTTGTAAGATTACAGTGTACTGTATGTGTTATGAATTTTCAATATTTTGAATTTGCCACTGGGCTCCACCCCCCCACGTCGCGACGCTCGCAGGGAACGGAGCTCGGCACACAGGACATCAGGGCAGAGCACACAGCCCATGGACACAGCGGGGGGACATTGCAGGATGCTGGGGACAAGGTAAGTACACTGCACCAGGATCCTGCAATGCAATCCCGAGTGTGGCTCGGGGTTACCACTAATGGTACTGAAATTTAACCCCGAGCCACACTTGGGAAAACCGCCAGGGAGGTTAAACTATGCAGAGGGTTCTTTACTGTAAGAGCGGTAAGGATGTGAAATGGCTTCCACAGTCGGTGGTCTCAGCGGGGGGGGGGCAGCGATAGTTTTAAAAAACTATTAGATAAGCACCTGAACGACTGCAACATACAGGGATATACAATGTAATACTGACATATAATCACACACATAGGTTGGACTTGATGGACTTGTGTCTTTTTTTGACCTCACCTACTATGTAACTATGTAAAAATTGTTAACTGAACAGACGTAAGTTATTTTATTAAGTAAAACTTAAATAAGTGTTTTGTTTTTTGTTTTATTTATTTATTTATTTATTTACTTCTCTTTCTTAAAATATAACGTCACAAGCCATACCTATATTTTTTATAGAATACTTGGTTATGAAAAATCTCAGAAGTAATGAGTAAAATGCAATCCCTAATGAAAAGCCGAGCCAACAAATTATCTGCACATTAAAATGAAGTGGGAGCTGCTTGTAGAGAAGATTGTAAAACCTTAATAAATTTCCCCTAAATAAAGATTAGCAGATAGTACATCTGGAACAACATGAGTTCATCCAGGTTTGTTGTTTATCTAAAAATTGTATCCTAATAATCTTCACAAACTCCATCTGGCAAGACAGCCACTTGGGATGAAGTTTAGAGAAAAAGCCTTCCAGGGAGTTTCGTTCATACATTCTCCAAAGTCTTTGAAACATGAAGGGAGGTATTTGGTCTTCTAAATTATAGCCTAGAGTTCCATTGTACTATTGCTCATACTAACAAAACTTACATGCACATTAATGGAATCCTCTGTTTGCTTTGTCTAGCAACAGCGAACAATAGTAGGAAAGATCTACATTTGATTGCTTTAAATATTTAGACTTTATTATGTACGGTAATGACCCATATGAGGACACATCTCCTTTATCAGCAACATGCGTTTTCCATGGAAGCTGTTCTAGGGAAAGGGAACTTTTTGTTACTATTACTTCTCATATTTTTATTGTGCCAACATATTTCAAAGCAACTTTATAGAGTTCATTACTTATATAATAAAATATAAATATAATTAATAATAGTTATTTTATTATATTAATAACATTATACTGATAATAATAATCATGTTATTAAAGCTCTATGGGGGTAAACGTCCCCCACTCATTTCACCTGCACCTAGCTAACTACAAACTTTTATAAAAACAAAAAAACAAAAACTAAGCAAGAGAAAACTATTTCTTATTTGATCCTTCATTGTATCGATCTGCAGTGGGGGAAGGTTGTTCTTCCAGTGCCCACATTGCTTCCTGGTAATGTGAAAGTTGCCTATTAATGTGAAGACATCTGACATATGAAGACTGTTTTTTACAGTTTTGTCCCCTAAGGGACAAAATATGTGTAGTACTTTGTCCCATGTTTCTAAGTGGTTTCTAACCCTAGTTATGAGATCTGGCCTGCCCCATTCCTCTCCTGTAGCATCTGATCTGACAACAACACCAGTGGTGCTTCAAAGCATCTTCAAAGCCTCCATAGAAGTCGATGGCAAAGCTCGCTTGAAGCTCCACTGAAGCCCCACGAAGCCTCATCGAAGCTCCACGAAGCCTCACCGAAGCCCCACCAAAGCCTCATCGAAGCACCAAGCAAAAGCAAGGTGTAAACATGACTGTCATGCCGCGTACACACGGGCGGACTTTTTGATGGACTAGGTCTGGCGGACTTTTCGAATAAACAGACTTGCCTACACACGATCAACCAAAGTCCGACAGATTCGTACGTGATGACATACGACCGAACCGCTGCCCTAGCGTCAGTTTTTGTCCATCGGACTAGCATACAGACGAGCGGACTTTTCGACCGGACTCGAGTCCGTTGGAAAGATTTGAAACATGTTTCATTTCTAGGTCTGTCGAACGTTTGGGAAAAAAAGTCAGCTGGAGCCCACACGCGATCGAATTATCCGCCGGACTCCGGTCCGCTGGACCAAGTCTGCCGTAAAGTCCACTCGTGTGTACGCGGCATAAGCTAACTATTTTATTTAGTGACAGGGTCTTTGACTGCCGTTCAGAGAGCTTTAACAAAGCATGCCCAAAGCCTTCTTTTGAAGCAACTGTAAACTAGGCTTCATGTACACGGGACGTTTAAAAACCTCTCCTGAACACTGGACAGCTAGTAACCGACGGTTAAAAACGTCCATTGGTAAAATAAGATAAACACCCAACCACTCCTAAACGTCCGTTTGCTGCTGATAGACGGACATTGAGGAGCAGTTGGGTGTTTTTTTTCAGAAGCCCCTGAAGTCTCCTCTATGTTATCTTATCTGTCTATGTACACTGAGTAGTTTATAGTCCTTTAGAGGTAGTTGAGTTTAGTGGCATTTTTTTAAAGCAAAAAATTGCATTCAGGACATAAATTTATTGGCATTTGAAACGCCAAATGTTTGTAACAGTGTGCAAACGCGCCTAAACGCGGTAACTCACGTTTAGAGGCGTTTCGTTTATAGACGTTTTCAGTGGAGATACATTTCTGACCATTTAAAAAAAAACGCTTCTAAATGCAAACGCGGCTAAACACGGCCAAACACAGCATGTAAACGTGGCACAATGGATGTTTTTAACCGTCGGTTACTAGCTGTCAAGTTCCAGCCTTCAGGAGAGGTTTTTGAACATCCCATGTACATGAAGCCTTAAACTTTTATTTTCAGATGGTCCCACACCATGAGGGCCTCCCGAAATCTTGAGAGAATACAGAGTCGAATCGGACAGCTGAGAGTCCTCCACTCTATCTGTAATAATAGTACAGTTCCATCTACAGAATGGAGGGAAACCTATCTACCTAGCCACAGATACCAGGGAGCCTTGACGAGGATCTGTGGCTTACACATTCATTTGCAAATGTGTGCAGACTAAACCTCTGCTTTTAACGCATACTGTTAGACAGGTTATTTGGTTGTCTGCAGGCTGGTTGATAAGTTAAGCTTGTTTTTTTTCCTTGGATTTATCCTTGGCCTTATTTATAACTGTTGTTAGCCTTCCAATGCTTCTTACCGTGATAGCCAGCTATAGATGGGGGCAAGTGGCGTACCATTTTTGGAAACCTATGCCTGCCTACACATGGACAGCAAAACAAACTTTACAAAGGAAATAAGTCACCACTATTTTTTTTTTTAGAAAAAAAAAACAATTAGAGGACAGTTATTAATACATATGATTGCTGAGAGTACTAATAGATTACTATTAATCTAAATGTAAAATTGACAAGGGACACCAACATAGTTGTATCTTTGTTCTTAAAAACCACAGGATAATGGTGCTGTGGTAACTTGCTCAAATAATTAAAAAAAAAAAAAAAAAAAGGAAGTGTAATGCTGCGTACACATGATCGGATTTTCCGTCGGGAAATGTTGGATGTGAGCTTGTTGGTGGTAAGTCCAACCATGTGTACGCTCCATAGGACATTTGTTGTCTGACTTTCCGCCAACAAATGTTGGCTAGCATGCTCTCAAATTTTCCACCAACAAATGTGTGTCGGACTTTCCGAGCGTGTGTACACAAGACCGTCGGACAAAAGTCCAAAGTACAAACACGCATGCTCGGAAGCAGAAGCGGCCGGTCTTGTAAACTTGTAATGGAGAATTAACATTTGTGACGTGGCAAATTATGAAATCTCCAAATGCAGCGCACAATTCTCTTCTTCTTTAATGGGATAATAATGAAGCTGCTTTGCTGGTGATACTGATGGAGTTATTGCAAACACATTTTCAAAAGCTTTTTTTTCTAGTGATATCAAGAATAATATTATTATTATTTTTTTTTTTTTAATTATTTGGGCAAGTTACCACAACACCATTATCCCGTAGTTTTTAAGAACATGTTGGTGTCCCTTGTCAATTTTACATTGTATTTTTTAAAATGTAACTGCCTACTCCCAAACTGTCATTTGAAGTAAAACACATAGCCAAGTATTATTCTACACAATTTTTTTATTGTGCATTAAAAAAAAGAAAACAAATAAAGTTAGACATGCTATCTGCCAATAGAACTTAACCAAAAAGTGCATTCTATGCATCCAAAAATATAGAAAATATACCAAATCAAATCATTATTATTCAACCAAAAAAATAATGTCAAAGCAATAACTCCAAGGGCAATAATAAATAACACGTTATCTCCTCTGATTCTGCAACATGGCTGGTTGAATAACGACCGTTCAAAAACGAACTGAAAAGCAAGAATCAACACTCACCAAACTTCTGCTAACACGAAATTAGCAGAAGGAGCCCAAAGGGTGGCGCTAAAGAGCTGAAAAACCACATAGTACGTCTAGTACGTCACTACATTCGTAATTGTTGGCCAACATTTGTGTGACCATGTGTATGCAAGACAAGTTGGAGCCAACACCCTTCGAACAAAAATCCATGGAAAGTCCTATCGTGTGTACGAGGCTTTAGTACGTGAATACCTCTTCATTTAAATATTTCAATGAAATAATTATTAACTATCTTGAACTTGAAAGTTACTATTATTTCTAAGTAGTAAAGTTATTATGCGCCAGTTCTTGTTGATATTTAATATTAACATGGCAGAAGTAAACTGTGGGATTACAGTACATAGTGGAGCAATTAGTATGAACCATAATAAATATTAGTCTACATCAGATAGAGAACTGACTGTAACACTCCCATACCATTCCACTGTATACAATATTTTCTTTAAGCAAGATAACATCCATCCTGGCTATTTATTTATATAAAGAGGCTTTACAAGGAAAGACATGTTGGGATTCCTATCTCACTTTTCAAAGTTTCCTACAAAAAAAAAAACCCTGGGAGAAATGTATTTAGTGTAGTCGATTTTTGTTTCTTGTTCAGTTTTTATTTTGAAAATAGTTTGAGAAAAATAACATCACAAAAATACGAGAGCAAGTACTGTCAACATGCTAACAAATAGTTATTGAAGAAAAGGAAGAAAGGAGAAAAAGAATAGTTACATGCTATGACAGCACCATCTGTAACTAATAAACAGAAATATTTCTTTATTTATTTACGAAGCACTTTACATACAGTATCTCACAAAAGTGAGTACATTGTGAGTCCCTCACATTTTTGTAAATATTTTATTATATCTTTTCATGTGACAACACTGAAGAAATGACACTTTGCTACAATGTAAAGTAGTGAGTGTACAGCTTGTATAACAGTGTAAATTTGCTGTCCCCTCAAAATAACTCAACACACACCCATTAATGTCTAAACCGCTGGCAACAAAAGTGAGTACACCCCTAAGTCAAAATGTCCAAATTGGGTCCAAAGTGTCAATATTTAGTGTGGTCACCATTATTTTCCAGCACTGCCTTAACCCTCTTGGGCATGGAGTTCACCAGAGCTTCACAGGTTGCCACTGGAGTCCTCTTCCACTCCTCCATGACGACATCACGGAGCTGGTGGATGTTAGAGACCTTGCGCTTCTCCACCTTCCGTTTGAGGATGCCCCACAGATGCTCAATAGGGTTTAGGTCTGGAGACCTGTTTGGCCAGTCCATCACCTTTACCATCACCTTTACCCTCAGCTTCTTTAGCAAGGCAGTGGTGGTCTTGGAGGTGTGTTTGTGGTCATTATCATGTTGAAATACTGCCCTGTGGCCCAGTCTCTGAAGGGAGGGGATCATGCTCTGCTTCAGTATGTCACAGTACATGTTGGCATTCATGGTTCCCTCAATGAACTGTAGCTCCCCAATCCTCTTCCACTCCTCCATGACCACATCACAGAGCTGGTGGATGTTGCGTTCCTCCACCTTCCGGATAGCTTTTCAGAGGCAATAGGCAAGTGGTGAGGAGGCGTCACAATACCTCCTAAAAGTTGTTGTTTTTTTGTAATAGCAAACATGTTATATTTACCTGCTTTGTGCACTGGTTTTAATTCTCGGGTCCCTCGCCAGTGCTTCTGGCTCCTCCCCCCTGCTGAGTGTCCCCACAGCAAGCCACTTGCTATGGGGGCACTTGTTCAGGTTCGCTTCCAAGCCAGCTCTTTGTGTCCATTGACACACAGAGCACGGCTCTGCCCCACCCCCTGCTCCCTTCTCACTGGCTGTGGTTGACAGGAGGGAGGGGGTCAAGAGAACGACTGCTCTTGTGCACATTGCTGGATTCAGAACAGGCTCAGGTAAGTATAAACGGGGCTGGGGAGTTTCATGCAGAAGGTGTTTTACCTTAATGAATACCATGAAATATGGTAAAAAGCCTTCTGCCTTTAGAACCACTTTAGCTGCTGCTAACAAAGCAAACATAATATTGGCATTAAAAAGGGGATAAACTCCAGAGATAAAACGATAATTCTCCCACTCTACAAGACTCTGATCCGGCCGCACCTGGAGTATGCTGTCCAGTTCTGGGCACCAGTCCTCAGGAAGGATGTACTGGAAATGGAGCGACTACAAAGAAGGGAAACAAAGCTAATAAAAGGTCTGGAGGATATTAGTTATGAGGAAAGGTTGCGAGCACTGAACTTATTCTCTCTGGAGAAGAGACACTTGAGAGGGGATATGATTTCAATATACAAATACCGTACTAGTGATCCCACAATAGAGATAAAACTTTTTTTTTTCAACAAGACTCATGGCTACTCAATAAAATTAGAAGAAAATAGGTTTAACCTTAAACTACGTAGAGGGTTCTTTACTGTAAGAGCAGCAAGGATGTGGAATTCCCTTCCACAGGCGGTGGTCTCAGCGGGGGGCATTGATAATTTAGATACTATTAGATAAGCACCTGAACGACCACAACATACAGGGATATACAATGTAATACTGACACATAATCACACACATAGGTTGGACTTGATGGACTTGTGTCTTTTTTCGACCTCACTTACTATGTAACTATGTACTGTATGTTTTCTGATGCCTAGTAACTCCTGCCCCTTTAAGGAGGGTTGGGCTCCCTCCAGTCATCCGCCCTTCATCTATCCATTAGAATATTTGTGCTCCCACTGTGGAGACTCTTCAAAGTTAGAGTTAGGGTCTGCAGGATACAGGGTGCCTTGCCGGGGCCTGCAGCTTACGCATGTATTTGCAAATGTGTGCAACTAAACCCCTGGATTTAATGCATACTGTTAGGCAGGTTAATTCAGTTGGTTGCAGGCTGGTTGGTAAGTTGAGCTTGGAAATTATTTGGTTTTATTTTACATGCGTTTGCCCTTCCAGTGCTCCTTGCTGTGAAGACCAGTTATGGGGGGGGGGGATGGGGGGGGGGCAGTGACCTTTTTTTGTACGTAGTTATATTTAGACACCTTGAAAAACTGCTGTAAAAGAAAGTAAAGGTAGGACTATAAAAATGGAGGTTGTTAGCTCGATGTCTATCCGTTTACATTCATGTCTTCAATTAGGCTTAAAGGAGTTGTAAAGGCAGAAGGTTTTTTATCTTAATGCATTCTATGCATTAAGATAAAAAAACAAACTTCTGCGTGTAGCAGCCTTCCCAGCACCCCTAATACTTACCTGAGCCCCATCTAGATCCAGCGATGTCCAAGAGTGTCTAAGCCGTCCGGGACACTCCTCCTGATTGGCTGAAACACAGCAGCGGTGCCATCGGCTCCCAAGTGAGTCAGCAATCAGGGGAGAGAGGGACCGGATCAGGGGCTCTGTGTCTGAATGGACACACAGATCTGACTTGGATGCCCCCATAGAGAGCTGCTGGCTGAGGGGCACTCGACAGGAGGGAGGGGCCAGGAGCAGCAAAGAGGGACCTGAGAAGAGGAGGATCAGGGCTGCTCTGTGCAAAACCATCTGCACAGAGGAGGTAAGTATAAGGTAAGTATAAGATGTTTATTATTATTTTTTTTTTTTAAACGAGACTTTGCAATCACTTAAAAAAAATCAAAATTTGATTTTTTATCTGATTGCAAAGTCTCGTTTAAAAAAAAAAAAAATAGTAATAAACATCTTATACTCACCTTCTTAAAAATAAATTTCCTGGTATTCCAGGTAAGCTAGGAACAATCACTGTAGTTGCGGTGCCTACTTCAGTGATTTCCAGCTTCCACGGTGGACCAATGTAACTATGTAAAAGTTGCCATACTTGGAATTCAGTTTTAAATATTTACTGTTGAACATTCAGTACTAAATACTTTTTTTTTAACTTTTGCTTTTTTAAAGGCCACTAAAAGTAAAAGCAATTTCATGCTACTCCTTCAAATTAAAAGACAAATGAGACTTATAACTCAAACCAGCCAGTAGGGTTGTACCTACCTGAGTTTAAATCAATAAGAACAAGTGAAGATTATTTTTAATTGGGTTCTTCTAAGTTATCTTACTACAATTTGCACTTCTTTATTAAAAACCATCTTATTTTTTTATTAAATGTAGGTGTCCCTGTGTTTGAATTTTTTCTTGATGAAAAAAATGTCCTCTATATTCTGAAGTACTAAGGGAAGACATCCAACCTCCAGTTCACTCCATTACGCACAGTGGTATTAATTAGCCAATTAAACAGGGTGGAAGCTAATGCCAAATGAGAAGACCATTAAGATATGGCTATTTTTCCTTATTCTGTAATTAACACAGAAATGATGTAAATTGTATGCCATTTGTCTTTTGTGTATACTGATGCCCCTATTTCATTAACAGTAACATGGCATGCAATCACCCTTGAATACTCGGGAACTTGTCCCTGAAAACATCTATTCCATGAAGTGCTTATGACTGCTGTGTCCTCTAACATCTAAATCAGCTGGGTGGTCTGAATGTTATCATTTAGGAAATAAACTACTGGGCCTATTTAACAACGTACTACAAAGAGCAATGATGATGTAACTTGTAACACCCATACAGATTTCTCCTTTTAACCACTTGCCCTGCAGAAGATTTACCCCCCTTCCTGACCAGGCAATTTTTGCAATACAGCACTGCGTTAATTTAACTGAAAATTGCGATTGTGCGACACTTTATCCAAATAAAATTGATGGTCCTTTTTTCCCCACAAATAGAGCTTTCTTTTGGTGGTATTTGATCACCTCTGCGGATTTTATTTTTTGCCCTATGAACAAAAAAAGTCAGACAATAAAAAGCCCAATATTTTTCCCTTTCTGCTATAAAACATTTCCAATAAAAAAAATTGAAAAAAAAATCGAATTTCTTCATCAGTTTAGGCCAATATGTATTCTTACATATTTTTGGTAAAAAAAATCCAAATAAATGTATATTGATTGGTTTGTGCAAAAGTTATGGCATCTAGAAACTATGGGATATTTTTTGTTTCTAGTAATGGCAGCAATTAGCGACTTATAGCGGGACTGCGATATTGCGGTAGACAGTCGGAACACTAATGCCCCGTACACACGGTCGGATTTTACGATGGAAAATGTCCGATCGGAGCGTGTTGTCGGAAATTCCGACCGTGTGTGGGCTCCATCTGACATTTTCCATCGGATTTTCCAACACACAAAGTTTGAGAGCAGGCTATAAAATTTTTTCCGACAACAAAATCAGATCGCGTCAATTCCGACCGTGTGTGGCCTGTTCCGACGCACAATGTGCCACGCATGCTCAGAAGAAATTCCGAGATGGAACAGCTCTGGTCTGGTAAAATTAGCGTTCGCAATGGATACAACACTTTCGTCACGGTGCAATGTTAAAAATGGTTTAATACAGTGCTCTCTCTTCTTCTTTATAATGTGAGAAGAATGAAGTAGTTTTGCTGCTCATATTCACACAGACTTCTCACAAACTTCTTTCTTTATTATTTATCGGGATTCCCTCAATATATTTTGATTTGTCACATCTGACAAAAATATTTTTTTTATTTTTTATTTTGTTTTTTTTTTTAAAGGCATTTATTATTTTTTTTTTTTAGGTTTGTATTTTTTCCAAGGCTGATCTTTGTTTTATTTTATTTTTAATTTTAATCCAGAATATTTTTGGGTGTGTTTTGTGTGTCAAGTTACCACAACACCATTGATATCTTATATTATTTAATCTCAAGGAGATTGTTTGGTGTTGGTGTCCCTTGTTAATTTCACATGGTACTTTAGAAATGTACCTGAATCCTCACAAACAAACTGTCCTTTTTGAAGGAAAACACACATAGGCAAGTATAATTGAAACCAAAAATCCTTTATTAAGGGCTCAGAACCAAACAAAGAGGGAGGCAACACTGGAGAAACAGCAGAAATTAGCGAAGCCTTGGACCCCCAGGGCAGACGTCAATTCTTTAACATCAAAATTGGTGGCCTGAGGAGTCCATATGTAAGGGAGTGCAGTCTGGTCCAGAAGTCCCAGAGATCCTGAAAGCAGCAGATGACATCTGTGTCCCCAGGCTATGGTACCAAAAGAGGCTGCATCTTTTGCCAGACCAGACTGGACCCAGGGTCATCACTTTCTGATCTTCTTTCCACGCTTCCTTCCCGGCTGTGGCTCTGCTGTTGGAGATGTGGCAGGAGGAAGAGTAGGACCTGGAGGAGGAGGAGGACTAGTAGGACCTGGAGGAGGAGGAGGAGGAGGAGGAGGAGAAGTAGAAGGACCTAGAGGAGGAGGAGGACCATGTGTGAGGTCACAAATGTGGGTAGCAGATGTTATTTGGCCCCTCAACCCCTTATTGAGAGCTTCCAACATTAAGGACTCACACATGAGTTGTTGGCCCTCCTCCATCCGCTGCATTTTAGAGGCAATTATGCCAGCAAAGTCGTCCTCCACAGTGTGGGGGGCTGTCAGGGCCTCTGTAGCCTTCCAAAAGAGGCCTATGGCAGCCTCCTCCAGGGGTACTCCTCTTCCTGCCATTTTCTCTTTGCGGGTGTAGGGGAGGGACCTGGATATCAGGCAGCCTGCTCGGCCCAGCCACCTCCTGGCTGAGACTTCCCTGTGTATGAAAAAGGGACATGGTTTTAGTTTCTGCATCATCAATCCCAAACATAAATTAGTACTCCAAACTAACATCTAGTTAACATCATTGATTGGACAACCTGAACTATTTAGAGGAATGCTATACCTGGCTCAAGCTGGGCTCCTCCACATGTTACTGCCTGGAAGGCCCAGGTTGGGCGCCAGAAGCCTCAGCTTGGGGGGAAGGAAGACTGGAGAGTGATGACCTGGGTTCAGTCTGGTCTGCCAGAAAATGCAGCCTGTCATAGTACCACATCCTATGACATAGATGTCATCTGCTGCTCTGGATCTCTGCGAATCCTGGACTTTCTTGTGCTCCCTTAGATAAGTGCTCCTCAGGCCACCAATTAGGATCTTCAAATAGGTCATGTCTGCCGTGGGTATCACCTGCTTCACAATTTTCAGCAATTGATCCAGTGCTGCCTTCCTCTTTGTTTGGTTCTTATAATGTGGGTGGTTTATCTGCCACAGACAAGGCAGCTCCCTGAACATGTCAATGAAGATTGCCATAAAGTCCGTGTCGTTCAAGATATCCATTTTCAATGCAAGACACAACACAAGACAAACCCTAATGTCAGGCAAAACTCTCCTAATCTAGTTACAATATAGGCCTCAATCTAGAAGCAGTATAGGCCCAAGTTTGGCTCCTACCTTCGTTATCACGATCGGCGCCTCCGATACTCCTTCCTCCGCTCACAGATCGTACGTAATACGCACGCGTGTTACGCTTTATACACACTGCGCATGCGTGTAACTCCGCCCGCCCCTGACGTTCTTTCTAGTCTATTCCCCGCCCCTTTTCATTTGGTGCAGTGGGTGAAGAGCACATGGTGGAGTCAGAGCAGGTGCGTGCTAATTATAACAACGAGGAGGAGGAGGAGGAAAGCCCGGATCCAGAAACGTCCCGATCCCGAAGGAGACGATTTAAGGCCTCAAATATGTCCTTTGGGGAGATGTTGGAGATGGTCGACATCCTGAAGAAGGCCGACTTTGATGGAAAGTATGGACCTTACCCCAACCCTAATATCAGAAAGGCCAAGATCATGGCGAAAGTGGTCAAAAGTCTGCACCGGAATTTCGGGGTACGACAATCGAAAGATCAGCTCAGGAAGCGGTGGTCGGACCTGAAATTAAGAGAACCCGAGCAGTACAGAAAGATCCGGAGAGTGCTGCAAAAAAGTAAGTAGTTGTGCTGTGTTCCTATTCTTTTTGTCTTTATTACGTTCGTGCTGCTCCATGTGCTTTTCTTAAGTGTTGTACAGTTTAAAATAGCAACTTTCATGTTCATGGGCCCATTATTCGTTCGTATCAAACATTTTTCTTTTGGCCTATAAAACACTATTGTTTAGGCCATATGCATTTGCCCACATTTTTTTAGGGCCTACTTGTATGAAAAATATTGGGTTGTGTAGATGGGTTTGTGACTAGAATGAAATGCAAACTAGATTCTGTGTAAGGAGAGGACACTTAGCAGCTGTTTTCACATCTGGACGCTGGAGCACTAGTGTGGGACACAAGAACACCCTTTTTATTAGGGGGCCCACACAGGTGCTCCAGTGTATACTATAGGGGGGTCTCCATCTGTGAAGCTTGTACAAGACAGGTAAAGTCTTGAAGCTTGACAACAGACAATAAAAATGCTACATCTTGAAACTTTGCCAAAATAGACAATTGTACCACACTTCCAAGCAATTTTTCATCCTTATATTTCGGCCATCAAATATCTGTGTGCTAATTATACCATTTTTGTTTTACATAGGGGAGAAAGACTCAGAGGACACCCCTCATCCGAGGAGACCACAGACCCCCCACCTCGGGAAGAAGGGAAAATACCCCCAACCCAAGAAGAGCAGGAGGAAGAAGACGTGGTGGAAATTGGCACCACAACAGGTAAGTGTCTGCGACCACAGACTCAGGTAAGAGATGGATGCCGGCATATTTATAATACCTGTTTTTTTTTTTTGGTTTTCTATCTTTTTAGGTGATCATGATGTTGTGGATCCAGGGCATTTCACCTAGGAAAGTGCACAGATCCTGATCGGGGAGATCATGGGGTGTAATTTTTTTGGTAAACATCAAGAAAAACATCAATGATGTTATTCAAAAAATAATAACATCATTGATGTTTTGGGGAGAGTTTAAAACCCCTCCAAATCCCTTTGTTTTTTTGTACGCTACAATGTTAAAAATGTTTTAACGATTTTTATAAAAGCCAAATTTTGAGGATGCACACAGTGTGCCAACATGTGCTATCTGCCATCACGGGAGATCAATGGACGCGTTTTGGGGGTGCAACCCCTTCCTCAATAATAAACTAGCTGAGAGGAAGGGGTTGCTCCCCCAAAACACGTCCCTTGATCCCCCATGATGGCAGCTAGCACATGTTGACATTCGTAAATTGGTGTGCATCTTCAAAATTTGGCTTTTCCTGGGGTGACTTCACCCCATCTGAACGCAATATCAAACACAGTTCCTAAATACTCATGTCTGATATTGCCTTCAAGTTTTACCATATGTGAACTTTGTAAGTTCAAGATTTGTGTCTTTTTTGTTGGTTTTACACATGCCTGTTTTATCTTAAATGGACACTTCTATTTTTGATAATGCCACCCCAAAAATTGTTATACAACAAACATGTTGGTTTGTTTTAAAAACCTTTTCTAAATGCACATGTGATTGTGCAGGTATTAAAAAGATTGTTAATCAAGAATTTGTGGATTATTGCCTCAGCGCTACAACACTTTTGTGGTGATGTAATTGCTGCTTTCTGTGACAATGGGTGTTATTTCCTAAGGGCAAATCCACTTTGCACTACAAGTGCAGTTTCAGTGCATTTTCAAGTGCACTTGTAGTGCAAACTGTATTTGCCTTTAGTAAATAACAACAAACAGTGCTTTGTATAAGGTTACACAATCACGCCATTTTTAGGACTCACCACATTTCGGTCAGGGTCAGCTAAAACAAACACAAGCAGTAAATGTCACCAAAGATTTGCTTAATTTTTTTTTTTTTGATCAAGGTTTTACAAATTGTCTGGCATATTGATGGCCCCCCTACCCGCAAAGAACTCAAGGTATCTTAGCCGGCATCTGGCCAGCCGGTAATTAAAAACCCTCTGGTCTGGGGTGAGGGTCCTCATCGGGAATGGCCGCATAAGATGGTCCCCCAGCGCAAATGCTTCGTCCGCAACGAAGACGAATGGGAGTCCTTCCACATTCTCTTCTGGAGGTGGAAAGTCCAAGCTGCCATTCTGGAGATGCCTGTAAAACTCCATCTGGGCGATTACTCCACCATCGGACATCCGGCCATTCTTCCCCACGTCCACATACAGGAACTCATAATTAGCCGACACCACCGCCAACATCACAATACTATTGAACCCTTTGTAATTATAATAGTACGACCCCGAGTTGGGTGGTGGGACGATGTGGACGTGTTTCCCATCAATTGCCTCTCCGCAGTTAGGAAAGTCCCACCGCTGGGCAAAGTGGGAGGCCACAGTCTGCCATTCCTGTGGCGTGGAAGGAAACTGTTGAGGAAAACAAAAATAAATTAGTATTTTTGCACAAACATGGAAAGCAGATTAGACACAAACATTCTTGGCCAACATCCAGATAACATTTATTAAGGGGAATTTTACAACACCAAAGTATAAGGTACACCTATCATATTCCCCCCCCCCTCTCATGGGCCATTTCTAACATTATAGGGGGGGGGGATCTTGGACAGGTAACACTCTCCACTTCATTGAGAGATGAATGCCTAAATAATGGGTATTACTTGGAACAGCCCCTCCTTAGTTACACTATTGGCAGACCACTGGACAGGTAAGAAGTGTCATAATACAAAGATATAAATACACACTGTACACATTTGAGCACATCTGGACATTCTGCTATTACCTATCAAGATAATAATAGGATACAAAAACTTTAAACAGTACCATTTGAAAGTATTCAGGAAGGCTCTTGCACTTGGGGAATTCATCCATACATCTGACCACAAAAGAGATGGGCATAGTGTGTATGGGTTTGGCAAAGTCAGCAGATAGATGATTGAGGATAGATAGAGAATTGGGATCAGCTGACTTAGCAGTTGGGGGGAGGGAGGGTTAAAAATGATTTGGGGACACCACAAAAAAAAGCCTCTGGCACTCTGCCTGAATTTAATGCACAAATCAGATTTCTAAACATTTTTGGGGTTGTTTGGGGTAAAGCACTACTATGGAGCTAATAAAATACGTTGTTAAGTGACTACATGATGTGAATATAGGGCAGGAGACCATGCTGGGGAGGTAAGTGAAGGCAAATAAGTATGAAGGAGAAAAAAAAAAATTTCCAGCATGCATGAGGACAAAGGGGACATTCACAGCATATTACAATCATGGTAATTAGGGAATGAGGAAAGAAATACAATATATTATCAAACATTAAATACAATAAAATGGGAGATTAAAGGATAAAAATCTTACCTTCATATACTCCTTCTGCAGGACCTGTATGATGGCAGAACAGGTCTCTGGGATAATGATACCCAGAGCCTGGGTGGAGATGCCTATTGAGAACTTCAAGTCCTGCAGGCTTCTCCCCATCGCCAAGTACCACAGGGTGGCGATGAGCCTCTGCTCCGGAGTGATGGCTTGCCTCATGCAGGTATCCTGCCTGCTGATATAGGGGGTCAGCGAAGCCAACAAACGGTGAAATATGGGGTCCGTCATCTGGAGAAAGTTCCTGAAATCATCAGGATTATTCTCACGGATCTCACGGAGCAAAGGCATATGAGAGAACTGGTCACGCTGAAGCAACCAATTCTTGGTCCATGAACTCCTCCCCACCCTGTTCATGGACTGGACTTGTGTCAAGGTCAGGACCCCAACACCAAGCCCCCGCACAGCACGAACTCTACGAGGAGTACGCATACGAAACATGGCTAGAAAACGGTCGGCTGCTCAGAACGAAGTAGCAGAACGCACTGAAGAACAGCAAGGCCTGTGAAGAGCGACCTGAAAAACAGCAACGAATGAACAAGAACACAATGACTAATCCAAGTCACGGGTAGCTTGCTTGCACGCACTGAAGAGCAGATACAAACCCACAAGCACAAACTGAACCACAGAAAACGATCTGAAAGCCACGAGTCTGAAAAAGTGCGAATCGTCTCTCACCAAACTTTTACTAACACGAGATTAGCAAAAGGAGCCCAAAGGGTGCCGCGCTTGGTTCTGAACTGGGCTTTTCTAGTCTCGTCCTACGTGGTTGACGTCACCGTGTTCTTGGCGATCGGAAATTCCTACAACTTTGTGCGACCGTGTGTACGCAAAACAAGTTTGAGCCAACATCCGTCGGAAAAAATCCTAGGATTTTGTTGTCGGAATGTCCGATCAATGTCCAACCGTGTGCACGGGGCATAAGGCTGGATTCACACCTATGCAGTTTTAGTGCTTTTTGCATTTTGCAGATTTGCACTACAGTCCATTTAACATGGTTTCCTATGGAACACGTTCTGTAGTACAAATCTGCAAAATGCAAAAAGCACTAAAAATGCATAGGTGTGAATCCAGCCTAACTGACACTTTTCACAATTTTTGGGGACCAGTGACGCAAATACAGTGATCAGTGCTAAAAATATGCACTGTCACTGTACTAATGACACTGGCTGGAAAGGGGTTAACAACAGGGGCGATCAAAGGGTTAACTGTGTGCCTAGCTGGTGTTTTATTACTGTGGGGGAGGTGCTACTAGGGGAAGACATGGATCCATGTCCCTGCAGGAACACAGAATCCATGCCTTCTGGACTGACAGATCAGCGATATGCCTTGTTTACATAGGCAGATCGCCATTCTCCCTCTGTACTGAAGGATCGGCAGGTGCCAGTGGACATGGAGTTTGTGGTACCCATTGATCCTGCTGCGTATAATCACAACGGGAGCAGGCTCCTGGTGGCGCGCATTCACTCCCCAGATGCGGAATTGTCGGATCACGTACCTGGTACATGATCTGGCACAGCTGTGCTGCTTTGCCATGGTATATCCAAGTTATACAGTCGGCAGGTGGTTAAAGTGGTTGTATACCCCGCTTACACATTTTTACCTACAGGTAAGCCTATAATAAGGCTTACCTGTAGGTAAAATAAATCTCTCCCAAAACCTGCATGCAGCCTCTGACGTCAGTGGCGCATGAGCTCTGAAGGTCCTGTGGATGCTGCCGGACCTTGCTGGAAAGAGGGTTAAAGCGCGCATGCGCGGGAGTGATATCATCGTGGCTTCGGCCACTCACAGCGCCAGAGCCGCGAACCCGGAAGAAATGCAGAGGGAACATGTCAGCTCCCTCAGCAGTGACCGGGAGGTGGTGCAGGCGCTTCACTTCTAAGGTAAGTATTTCAAAATGAGCTAGTATACGGTGCATACTAGCTCATTATGCCTTTGCCTTACAAGTTTTTTTTATTTTTATTTTTTTCTGGGCATGCAACCGCTTTAATAGTTAGAGCGTATGTAAACCCTAACAATAAATATCTTGCATTTTCTCCCTTTTGGTCTGTTAAATATACCATTAAAGCATTCTGTTATATCTGTTCAATAAGTACAAAAACAAAAATACTCTGGGGCCCATAGCAGCCTGCCCCAATTTATGCACCTATTCTCAAGAATGAAATCATAAATAGCTGATAGAGTTAAAAACATAAGTTTATTAGTACTTTCAGTAAAATCTATTTTAAGCTATAAGAAAACATGCCATTAATCAAAGACTAATCAACACAAAGGATACAATGCGGGGCGGGGGGCAGAAGGGCACAGTGGGGGGGGGGGGGGCAGGATGGCACAATACTGGGATCAGAAGAGCACACGGGACGTTGCCCGAGACACGGCTATCCTGGGCCCGCTGATTTGTCACAGGTTCATTTCCCAGATTAGTGCGTTAGCAGCCATGCACAAAGCAACAATCACCCTTTTTGGCTCAATGAACAATCTAAGGGTTGCATTCTTTTAAATTTATTACACCTGACCTTTTGGTTAGATGTACAGCAGCCTCAGAATCCTAATCAGTGAGCCTCCTCTAGACCACTGCACCATTTTAATCTTGCCTAGATACATCTCACATCACTATCATCCATTTGTATCTTTCTCAGTATGAACTGTGTGAACTCTTAAATTGATTATATCCAAGAACCGCGGCTCCGGTGCTGAGAGACCCAGTCAACGGACCATACTGGACTGTTCCTCTGCAGGATCATCTGTCCAGTATTACTGGACCCTGCATACACCCTCATTCACTGGCAACACTAGCTAGGTGGCAGGCTTAAATAAAGTTATAGGTTTTCCTCCCCCGTATGCCCCTTCCCCTGATCTCTCTGTCAAAATCAATGGCACAACTATCAGCCCATCCCCACATACCAAGGTTCTAGGTGTAGTCCTGGACACTGAACTCTCCCTTAAGCCCCACGTCCAATCAGTGTCCAAATCTTGCCACCTCAACCTCCGTATCATCTCCAAAATATGCCCATTTCTAACAAATGACGCAACAAAACTCTTAATTCACTCCCTGATCATCTCTCACCTCGACTACTACAACTCCCTCCTCATTGGCTTACCTCTACATAGGCTATCCCCTCTTCAATCCATAATGCCAGACTCATCCACCTTACCAATCGCTCTGTGTCTGCTACTTCTCTCTGTCAAACCCTCCACTGGCTTCTGTTCACCCAATGAATTAAATTCAAAACACTAACAACAACTTACAAAGCCATCCACAATTTAGCCCCCAGCTACATCACTAGGCTAGTCTTAAAATACCAACCTAATCGTTCTCTTCGTTCCTCTCAAGACCTCCTGCTCTCTAGCTCCCTCACTACCTCCTCCTTTGCTCACCTCCAGGACTTTTCAAGAGCCTCTCCAATCCTATGGAACGCCCTACCCCAACCTGTCTGACTATCTCCTACTCTATTAGCTTTTAGAAGATCCCTGAAAACCCATCTCTTTAGAGAAGCCTACCCTACCCACACCTAACAACTGTATTTTCATTTTCTCCATCAGTCCATCCCCCACAGTAATTACCTTTTGTATCACTTGACCCTCCCTTCTAAGCTCTAAGGAGCAGGGCCCTCTGATTCCTTCTGTATTGAATTGTATTGTAACTGTACTGTCTGCCCTCATGTTGTAAGCTCTGCGCAAACGGTTAGCGCTTTATAAATCCTGAATAATATTAATAATAATAATACCTGTGGTTATAGATATATATATACTGAATATCTGTGTTGGACACGGCTTTTAAATAGTATGAGTGAATATTATGTGATGTGGTGCCAGTTTTATTGTTAGTCCTTCCCTTGCTTAACATTAATAAAAAAAGTTCTAGTGGATACAGTGAGTTAAAGTAATTCATATTATTCTTGATATGAGAAGGTTGAACTAAATCAGGTCTTTTATTCTCAGTCATTGTGTTATGTTCTTCACCGATAGCTCCTCCATCTCATTCATAGTTTGCCTTGAGTATAGCTCAAATGGATATTTTGCAATACTATTAAGGGTAGTATCGTGAGGGTCATCCAATCTTAGTGTATGATATCTAAAAAGATGGCAGTCCAATCAACAGCTTCATAACTGTTTGGTAGAAGAGTGGAAATATTGTATAAAAAATAACTTTAAATGATAGTTTAAAAACATACATTTAAGACATTTAATTTCCTTTCCATCAGCTGCCCAGGATCGTTGGAGGTTGCATGGCACCAGTAAGCAAATGGTTGTTTGCTGACCTGACTGTAGTCAGCTAAGTAGGGTGCAGATCATCCAATTTCCATGAAAACCTGCATGATGGTTTTAGGTCACTAGCATGGACAATGCAGGCCTTGATTTTAATGAAGGAAGTTACATTTAAACACAGTTTGAGAAGTCCAGCCTTTCAGTGAGATAAAGGGCCATCTCCTGGTCAAAGAGGCAAGAGAAAACCCCTTTTCCAGTTAAAAACTTTTCAAGGCTTTAGGGTACCTTTTGATTGTGCCATTATCTGGCACTCCCATATGTGAGGTTGCCATATTTGGGATCTTAATATGTGTTTTTCAATAAAACCTTACAAAATTTGGAGGCCCAAAAATTTTCTAGGGGACCCAACTTACATGTTACACATAATGTTGTCATAGAGTTTGAAATGAATGTGATACAGATCCACTTTTCAATATTTTGCAATGTAGAATGTAAATATTGCTTTCAATAGTTTTCTAGCTTTCTCTTTTTTTTTTGATAATGGATTCCTAACGTAACATTATTATATTACCAATAGGTAATAAGTTGTGCATTTATACCGTCTGTAAAACAACCTCAAGTGGAAGCTTTAAGCTTTAATATTCTACTTTTGGTTAGATTTTAAACACAGGAAAAGCCCTGATTTACTGGTGGATCATGTGTCATCATAGGCTGGGTAGTACATGACAAATCTTAGTTCATGCCAAATTTGCTGATTACCCATCATACTAGTCCACTAAAAGACATAATAAGTGAAGTTCCTTTCAATTATACAGTGCCTTGAAAAAGTATTCATACCACTTGAAAATTCGCACATTTTGTCATGTTACAACCAAAAATGTAAATGTATTTTATTGGGATTTTATTTGATAGACCAACACAAAGTGGCACATAATCGTGAAATGGAAGGGAAATGATAAATGGTTTTAAACATTTTTTTCAAATAAATATCTGAAAAGTGTGGCGTGCATTTGTATTCAGCCCCCTTATACTCTTAAATCTAGTGGAACCAATTGCCTTCAGAAGTCACCTAATTAGTAAATAGAGTCCACCTGTGTGTAATTTAATCTCAGTATAAATACAGCTGTTCTGTGAAGCCCTCAAAGGTTTGTTAGAGGACCTTAGTAAACAAACAGCATCATGAAGGCCAAGGAACACACCAGACAGGTCACGGATAGAGTTATGGAGAAGTTTAATGCAGGGTTAGCTTATAAAAAAAAAAATCCCAAGCTTTGAACATCTCACGGAGCTCTGTTCAATCCATCATCCGAAAATGGAAAGAGTATGGCACAACTGAAAACCCACCAAGACATGGCCGTCCACCTAAACTGACAGGCCGGGCAAGGAGAGCATTAATCAGAGAAGCAGCCAAAAGGCCCATGGTAACTCTGGAGGAGCTGCAGAGATCCACAGCTCTGGTGAGAGAATCTGTCCGCAGGACAACTATTATGCTGCGTACACACGATCGAAAATTCGGCCAGCAAAAGACCGATGAGAGCTTTTGGTTGGAAAATGAATGAATGAATGAAAGATTTGTAGAGCGCTGCAAATGCGAACTGAATCGCCTCAAGGCACTAGAATGCGTTCTCTGTTGCCAGCTTCTTAGAAAAGGAAGGTCTTTAGTTTTTTTCCTGAAGGCCTGATGGTTTTCTTCCATGCGGATGTGGGTCGGAAGAGCGTTCCATAGTCGAGGTCCTTGGACTGCGAATCTTCGTTCCCCCTTTGCTTTGTAGCGGTATTTGGGAATGATGAGGAGGTTGTAAAATGCAACCGTGTGTATGCTCCATCGGACTTTTGCTGTCGGAATTCCCACCAGCAAAAGATTGAGAGCAGGTTCTCAATTTTTCGGTCGGATAAAGTTCCTATCCGAAAATGCGATCGTCTGTACAAATTCCAATGCCCAAAATTCCTACGCATGCTCGGAAACAATTTGCCGCATGCTCGGAAACATTGACCTTCATTTTCTCGGCTCGTCGTAGTGTTGTACGTCACCGTGTTCTTGACGGTCGAAAGTTCAGAGAACTTTTGTGTGATCGTTTGTATGCAAGGCAAGCTTGAGCGGAATTCTGTAGGGAAAACCATCCAAGTTTTTTTTTTTCACAAACCTGACCTTTATGGAAGAGTGGCAAGAAGAAAGCTATAGTTAAAAGAAAGCCATAAGAAGTCACATTTACAGTTTGCGAGAAGCCATGTGGGGGACACAACAAACATGTGGAAGAAGGTGCTCTGGTCAGATGAGACCAAAATTTTACTTTTTGGCCTAAAAGCAAAATGCGGAAAACTAACACTGCACATCACCCTGAACACACCATCCCCACTGTGAAACATGGTGGTGGCAACATCATGTTGTGGGGTGCTTTTCTTCAGCAGGGACAGGGAAGCTGGTCAGAGCTGATGGGAAAATGGATGGAGCCAAATACAGGACACTCTTAGAAGAAAACCTGTTAAGAGTCTGCAAAAAACTTGAGACTGGGGCGGAGGTTTAACTTCCAGCAGGACAACGACCCTAAACATACAACCAGAGCCATAATGGAATGGTTTAGATTAAAGCATATTCATGTGTTAGAATTGCCCAGTCAAAGTCCAGACCTAAATCCAATTGAGAGTCTGTGGCAAGGCTTGAAAATTGCTGTTCACAGACGCTCTCCATCCACTCTGACAAAGCTTGAGCTATTTTGCAAAGAAGAATGGGCAAAAATGTCCCTCTCTAGATGTGCAAAGCTGGTGGAGAAATACTTAAAAAGACTTGCAGCTGTAATTGCAGTGAAAGGCGGTTCTACAAAGTAATGACTCAGGGGGGCGCTATACAAATGTACACAACACTTTTCACATATTTATTTGTAAAAAAATTTGAAAACAATTTATCATTTTCCTTCCACTTCACAATTATGTTGATCTATCACATAAAATCCCAATAAAATACATTTAAGTTTTTGTTTGTAACATGACAAAATGTGGAAAATTTCAAGGGGTATGAATACTTTTTTTAAGACACTGTATTTGTATTGGGCAATTTATCACTGAAATGCACTGCTGGTTGATGGCTTCAAAATGAAATCATTTTCTGAAAGTAATCCTTGGCATTTGTCCCTTTGTTCGAAAACTGGTATCTCATAAACATGTGCATCTGGGTGACAATTCATACTAAAGATGTAATGTACTGCAGAAAGTTAGACCATCCAAGCAAACTCTTGTAGCCAGATCTATGAATGTCCATCTTTCAGATACTATTGTATAGTGCTATTGTTCAATTATAGTTAAAACGTGTATTGAAAAATTCATTTAAAATATGAAAAACAAGGTAACTTGCCATTTGTACATTTACCATGAATATGCTTGTTCCAGAGCAGCAACTTACTAAATAATGAGACAAATGTTGACCATCCATTGCAACATTTGTGGTCTCAAGAGATATGGATGGAAGCCTTACAAGGGGGGCTTACTTTACATAAGCAGGGAAGAAGGTCAGCTTCGGACCATGCAAAGTAAAGCTAAGTGTAAGCTTTAACCTTGTTGTAAGTCTCCTAACCCCACCCCATCATGTCCGCCTACCTTAACCAGGCAGATGACTCTTGCTAAGCTGCTGGGATGTACTACTGGGTTACTTCTATGTGGGACTAAATGATGCAGAAGTCCAGGGCATAATTATCATGTACCTGGTGAAGACTGGAACGTTGTGGAGGCCTCTCTTGCACCTCCTGCCCAACACTCGTAAAGGTGTAGATAGAGAGTGTGGGGGCATGGAGCAGCTGGAGTGCTTGAGTAGCCATCTGGTGATGTCTACTCCTTAGGTGGGTAGAGCTGGATGTCTTAGTCCCCAGAATAGGATGTTGAAGCAGCTTGGCACCAGAGCAGAAGATGTAAGCAGGGTCAGGAAGCAGATGGCAGTCAGCAATAGCCAGGCAGTGAGGGACCAAATCAGCAGGCAGAGCAAGTCTAAGAAGCAGACCAGGGATGGTAACAGCTGGGCAAAGTAGTACAGAATCAGCAGGAAGAGACTAGTCCAGTAAACAGGGTGAGGTCAGGGTAACCAGATGAGCAAGGGTGAGGCAAAGAGAAGAGGTGAAGTCCAGGGAGAAGCCAGATCATACACAGGTAGGCAAATACAATGAATCAGGTCTCAGGACACACCGAACAAGCTGAAGACTAATTGGCAACATCTATTTAAAAAGCCTGCTGGGCACCAAGTGTACACGGCAATTTCTATGTGCATGTGCAAATGCGTACAGGCATGCACTGGGCAATTACAGCATGTCCGGTGTTATTTATTTATTATTTATTACAGTTACTTATATAGCATCATCAGTTTACACAGTGCTTTATATATACATTGTACATTCACATCAGTCCCTACCCTCAAGGAGCTTACAATCTAAGGTCCCTAACTCACATTCATACATATACTAGGGACAATTTAGACAGGATCCAATTAACCTACCAGCATGTCTTTGGAGTGTGGGAGGAAACCGGAGTACCTGGAGGAAACCCACACAGGCACAGGGAGAACATGCAAACTCCAGGCAGGTAGTGTTGTGGTTGGGATTCGAACCAGCGACCCTTCTTACTGCTAGGCGAAAGTGCTGTCCACTACACCACTGTGCCGCCCGCGGTGTTGCCTTTCCCCAGAAGTACAAGCAGCAATGGGCATGCACATGAGCATAAGTTCACACTGGTTTCCTGAGAATCCAGTTTACCTTACAATAATGTTGTCCTGTCACAAAATGGTACTATTGGAGGAGACCTCCTCCCTTCCCAGATACATGCACATATTTACCAGCACACCAGGGATCCTCAAATGTCATCCAATGGCTTTTATTGCAGAAAGATCACATCACAACAACAAGTGCAACGTTTCGGAGCCGCGCGGGACCCCTACGTCTTCACATACCTGATTAAGGAGTCCTGAGCGGCTCCGAAACGTTGCACTTGTTCTTGTGATGGGATCTTTCTGCAATAAAAGCCTTTGGATGACATTTGAGGACCCTTTGTGTGCTAGCGAATATGTGCATTTATCTGTGATGTTTCCAGTAACCAGCTGGTAGTCGCTTCAGCACCCACTACTGATGAGCCTTGTTTCCAGGAACATGTGTGATGGGAATATAGACAAGACTCCTCCCTTCCCAGCCTACAAAATAGCTTTACCTAGCTACTTCATATCCTTTCCAAGACACATTGAACAAAATCTCTTGACAACCCTGACTTTTATAGGTAGGGGACTGCACTGAAAAATCCCCAGTATTGGCTCTTCCAAGCCACCTGACTATAGCACCAAAGCCCAAAATACATGATCGGTAATCGCTGCTCTGGCAATGCATGATCACAATTATTCACCATTTTCTTGAACTGCGAAAATCCAGAGTTCAGGTCATACTCATGGTCTACCTAAGTCCAACGTTTATCCCTGGTTCTTATGCCAATATATTGTTTTTGCATGCACTTGTTTGCATTAAAGTGGAAGTCCAGCCTAACACTAAAATCGCTACATCTACAGACATCCACGATCTAACACTAACCTATCTAGCCCTGAAAAGAAGAAATCAGTATACATACCTTTTTTGAAGCAGCTCCGGTCCAGACTCCAGCGGCGGAAGTTCTGCAGAGGACGCAGCCGACAACAGCTGGGAAATGCCCAGGAAGTGACGTCACCCATATAGTTACTATGGGGCTTCCGTTGTTAGGTGCCTCCTCTGCACACGTCTCCACAGGGAAGCCGCCGCTGACAGCTCAGCACGGGAATGGACCGGAGCAGCTTCAGAAAAGATATGTATACTGATGTATTCTTTGCAGGGCTAGATAGGTTAGTGTTAACTCATGGATGTCTATAGATGTAGCCATTTTAGTGTTATGCCGTGTACATACGATCGGATTTTCCGACGGGAAATGCTGGATGTGAGCTTGTTGGCGGTAAGTCCGACCGTGTGTATGCTCCATCGGACATTTGTTGAAGGACTTTTCACCAACAAATGTTGGCTAGCAGGGTCTCAAATTTTCCACCAACAAATGTGTGTTGTTGGACTTTCCGATCATGTGTACACAAGTCCGTCGGACAAAAGTTCAAAGTACAAACACGCATGCTCGGAATCAAGTATGAGCCGGAAGCGCTCGGTCTTGATATCACGTACGTCTTGTACGTCACTACGTCCGTAATTGTTGGCCAACATTTGTGTGACTGTGTGTATGCAAGACAAGTTGGAGTCAACACCCTTCAAACAAAAATCCACGGTTTTGTTGTCAGAAAGTCCGATCGTGTGTACGGGGCATTAGGCTGGACTTCTTTGACCATTTTTCTTACATTTTCTGTGAAGCTGTTGCCAAATAATGTTTCATATGTCATGATATGTTAAGGGTGTCACAGTCACCAGATTCAGGTAGGTGTACCGCAGACTTATCAAAGCAAACACCAATGGGTGTGCTACATAAGCTTAATTTTTAGTTTAAGCTGCTACTGGTTAGCTCTGTCCCGATGAAGGGGAAAGTGGCAGGCCCTAGGACCTGTGGGAACAGCTGGGTTTAAGTGGAATGCGGAGTATTGCTAGTAAATTAAAGCCCTGTTATGAGAACACAGTGGTGTCCAACTGTAGAAATCATCTGGTTAAAATCAGCCAGTAATTCCACTAATTTTACAACCCTTCTTTTAGCCCTCAACGCCTCATTTAAGAAAAAAAAATGTTTATGTTCCCTTTCAAAGCACCTGCATTTTAAATTTGCACACACACACACCCAAAACCAATTACTTTCCCTATATATCTAGGTTTTTACATTCAAGGGAAACTTCCCCTGCCTTTATGGGCACCTGACTTCTTTGGATTGTGAACCTGCTTCACTCTGCGGGAAACCGCTAAGATCAGCAACTTTATTTCCCTAAATAAGTTGAAGCTTCCTTTTTAAGATTCCCACCACATGAGCATTTTGTTTACTAGATTATAATGCTTTTGGTAACTCGATGCACTAAAAAAGTAACTTTGAGAAACAAATGTGTAATCAAAGGCGACCGCAAATGCAAGCAATCCTACTTTGTTTCTGTTTTTCATTTTCTAATTATCATCATCGTGGGTAGCGCGCCAGTCTGTAGAGGAGTTCTGAATAGAAAAGGTGTTTATATTTCTAAATATAACTGATTTACATGTGCGTTGTCATTTTGAAAGTAGAGTGAATTGCTAAAATGAAAATTACCTAATTATCTAATCTAAATGCTCAGAAAAGTTTGTCTGCTTTTGCTCGCATTAAAGTGTTTGTTGACCCCCCGAAAAAAAAAAAAAAAAATGGATCCTGCTCCTTTAAAGCATGTTAGATGACACAGTGCTTGTCCTGTGTCATTTGGCCCCCTGTAACACCTAAAAAACCTGGCTGATCCTGCCAGTTTCTCCCCTCCCCTCTGTACACTGACCACGGTGTATCATGGCTGCTGAGGCCAGACACCGTGGTCAGTTGACATGTTTCCGTCATCAGCAGCCTGCTATCTGCTCTCCTCTCTGCTCCTGTGTCCTCCTCCCCTCCCCTCTGTGTGTGTGAGCCGTCCCTCCCCCCTCCTGCTGCTCTCATAACACTAACCTGCATGCACCATCAGCACTGCCTCCAATTGCAGTGTCCCCCTCTGTGCAAGATTTATAAATATAAATGCTGTAAATACCTCATTTAAGAGCCGAGATTGCGATCACATGACCAGCCAGCTCTCTCCTCCTCTCCTCCTCCCCTCCAGACTGACATCAGCAGGGGAATCTCAGCCCCGCCCGCTGTATCTCTCAGAGGACGAAAGGAGAAAGCTGGCCAGTCATGTGATCGCGATCTCTTTAGTGAAATTAGGTATTTGCAGCATTTCTTTTTATAAATCACACACAGAGGGGGACACTACAGTAGGATGGTGCATACAGGTTAGAGTGGCTTAACAACCACTTTAAAGTAAAAGAGTACTGACTTCCTTCTGAAAGTGTTAGTTGCCTAGTTTCTCTGGCGTCAAAACTCTCTGGAAAGGGATGATCTTGGGCTTGGCTCCAGGTTGACACAAAACCTGGAAGGCAGTGCTACTCAAAACCCTGCAAGTGGGGTATTCCCTACCCTGCAGCTGCACACGTGCAAAGGGGTGGAGATGCTCATGACATCATTGACTCAATAATATGTTCACTTGGCCATATTAGGTCAATGATGTCACAAGCATCCCAGTCCCTTTCTGTATGTGCAGTTGCAAAGTGGGGGAAATCCTGGCGAAAGCTGATTTTTTTTTTTGAGCCATGACAGCTGTGTGGGGGGGGGGGGGGGGGTAGCACAAGTGGGGATCACCTTCCCTGGGGAAAAAGGCAGTCCAAAGGGCAGGTCTTTTCTTAAAATGCTGACTTGTCATTTTTTTTAAAAAGATAGAAAACAAAACAGTTAATGCCATCCAGCTACTAACTAAATAGTATAGATTCCTCTCTGACATGTGAAGGGCTTCTCCCACTCACAAAAAAAACCCCCAAAAAACAAGCGCTTTGCAAACCTTTTTTTCATTTTTGTGCTCACAGGGTATGCCAGATATGGCTGGTCACACCCTAATCACCCTGTGTGATGCAGAATCCCCCTGTTTAAACCTCTGATATTTTACCAAAGTCCCTGTTAAAGCCCCTAATGGGGCTCCTAAAACACTTGTAAAAAAATGTAAAAAAATAAATAAAAAATAAAAATAAATAAATAAATAAATAAAACAATAAAAATAAAAATTACTGACACCATACACTGCCCTACTGACACCATCCACTGCTGTACTGACACCATCCATTGCTCTACATATGCACATACACTTTATTACCAAATGTATTGGGACTGCCTTTACACGCACATGAATGTTGGGAGCATAAAAATTGTCTTGGTATACTGACACCTTAATAGTTTCCCTTCACTGGAAAAAAGGGACCAACCCGTGAAAAACAACCCCACAGCCTAATGATTTGGATCAGTGCACAAAGCAAGGTCCATAAAGACATGGATTAACAAGTTTGGGGTGGAGAAACTTGACTGGCCTGCGCAGAGTCCTGACCTCAACTGATTGAACACCTTTGGGATGAATTAGAGTGGAGACTGCCAGCCAGGCCTTCTCGTCCACATCAGTGCCTGACCTCACAAATGTTCTTCTGGAAGAAAGGTCAAAACATTCCCATAGACACACTACTAAACCTTGTGAACATCCTTCCCAGAAGAGTTGAAGCTGTTATAGCTGCAAAGGGTGAGCCAACTCAATATTGAACCCTACGGACTAAGACTGGGATGCCATTAAACTTCATATGCATGTAGATGCAGGCGTCCCAATACTTTTGGTAATATGAGGTTTATTTACTAAAGGCAAATCCACTGTGCACTACAAGTGCACTGCAGGTGCACCTGGAAGTGCAGACGTCACTGTAGATCTGAGGGGGACATGCAAGGGAAATAAAAAACAGCATTTTTGCTTGCACATGATTGGATGATAGAAATCATCAAAGCTTCCCCTCATTTCAGAGCTTCCCCTCATTTCAGATCTTGCCCTCAGATCTAGAGTGGCTGCACTTCCAAGTGCATTTGCAGTGTACTTGTTATGCATAGTGGATTTGCCTTTAGTAAATCAACCCCAGTGTGTATGTGTTTGAACTTTGAGGTACACACCTTAATGGAATAGGCTGTGCACACCTATGTTTTTTCTTCTCTTACAGATATTAACATATGTAGCTCTCTCTCAGATAGATTCCCGAGTCTCAGGCCAGAGACCCTCTTGCTCTAGAATAAGGCAAGGCATGATCGGCACTCAGGACATACAAAATAGTATTCCTTTATTAAATACATGTACAGAGCTGTAAAACAGCCTGTGCGTTTTGGACGTTAGTCCTTAGTCATGGCTCAACTAACGTCCGAAACACGTAGGCTGTTTTACAGCTCTGTACTAGGGATGGGCCGAACACCCCCCTGTTCGGTTCGCATCCAGAACATGTGAACAGGCAAAAAATTTGTTCGGACACGCGAACACCGTTAAAGTCTATGGGACGCGAACATGAAAAATCAAACGTGCTAATTTTAAAGGTTAATATGCAAGTTATTGTCATAAAAAGTGTTTGGGGACCTGGGTCCTGCCCCAGGGGACATGTATCAATGCAAACAAAAGTTTTAAAAACGGTCGTTTTTTCATTAGCAGTGATTTTAATAATGCTTAAGGTAAAACAATAAAAGTGAAATATTATAATAATAAATATATATAATATTCCTTTAAATTTCGTACCTGAGGGGTGTCTATAGTATGCCTGTAAAGTAGCGCATGTTTCCCATGTTTATAACACTCCAAGAGCAAAATGACATTTCTAAAGTAAAAAAAAAGTAATTTAAAAGGGCTAGCCCTAGTGCCGGATATTAATGAATTGTCGGTCCCGACAATACACATAAAAGTCATTGAAAGTCATTGAAAAATAAAAAAATAAATGCGTGGGGGTCCCCCCAAAATTCCATTACCAGGCCCTTTAGGTCTGGTATGGATATTAAGGGGAACTCCGTGCCAAAATGTTTTTTAAAAATGGTGCGGGGTTCCCCCCAAAAATCCATACCAGACCCTTATCCGAGCACGCAACCTGGCAGGCCGCGAACACCCCAGATTGTTCGCTGTTTGGTGAACGGGCGAACAGCCAATGTTTGATTCGAACTCATGTTCGATTCAAACAGATAGCCCATCCCTACTCTGTACATGTATTTAATAAGGGAATACTATTTTGCCATCCTGAGTGCCCACCATCCCTTTCCTTATTCTACAGCACCTATACACTTGTTTACCCTCTTGCTCCAGCCCTTCCTTATTTATCCCACCCGCTGCTGGTCACAAGTGGGAAGCAAAACCTGGTTCAGATCCCACACTGCCGAGGTGGCCTGGAAAACCCAGACTGGATTCCACCTTAGTTTCCTACATATAAAAACATGAGAGGTGACACATAGTGTTCCTCAACTTCCTGACCTTTCATTATGTCACACAGCTTACTTCTGGGTTTGGCCAAACGTAGGTCCAAGCTCATTACTATTCTTAAGTCTCTGACCTAAGACAAACATGTAGACAGTAAGGCCTGAGTTAGAAGTCAGAACTTCTGGTCCATGGATGTGTTCCAGATAGAACTAAATTTAATGGGTGAGTACAATTGGTAGGCAACTTCCCTTTTTCAGCAGAAGATGGCATATTAGGTCAATGACATTGACCTGATATAACCATGTGGCCATATTGGGTCAATGGTGTCATGCTTATCCATCCCCCTGTGTACATGCAGAGATGAGCTTGGGCTCGGAACCAAGTTTGGACTAAAAGTAGGGATCAGCGGTCAGTGAGCTGCAGCTGGGGAATTTCCCACCCCACAGCTGCACACAACCAAAATGATGGGGATGCTCATGACATCATTGATCTAATCTGACCACATGGCCATATTAGGTCAATGACGTCACAAGCATTTCTGCCCCTTTCTGTATGTGCTGTTGTGGGGTAAAATCCTGGTCAAAGCTAATTGTTCAAGCTCATCATTATTCCTGAGTCTTTGACCTAAGACAAGCATGCAGACAGTAAGACCAGAGTGAAAAGACGGAACTTCTGCTCTGCAGATGTGTTCCAAAAAGACCTAAATAAATAAAAGCTGACACTGTGAGTAGTAATAAATGGTTTGCCTCAACCCTCTAACTAATAAATAGCTTGCTGCGCTAAATGTGATACTGTACAACCACAATCAAATCCAAAATCAAATCACAATCCATTTTAAGTGTAAAACAATTTGTGATAATAGCCCCAGCTGAATGACAGAATCACCACTGATTAAGAAAACATTGTGTTCAATCAGACCTTGCGATCACCGCATAGACCATTAACAACCATAAGAAATGGACTCTTACAGGAACATATAGACCCTACTACAGAGTCAAATCAGCCTGTAAATCATCATAAGGGGATCCGACCCACTCTGCTTGGCTGGGGCTCTGCAATGTTACACACTCTCTAATACATATTAGCATCAATGGCAGCCAGATAATTCTTGAAGTTCACCATAAAACAAAAATGGGAAAATCCACATAGTGTAAATCCAAATAAAACCTTTATTGCACTTCAAGGCATATAAAACTACTCAGGTTGGTACAATGAATAAGCACTTAAGTATTGAAAATTATCCTGGACAGTGTGGCAAATGTTTTAAACAAACAATTACCGATCCTGAGAGACGTGGTGATGTCACGTGCGTTAGCTCCAGCCAATGCGTTTTGTCATAACTGATGGCATCGGGGGCAACGCTCTAACTGCCGCTTTGTCTGGACAGTTTGGTCTGTTTAAAGAAGCTGAAAAATAATAGAATTATTGGCTGTATTATAAGGTGAAAAATAAAATAATTAAAATTACATTTTTGTTTTTTAGTTTAAAACATTTAACTTACTGAAGGAAGTTGTGCTGACTGCAATCATCCAATTGCATGCAATCAAAATTTTGTTTATTTATTGATTTTTAAAAATTTTTTTTTTCCTTGTACATTTATTCTTAGCAACACACATTTTCACCTAACTTTACCCAATTCCCTAAATTTAAAACATGAACATGCTCAACTCCTTTAGCAAATCAAGCCAAATGTGTGACTCCATTAGTATTTAGTTGGCGTTGTAAAAGTAAAACTTACTACTTGCACTTCAAGACCTGAGAGTAACAACAAATATATTTTAAGTATAAAAAGCTGGTCTGGAACCAAATATTTATAAAGTATGACTCACTTGGCCCTGTCAGATGGCTGTCCTTCAGTAAATCTTCTATTATGCTGTAGAAGACCAGATAATGAGACTGACACCCAGAAGAAATGAATTGAATGCAATAGATCAATATTAATTGCAAGGACAAAACCTGAAAATTTTACATGAACTCACAGCTCAGATCAAAGACTCCCAGTTAGCCTCGATATTAAAGCATAAATTAAAGAAAAAAAGTTGCGTCAGTCAATTTAAAGCCGAACTACAGACAAACAGCTAAATACACAGATTATTATTATTATTTTTATTATACAGGAGTTTATGCAGAGCTTTACAACATAGGAAGACAGTACAATTACAATACAATAAAATACAAGAGGGCTAAGAGGGCCCTGCTCTTAAGAGCTTACAATCTAAGAGGGTATGCCAAGTGGTTCAAAAGTTTATAACTGTGGGGAATGAGCTGATGGAAATGATAAAAGATTAGTTGGAGGCATGATAGATTTCCCTGAATAGGTGAGTTTTCAGGGATCGCCTAAAGGCAGCCAGAGTAGGAGCTAGTCGAACAGATTAAGGTTGAGAGTTCCAGAAGATGGGAGAGGCTCTGGAGAAGTCCTGGAGACAAGCATGGGAGGAGGAGACAAGGGAGCTTGAGAGCAGAAGGTCTTGGGAGTAGCAGTGAGGACGGTTTGAGTGATATTTGGAGACAAGTTTGGTGATGTAGCTCAGGGCAGAGTTGTGGATGGCTTTGTACGTAGTTGTTGAATTTAATTCGCTGGGCAATCGGAAGCCAGTATAGAGATGGGCGGAGAGGGGTAGTAGACACTGAGCGGTTGGTAAGGTAGAAAAGTCTGGCAGCTGCATTCATGATAGACTGAACAGGGGATAGCCTGGAGAGGTAGGCCTATGAGAAGGGAGTTGCAATAGTCAAGGCAAGAGAGGACAATGGATTGAATGAGTAGCTTGGTGGTTTTATTAGTTAAAAAGGGGCGAATTTTAGAGATGTTACAGAGGTGAAGTCTACAAACTTTGACAATGATTGGACTTAGGGCTGAAAGGACAGGTCATTATACAGGATTTATATAATGCCAACAGTTTTCACAGTGCTTTACAACATGAGGGCAGATAGTACAGTTACAATACAATTTAATACAGGAGGAATCAGAGGGGCCTGCTCGTAGAGCTTACAATCTAGGAGGGAGGGTCAAGTGATACAAAAGGTAATAGCTCTGGGGGATGTGCTCATGGAGAAAATAAAAGCACAGTTGTTAGGTGGGGGCAGAATATGCTTCTCTGAAGAGAAGAGTTTTCAAGGATCGTGTACAAGTGGACAGAGTAGGAGATAGCCAGACAGATTGGGGTAGGGAGTTCCATAGGATGGGAGTAGCTCGGGAAAAGTCCTGGAGACAAGCATAGGAGGAGGTGACAAGGGAGCTAGAGAGCAGGGGTCTTGGGAGGAGTGAAGAGAACGATTAGGTTGGTATTTTGAGAGTAGGTTAGTGATGTAGCTGGGGGTGATGTAGTTGTTGTTTAGTATTTTGATTTTAATTTGTTCAGTGAGCGGAAGGCAGTGGAGGGTTTGGCAGAGAGGGGTAGGAGACACCGAATGGGTGAATAAGCAGCAGCATTCATGATGGACTGAAGGGGGGATAGCCTATGTAAAGATAAGCCAATGAAGAAGTAGTTGCAGTAGTCGAGGCGAGAGAGGGAGGGAGCTTAGTGGTGTCATTGGTTAGGAAAGGGCATATTTTGGAGATGTTGCGGAGGTTGAGGCAGCAAGATTTGGACAGTGATTGGATGTTGGGCCGAAAGGCTAGTTCAGAGTCCAGGATTACACCTAGAACCTTGACATGTGGGGACGGGTTGATAGTTGAGCCGTCAATCTTGACAGAGAAATCAGGGGAAGAGGCACATAGGGGAGGAAATATTATGAGCTTGGTTTTGGATAGATTGAGTTTGAGGAAGTGGTGTGACATCTAGGCCGATATGTCTGTTAGTAAATTAGCGATACAGGAGGAGACTGAAGGAGTGAGCTCAGGGGTAGAGAGATAAATTTGGGTGTCGTCAGCGTAGAGATGATATTGAAAGCCAAGGGAGGCTATTATCTGACCCAGGGCGGAGGTTTAGATGGAGAATAGGTGAGGTTCAAGAACAGAACCCTGGGGGACCCCAACAGAGAAAGGAAGAGGAGGAAGTAGAATTGTATGTAACACTAAAGGTGCGGTTGGATAAGAAGGATGAGAACCAGCGAATATTAGAGACCAAAGGTGCGGAGTTTTTTGAGGAGGAGGGGGTGGTTCACCGTATCAAAGGCAGCAGAGAGGATCAAGTACATACAGTATATGTATTTTTATCCATCTAGTTCTGAGGTTTATACAGAGCAGTCCTGTCTAGCAGGGCAGGAGATGGGATTTTTTTTCTCCTGTAGTTAAAGAGGAACTGCAGTCTGCTCATATCATTTGTAATATAAAACATCTTTGCCATTCTGAAGCTTCCCTCCAACCACTTTGCATATTAATTGACATATACTGTGATTCTATAATTGACAAATATGCTGCAGAAATCTCCCTTCACTAAGTCTGGCTATATCCGTTTTTACTGTGGGAAGCTGAAGCGGCTGCCTGTTCACTTTCTGGATTTACACAGACCTACAGAGGCACACCTCCAGCTTTGCAGCCCTGCAGCTCTGATTGGCCCTCCTATGACTCACCCCCCTCCCTTCCTGGCAAACTCTCACAAGAATTAGAGAGAGAGCTGTGCATGATGTCATAAGCCTAGGCTTTTTACCAGATAAGAACAGGAAGTGGGCTGTATAAGGTATTTACTGGCAGAAAAAAAATGTTTTACTATCCAAAGTTAAAACAACAAGAGCAGAATATTTAATAGATGGAATGTTGAAAAAATTACTGAAGGTCCGCTTTAAATCATACTTACAGGTCCCTTAGGCTGGGGTGCTCAACTTTTTGAAGAGCATGGGCCATTTAAGTGATTAGGTAACCGGTCATGGCCCACAGAGTTGATCGGGGTTGATTTTGAGCGGCGTCTTACCCTACATTACCCTACATTTATTTGATATTTATGATGTATTTTTCCTCTGTATTCTGAAGGCTGTTTTTTTTTTTTTTAACACATGACCAGCAACAGAACACTAGAAGCTCCTCCTTCCACTCTTTCCCTACAGAGAGGCTGGGAAAGAGATGGGTTAGGTGACAGCTGTATATCGATTAGGAAAAAAGGTACATTTTTGCTGCAGCAGGTTCTATACATGCTAACAATGCGCCACTTTACAGGCAGACTAAGGGGACCCCCAGGCACTATATTTATTGGAATTTTTCATTTGTATTGTTTCACTTAAAGGGGAAGCAAAAATTAAATTTCTAAAGAAAAAAAATCAGTCAAAGGTTGGGAATGTTATGTGAAAACCTCAGGGAACCTCAGGCATTGAGTGGGAGGGTCCCAGGAGAGGTGTATTAATGGAGGAGGTGTCTACAGAGAGCCCAATCCCATAAGTACTAATGACCCCGGGTGGAAGGAGAGACAGTTAGAGTGAGATGGCTGTTTAAAGTGCTGCATGTGCTTTCACATGTGACTACTGTGGACCGTCCACTAAATGTGATTGACTATGTGTCGTCAAATGGCTCCGGAATGTATGTCCTTTTGATGTGACATTTATGCCATTACCTAAATTCCATCAGTAAAGTGCAGCAAATCATTTGTGTGGACATTCATTCTGTGGGATATAAAGGTCAATGGCTGTGTGGAGGCCTAAGGCATTAGGCTGAGCACAACATAAGAAGAACAACAGTGCGCAATCTGAGTGTAATATATTAACAGATTTATTGTGGTGAAAAGACAAATGGCAACTCACATTGTGACAGATAAAATCAGGCTCATTACATAGTAAGGGCTTCTGATGGACAATTTCATAAAAACAGGGAACCTCAGACCAAGATATGAATACTGGGTGGATGGACACACCTGTAGGACCAAGAGAACACACCGGAGGGCACCAAACTAAGTGCAGCATTAAAAGTACTCCGCTCTTAAAGTCTCCGCTCTAATTCATCCCAAAGATGTTGTATTGGGTTGAGGTGCAGGCCAGTCAAGTTCCTCTACCCTAAACTCGCTGATAAATGTCTTTAAGGACCTTGCTTTGTGCACTGGTGGGCAGTCATGTTAGAACATGTTAGAACATGTTAGAACAGGAAGGGGCCATCCCCAAACTGTTCCGACAAAGTTGGGAGTATGAAATTGTCCAAAATGTCTTGGTATGCTGACACCTTAAGAGTTCCCTTCAATATAACTAAGGCACCAGGCCCAACCCCTGAAAAACAATCTATTAGATTGTAAGCTCTTCTGAGCAGGGCCCTCTTAATCCTCTTGTATTTTATTGTATTATAACTGTATTTTCTCCCTTTTATATTGTAAAGCGATGCGTAAACTGTTGGCGCTATATAAATCCTGTATAATAATAATAATAATAACCCTGAACAATAATTCCCCCTCCAACAAATGATTTGGACCAGTGCACAAAGCAAGGTCCATAAAGACGATGTTAGCGAGTTTGGGCTGGAGGAACTTGACTGGCCTGCACATCGTTCATCCAAGTCTTTATGAACCTTCCTTTGTTCACTGGTCCAAATCATTTGGTGGAGGAGGGATTATGGTGTGGGGTTGTTCTTCAGGGGTTGGGCTTGGTCCCTTAGTTCCAGTGAAGGGAACTCTTAAGGCGTCAGCATACCAAAACATTTTGGACAACTTCATGTTCCCAACTTTGTGGGAACAGTTTGGGGATGGCCCCTTCCTGTTCCAACATGACTGCGCACCAGTGCACAAAGCAAGGTCCACCAAGACATGGATGAGCGAGTTTGGGGTGGAGGAACTTGACTGGCCTGCACAGAGTCCTGGCTTCAACTCGATAGAACACCTTTGGGATGAATTAGAGCGGAGACCTTCTTGTCCAACATCAGTGCCTGACCTCACAAGTTCATGTGCGTGTAAAGGCAGGCGTCCTAATACTTTTGACAATATAGTGTATGTATACGTACATTGGTCCAAGCTGGATCAATGCAACTATGCAAAATAATTCCTACCTAAACTTCAGCTTTAAAATGCGACTGCATGCAAAAACAACATTTCAAGTGGAGTACATCACAAACTTTGGCTACATATATCCACCTACACGTTGTTTTGATAAGTCTGTTTTTAGATTAATTTTAATAGGTAGACTGAACATTCTTTCATCTAAATTGGACATTGGCTTTGGTCAGTAAATGTTAATTAGGGATAGCTGTGATATTTACAGATATGTGTCAGCCTCACATTCTGCAATACAGAAAATTACATTTCAGCACTTTAGACGCTCCCGGTGTGCGTAATGGATCAGTTTTTTTTTTTTTTTTTTATGTAAAAGAGGGAAGTCGGGGTAATTTGTCATGTGAAGAAATTAAACCTGTTGTAATTTGTCATGTTGAAAGGCTGCTTTTCCTACAGGTTTTGATATGTGACTTTGTGTGCTGTGAGTGTGAGCTGTAATACTTCACTCATGAGTTCGATTCCCCCTCAGGGAAAATGAACAATATTCATATTTATTTTGCCTACCCAAAAACATTTGTGACTGAACCCAGCTGGTTTTCATTTCAAGCTCGGTTCATTATATTCATGTATCTATGCGTTCTCATTTATCATTTAAAGTTATTAAGGCAGTCTGTGTATGAAATGCACACCATGTTCCTCAGTGGCAGTCCCATGTTTGGACTTTTTCGGAGCTGCTAAATCTATTTAGATATTCAGCCCGTAATTCAATTTGTTGAGGATAGGCCTTGGAAAGGGTTGCGTTTTTTAGGGTACTTCCTTAATGGAGGTAAGAGCAACTTGACTGCACATCTATAACATGTTTCCAACAAACTCGTATGGTCGCCCTGACCTTATTTGATAAAACTTCAAATGAGGCAGGATTTGTTTTCAGTAGGCTAAATCAGTCATTCTTCTAGTCAAAGGCACGTCAATTAAATCACCGAGTTTCTGCCTTCCAGCATTGACTCTTCCAGCCACGATGGTTTAGCCTTAAAGTGATTAACCTAAGTTTTGTTTAGAGGAAATAGAACGCCTTCTGCATTCCAGCGTATTGCTCTCGCTCGTCATTGTAAATGAGGACGGCGGTAAATTCTGGCAGTGACAAATATTTTGATAAAGACATAACAACTTTAATATGCTGTTCCTAAATTAGCTTTTCGCGGAGGATTCTTTTACGGGCCTACGCGGGTGATGAGGCACAGGTGCAAAGTGTACGAGAAGGGAGATGTTGTTATATTTTATTATTAGATACTGCTTTATGCAATAAAATAACTTCAGAGGAAAGAACCTGTCCAATATGCAGGTGTTGAATAAGCCTCCTTGGAAAGATGTGAAGATTAGTGGATTAGGATGAGGCCTCGTCTAAGGGCAATTTATATACCCAATACGAATGTTTATCGCCTATGTCAAGGGATCAACGCAGATGGGATTTTAGAGGTGCGTATATACAGTATGTTCTTTGGTTGCTCAATGGATTTACACATATACTACATCAGATATATATATATAACAAAATCACATATATTTGTTTTACAATTTTACATTTTAATAGAATTTATTATATAAATAAAAAAAATATTTTTTTTATATAAAAATAAATATATATATATCTATATACAATAAAAATACAGCATATCTATAAAAATAAAATAATTTCTAATTTAAAAAAATATATATTAATAATTCTAATCAATTCTAAATAAAAATAATTGATATAAAAAAAGAATATATATATATATAAACAGTGGATATAAAAAGTTTACACACTCCTGTTCAGGGGCAGACTGACAACTCATGGGGCCCCCGGGCAATAGGAGATTATGGGGCCCCCCGGGCAATAGGAGAAGATTATGAACTAATCTCCTACCACTTCCACCAGCTCATTCCCCACAGTTACAACCTTTTGTACCACCTGCCCCACCCTATTAGATTGTAAGCTCTTCTGAGCAGGGCCCTCTTAATCCTCTTGTATTTTATTGTATTATAACTGTATTGTCTCCCTTTTATATTGTAAAGCACTGCGTAAACTGTTGGCGCTATATAAATCCTGAATAATAATAATAATTATAATGGGGCCCCCCGGGCAATAGGAGATTATGGGGCCCCCAGACAATAGATTATGGGGCTACACAGTATGCACACACACACACACACATACAGTATACATACAAAGACACACAGTATACACACACAGAATACACATACACACACTGAAAAGGTATTGGAGATGAGGGGCAGCTATAATCTTGGGATTTTTTAAAAAACAAAGATTTTTACATATTGTCCCTGGTTTTATTGAGGCTGGCAACCCCTGATGGGCCCCTTAGTGGCATGGGGCCCTCGGGCAGTGCCCGAGAGCCCGAATGGTCAGTCCGCCTCTGCTCCTGTTAAAATGTCAGGTTTCTGTGACAAAATGAGAAAAAGATAAATAATTTCAGAACTGTTTCCACCCTTAACGTGACCTATAAACTGTACAACTCAGTTGAACAACAAACTGAAATCTTTATGTAGAGGGAAGTAAAAAATAAAAAAGTTAAATAATATGGTTGCATAAGTGTGCACACCCATAACCGCTTGCTGACCGCCACGTGCCAATTTACGTTGGCAGAATGGCACGGGCAGGCAAAAGGGCGTACCTGTACGTCCCTTTGAATTTGCCACCTAGCGGGCGCGCGCCCGCCCCGTCCCACGAATTCGATGTTCGCCGTCGGCCCGCGATTGCGGCGAAGAGAGGCAGAACGGGGAGATGCTTATGTAATCAAGGCATTTCCCTGTTCTGCCTAGTGACATGACAGGAATCTACTACTCCCTGTTATCGGGAGCAGTGATCTCTGTCATGTTGTAGTGAGCCCATCCCCCCTACAATTAGAACACAACCAGGGAACACACTTAACCCCTTGATCACCCCCTAGTGTTTAACCCCTTCCCTGTCAGTGTCATTTATACAGTAATCAGTGGCTATTTGTAGCTCTGATCACCGTATAAATGTCAATGGTTCCAAAATAGTGTGTGATGTGTCTGCCATTAAGGCGCAGTCCAGATAAAAATTGCAGATCACCGCCATTACTGGTAAAAAAAAAAAAATAATAATAAAAAAGCCATAAATCTATCCCCTATTTTGTAGATGCTATAACTTTTGCGTACACCAATCAATATACACTTATTGCGATTTGTTTTACCAAAAATATGTAGAAGAATACATATCGGCCTAAACTGTGGAAGAAATTAGTTTTTTTATATATTTTTTGAGGATATTTATTATAGCAAAAAGTAAAAAATATAGCTTTTTTTACAAAATTGTCAGTGTTTTTTTGTTTATAGCGCAAAAAATAAAAACCGCAGAGGTGATCAAATACCACCCAAAGAAAGCTCTATTTGTGGGAAAAAAAAGGACGTCAATTTTGTTTGGGTACAACATCGCACGACCGCTCAATTGTCAGCTAAACAGACGCAGTGCCGAATCGCAAAAAAATGCTCTGGTCAGGAAGGGGGTAAATCCTTCCGGGCTGAAGTGGTCACTCTTTTTGGGTATAAGTCTATCAGCATGGCACATTATGACTTGGCAATATTGGCACACTCTTCTTTGCAAAAACATTCCAAATCTGTCAGATTGTGAGGGCATCTCCTTTGCAAAGCCCGCTTCAGATCACCCCACAGATTTTCAATCGGATTCAGGTCTGGGCTCTGGCTGGGCCATTCCAAAACTCTAATCTCCTTCTGGTGAAGCCATTCTTTTGTTGATTTGGATGTATGCTTTGGGTCGTTGTCATGCTGAAAGATGAAGTTCTACTTCTTGTTTAGCTTTCTAGCAGAAGCCTGAAGGCTTTGTGCCAATATTGGCTGGTATTTGGAACTGTTCATAATTCCCTCTACCTTGACTAAGACCCCTGTTCCAGCTGAAGAAAAACAGCTCCAAAGTATGATGCTGCATCCACCATGCTTCATTGTGGGTTTGGTGTTCTTTTGGTGATGTGCAGTGTTATTTTTTCACCAAACATATCTTTTGGAATAATGGCCAGAAGTTCAACCTTGGTTTCATCACACCATAAAACATTTCCTCATGTTTTTGGAAAACTTCAGTTGTGTTTTTGCAAAATTTAGCCGGGTTTGCATATTTTTCTTCATAAGAAAAGTCTTTCATCTTGCTACTCTACCCCATAGCCCAAACATATGAAGAATATGGGAGATTGTTGTCACATGTACGACACATGTATGAAATAGAGAAATGCAGCGCTTAAATGTCCTTGGTAACAAAGAAAATGTCCTTCAATCCCGAGAGGCACCCAGTAGGTGAATCGATCTTGATTAAAAGGTGAACAGTAATCTTCCACCAACACCACAGTGAGCCAAGCCTCTTACCCTCACAACTGGACCACTAGATTATAGGTGGTCAAAAATGCCAAAACATCAATCCACCATGGACTGCTCCAGCATTGATCCAGGCATCACTCATGTTGAAAGGTTTAAAGACCAAAACCACTTCATGGTGTAGTATTTCAAAAACATTTACATTTATTAAAAGCATATATATATATATATATATATATATATATATATATATATATATATATACTCACATAGTGGCAGATGTAAACAGGCATGTCATATGAAAACTCCTGATGGTTTCAAACTGACAAGATGCCACACGTCCAAAAACTCCACCCACCTGAGCACAGTATTATCTATTTTTACATGTATCACACAGCCAGTACTTGCCAGATATTCCTGTAGCTCCTTGGTCTTGGCAGCCTCCGTGACCAGTTTTCTTCTCGTCTTTTCATATATTTTGGAGGGACGTCCAGTTCTTGGTAATGTCACTGTTGTGGCATATTTTCTCCACTTGATGATGACTGTCTTCACTGTCTTCCATGGTATATCTAATGCAGGGGGTCTCAAACTGGCGGTCCTCCAGCTGTTGCAAAACTACAAGTCCCATCATGCCTCTGCCTGTGGGAGTCATGCTTGTAACTGTCTGCCTTGCAATGCCTCATGGGACTAGTAGTTTCGCAACAGCTGGAAGGCTGCCAGTTTGAGACCCCTGATCTAATGCCTTGGAAATTATTTTGTACCCTTCTCCTGACTGATGCCTTTTAACATTGAGATCCCTCTGATGCTTTGGAAGCTCTCTGCGGACCATGGCTTTTGCTGTAGGATTTGACTAAGAAAATGTCAGGAAAGACCTACTAGAACAGCTGAACTATTTTTGAGGTTTATCAGAGGCACTTTAAAATAATGGCAGGTGTGTACTGACTCCTATTTAACATGAGTTTGAATGTGATTACCTAATATTGAACACAGCTACATCCCCAGTTATAAGAGGGTGTGCACACTTATGCCGCGTACACACGAGCAGACTTTTCGACCAGACTGGTCCGACGGACCGAGTCTGGCAGACAATTCGACCGTGTGTGGGCTTCATCGGACCTGCAGCGGACTTTTTTGGTCGAAAATCTGCCAGACTTTAGATTTGGAACATGTTTCAAATCTTTACGACGTATTCGAATCCGGTAGAAAAGTCCGCTCGTCTGTATGCTAATCTGACGGTCAAAAAATGGCGCTAGGGCAGCTATTGGCTACTGGCTATCAACTTCCTTATTTAAGTCCGGTCATACATCATCACGTACGAATCCCTTGGACTTTGGTGTGTTCGTGTGTAGGCAAGTCCGTTTGTTGGGAAAGTCCGTCGGAAGTCCGCCGAAAGTCCGTCGGATAGACTGTCGAACCAGTCTGGTCGAAAAGTCCACCCATGTGTGCGCTGCATTATGCAACCAAATTATTTTATTTTATTTTTACTTCCCCCTAAAAGATTTCAGTTTGTTTTTCAATTGAGTTGTACAGTTTATAGGTCACATTAAAAGTGGAAAAAGTTCTGAAATTATTTATCTTTGTCTCATCACAGAAACCTGACATTTTAATAGGAGTGTGAAGGCTTTTTATATCACATATATATATATCTATAAATTCCAATGGTTGCCACTGCACACATAATCAGAGATAAAAAATGGGCCCAGAAGCGCAGCAAAGACTGTGCAACATATAATCCTAAAGAGAGAGCGGCGCTCAGGGGTCTTGACAGGGTAAACGCACAGTGAAGGTGGGTGACGTTTCGACGAGGCACAAGCTTGTCCTAAAAAAGACGAGATTGTGCCTCATTGAAACGTCAAAATAAAACTTTCATAGTTCACCTTTCAAGACCTGTGAGTATCGCTCTCTCGTTTGGATTCTATCTATCTATCTATCTATCTATCTATCTATCTATCTATCTATCTATCTATCTATCTATCTAGATATACAGTATCTCACAAAAGTGAGTACACCCCTCACATTTTTGTAAATATTGTATTATATCTTTTTATGTGACAACACTGAAGAAATGACACTTTGCTACCATATAAAGTAGTGAGTGTACAGCTTGTATAACAGTGTAAATTTGCTCCCCCTCAAAATATCTCACCACACAGTCGATAATATCTAAACCGCTGGCAACAAAAGTGAGTACACCCTTAAGTGAAAATGTCCAAATTGGGCAAAAGTGTCAATATTTTGTGTGGCCACCATTATTTTCCAGCACTGCCTTAACCCTCTGGGGCATGGAGTTCACCAGACCTTCACAGGTTGCAACTGGAATCCTCTTCCACTCCTCCATGATGACATCATGGAGCTGGCGGATGTTAGAGACCTTGCGCTCCTCCACCTTCTGTTTGAGGATGCCCCACAGATGCTCAATAGGGTTTAGGTCTGCAGACATGCTTGGCCAGTCCATCACCTTTACCGTTGGCTTCTTTAGCAAGGCAGTTATCATCTTGGAGGTGTGTTTGGGATTGTTATGTTGGAACACTACCCTGCGACCCAGTCCCGAAGGGAGGTGATCATGCTCTGCTTTAGTATCTCACAGTACATGTTGGCATTCCTGGTTCCCTCAATGAACTTCAGGCCATGGGGGCACCATTTGGCCACTTACAATGTGTGAGTAACACTCTTTTTTTACCTCATTAAAGTCTGGAAAGCTACACTTAGTTGGCGCATGTGTTCTTTCCTAGTGTCTGGACACCAATAGACAGCTAAAAGGGCTGACAAACCCATCAAATGAAAGGAAACAAAGAGCAAAGACAAGAAAAAAAGATAACAGCAAAGTAAAGGGGAGAAAGGGAAGGTAGGGACCTGGGAGACACCTGTTAGAGTTGACCCACACTTGTCAGTAGGAGATCAGGGAAGGCATACATGAACCATGGTTCCGACATTTCTTAGGAACTTAGCGTGCGAGTCATTATGAATACTAGACATTTGTTCATTAAGCATCATGGCCGTCAAACGGTCTCTCACTGCCTGGAAATTGACTTTTGTTTTCGTCCAGGCCTGAGCAATCGTCCTTTTGGATACTATGAACAAAAAAGATGCCTAGTTCCAAAATTCAATGGTTCCAACATCTCTTTGATGAAGTGGGAATAAAAACTGGAAAGTACAGTACACCTCAATCAGATGCCCACCAAGGTAATTTTAGAATTAGCTATCAATTCCTTAGAGGATGATGCCCACCAAGCTATTATGGCACTGCCAGAGGAGAACAAACCAACTTGGAGCAAATAGTTGCATGACTGAAAGGCCTTTTTGGGGAGAATGACACTGACTGAGCTGAGACACCTATTCTTCATTCACAGACAGCAAGAGGGTGAGAGCTTCACCCTTTTGCAGTAGCCCTACATAAATTGTGGAAACTTCTGCACCAGTGTTGCCTGTGTTATTGTGTCACTGATACCATGTCGTTTGGAACTGTTAAGCTAAGTATCTTGCTGCTGTTACTCCACTTGATCTCTGTGTGCCGTTCTTCCATATTTGGTACCAATTGACTCCCACAACACTGCTCACAAGTGCATCATAGATTGTTGTGCATGAGGCTGCGTATGTGCAGATTGGTCAGGTTGCCTATGCTGACCCATGTCCACAGCCAAAAGTACCTAAAATGGGCAAGTGAGCATCAGAACTGGACCACTGAGCAATGAAAGAAGGTTGTATTGTCTAATGACTCATGTTTTCTTTTATACCATGTGGATGCTTTGCTGCGTGTGCATCATTTACCTGGGGAAGAGATGGCACCAGGATGCAGCATGTGAAGAGGCAGTGATCTGCTATTGATGGCCTGGTGCCAGATACCGCAGCATCCCTTCAGAGGAGTAGAGTTCATGCCTCAGGGTTGTTTTGGTGGCAAAAGAGGACCTACATATTATTACCGGTAGGTGGATGGTCATAATGTTATAGCCGATCGGTGTATAATAACCAGAACATAGCATATCCCTTCATCCTAGTAAAAAAGCAAGCAGAGAACACCTTAAAGCGGGGTTCCGGCCGGGAAAAAAAAAATTAAAAGTCAGCAGCTACAAACACTGTAGCTGCTGACTTTAAATAAGCACACTTACCTGTCCTGGGTACCTGCGATGTCGACCATCCGAGGCCGACCCGTCCTTCGGCTCTGGGGTCCCAGCACTGCCATCCTAACTAAGGGAAACAGGCAGTGGAGCCTTACGGCTTCACTGCCCGTTTCTTACTGCGCATGCGCGACGCAATGTGTTGTGGGACACACACAGTTCCCATTACACACCGCGCCCCATTCCCCAGAAGACAACGCTGGGGGGAGAAGACTGAAGATCACCGTGGTGTAGGAAGAGGCAGATTAGGAAGACTGCCTAGCAACAGCCATTTCAGGTGAGTCAAAAAAAAATTTTTTTTCCTCCATTTTTTTAGGATTTTTTTAATGCAATTTTTTTTTTTTAGGGTGGACCTCCACTTTAATCTAGCTATTAAATCAAAAGAGCAGAGTTCTCTAATGTTAGTTTTGTGTATAATATCTCCTGATAAAACGATTGTGGCTTTGTTAAATTATAAAGCTGGAACAATTTATTGCAGTTACAAAGGGACAATGTGTCAATGTGGCATTGAACTTTTACAACTTCACAGAACTCAGTGACCTGTGATACTACATAATATGAACAGACAATAGGTACATTACCCCATATATCAATATTATTCCTACAAATAAAGAATAACACAGTATAATAATTGAATTCTAACACCAAAAGGTATAAAAATCCTGGTTGAAAAAAAAATATAATATAGAGGAAGACAAATACCGGTAGTTTGTGCCTTTCATTGTTATAATCAACACAATAGAGTATTTGGATTACTGCTTCACAAACCAAAAGTATTATTTATTTTTATTTGGTGCCTCGTGTGCTGTGTCAGCCTTAACCACTTGAAGACCAGGCCTTTTCTGGCATTTTTTGTTTACAAGTAAATATCAGTATTTCTTTCTCGAACATCACGGGACACAGAGCCACAGTAATTACTGATGGGTTATATAGGTATCACTGGTGATTGGACACTGGCACACCCTATCAGGAAGTTCAACCCCCTATATAATCCCTCCCCCTTGCAGGGATACCTCAGTTTTTACGCCAGTGTCTTAGGTGATGGACGTGTAAAGATGTCCTGTGCTGAGCTCCAAAGGGAATATCCTAAGATCCTATACTGGGGCAAGCCAGGCGAACCGGATCCATTCAAAGTGTCTTTTCATGGCCGAATTGAATGGTACCCGGGCCTCGTGTCCGAAGAAACGAGGTTTTACCCGTAATGCTTCTCTTTTTAGAGAGCTGGACCCCGCAGATCAGAAAATGGCTTTAAACTTCCTAATTTCTGGCGAGGTGCTTTACGGTCCCAGAACTGTTGGATCCCCCTACTGATGGGGGCCCCAGTCTCTGACGGTTTTTTCAAACGGAGCCCACCGTGAGAGGTGAAGATTGGGTCTGTGTAAACGGCACCCTGCGGCTGGATAAGGTAAGAGGAGATTCCACAGAATTTTTGAGTTCTAGTGGCTTTTCTCCTTTAAGGTAAATGCATGCTATGCCTATTGTGACCACCGGGGGCTGCCAAGAGCACAAACCTACACATGCTGAATGTCTGTCTCAGGTGTTGTAATCGCTGTGTATGTCCCAGCGTATCAAGCAGGCTGCAAGCAGGTAAGGTGGATGGGGGGATTTCTCATGTTTGAATGTTCCCCCCCAGGCTAGAGAGGGGCCACAGGGGTCTAGAAAGTGGTTATACCACCCGGGCTCTGTGGCCTAATGGCCACCATCTCTGAAGATAGCCGTTCAGGCAAATCTTGTTACCAGTCTCCCTCCTCCCCCCCCCCATCCCCAGCCTTTTCTCCAGAGCATGACAGGAGAGTCGGCAGTGCGGGAAGCGCTCGTTTTTTTCAAAACTCGAGGGGGGGGGCGGTAGAGGAGGGGGCGGGATGTCAGCACAGAGTGTTTAGACTCCCACTCAGGCCAGCAGGCTATTAAAGGCACTCTGTACAGGTGCACTCAGCCTTCTGAGAGACACCGAGCTGACGGTCGCATGTAAGGTGGGACACAGGCATTCTCCTAGGCAGCATTTACTGAAGTAAAGACTGAGCATTGGGTAGCAAGGCTTTTAGCCAGACTACATCGCTCAGCGGACAGTGTTCATTTGTATACCTCACACCTTGTTGCTTTGCACTATGGGTAGAAGAGGTTCAAGCACCCCAGGAACCAGAGACACTAGGGGATCTCGTTCAGGTTCTGAGGGCCCCCTGTCGGCAGCATCCTTCCCCCCTAAGATGGGCCAGGGACGGCTAGCCAGGGAGAGCCATCGGGGTCAGGGGCTACACCTGCTTCTGGCACTTCAGCCCCTGTATATATTACACAAGAGGGTTTTTCCTCAACCATTAATGGTCTAGAGGAAAGATTAATGGCCGTGATTACGTCTTCACTCAGTGGAAGAAAACGCACTAGGCTTTCCTCTGTTCCCCAAGACCCTCAGACAGAGGAGCTCTGGGATAAAGGAGATGAATCCCTTTCAGAGGATCGGGATGGGATGGATGATTCCTCTTCGGAGGATTCAGGTGGAGAGGGACCCTCTGCGACTTCCCAAGAGGAGAAAGTCTTAGTGCAGATCCTCACTGGATTGGTCCGCTCCACATTTAAGTTGCCCATACCTGAAACTGCTAAAGAATCCTCTTCTGCTTTGGGGTCACTGAAACCTTTCCAAGCAGCACATGCTTTTCCTGTTCATACTTTACTTGAAAAGCTTATTTATTCTGAGTGGGATCACCCAGACAAATGTTTTTTTCCGCCGAGAAAGTTTTCAACACTTTATCCGATGGAAGAAAAGTTTATTAAAATGTGGGGAATACCAGCTATTGATGCCGCCATTTCCTCCATAAATAATAGCCTGACTTGTCCTGTAGACAATGCTCAGATGCTCAGGGATCCTGTAGATAAAAGGATGGAATCCCTATTGAAGGATGTTTTCTCCTTAGCAGGATCAGTGGCCCAACCTGCAATAGCAGCGATTGGAGTCTGTCAATACTTAAGAGACCATGTTAAGCAGGTCATCAAAGTATTACCTGAACAGCAGGCCCAGGGGTTTGCTAACCTTCCAGCGGCCTTATGCTTTGTGGTTGACGCCATTAGAGATTCTATCGTGCAAACCTCCCGTCTTTCACTGGGGTTGGTGCATATACGTAGAATCCTATGGTTGAAAAATTGGTCAGCCGAAGCACCATGTAAGAAGCTACTGGCTGGGTTTCCATTTCGTGGTGCAAGGTTGTTTGGAGAGGACTTGGATAACTATATCAAGAGAATCTCTTGTGGGAAAAGCACTCTCTTACCTGTCAAGAAGAAGAGTAAGCGTCCCTCTTTCAAACGGACTCTTTCCCCAGCGCCGGGGGCTTCAGCCTCCAGGCAGTCTCGACGGCCGCCTCCATCGGGGTCCAGAGACAAGAGTCAACCCCAGGGACAAAAGAAGTCCTGGGGAAAGAAGCCTACTAGGCAAAACACTAAGACCTCTGCATGAGGGGGCGCCCCCGCTCACTCGAGTGGGGGGAAGACTGCGACAATTCTCAGAGCTCTGGCAGGAGGACTTCCAGGACAGATGGGTAGTCTCCACGGTAACCTTAGGGTACAAGCTGGAGTTTCAGGAATTCCCTTCTCCTCGGTTCCTCAGATCAAATGTTCCCAGAGACCCAGAGAAGAAGCAGTCGCTCCTTCTAGCGTTAGAGCGACTTTTGTCGCAGGAGGTCATTATGATAGTTCCCGCAAAGGACCAGGGATTGGGCTTCTATTCCAACCTTTTTACGGTCCAAAAGCCAAATGGGGATGTCAGGCCCATTTTGGACTTAAGGGATCTGAACCGATTCCTAAGGATTCAATCCTTCCGCATGGAATCAATTCGAACAGTAGTTCCCACCCTGCAGGGAGGAGAATTTCTGGCATCAATAGACATCAGAGATGCATATCTGCATGTGCCCATTTTTCCTGCTCATCAGAAGTTTCTGCGCTTCGAGGTAGGAGGGCGCCATTTCCAGTTTATGGCTCTGCCCTTTGGGATAGCCACTGCACCTCGAGTGTTCACAAAGATCTTGGCTCCTCCTCTGGCCAGATTAAGGGCTCAGGGTATAGCTGTCATAGCATACCTAGACGACCTGCTCTTGATAGACCGGTCGGTAGCCTCTTTGAATGGAAACTTGAGGACCACGGTCAGGTATCTAGAACACCTGGGTTGGATCCTCAACTTAGAAAAGTCTTTCCTAAAACCAGTAAGAAGACTGGAATATTTAGGTCTGATTATACATACAAGCCAGGAGAAAATATTTCTACCCCAGGCAAAGATCACTGCTTTGAGAGAGCTGATTCTGACAGTAAGGACCAAGAAGGGTCCCTCAGTCCGCCTTTGTATGAGGCTACTAGGGAAGATGGTGTCTTCATTCGAAGCAGTTCCCTATGCTCAGTTTCACTCAAGAATGCTGCAACACAGTATTCTGTCGACCTGGAACAAGAAGGTTCAGGCATTAGACTTTCCGATGCACCTGTCGCATGCGGTGCGTCAGAGCCTCAATTGGTGGCTCATACCCGAAAACCTGCAGAAGGGGAAATCCTTTCTACCGGTTACCTGGACGGTGGTAACAACAGATGCCAGTCTGTCAGGTTGGGGAGCAGTTCTGGAACAGGCTGCGGTCCAAGGAGTATGGTCCAAGACAGAGAGGACCTTACCCATCAACATTCTGGAGATCCGGGTGATACATCTAGCTCTAAAAGCCTGGACTATCAGGCTACAGGGTTGTCCGGTCAGGATCCAGTCCGACAATGCCACAGCAGTGGCTTATGTCAATCATCAGGGAGGCACCTGGAGCCGAGCTGCTCAAAAAGAGGTGAACCAGATCTTAGTCTGGGCAGAGATGCATGTGCCATGCATATCGGCAGTTTTCATCCCGGGAATAGAGAATTGGCAGGTGGACTATCTAAGTCGCCAGCAGTTACTTCCAGGGGAATGGTCTCTGCATCCCGACGTCTTTTGGGCCATATGCCAAAGATGGGGGGTTCCAGATGTAGATCTCTTTGCGTCCCGATTCAACAAAAAGATAGACAGATTTGTGGCAAGGACAAAAGATCCTCTTGCATGCGGGACGGATGCGTTGGTGATTCCGTGGCATCGGTTCTCACTGATTTACGCATTCCCGCCTATTCTGCTACTACCACGACTCCTTCGCAGGATCAGGTAGGAAAGGAAGTCGGTACTTCTGGTGGCCCCCGCTTGGCCCAGAAGGACTTGGTATGCAGAAATAGTAAGGATGACGGTAGTTTCCCCGTGGACACTACCGGAACGCCCAGACCTGTTATCTCAAGGTCCAGTGTTCCATCCTGCCTTACAAACGCTAAATTTGACGGTTTGGCTATTGAGACCCACGTTCTGAAGAGTCGTGGGCTCTCAGGTCCTGTCATATCTACCTTGATTAATGCAAGGAAGCCAGCTTCCAGGATGATTTATCATAGAGTCTGGAAAGCTTATATAACCTGGTGTGAATCCAGAGGTTGGCATCCCAGGAAATATGTCATAGGCAGAATCCTTGATTTTCTACAGATGGGATTAGAGATGAAGCTGGCCTTGAGTACCATCAAGGGCCAGGTCTCTGCTTTATCAGTATTATTTCAGCGGCCACTTGCTTCGCATTCTTTGGTCCGAAACTTTATGCAGGGGGTGATGCGTCTTAATCCTCCGGTTAAAGCGCCCCTAAACCCCTGGGACTTGAATTTGGTCCTGGCTGTGTTACAGAAACGGCCTTTTGAACCAATAAGTCAGATTCCTTTGGTTTTGTTGACAAGGAAATTAATTTTTCTGGTGGCCATCTCTTCTGCTAGAAGAGTATCAGAATTAGCAGCTCTTTCCTGTAAGGAGCCTTATTTGATTATACACAAGGATAGAGTGGTACTACGCCCTCATCCTAGTTTTTTACCGAAGGTGGTTTCTGATTTTCATTTAAACCAAGACATTGTTCTACCTTCCTTTTTTCCAGATCCCTGTTCTCCGGAAGAGAGATCTCTACATTCGTTGGATGTAGTAAGAGCAGTTAAGGCCTATCTAGGGGCAACTACTCAGATCCGCAAGACGGATGTTTTGTTTGTGCTGCCAGAGGGTCCCAATAGAGGACAGGCAGCGTCAAAAGCGACCATTTCTAAATGGATTCGACAGTTGATCATTCAAGCTTACGGTTTGAAACAGAAGATTCCTCCGTTTCAGATCAGGGCACATTCCACAAGGGCTATTGGTGCTTCTTGGGCAGTGCATCACCGGGCCTCTATGGCTCAAATCTGCAAGGCCGCAACCTGGTCTTCAGTTCATACATTCACCAGATTCTATCAGGTGGATGTGAGAAGACATGAGGATATCGCCTTTGGGCGTAGTGTGCTGCAGGCAGCGGTACAGGGTCCTCAGGTCTGATTGCACCCTACTTGGTCGTGGTTCCCCCCCCTCAGGTAGCATTGCTCTGGGACATCCCATCAGTAATTACTGTGGCTCTGTGTCCCGTGATGTTCGAGAAAGAAAATAGGATTTTTTAAAACAGCTTACCTGTAAAATCCTTTTCTTTCGAAGGACATCACGGGACACAGAGGTCCCACCCCTCTTCTAATACACTATATTGCTTGGCTACAAAACTGAGGTATCCCTGCAAGGGGGAGGGATTATATAGGGGGTTGAACTTCCTGATAGGGTGTGCCAGTGTCCAATCACCAGTGATACCTATATAACCCATCAGTAATTACTGTGGCTCTGTGTCCCGTGATGTCCTTCGAAAGAAAAGGATTTTACAGGTAAGCTGTTTTAAAAAATCCTATTTTTTTGCTAGAAAATTACTTAGAACCCCAAATGCAATTTATTTTATGTCACATGGTATTTGCGCAGCGATTTCAAAATGCAATTTTTTGGGTAAAAAATACTAATAAAAAAAAACAAAATATATAACCAAATTTTTTGTTAAACTATAAAAGATGATGTTACGCCGAGTAAATGGATACCTAACATGTCACGCTTTAAAATTTAACATGGCAACAAAGTACAATACTTAACAATCTCCATAGGCGAAGCTTTAAAAATGTTTACTGGTTACCTGTTTAGAGTTACAGAGAAGATCTTGTGCAAGAACTATTGATTTCACTCTAACGTTCGCAGTGATACCTCACATGTGCTGTGCAAACACCATTTACATGTGCATGCGCAACCTACTTATGCATGTGCTTTTACGTGCGAGCATGGAGGGATGGGGGCGCGTTACATTTTTTTTTTTTTTTAATACTTTTATTTTTTTGTTTTAAATTGTCCCTTTCATTTTTATTTATTTTTTGATCATTCTTATTCCTATTACAAGGAATGTAAACATCCCTTGTAATAGAGATAAGGGATGGCAGGTCCTCTTTATGGAGAGATCTGGGGTCGATAAGACCCCAAATCTCTATTCTACCTTTAAAAGCATTAATTTTTTAAGATTAAAAAAAATTAAAAATATTTTGCTTTACAAAAAAAAAAAAGGAAAACAATAGATTACTTCCACCCTAGACTGGAAGTGACATCATGGCATCGCTCCGGTCCTCCAAGATCATAGAGGCGATCAGAGATGATCTGGTCTCTAGTAATCTCTATGGCGCAAACCATTGGAGCATTTCCTGGGTGCGTCAGTAAACATGATAAGCCTGAGAAACATGGCAAATGGCAGAGGGGGGTGCGGAATGACCCATCCCACTGTCTCTGAAAGCAACCCAGTAGCTAATAATTTCATGAAAAAGCCAATCGCCAGCTGTAAAAAAAAGAAAAAATTGGGGTTATGGCTGATAGTTTTAAGACGCAGCGTATGTATACCTATTGCGGTCAGCAAGTGAAGTTTAAGTGAATTCCAGGCATTGTATAATTTTACATGATTACATTGGTCCAGCTTGGACCAATATAACTATGTACTGTATATACCATACCTGGTCAATGCCCCTAGAAGCTGAAGTATTATTATTATTATTATTATTATACAGGATTTATATAGCGCCAACAGTTTATGCAGCGCTTTACAACATGAGGTCAGACAGTACAGTTACAATACAATTCAATACAGGAGGAATCAGAGGGCCCTGCTCGTCAGAGTTTACAATCTAGGAGGAAGGATCAAGTGATACAAATGGTAATAACTGTGGGGGAAGGGCTGATGGAGAAAATAAATGTACGCATGTTAGGTGGAAGCAGGATAGGAAGTAGACACTATTTCTCCAGTGATCTCTACTTACTTTTAGGTCCCATGCTGGGTGGCTGGTCAAATGCATTGTAAGTCCAGGAGATTGGCCGCTGGGCATGAGTCTCTTTCAGAGAATGCTTTTGATTATCTGATTGGATGACGTGGAAAGGCAAGGCGGTGATGTCACAAACAGGTGAGGTCTCTATCACACTCCCCCCCCCCTTACATCAAGAGTCCTCATTAGAGACCTCTGTGCATCAGGAGTCCTCATCAGAATCCCTCTGCATCAATGGTCCCCATCAGAGTGCCTCCTTACATCAATTGTACCCATCAGAGTGTCCCCTTACATCAATTGCCCCATCAGAGTGAGCATTAACATTTTGTATCACAGTATCCCCTTACATTAATTACCCTCATCAGAGTGAACTATTACATTAACATTCCATATCAGAGTCCATTCTTACATCAACTGTCTACATCAGAGTGCCCCATTACATCCATTGCCCTCTTTAGAGTGCGCTAATACATTTACTGTCTGCATCAGAGTGCCCCCTTACATCGTAGTTACATAGTCAGGTTGAAAAAAGACACAAGCCCATCAAGTTCAACAAAAAAAAAATACAATCCCATATACATAAACCTACACCCACAGTTGATCCAGAGGAAGGCAAAAAAAACAGCAAAGCATGATCCAATTTGCTACAGCAGGGGAAAAAAATCCTTCCTGATCCCCTGAGAGGCATTTGGATTTTACCTGAATCAACTTTACCTATAAAAATGAGTACCCAGTTATATTATGTACATTTAGGAAATAATCCAGGTCTTTTTTTAAAGCAATCTACTGAGCTGGACAGAACCACCTCTGGAGAGAGTCTATTCCACATTTTTCACGGCTCTTACTGTGAAGAAACCTTTCCGTATTTGGAGTGCCCCCTAGTCCTCTGTGATGACCTTAAAGTGAAAAACTCAACACCAAGTTCACGATATTATTATTATACAGGTTTTATATAGCACCAACAGTTTGCGCAGCGCTTTACAACATGAGGGCAGAAATAACAGTTACATTACAATTTGGTACAAGAGGATCAGAAGGCCCTGCTCGTTAGAGCTTACGATATGGACCCCTTATGTATTTGTACATGTTGGTCATATCCCCCCCTTTAATCTCCTCTTCTCAAGAGGGAATAAATTCAGTTCCTCTAATCTTTCCTCATAGCTGAGCTCCTCCATGCCTCTTATGAGTTTAGTTGCTCTTCTCTGCACTTTCTCCAGTTCCCCGACATCCTCTTTGGGAACTGGTGCCCAAAACTGAACTGCATATTCCAGATGAGGTCTTACTAATGATTTGAACAGGGGCAAAATGATGTCTCTCTCTCTGGAGTCCATACCTCTCTTAATACAAGAAAGGACTTTGCTCACTTTGGAAACTGCAGCTTGGCATTGCATGCTATTATTAAGCTTATGATCTACCAAAACCCCCAGATACTTCTCCACCATGTATTCCCCCAGTTGTACTCCCCCTAGTATGTATGATGCATGCATATTCTTAGCCCCCAAGTGCATAACTTTACATTTCTCAACATTAAACCTTATTTGCCACATAGTTGCCCAATTAGACAGTGCATTGAGGTCGGCTTGTAAATTGGAGACATCCTACCTGTAAGGACGTTATTCCACTGCATAGCTTGATGTTATCTGCAAAGAATGAAATGGTCATTTTAATCCCAGACCCTATATCATTTATAAGGATATTAAAAGTAAGGGTCCCAGCACTGAACCTTGGGGTACACCACTGATAACCTTAGACCATTCAGGGTACGAGTCATTAACCACTATTCTCTAAATTCGGTCTTTTAGCCAGTTTTCTATCCATTTACAAACTGATATTTCCAAGCCTGTATACTTTACCTTACACATTAGCCGTGTGTGGGGAACTGTGTGAAACGATTTTGCAAAATCCAAAGTCCACAGCCACCCCTCTGTCCAAGGTTTTTCTTACCTTTTCATAAAAAGAAATCAGATTTGTTTTACAACCTCTGTCTTTCATGAATCCATGCTGTCTGTTGCTTAAAATATTTTTTTTTCAACAAGAACTCATCTATGTGGTCTTCTATTAAACTCTCCAGTATCTTCCCAACTATAGAAGTTAAACTAACAGGTCTATACTTACTTGGTAAAGACTTTGATCCCTTTTTAAATATGGGCTCTACATTGGCCCTGCACCAATACAGTGGTGCCATTCCAGTTATTAACGAGTCCCTAAAGATTAGAAACAATGGCCTTGAAATGACAGAGCTCAATTCTTTTAGGATCCGTGGGTGGATGCCATCTGGTCCAGGTGCTTTATACACCTTTATTCAGTCTAAATATTTCTGGACCATATCTCTATTGAGCCATTGTGGATCATTTGGGGCTGTGTCACTACCACCCCCATTATGGACATGAGCTCCCCCATGCTCCTTTGTATACACAAAGCTGAAAATTTTAATTTAATAAATTTGCCTTCTCTTTGTCTCCAGTCACCCACTCTAGATTAGTTTTTTTTTATAAATCTTTATTTATGAAAGACAGGGTATTACATTGCAAAATAACAAACCATAGAAATATAGTTACATCTTCCACAAGTGATGACTTCAGGTAATACACCAATCATTCCTTTTTTTTTTGTTATTTAAAAGAGAAAAATAGAAATGAAAATAAGGATGAAAATAAATAGTAAAAAATCGAACCAGAAATAACAAATGTGAAACTTCCATAACTGTATCTGGTATTGCAGACAATGGCTAAAACAGGTTGATCAGGTGGCAGAATAATGAGGCCAGCACGTCTCAGTAGCCAGACTATAGAGAGTGGACAGGCATCTTATGCGACTTCTTCCTCCCTCTTATTTATCGTATAAAGTGAGGGGATGGGACGGGCAGGGGCATGCGGAGGCAGGGGGGCAACTAACGCCTCCATCTGACCAACCCCCACAGCCCCCCCCTCCCAGACCCCCCCATTGCTAGGTATCCGCACCATGTCGGCTCAAAGGTGCCGATACCCCTTACAGATCAGGGTATCCCATGGCATCCGATCTCCAAAGCCTATCCAGTCAGCCTGCCTGTCCGTTTCTGTCCGCCTCAAACACACAAACTTCAAACATATTGGCTACCTTTAAGTAGTCAACCATAACCAGCTAAATCTTAGTAGTTTAACAAGTAGGAAAGGTAGAAGAAAAGGAAATAAAAAAGTAGAAGGGAACATACCTGGGAATTCGCGTCCAGCACCACCTCCCCTCCGATCCCCCCCAACAGCACTATACGCGCTAAGAAAGAAAAGACGTGTCTCTTCCCCATTCCCCCATTTAGATATGTGACAAACTGGTATATTGGCACTTAATGCAAGGTTCCCATTTATTTATCCTTAAGGCGTCCCTTCAGGGTTGGGTCAGCTAACTCAAGGAGGGCCACATCTAAGCTAGAGGGTATGTGACCAGGATCGGAGGCATACGTTATCCAGGGCTGCCAAGTTGCTGTAAATCGGTCTCGGACCCCTCTACAAGTGGCAATCCACTCCTCTGCCTCTCAGATGTCACCTACCCTGCCACTCCACTCCTCTCTGGATGGAACTTGCGGGCGCTTCCAGAACTCTAGATTATTTTGTAAAGGGCCTAAATGCTCAGATCTGACCTTTTTACTATTAATATATTTGAAGAATTTTGGGGGGTTTATTCTACTATCTTTTGCAATCTGTTGTTCGTTTTGAATTTTTGCATCCTTGATTTCATTTTTACATATTCTGTTATTTTCTTTGTAACACTTAAACAGTGATAGCGTTCCTTCATTTTTATATTTTGTAAAAGCTATTTTTTAATTATTTATAGCCATTTTAACTTTGGTCGTGAGCCACATAGGTTTTATTTTTAGCCTTTTAAATTCATTGCCCATGGGAATATACTTTACAGTGAGTTTACATACAGTCACTTTGAACAGAGTTCCCATTTCTGTTCTGCGTCCATTAATGCCAAATATTCCCATCCCAGTCTAAGTCTTGGAGAGCAGCTCATCCTTGAAAATTTTCTCTCTTAACCGCTTCAGCCCCGGAAGATTTTACCCCCTTCCTGACCAGAGCGTTTTTTGCGATTCAGCACTGCGTCGCTTTAACTGACAATTGCGCGGTCGTGCGACGTGGCTCTTAAACTGATTGACGTCCTTTTTTTCCCACAAATAGAGCTTTCTTTTGGTGGTATTTGATCGCCTCTGCAATTTTAATTTTTGCGCTATATAAACAAAATAAGAGCGACAATTTTGAAAAAAACGCATTATTTTTTACATTTTGCTATAATAAATATCCCCCAAAAATATATAAAAAAAACATTTTTTTTCCTCAGTTTAGGCCGATCGTAATCTTCTACATATTTTTGGTAAAAAAAAATCGCAATAAGCGTTTATTGATTGGTTTGCGCAAAAGTTATAGCGTTTACTAAATAAGGGATAGTTTTATGGCATTTTTATTAATAATTTTTTTTTTACTAGTAATGGCGGCGATCAGAGATTTTTATTGTGACTGCGACGTTATGGCGGACATGTCAGACATTTTTGACACATTTTTGGGACCATTGTCATTTATACAGCGATCAGTGCGATTAAAAATGCACTGATTACTGTGTAAATGACACTGGCAGTGAAGGGGTTAACCACTAGGGGGCGGGGAGGGGTTAAGTATGTCCTAGGGGAGTGATTACTAACTGTAGGGGGTTGGGCTGTGTGTGTCATTACTCTGATCACAGCTCCCGATGACAGGGAGCTGTGATCAGTGACACTTGTTACTAGGCAGAACGGGGAGATGCTGTTTACATTAGCATCTCCCCGTTCGTCCTCTCCGTGAGGCGATCGCGGGTATCCCCATGGCGATCGAGTCCGCGGGACCCGCGACCCGACTCACGGAGCTCCCGGCCGGCGCGCACGCAATGACACGGCGGGGAATTTAAATGGACGTACAGGTATGCCCATTTGTCCAGCCGTACCATTCTGCCGATGTACATCGGCGTGCGCCGGTCAGGAACTGGCTATAGTTAAGTGTTTTTCTCTAACCCGTATGTGTTTGTTGCTTACAGCTAACATTAAATGAAATCATGTTATGGTCGCTGCTACCCAGATGCTCTTTTATATGAATATTGGTAATAAACTCTGCATGGTTTGAGATTACCGGGTCCAGCAGAGTGTCATTCCTAGTCAGGGCCTCAATAAACTGGACCATAAAATTGTCTTGCAATAAACATCAACTGCTCCCATCAGAGTGTCCTACTGTCTACATCAGAATGTCTCCTTTACATCAATTGCCCTCGTCAGAGTGTCCTAATGCATCAACTGTCTGCATCAGAGTGGCCCCTTACATTAACTGTTCACATCAGAGTTCCCCCTTAGATCGATTGCCCCATCAGAGTGTCCTACTGTCTACATCAGAATGTCCTCTTACATCAATTGCCCTCATCAGAGTGTCCTAATACATCAACTGTCCACATCAGAGTAGCCCCTTACATCAATTGTACCCCATCAAAGTGTCCTCTTACATTAAATGTCCCCTTACCTTTCAGCACAAGGAAGCCAGGGGGCAGAGGCTGGGAAGTGGAGCAGGCTGCAGGTCTGGACAGAAAAAAAGGTCCACCGTAAATGCTGGTGGCATGACTTTGGTTGTTAGAACACAACCAACCACTGCAGAAGAGAAATGAGGCGCTGGAAATCAGACACTGGGTCATGGCTCAATGGAATGCACTGGTCTTACAGACCTGGGGGGGACACTACAAAAATTTGGGGAAGGGTTGTTTAGCCAACCCCAGCAGCCCCCAAGATCCAGCCCTAGTAAACATGGTTTCCGAATGTCTTATGCCCCGTACACACGGTCGGATTTTCCGACGGACAATGTCCGATCGGAGCGTGTTGTCGGAAATTCCGACCGTGTGTGAGCGCCATCGGACATTTTCCATCGGATTTTCCGACACACAAAGTTGGACAGCAGGAGATAAAATTTTCCGACAACAAAATCCGATCGCGTCAATTCCGACCGTGTGTGGCCTGTTCCGACGCACAAAGTGCCACGCATGCTCAGAAGAAATTCCAACACGGGACAGCTCGTTCTGGTAAACTTAGCGTTCGCAATGGATACAGCACTTTCGTCACGCTGCAATGTTCAAAATGGTTTAATACAGCGCACTCTCTTCTTCTTTATAATGTGACAAGAATTAAGTCGTTTTGCTGCTTGTATTCACACACACTTCTCACAAACTTTTATTTGTGTTTTTTTAGTGGGATTCCCTGAATATATTGTTATTAGTTGTCACATCTGACAGTTTGATATTTTTTAATTTTTTTTTATTTTGGATTTTAAGCCTTTTTTTTTTCTTTAATGTTTGGATTTTTTCCAAGGCTGATCTTTGTTCAATGTTATTTTTATTTTTACTCCAGAATATTTTTGGGTGTGTTTTGTGTGTCAAGTTACCCCAACACCATTGATATCTTTTATTATTTAATCTCAAGGAGATTGTTTGTTGTTGGTGTCCCTTGTTCATTTCACATTGTATATTTGAAATGTACCTGAATCCTCACAAACAAACTGTCCTTTTTGAAGTAAAACACATAGGAGAGTATAATTCAAAACAAAAATCCTTTATTAAGGGATCAGAACCAAACAAAGAGGAAGGCAACACTGGATCAACAAGAGAAATTAGCGAAGCCTGGGACCCCCACGGCAGACATCAATTCTTCAACATCAAAATTGGTGGCCTGAGGAGTCCATATGTAAGGGAGGGCAGTCTGGTCCAGAATTCGCAGAGATCCGGATAGCAGCAGATGACATGTGTGTCCGCAGGCTGTGGTACCACAAGAGGCTGCATTTTTTTGCCCAACAGACTGGATCCAGGATCCTCACTGTCTGGTCTTCCTTTCACGCTTCATTCCCGGCTGTGGCTGTGCAGTTGGAGATGTGGCAGGAGGAGGAGTAGGACCTGGAGGAGGAGTAGGACCTGCAGGAGGAGGAGGAGGACCATCCCAAAGCTGTGTGTGAGGTGTAATTTGGCCCCTCATACCTTTCTCCAGAGCCTCCGATATGAGGGCCTCACACATGGCTTTTTGGCCCTCCTCCATCCTCTGCATTTTATAGGCTTTGAATGCAGCAATGTTCTCCTGCCTGGTGTGTGGTGCTCCCAGGACCTCTGTAGCCCTCCAAAAGAATCTGATAGCCGCCTCCTCTAGGGCACTCGTCCTACTGCCACTTTCTGTTTTCAGGGGGGGTGGAGGGACCTTGATATCAGCCAGCCGGCTCGGCCCGGCCACCTCCTGGCTGAGACTTCCCTGTGTATGAAAAAGGGACATAGTTGTAATGTTTTGCATCATCAATCACAATCCTTAATTAGTACTCCCAACTAACATATAGTTCACATCATTGATTGGACAAGCAGAAATATTTAGAGGAATGCTATACCTGGCTCAATCTGGGCTCCTCCACATGCGGCCTGGAAGGCCCAGGTTGGGCGTCAGAAGCCTCAGCCGGGGGGGAAGGAAGCGTGGAAGGAAGACTGGAGAGGGATGGCCTGGGTTCAGTCTGGCCTGCCAGAAAGTGCAGCCTGTCATAGTACAACATCCTGGGGACATAGATGTCACCTGCTGCTCCGGATCTCTGTGAATCCAGGACTTTATTGCGCTCCCTCAGATATGTGCTCCTCAGGCCACCAATGAAAATCTTTAAATAAGTGATGTCTGCCGTGGGGATCACCTGCTTCACAATTTCACACAATTGCTCCAGTGCTGCCTTCCTCTTTGCTTGGTTCTTGTAATGGGGGTGTTTAATCTCCCGCAGACAGGGCAGCTCCCTTAGCATCTCTATGAATACTGAAATGAAGTCCTTATCTTTGAGTACCATATCCATGTTCACTGCAAGACACAACACAAGACAAAGCCTAATGTCAGACAAAACTCTCCTAATCTTGTTACAATATAGGCCTCAATCTAGAAGCAGTATAGGCACAAGTTTGTCTCTTACCTTCGTTCTTACGATCGGCTCGTCCAATGCTCCTTCCTCCGCTCACAGATCAAACGTAATACAAACGTAATACGCACGCGTGTTACGCTTTATACACACTGCGCATGCGTGTAACTCCGCCCGCCCCTGACGTTCTTTCTAGTGTATTCCCCGCCCCTTTTCGTTCGGCGCAGTGGGGGAAGAGCATGATGGCGGACATACAGCAGATGCGGGCTAATAACGAGGAGGAGGAGGAGGAGGAAAGGGCGGATCCAGGCACGTCCCGATCCAGAAGGAGACGTTTTAAGGCCACAAATATGTCATTTGGGGAGATGTTGGAGATGGTCGACATCATGAGGAAGTCCGACTATGACGGAAAATATGGGCCTTACCCCAACCCGAACATCCGAAAGGCCAAGATCATGGCGAAAGTGGTCAGGAGTCTAGAGCGGAATTTCGGGGTACGAAGGTCTAAAGATCAGCTCAGGAAGCGGTGGTCGGACCTGAAGTTGAGAGAGCCAGAGCAGTACCGAAAGATCTGGAGAGTGCTGCAAAAAAGTAAGTAGTTGTGCTGTGTTCCTATTCTTTCTGTCTTTATTACGTTCGTTCTGCTCCATATGCTTTTATTAGTTGTAACATTTAAAAAGGTCAACTTTAATGTTCATGGGCACATTATTCGTTCGTATCAAACATTTTTCTTTCGGCCTCTAAAACACCATTGTTTAGGCCATATGCATTTTCACACATTTTTGGGGGCCTACTTGGATGCCAAATATTTGTTTGTGTAGATGGGTTTGTTACTAGAATGAAATGCAAACTAGATTGTGTGTAAGGAGAGGACACTGAGCAGCTGTTTTCACATCTGGACACTGGAGCACTAGTGTGGGACACAAGAACACCATTTTTATTAGGGGGGGCACACAGGTGCTCCAGTGTATACTATAGGGGGGGCTACATCTGTGAAGCTTGTACCAAACAGGTAAAGTATTGCAGCTTGACAAAGGGCAATAAAAAATATACATCTTGGAACTCTGCTAAAATAGACAATTGTACCCCACTTCCGAGCAATGTTTCCTATTTCTAGTTCTGCCATCAAATATCTGTGTGCTAAGTATACCATTTTTGTTTTACATAGGGGAGAAAAGACTCGGACACCCCTCATCCCAGGAGACCAGAGACCCCCCCCCTGGAAGAAGGGGAAATACCAACACAAGAAGAAGAGCAGGAGGAAGAAGAAGACGTAGTGGAGATTGGCACCACAACAGGTGAGTGTCTGCGACCACAGGCTCAGGTAAAAGAGATGGATGGTGGCAGATTTTTGAGACCTTTTTTTGTTCTTTATCTCTTTTTAGGTGATCGTGATCCAGAACGCTTTACATCTGAAAGTGCCCAGATACTGATCGGGGAGATCATGGGGTGTAATCTCCAATTGCAAAACATCCAGCAACAAATCAGTGATGTTATTAAAAAAAATAATAACATCATTGATGTTTTGGGGCGAATTTAAACCCCACAAAATCACCTGTTTTATCGTACCAAAATTTTTTAAATGTTTAGAAAAGCCAAATTTGGAGGATGCACACAGTGTGCCAACATGTGCTATCTGCCACCACGGGAGATCAATGGACGCGTTTTGGGGGTGCAATTATAAAGTAGCGTTGAGGAAGGGCTTGCTCCCCCAAAACACGTCCCTTGATCCCCCCTGATGGCAGATAGCACATGTTGACATTCGTAAATTGGTGTGCATCTTCCAAATTTGGCTTTTCCAGGGGTGATTTCCCCCCATCTGAACGCTATATCAAACACAGTTCATAAATACTCATGTCTGATATAGCCTTCAGGTTTTACCATATGTGAACTTTGTAAGTTCAAGTTTTTTGGCTTTCTTGTTGGTTTTACACAGGCCTGTTTTATCTGAAATGGATATTTCGATTTTTGATAATGCTACTGCAAACATTGTTATACAACAAACATGTTGGTTTGTTTTAAAAACCTTTGGGAAATGCACATGTGATTGTGCAGGTATAAAAAAGTGCCTTACTCAAGAATGTGTGGATTATTGTCTCAACACTACAACACTTTTGGGGTGATGTAATTGCTGTTTTATGCAAAAATGGGGGTTATTTCCTAAGGGCAAATCCTCTTTGCACTACAAGTGCAGGTTCAGTGCAGTTGCAAGTGCACTTGTAGTGAAATGTGTTTTTGCATTTAGGAAGTACCAGCCAACACTGTTTTTTATAAGGTTACCCAATCACGACATTTTCTGCACTCAACACATTTCTGTCAGGGTCAGCTAAAACAAACACAAGCAGTAAATGTCCACAAAGAATTTCTTTTGGTTGTTTTTTATTTGAAAAAGGTGTCACAGATTGTCTGGCATATTGATAGCCCCCCTACCCACAAAGAATTCCAGGTAGCATAACCGGACATCACGGGCATTCAGGGAGGGCAAGCCAGGACGGCCACTTTCAAGCGCCGTCAGTGTTGATGGATTAGGGATTCCGGCCTCAGGCCCAACCGAGCCAGCATAGTTGGCTGAATGTTTTCTTAAAAAATTATGGAGAACACAGCAGGCAAGTATTATATGGTTCAGTTTATACTCCGCCATATGGATGGGTGTCAGAAATAATTGGAACCGGCTGGCCAGGATTCCAAATGTGTTCTCCACCACTCTTCGGGCTCTGGCCAGCCGGTAATTAAAAACCCTCTGTTCCGGGGTGAGGGTCCTCATCGGGAATGGCCGCATCAGGTGGTCCCCCAGCGCAAATGCTTCATCAGCAACAAACACAAATGGGAGACCTTCAACATTGTCCTCTGGAGGTGGCAAGTCCAAGCTGCCATTCTGGAGACGCCTGTAGAACTCCATCTGGGCGATCACTCCACCATCGGACATCCGGCCATTCTTCCCCACGTCCACATACAAGAACTCGTAATTAGCCGACACCACCGCCAACATCACTATACTATTAAACCCCTTGTTATTATAATAGTACGACCCCGAGTTGGGTGGTGGGACGATGTGGACGTGTTTCCCATCAATTGCCCCTCCGCAGTTAGGAAAGTCCCACCGCTGGGCAAAGTGGGAGGCCACAGTCTGCCATTCCTGTGGCGTTGAAGGAAACTGTTGAGGAAAAAAAAATAAACATTACTATTTTTTCACAGAAACATGTCAAGCAGATTAGACACAAACATTATGGGGCAACCTCCAGATAGCATTTACTAAGGGGAATTTAACAACAACAAAGTATAAGGTACACCTATCATATTCCCCCTCCCCCCCTCTCATGGGCCATTTCTAACATTATAGGGGGGGGGAACTCTTGGACAGGTAACCCTCTTCACTTCATTGAGAGATGAATGCCTAAATACAGGGTATTACTTGGAACAGCCCCTCCTTAGTTACACTATTGGCAGCCCACTGGACAGGTAAGAAGTGTCATAATACAAAGATATAAATACACACTGTACACATTTGAGGACATTTGAACATTCTGCTATTACCTATCAAGATAATAATAGGATACAAAAACTTTAAACAGTACCATTGGAAAGTATACAGGCAGGCCCTTGCACTACATGCTTTGGGGAATTCATCCATACATCTGACCAGTAAAGAGGTGGGTATAGTGTGTATGGGTTTGGCAAAGTCAGCAGATAGATGATTGAGGATAGAGAATTGGGATCAGCTGACTTAGCAGTTGGGGGGGAGGGTTAAAAAAAATTTGGGGACACCACAAAAAAAAGCCTCTGGCACTCTGCCTGAATTTAAATCAAAAATAAAATTTCTAAACATTTTAGGGGGTGTTTAGGGTAAAGCACTACTATGGAGCTGATAAAATACATTGTTAAGTGACTACATGAGGTGAATATAGGCCAGGAAAGACTATGCTGGGGAGGTTAGTGAAGGGCAAATATGTATGAAGGACATAAAATAATAGTTACCTAAAAATCCAGCATGCATGAGAACAAAGGGGACATTCACAGCATATTACAATCATGGTAATTAGGGAATGAGGGAAGAAATACAATATATTATCAAACATTCAATACAATAAAATGTGATATAAAAGGATAAAAATCTTACCTTCATATACTCCTTCTGCAGGACCTGGATGATGGCAGAACAGGTCTCTGGGATAATGATCCCCAGAGCCTGGGGGGAGATGCCTGTCGAGAACTTCAAGTCCTGCAGACTTCTCCCTGTGGCCAAATACCGCAAGGTAGCGACCAACCTCTGCTCCGGAGTGATGGCTTGCCTCATGCAGGTATCCTGCCTGCTAATATAGGGGGTCAGCGAAGCCAACAAACGGTGAAACACGGGGTCCATCATCCTGAGAAAGTTCCTGAAATCATCAGGATTATTCTCACGGATCTCACGGAGCAAAGGCATATGAGAGAACTGGTCACGCTGAAGCAACCAATTCTTGGTCCATGAACTCCTCCCCACCCTGTTCATGGACTGGACTTGTGTCAAGGTCAGGACCCCAACACCAAGCCCCCGCACAGCACGAACTCTACGAGGAGTACGCATACGAAACATGGCTAGAAAACGGTTGGCTGCTCAGAACGAAGTAACAGAACGCACTGAAGAACAGCAAGGCCTGTGAAGAGCGACCTGAAAAACAGCAACGAGCGGGCAAGATCGCACAGAAAACTCCGATACGAACTGACTGCACCCACTGAAGAGCAGATACAAACCCACAAGCACAAACTGAATGGCAGAAAACGATCTGAAAGCCACGAGTCTGAAAAAGCGCGAATCGTCTCTCACCAAACTTTTACTAACACGAGATTAGCAAAAGGAGCCCAAAGGGTGCTGCGCTTGGTTCTGAACCGGCCTTTTCTAGTCTCGTCGTACGTGGTGTACATCACCGCGTTCTTGGCGATCGGAAATTCCAACAACTTTGTGCGACCGTGTGTACGCAAAACAAGTTTGAGCCAACATCCGTCGGAAAAAATCCTAGGATTTTGTTGTCGGAATGTCCGAACAAAGTCCGACCGTGTGTACGGGGCATAATTATTACTCAACCATATGGAATAATTCATATTTACCCAACTAAAACCAAGAAAGGTAAACATTTCAAATGTACTTTTTTTTTCGTTTTGCTAAAAATAAATAAATATACAAACACAATATACATCCCCTTTAAGTAGAAACCTGAAAAGTTAGCCACTTAGCATAGATGTAACCAGTAACAATATTTCTGCTTTCTCTGCTTACTTATGTACACATCTTGAAGGAAGACAGATGAACTATCTTGTGTTTGAAAATATGTAAGGGAACTAAAGATCTTTAGCTTTGTAGTTAACTAAATAAACTAAAACATTTTTCTTGCCTTACCCCCTGAAGGTCTTGACAGCAAGTCTTAGTTCCCACTAAATCAGTACTGTATACAGTTGAAATGGTTTGAATTAAATTAGGGGGAAAAAAAAAGCCCACAGCTCGGAGGTGAAACCAAGATTTTTGCTGGTTCATCAGTTAACTGCATTAAAAACAAAGTGCATGCATGAAATTTCGTAAAGTGGAATCAGCCAATGCTTGCAGATGGAAGTTAAAATCTTTAAAAAAAAAAAAGGAAGCATTGTTTTGCAGTGCAGACATGATTTCAGGAAATTCTAGTATCAGATACATTTTGGCACTATTCAAGATCAATATTAAAAAAAAAAAAACTTTTGGAACTAAACACATTTTGGCAGTATATTATTGTTGAGAAATACAAAATAATTTATCTTTTGCTAATGTAAAGAGCGGTCCTCAGATCTTTCAGAAGGTTCACGAATGTTCCGCCTATGTTTCAATTTTGGGGTTTAACCACTTGGGCTCCTGAAAATTTAACCCTCTTCATGACCAGGCCATTTTTTTGCGATACGGCACTGCGTTATTTTAACTTACAATTGCGCGGTCATTTGACGCTGTACCTAAATAAAATTTGTATAATTTTTTTCCCCACAAACAGATCTTTCTTTTGGTGGTATTTGATCACCTCTGGGTTTTTTTATTGTTTGTGCTTTAACTACTTCAGCTTTGGAAGGTTTTTTCCACTTCATGACCAGGCCATTTTTTATTTTCTGCTATAAAACACACCCAATACAAAAATTTAAAAATCGAATTTCTTCATCAATTTAGGCCAATATGTATTCTGCTACATATTTTTGGCAATAAAAAATACTAATACTTGTATACTGATTGCTTTGCTTACTAAGCTCCAGAGCTTTTGTACCACACTCATAATGCAGTCCAAAGTATCTCATGTACCTTCTGACCCCGAGTATTGTGCACTTTTTTAACGGTGAATGTTTCCGAGTTTGTCACACGTTTCCTGACAACAAATGCACTTTTTTTTTATGTTGGTTTTTTTTGCTGTCTGTGCTCCCATTAATGAGATTCACTCTCTCTGTTTGTACTGTTTACCATTATCATTGAAAGTGAAAGTAAAAAAAATCACAAATTCTTGGTTAAAATCTTCCAATGGGGAAACTAGTTCTGGTGACCTCGTCATCCCAGGTCTCCCTCGCTTTGCAGGGATTTCCTCTCACTTCCCGTTTTTGCCATGGAACAGGAAGTGAAGGGAAATCTCCCCCTATGGGACACAGATAGCAACAAAAAAACCCTCCCTTACTCCATCCAAGATGAGAAAAACAAGTTTTGCCTATAGTTCTATTTTACCAATCAATGAAAACACAGCTGCATAGAACACACCCCTGCCACGCCCCTTAACCACTTGCCTAGTGGGCACTTATACCCCGTTCCTACCCAGGCCAACTTTCAGCTTTCACCGCTGTCACACTTTGAATGACAATTGCGCGGTCATGCAATGCTATACCCAAACAAAATTTTTATCTTTTTTTCCCACAAATACAGCTTTCTTTTGGTGGTATTTAATCACCACTTATTTATGTTCTGTTAAATAAATGAATAAAGACCGGAAATTTTGTAAAAAACTAAAATGGTTTCATAGTTTGCTAGGGTGAGGGTTGGGGCTGCACTTATGGGCACTGATAGGCTGCACTGATGGGCACTGATGAGGTGGCACTGATGGGCATTGATGGGCACTGATAGGCTGCACTGGTGAGCACTGCTGAGGAGGCACTGGTGAGGCTGCACTGATGCGCTGGCGACACTAATGGGCACTGATGGGAGGCGCTGATGGGCACTGATAGGTGGCACTGATAGGCGGTATTAATGGGCACTGATAGGCTGCACTCATAGGTGCACTGATATGTGGCACTGATATGCTGCACTGATGGGCATTGATGAGGTGGCACTGGTGGGCACTGATGACTTGACACTGGTAGGCACTAATGACTTGGCACTGGTGGGCACTAATGACTTGGCACTGGTGGGCACTGATGAGGCGGCACTGATGAGGTGGCACTGATGGTCACTGATAGGTGGCACTGATAGGTGGCAGTGATGAGCACTGGTATGCAGAACTGATGGACACTGATATGCGTACTATGTGGCACTGAAAGGCGGCACTGATGGGCACCATCGATGGGCACTGGTAGGCGGAACTGATAGGTGAAACTGATAAGGAGGCAATGATAGGCACTGTCTGTCAGTACTAATGGGCACAGATTGGCAGCACTGGTTGACACAGATTGGCAGCACTGATGGGCACAGATTGGCAGCCCTGGTGGGCACAGGTTGGCAGCACTGATGGGCACAGATTGGTAGCACTGATGGGCACAGATTGGTAGCACTAGTGGGCACAGATTGGCAGCACTGGTGGGCACTGTTGGGACTACACTGATAATCAGGACACAATCAATGCCCTGATTATCAGTGTACATGTCCCTTTTACAGAAGCCAGTTATAGGCTCTCTCTTTTTCTCTCCTTGTGCTGTCAGCATGAGGAAAGGAGTGCCGATAACCGGCTTCTTTTTAGATCCGTTATCAGCTGTGATTGGACACAGCTGATCACATGGTAAAGAGCCGCTGATTGGCTCTTTACCTCAATCTGTGATCAGCAGTGTCCTCCGAACACTGCGACCACAGAGCGCGCGGCTCGCGCCCTGCAGCGGGCTGTCGGCAAGTGGTTAAAGGAGAATTATAAAAAAAAAATGATTAGTTAAAACCACAAGTGCTTTTTTTCACCACTACTATTCCTTTATATTGGTTTTTGAAAATTACAGATGCAGCAATTTAGAAATCAGATGAAAGGTTTAGCACTGGGAAACACTTCTTGATAGATAAAAAGTGCATTTTATATACAACTATATGGATCAGACCAAAATGAGGGACAAATGAGGAGGAAAGAGGGACAGAGGGACATTGCTCCAAATCAGGGACAGTCCCTGGAAATCAGTTGGAAGCTATGGTCACTGGCTGTGAATGTACTGCTGTGCACATTAATAAAGCAGTCACCATGTTCTACATTGAGATTCTTTGGCAAAATAAAAAGAATTTTAATTAAGAAATGAAAATCATTCAAATCCTTGAAGGAATGATAAAGGATATTTTTATACGCGGCCATCAGAGACGTCGTGTTCCAGGAACGGCAGTATGGTAAATGGGGCATAGATAAAGTCAACTCTGTGTCTTTATCACTCCCATGCCCTTTGTTCTATGACCTCGGAGTCCCAGAGAACCTTTTTCGTAGCCAAACATATGGTAATAACCGGGAATATGACTTGCTTACTGCAATGACAGTGTATGTGAAACAAGAAAACAGGGTGCTCTCACTGTGAGAAACAGTTTGGACGGGGGCTCGTGTTACAGTCCTACAGATTGCTATCACCGGCTTTTATTTGTCGCGTTCCAACCATATAGACTTCCAGCCTTTTGTTCCCAGAGAGGAAAGTGAGTTTTCCAATGTGTCAGCCCAGTGTAAATGCTGATGTATAGGCCACAGTTGTTTGTTTCCTAAAAAGCCATGAGACCCCTGCACTCCTATCCCTTCCCCCCACCTATTGCCTTTAAGTTTGGAATGATTCATCAGATGGCCTTTAGCGAGAAGTAAGGCCTCCCTTGGGGCCTTGGTTCTTTGACCCCTGTGAACAGAGAGGTCAGACTATAAGCAACTCTGCAAGCTCCCTGTCCCATCAGATCCCCCCGGTCTCGAGACAGGAGAGAGAGAATAGAGCTTGGATGGTGGGAAAAAGTGAGAAGTGTTAAAAGTTACCAGTGCATTTCCAGGGGGCTCAGTACATCGGCTGACATGCGGGGTCAAGGGTCATATTTGTGCTTGATTCCCTAAGCATGTTACAGTAACATCTGCTTGTTAAGGGCCACAGGGGACCCAAAGTTTCTAACCTTCATTTACAAAAAGTTTGCCCTTTAATGTTAGGTGTACGGTTTCACATGTGCGTTAGCCTGGCAATACTAGGAATCCAAGCTTGACGTTTGATTTTAAGTGTTTTCATACTCAGTAATGTTTCATAACATTGATTTACTTTATTATATGCTGCTTAAATATAATACAATATATTATTATTATATAAATATAAATATTGCTCAAATATAATTAATAAAACAAATATATATATAAACCGTCTGCGCTATATAAATCCTGTATAATAATAATAATAATACTAATATATATATCTATATCTATAGATATATATATATCTATAGATATATATATATATCTATATATCTATATCTATAGCTATATATATATATCTATAGATATATATAGATATAGATATCTCTATATCTATATCTATATATCTATATATCTATATCTATATCTATCTATCTATCTATATATATATATATATATATATATATATATATATATATATATATATATATATATATATATATATATATAGATATATATAGATATATATATATATATATATAGATATATATATCTATATATATATATATATAGATATATATATATATATATATATATATATAGATATATATATATATATATATATATATATATATATATATATCTATATATATATATACACATATACAGTGCCTTTCAAAAGTATTCACCCCCTTGGAATTTTTTGTGTTTTGTTGCCTCACAACCTAAAATTAACATGGATTGTTTGAGGATTTGCATCATTTCATTTACAGAACATGTCCACAACTTTGAAGATGTTTTTTTTTTTATTGTGAAGCAAACAACAAATAGGACAAAATAACAGAAAAAGTCAGTGTGCATAACTATTCACCCCCTTAAAGTCAATACTTTGTAGAGCCACCTTTTGCGGCTATCACAGCTCCAAGTCGCTTTGGATAAGTCTCTATGAGCTTGCCACATCTTACCACTGGGATTTTTGCCCATTCTTCTTGGCAAAACTGCTCCAGCTCTAACAAGTTGGATGGTTTGCGCTTGTGAACAGCAATCTTTAAGTCTGACCACAGATTTTCTATTGGATTGAGGTCTGGGCTTTGACTAGGCCATTCCAACACATTTACATGTTTGCCCTTAAACCACTCAAGTGTTGCTTTAGCAGTGTGTTTAGGGTCATTGTCTTGCTGGAAGGTGAACCTCCGTCTTAGCCTCAAATCACACACAGAGTGGTACAGGTTTTGCTCAAGAATATCCCTGTATTTAGCACCATCCATCTTTCCCTCAACCCTGACCAGTTTCCCAGTCCCGACTGCTGAAAAACATCCCCACAGCATGATGCTGCCACCACCATGTTTCACTGTGGGGATGGTGTTCTTTGGGTGATGTGATGTGTTGGGTTTGCGCCAGACAAAGCATTTTCTTTGATGGACAAAAAGTTCAATTTTAGTCTCGTCAGACCAGAGCACCTTCCTCCATACATTTTGGGAGTCTCCCACATGCCTTTTCGCAAACTCAAAATGTGACATTTTGTTTTTTGCTGAAAGTAATGGCTTTCTTCTGGCTACTCTGCCATAAAGCCCAACTCTATGGAGCGTACGGCTTATTGTTGTCCTATGTACTGATACTCCAGTCTCTGCTGTGAAACTCTGCAGCTCCTACAGGGTTACCTTAGGTCTCTGTGCTGCCTCTCTGATTAATGTCCTCCTTGCCCGGTCCGTGAGTTTTGGTGTGTGGCCGTCTCTTGGCAGGTTTGCTGTTGTGCCATGTTCTTTCCATTTGGTTATGATAGATTTGATGGTGCTCCTAGGGATCATCAAAGATTTGGATATTTTTTATAACCTAACCCTGACTTGTACTTCTCAACAACATTGTCCCTTACTTGTTTGGAGAGTTCCTTGGTCTTCATGGCAGTGTTTGGTTAGTGGTGCCTCTTGCTTAGATGTTGCAGCCTCTGGGGCCTTTCAAAAAGGTGTGTATATGTAATGACAGACCATGTGACACTTGATCGCAAAAAGGTGGACATCATTTCACTAATTATGTGACTTCTGAAGGTAATTGGTTGCACCAAAGCTTTTTATGGGCTTCATAACAAAGGGGGTGAATACATATGCACATGCCAATTATCAGTTTTTTATTTCTGAAAAATAGTTTTATGTATATATTTTTCTAATTTTACTTCACCAACTTAGACTATTGTGTTCTGATCAATCACATATAATTCAGATTAAAAAAACATTGAACTAAAGGCTGTAATGTAACAAAATAGGTAAAAAGCCAAGGGGGGCAAATACTTTTGCAAGGCACTGTATATATATATCTATATATCTATATATGTATATATATCTATATCGATAGATAGATAGATAGATAGATAGATAGATAGATAGATAGATAGATAGATAGATAGATAGATAGATAGATAGATAGATAGATAGATAGATAGAGATATATTATTATTATTATTACTATACAGGATTTATATAGCGCCAACAGTTTACGCAGCGCTTTACAATATAAAGGGAGACAATACAGTTTTAATGTGGAATGAGCTGATGGAAGTGGTAAAAGATTAGTTAGAGATGTTATAGGCTTCCCTGAAGAGATGAGTTTTCAGGGATCGCCTGAAGGTAGCAAGAGTAGGGGATAGCCAGACAGGTGGAGGTAGCGAGTTCCAGAGGATGGGAGAGGCTCTGGAGAAATCCTGGAGACGAGCATGGGAGGAGGAGAGGAGAGAGCTTGAGAGTAGGAAGTCTTGAGATATATATATATATATATATATATATATATATATATATATATATATATATATATATATATATATATATATATATATCTATATAGTTATATAGATATATAGATAGATATATATCTATATATATAGATAGAATTCTATATATATCTATATATAGATGTATAGATATCTATCTATGTATATCTCTATCTATCTATCTATCTATCTATCTATCTATCTATCTATCTATCTATCTATCTATCTATCTATCTATCTATCTATCTTTTTATTATTATTATTATTATTATACAGGATTTATATAGCGCCGACAGTTTACGCAGCGCTTTGCAACATTAGGGGAAACAGTACAATTACAATACAATTCAATACAGGGGGGAATCAGAGAGTCCTGCTCATTAGAGCTTACAATCTAGGAGGGAAGGTCAAGTTATACAAAAGGGTAATAGCTGTGGGGGATGAGCTAATGGAGAAAACAGTGCAGTTGTTAGACGGTGGCAGGATAGGCTTCTCTGAAGAGGAAAGTTTTCAGGGATCGCCTAAAAGTGGATAAATTTGGACATATACAGTATCTCTCAGAAGTGAGTACACCCCTCACATTTTTGTAAATATTTTATTGTATCTTTTCATGTGACAACACTGAAGAAATGACACTTTGCTACAATGTAAAGTAGTGAGTACGCAGCTTGTATAACAGTGTAAATTTGCTGTCCCCTCAAAATAACTCAACACACAGCCATTGATGTCTAAATGCGCTGGCAACAAAAGTGAGTACACCCCTAAGTGAAAATGTCCAAATTGGGCCCAATTAGCCATTTTCCCTCGCTGGTGTCATGTGACTCGTTAGTGCTACAAGGTCTCAGGTGTGAATGGGGAGCAGGTCTGTTAAATTTGGTGTTATCACTCTCACTCTCTCATACTGGTCACTGGAAGTTCAACATGGCACCTCATGGCAAAGAACTCTCAGGATCTGAAAAAAAGAATTGTTGCTCTACATTAAGATGGCCTAGGCTATAAAAAGATTGCCAAGACCCTGAAACTGAGCTGCAGCATGGTGGCCAAGACCATACAGCAGTTTAACAGGACAGGTTCCACTCCACATTGCCTAAAGTTAAGCATGGTGGTGGCAGTGTCATGGTCTGGGGCTGCATGAGTGCTGCCGGCATTGGGGAGCTACAGTTCATTGAGGGAACCATGAATGCCAACATGTATTGTGAAATACTGAAGCAGAGCATGATCCCCTCCCTTCAGAGACTGGGCCGGAGGGCAGTATTCCAACATGATAACGACCCCAAACACACCTCCAAGACAACCACTGCCTTGCTAAAGAAACTGAGGGTAAAGCTAATGGACTGGCCAAGCATGTTTCCAGACCTAAACCCTATTGAGCATCTGTGGGGCATCCTCAAATGGAAGGTGGAGGAGTTCAAGGTCTCTAACATCCACCAGCTCCGTGATGTCGTCATGGAGGAGTGGAAGAGGACTCCAGTGGCAACCTGTGAAGCTCTGGTGAACTCCATGCCCAAGAGGGTTAGGGCAGTGCTGGAAAATAATGGTGGCCACACAAAATATTGACACTTTGGGCCCAATTTGGACATTTTCACGTAGGGTTGTCTTCACTTTTGTTGCCAGCGGTTTAGACATTAATGGTGTGTTGAGTTATTTTGAGGGGACAGCAAATTTACACTGTTATACAAGCTGTACACTCACTACTTTACATTGTAGCAAAGTGTCATTTCTTCAGTGTTGTCACATGAAAAGATATAATAAAATATTTACAAAAATGTGAGGGGTGTACTCACTTTTGTGAGATACTGTATATAGATATCTGTATATATATATTTATATATTAATAGACAATTTTCATCAGTCTTTCGCCCCAAAGCAGTTTACAGTCAGGGGCGGATAAAGGGGGGGGCAACGGGGCAATTGCCACCCCCGAGAAATTTGTTGCCAGCCCGGCAGGTGAGATAGCGGGGGGTGAGATAGCGGACAGCTCCGCGGGCGGGTGAGATAGCGGGTGGCTCCGCAGGCTGGTGAGATAGTGGGTGGCTTCGTGGGTGGGTGAGATAGCGGGTGGCTTCGTGGGTGGACCAGGCAGCGCAGTTTGTGAGCGGGCGGCGCTGTTTGTGGGCGGGTGGTGCTGTTTGTGGGCGGGCCGGGCTTCCAGGTGGCTCAGTGTGTTTGCAGGTGAGAGTGAGAGGCTGAGAGCAGGCTCGGTGTGGCAGCTGGCCAATCAGTTAGCCAGGGGTGGGGGAGCAGAGAGATGAGATCATCTCTCACCGCCGGCCATGCATCCCTGCAGTAACTTCCGCCCTCACTGGGAACTGGGCAGGCAGCAGACTACATTATCTCTGTGCTGCCTGACTATGGGAGTCTGGGACACAGCAAGAGACAACAAAACACCACCTTAGCAGGCAAGTGGCAATCTGCAAGGTGTGGCAGGTGACGTGGCAAGTGACAATCTGCATTTGGTGGCAGGCAAGTGACAATCCACAAGGTGTGGCAGGCGACATGGCAAGTGACAATTCGCAATGTGTGGCAGGTGATGTGGCAAGTGACAATCTGCAAGGTGTGGCAGGTGATGAGGCAAGTGGCAATCCGCAAGGTGTGGCAGGTGACGTGGCAAGTGACAATCCGCAACGTGTGGCAGGTGACGTGGAAAGTGACAATTCGCAATGTGTGGCAGGTGACGTGGCAAGTGACAATCTGCAAGGTGTGGCAGGTGATGTGGCAAGTGGCAATCCGCAAGGTGTGGCAGGTGACATGGCAATCCGCAAGGTTTGGCAGGTGACGTGGCAAGTGACAATCTACAAGGTGTGGCAGGCGACGTGGCAAGTGACAATTCGCAATGTGTGGCAGGTGACGTGGCAAGTGACACACTCAGGGCTCCCACTGATTCTGCATTATGGTGAGTTGAACTATTTCATTTTATATTACAATGTAATTATAGCAATAATGTGCTTCAATCATGCTGACACTGTAACAACCATGGTGCCGGGATGATTGAAGCGCCAACACCAGCCGTTTCCCCGATAAATTGCCCACAAAAAAAAATGATTTTTTGGCAGTGCCCCTCCCGAGACTGGACTATGGATCAGCCCCTGATACCACCCCGTCCACTTTCATTCAAATGTTAAGAAAAAAATTGTAACATATTAGTTAACTAAATCAAGAATTTTCATTAAATTAAAGGAGTAGAAAATTATATACATGTAACAGACGAGGAGTATTATTCCTTAAACAATTTGTAATAATGCTATAATAATGGGCAGGTTGAAAATTCTACTAAATGATTATTATTAATATTATTATTATTATACATTCTGGTTAAAATATGAACCTTAATGAGAATAAATATATGAAAATAAGTAAAATATATCCAAAAATTAGTAAAATATATAAATATGAGTAAAGCACTGTGCAAACTGTTGATACTATGTAAAGTCTGAATAATAATAATAATAATAATAATAATAATAATACTCTTTTGTCTATATGTGATTTTTCAGTTTTCTAATAAATAATACATATTTAAACATATATTGTTGCTTGTCTGGAGGACACCGTTTGATGTCCTACCTTTCCATATATCCCTTTTATACTTACCTTGAGGGTTGGCACTTCATGACAATATCATCCTTTTGCCCCGTACACACGATCAGAAATTCCGCCAGCAAAAGTCGGATGTGAGCTTTTGGTCAGAAATTCCAACCGTGTGTATGCTCCATCGGACTTTTGCTGGCAGAATTCCAGCCAACAAAAGATTGAGAGCAGGTTCTCTTTTTTTCGGTTGGAAAAAGTTCCTATCCGAAAATGCGTTCGTTTGTAAGCAATTTGGACGCGCAAAAAATCACGCATGCTCGAAAACAATTTGACGCATGCTCGGAAGCATTGAACTGCATTTTCTTGGCTCGTTGTAGTGTCGTACGTCACCGCGTTTTTGACGGTTGAAAGTTCAGAGAACTTTTGTGTGACCGTGTGTATACAAGGCAAGCTTGAATTCTGTAGGAAAAACCATCCAAGTTTTTTCTGACGGAATTTCTGATCATGTGTACGGGGCATTAGTCTAGAGCCCGGGACTATATAACTTCACTATATTTTTTCCTAATAATAAAACTAATAATAATAATTATAATTATAATAATCATTTAGTAGAATTTGTATTAACATTATTATTATTATTATACAGATTTATATAGCATCAACATTACACATATTTAAATATTTACTTCGTTTTGGATACATTTTATTTATTTTTATATATTTATTCTCATTAGGTTCATATTTTAACCAGAATGTATAATAATAATAACAAATGTCATCATGGAGGAGTGGAAGAGGACTCCAGTGGCAACCTGTGAAGCTCTGGTGAACTTCATGCCCAAGAGGGTAAAGGCAGTGCTGGAAAATAATGGGGGTCACACAAAATATTGACACTTTGGGCCCAATTTGGACATTTTCACGTAGGGTTGTACTCACTTTTGTTGCCAGCGGTTTAGACATTAATGGCTGTGTGTTGAGTTATTTCGAGGGGAGCTTCAATTCCAATTTTTGTTACTTTACAACGTGGGGGTCGTTAGAGCTTACAATCTATAGGGAGGGACAAGTGATACAAAAGGTAATAACTGTGGAGGATGAGTTGAGGGAGAAAGTAAAAGTTCAGTTTATTAGTTGAAGGGAAGATAGGCCTCTCTGAAACACTTCATTAGACTCTTATATGGGCAATTTTGTTTCCAGTATACTCTCCTGGTCATCTGTGGTTTTACTGACATTAGGTGTTGGCAGGTGGTAAATTGATTGCTAGGTTTCTTAAAGTGTATATAGTTTTGATTGTAGCCATATTAGTGCGCCTGCAACAGAAACAATTTGGTACTGTCTGTGATAAAAAAAATGATTTACACATTTGAATTTTCAGGACAAGTTTTGGGTGTGTACCCCCTTCTACTGCTTGGACATTAGAAGAAGGTACACCCCAAAAGCTTGTCCAGAAATTTTGAATGATATTGCGAATAAAAAAGTATCATAGACAGTATTTATTTGTTTTTGTTAAAGTGTATTAATTGTGTTGTTTAAAAATATACTTTATTTTATATAAAATATCTAAAAAACTAAATATTTAATCGGGGTATATTCCACCCTGTACTGCGACGCTACGCATAAATATACTTCTCATTACAATACAGTTCCAATCATACAATAAATACATTCACCCTGCGGTATGATGCCTAACGTGTTGCACAGAGCAAAGTTCCCCGAAACACTACGTCATGCATGACACCACTTATCCCGAAGGGAAAATCTTCAGATGTCTTCTTCCTCCTCGAAATCCATCAGGATAAAGTCTCTGAGCAGACTGTGGACCAGTCTGGTGACAGTCCTCAATGGTCATGCTTTCTCGCTGGTGGATGAGGCACTTTCTGCCGCACCATAAAGCCTCCCCCAGGTTCACAACATTTTTGGATCCCAGCATTCCAGGGATTTTTTTAGTGCAGCAGTCCTTGTAACCCAGTGCAACCTTCAAAAACACATCATGCGTCAGGCACCATTAGGGCTTGTTTACACTTGCTTCAAAACATGGCTTTGGACATGCCTTGTTAAAGCTCTCTGAGCACCAGTCAAAGCGACTGTCACTAAATAAATTGGTTAGCTTACAGTCCTGTTTACACCTTGTTTTTGCTTGGTGCTTCGATGAGGCTTCGGTGAGGCTTTGGTGGAGCTTCAATGGGGCTTCAATGAGCCTTTGGTGGGGCTTTGATGAGGCTTTGGTGAGGCTTCATGGGGCTTCTATGAGGCTTTGGTGGGGCTTCAGTAGTGCTTCAAGTGAGCTTTGCCATAGACTTCTATGGAGGCTTTGAAGATGCTTTGAAGCACCACTAAAGCCACATGGGGTATCATTTTTTAAGCAAAGCCAAAGCAAAGCAAAGCAAAAGCAAGGTGTAAACAGGACTGTAAGCTAACCAATTTATTTAGTGACAGGAGCTTTGACTGGCGTTCAGAGAGCTTTAATAAAGCGTGTCCAAAGCCATGTTTTGAAGCAAGTGTAAATGAGCCCCTAATGTCCTCCTGAGCAAAAGTCCCACAGAACAGTCAATTTAGCACACCAAAGTGTGTGATGGCTGTCTGTGGCACAAAGTCCTTGAGCTCTGGTTCCAAGGCCCTCAACAGGTCCTGTGCAAAGGGGCCTTGGAAAAAGGTCCCACAAAACGTGCAAAGCAGTTTCCTCCTTGAAAATGCAAAGTTTCCTCCTTGTATCTGCACAGGTTTCTAGCGTGCATTTTTGTTAAAATATATTGAAAGCCAAAAATTTTTTTAAAGGGGTTGTAAACCCTCATGGTTTTTCACCTTAATGCATTCTATGCAGTAAGAAGGGTTGCTGGTTTGAATCCCAACCACGACACTACCTGCCTGGAGTTTGCATGTTCTCCCTGTGCCTGCGTGGGTTTCCCCTGGGTACTCCGGTTTCCTCCCACACTCCAAAGACATGCTGGTAGGTTAATTGGGTCTAAATTGTCCATAGTATGTATGAATGTGAGTTAGGGACCTTAGAGTGTAAGCTCCTTGAGGGCAGGGACTGATGTGAATGTACAATGTATATGTAAATTGACGGCGCTATATAAGTTTCCTTGCACGTGATTAGCTATTCTTTGCAAAATAAAGCTTTAACTCATTTACTAAGCTCTGGAGCAACTGCAAAGTGCACAGTCTATTTGCCTTTAGTAAATTAACCCCAAAGTGTTAGTAAACCCACAACATAAAAAAAATTATCAATAAATGTTGTCTTACATGCTGTTCATACTCACTCAGTCACTATGAGATTCCTTTTCTGCATTCTGCAAAAAAACCTGGTTGATCCTGCTGCTCTCTATCGCCACCCTCTGTTCATGTTCCCAATTCAGCTAGGGATTTTGCAGTTGTGGTGGCCTTTCTGCACATGCTCAGTTTTAAGTGAGTTTCTATGCTGAGAATTTCCTCTCTATCACATCTGAGCAGCCCATGTCACTACAGAGTCACACATGTGGGCGTATACACAGTGGTAAATGACAGCTCACTCCCTCCCTCCCTCCCTCCTCCATACCCACTAACCAGCTAAACACAATTCGGGAGGGATATTACATGTAGATTTATGGAGGCTTTACCTCCCTCTTATTCTAGGACACAGGCTGGAGGGGTGTGGCTGGCAGAAATCCTCACACACCATGTTATTTCCACAAAGTAATTAAGATTTCATTTCAAACATATATTTGTATGACAATTTAAAACAGGTTATTTATTTTTTTTTACTCTGTATTCCAAAGGCTATTTTTTTATTTTTTGAACATGTGACCAGCAGCAGAGGACTGGAAGCTCCTCCTGTCACTGTTTCCCTGCAGACAGGCTGGGAGAGAGCTGGGTCATGTGACAGCTGTATATCGATTAGTAAAAAGGTAGATTTTGTTTTAATTAAATATAATTAGAGTGCCACCATCCACTAACAGAAATAGAAGAGCCAATGTCAATTAAACTAAACAGTGTGTGTTTAGTATCACTTTAAAGACATAAACATGATGGAGAATGAGGAAGGTCTCTGTATATACTTCCATTTATAGATTGAAACAGGTCATGTGGGTGGAGATAGGGGCGGAGCTCTATCATATGTATGTTGCCATGTTGGCGTTAGGAAAGAGGATTTCCCTCACTTTGGAGAGATTTTCCCTTACTTCCTTCTGCATCTATAGAACAGGCTTTTAAGGAAAATCTCCCCAGAGGGACACAGATGGAAAAAACACACACAAAAAAAAAAAAAAAAAAAAAAAAACCCGCAAGATTTAAACCTACGCCACAAAATTAAAAATTGGTTATAGATGTACTTGAAGTTTCCTAGATAATTAGTGATTATACTGCAGCTTCACATGTGTATCTTGCCCCTAGGCTATTACTACTATTAAACCCCAAGATCATAATTTGTATGTACAGTATTCTACAATTGTTTTTTTAAATTATTTCTAATATTATTTATATCTGTAAATTTCAAAACAATTTAAGTCTTCCAAGAAACTGAAAAACAGGTGACCATGCTTATTAAAAAAAAAATCTACAATTTAAACTTCTTAATACATCATGTTACTGCTGCCCACACCAACCAATTGGAATATGTTTCACTCTTCCTGTCAATTTTTAAAATAATAGTTTATATTAGATTTTTTTGCTCTAATAGGTTAAATTAGTTCTTATTTCATGCAGTTTGATAGCTCATGAAGCCAGTTATGTCACTATAAAAAAAATTAATAAATAAAAAAAACACATTAAACACATCCTATACATTTTAATGCTGCCATAATATAGGTAAAACAGTTGAAAACTTTTTTGTTTTCTTTTATTGTATTTTTCCTTTTTTTTTTTTATGACGCCAAGAAAAGAATAGCACCGATATACTTTTAATTACATTCAATTTGTCAATTTTATATGCTTTTATGATATGAACATTTTTTCCTTGATCATTTTTATATGACGCCATAACTTTTATAAAATTGGTGTACAAGTAGTTTATGCAGATAAAAGATTTTATTATAGTGTAAGTGACTTGTGTTGAAACTCTAATTTTTTTTTTTTTTTCATGCCTTACTTCGCCAGCGTGGAAAAGGTTAACATGCTCATGAAGTCTTTGCAAATTGAATTATATTTATCCCGTCGCTGGAGTATCTTCTTCGCAGATTTTTTTTTTTTTTTGGGGGGGGGGGGGTGTTATTTTTAGTTTGTTGCAAGATAAAAATAATAAACCATGTTACACATGTGAAGCATAGTATTACATGTCAGTGACAGAAAGGTCCTCATTGATGTACTCTTAATTTAATTGTATCAAAAGCACGTATGGCATCCCGCCTTAATCAGTGCAGCTAATAACCTCCTCCGCAACCTTCAAGCTCAAAGGTTAATGCTATACGGCCTAATGGGTTTGTTCGAAGGTGGGGCCTGGGTAGTACATGGTGTCGTCCCAAGCACTTCGGTGATTATATAAATAAATAAATAAATAAAAAAAATTAATTCGGAAGTGCATCCTGCCAAAACCGACAATGAGCTTCCTAGCAGGTCACCGACGATGCCTTAATCAGGGTCAGAACCAACAAGCTGTGGCCTGAACCCAACCGTTCAGTGGGAAAAGTGCATGCTCTCCTTATGCCCTTTCATTCATTTCTCTTTCAGTTAGAAAGAAGACCCTCATAAACATGCATAGCAATTTTCCAGTACATTAACCTAAGGGGATCCTTATATCCACTAGGACGAGAAAGTAGAAAATTAGAGGGAAAGAGAAAAAAAAAAAAAAAGAAGAGAAACACTAAGAGCCTACAGCAGAAGATGGATGGGTTCAGGACAAGAGTGGGCAGTTTTCCCACTGTAATGGCCTATATACCTCTAACAATGGCTTCATTGAGTACGGCGCTTGACATCAGCCCCATAAACTAGTAGCTGGGCACAAAAGATCTGACACTTGAAAGTGCCAATCCCTACCCTTTCTGGATTACAGCTGCCCACAGGGGCTGGGCCAAACAGTCATGTCCTTTTGTTGCCTGGAAAGACACAGAAGCTGGAGATAAATTGGACAGGCTTCAATTTGGTTGCACAATTTTTGTGCATTTCCCCAAAGGCACCATTCTTTTTTTTTTTTTTTCAAGCGGGCTGATAAAATAAAATAAAATAAAAAAAAAAAAACAACTCTTTCCCTTTAGTAATAGCGAATGGAATCTTGTGGGTTTGCGACAAAGAGAATGGAGGCATTTCATTAGTATTTCTGTCACAGGAAATGGATTTGTCTTTCGCAGTGCTTTCCTTTTTTTTTTATTACGGGAATAGGGAAAAAAGAAATAGGCTACACCTGGAAAAACAAAAATACACGTGTGTTCCTGTATATCGTCTCTGTTACACACAACTGGCCTGATGAATACAATAAAAAAAAAAGACTGCCGGTCATGTCTGAGTAATTTAACCACTTAATGACCGAGCCTCTTTCTGAGATTTGTTGTTTACAAGTTAAAAACAGGTTTTTTTTTGCTAGAAAATTAATTAGAAACCCCAAACATTATACATTTTTTTCTAACACCCTAGAGAATAAAATGGCGGGCGTTTCAATACTTTCTGTAACACCGTATTCACGCAGCGGTCTTACAAGCGCACTTTTTTTGGAAAAAATACACATTTTTTAATTAAAAAATAAGACAACAGTAAAGTTAGCCCAATTTTTTTTTATATTGTGAAAGATAATGTTACGCTGAGTAAATTGATACCCAACATGTCACGCTTCAGAATTGCGCCCGCTCGCGGAATTGCGACAAACTTTTACCCTTAAAAATCTCCATAGACGACGTTTAAAAAAATCTACAGGTTGCATGTTTTAATCTACAGAGGAGGTCTAGGGCTAGAATTATTTCTCGCACGCTACCGATCGCGGTGATACCTCACATGTGTGGTTTGAACATATGAACACCGTTTTCATATGTGAGCGCTACTGACTTATGCGTTCGCTTCTGCACGTGAGCTTGTCGGGATGGGGCACGTTTAAAACACTTTTTTTTTTTTTAATTTATTTTACCTTTTATTTTTATTTTTACACTGTTTTTTTTTTTTTTTTAATAAAGGTCACTTTTATTCCTATTACAAGGAATGTAAACATCCCTTGTAACAGAAAAAAGCATGACAGGTCCTCTTAAATATGAGATCTGGGGTCAAAAAGACCTCAGATCTCATATTTAGACTAAAATGCAATAAAAAAATAAATAAATTGTAATTTAAAAAAATTATTTTAAAAAAATGGCCCTTTAAGAGCTGTGGGCGGAAGTGACGTTTTGACGTCGCTTCAGCCCAGCAATTGTATGGAGACGGGTGGGGGCCACCTTCCCCGCACTCGTCTCCATACCCAGCTACCGAAAGGACGCGATCGCCTCCGGCGGCGGAAGGCACCGGATCGTGGCGGGAGGGCCCCCTCTCCTGCCACCGATAAAAGTGATCTTGTGCCGAATCCGCTGCAGGGACCACTTTTATCTTGTAGCGGACCGCCCGCTGAAGACGGGGATACCGGGGTTATGGCAGCTAGCCCACACACGATCGGAATTTCCAACAACAAGCTCCGATTGCACATTTTCCGTCGGAAAGTCCGACCGTGTGTACAGGGCATTACAGTGATCATCACTGCTACAGCAATTAAACTGTAAAAAAAAAAATCTCTGATCCCTGTTAAAAAAATAGTAAAGAAAGAAAACAAAAATGTTACAAAAAAGTTTAAAAAATTGAATTTTATTTTCTTACCATTCTGTCACCAGTCAGTATCCCTGATCACCACCACACCAGTCATATTATCATGTTGTAATTCACTGGTGAAAGTATGTAAAAAAGAAATTGTGAACAAAAAATTTGTTTTAATTCCTTAATTTTCCAAAAAATTGTGGTAAAAAAATTACTTAAAAAAAAGTCACAATGCTTCTTACTTTCTAAAAATGGTCAACTATACCATAGTTTATAACGTTCACAAACCAATTAATATGCACTTATTGGGACTTTTTTTTACCAAAGACATGTAGCAGAATACATTTGACTTAAATTTATGAAGAAATTAGATTTTATTGGACATATTTTATAGCAGAAAGTAGAAAGCATTGGGTTTTTATTTCAAAATGTTCTGTCTTTTTTCATTTATATAATAAAAAATAAAAAGCCCAGTGATGATAAAATACCTCCAAAATAAAGCTCTATTTGTGTAACAAAAAATAATATATTCTTATACAACATTTATAAAGCGCCAACAGTTTACGCAGCGCTTTACAACATGAGGGCAGACAGTACAATTACAATACAATTGAATACAGTACGAGTCAGAGAGCCCTTCTCATTAGAGCTTACAATCTAAGAGGGAGGGTCAAGATCTACAAGAGGTAATAACATGTGGGGGATGGGCTGATGGAGAAAATAAATGTGCAGTTGTTAGGTGGGGGGCAGATAGGCTTCTCTGAGGAGAATTGTTTTCAGGAATCGTCTGAAAGTGGACAGAGTAGGAGATAATCAGACAGATTGGGGTAGATAGTTCCAGAGGGTGGGAGAGGCTGTGGAGAAGTCCTGGAGGTGAGCATGGGATGAAGCGACAAAAGAGCAGGAGGAATAGGGAGAATGATTAGGTTGCTATTTTGAGACTAGGTTAGTGATGTAGATGGGGCTGAGTTGTGGATGGCTTTGTAAATTGTTGTTAGTATTTTGAATTGAATTAGTTGGCTGAGCAGAAGCCAGTGGAGGGATTGGCAGAGAGGTGTAGCAGATGCTGAGCGGTTTGTAAGGTGGATGAGTCTGGCAGCAGCATTCATGATGGATTGAAGGGGGGATAGACTCTATAAAGGTAATCCAATGAGGAGGGAGTTGCAGTAGTTGAGGCGAGAGATGACTATGGAATGAACTTGAAGCTTAGTGGTGTCATTGATTAGGAAGGGGCGTATCTTGGTGATGTTGCGGAGGTTGAGATGGCAAGCTACAGACAGCGATTGGATGTGGGGCCAAAAGGATAGTTCAGAGTCCAGGATTACACTTAGGACCTTGGAAAAACAAGAAGAAAAAGAGGGCGCACCAGCCTTGTGCGTTGTCCTTTAAAAGTCTTTTTTTATTAAAAATAAGGTAAAAGTATTACTCACAAAGGTGTGCAAAAAAGTTCACAAATACAAACGATCTCCAGATGACAACAATTGGTTGACTAACAGACAGACTCCAGATGGTACACAGGAGATATCGAGGGCCACTACCAGCTGACGCGTTTCGAAGGGATACCTTGTTCCTCGGGGCCTGGCCATGCGGGGGCGAGTTGACATTTGAGCTGTTGATTTGCACAGAGAAATCTAGGAAAGAGGCACGGCGGGGGGGGGGGGGGGGGGATATTATGAGCTTGGTTTTGGATAGATTGAGTAAGTGATGTGACAACCAGACTGATATGTCTGTTAGTAAGTTGGTGATGTGTAAGGAGACTGATGTTGTGAGCTGAGGGGTAGAGAGATAGAATTGGGTGTCATCAACGTAGAAGTGGTATTGAAAGCCATGGGTGGCAATCAACTGACCCAGGGAGGTAGTGTAGATTGAGAATAGAAGAGGTCCAAAAACAGAACCTTGGGGAACCCCGATGGAGAAAGGAAGAGGAGAGGAGGAAGTAGAGTTGCAAGTGACACTGAAGGTATATAATTTCCATTTCCAAGGCTGGACTGTTATTAACCACTTGCCGACCAGCTGCCATCATTAAACAGCAGTAGGTTGGCTTTTTTTCTTCGAATTGCGGTAGCTGTACGGCAGTCCCTTTAACAGCTACAGCGGGCGTGGCGGGGGAGCTGATGCGCAGGGCCGGCTGCCGCGATGTCCGCCGACCACACACGATCGCTCCACAGAAAACGGGGATCTGTCAATGCAAACAAACAGATCCTTGTTCTGACAGTGGAGTTGACGGTGATCGTCTGTTCCTAGTGATTAAGAATAGCAATCTCTCTGTACTCCCAGTCAGTCCCCTCCCCCCACAGACACCTCACAGGGAACACAATAAACCCCTTGATCGCCCCTAGTGTTAACCCCTTCCCTGCCAATGTCATTTATACAGTGATTTTTATAGCACTGATCGCTGTATAAATTTCAATGGTCCTAAAAAAGTGTCAAAAGTATCCGATCTGTCCGCCGCAATGTCACAGTCCTGCTAAAAATTACTGATCGCCGCCATTACTAGTAAAAAAAAATAATTATAATGAAAATGCCATAAATCTATCCCCCTATTTTGTAGACGCTATAATTTTTGCGCAAACCAATCAATATACTCTTCTTGTGATTTTTTTTTTTACCAAAAAATGTAGAAGAATACATAGTGGCCTAAACTGATGAAGAAATTTGTTTTTTTACATTTTTGGGGGGATATTTATTATAGCAAAAAGTAAAAAAATATTGTTTTTTTTTTTTTTTTTTTTTTTTTTTTTAATTTTTGGTGTTTTTTTGTTTATAGTGCAAAAAATAACAACCGCAGAGGTGATCAAATACCACCAAAAGAAAGCCCTATTTGTGGGGAAAAAAAATTTTGTTTGGGTACAACGTCGCATGACTGCGCAATTGTCAGTTAAAGCGACGCAGTGCCGTATCGCAAAAAATGGCCTGGTCGTAAAGGGGGCAAATCTTCCGGTCCTTAACTGGTTCATCTGCTATGGCACAGCGCTTTTTTTCCTTCCCACTTCTGGTTTGTTTTATGTCTCATTGGTCTATGAGCTTGGGATAGCAGTGGCCTGAGCCCGGCAGTTCTCATCCACTTGGGCAGTTGTCCATGCACTTGGACATCTGTATTTTTATCAATTTCATTTGCCTACAATGTTGCATGAACGAGCAATTGCCAGGTAAAGTAGCGCAGTGCTGAATAGCAAAAAAAATGGCCTGGTCATGAAGGGGGTAAAACTTTTCGGAGGTCAAGTGGTTAAATTATGTTAGACTGTTACAAATGCAACATAATCCACATCATGACTCTCACTTATCTTTTACGTCATGGGCAATGCTAATATTAAACAGCACTTTGATGATTGTCACGCTATGTACTTTAGTAAATTTATCCTAAATATCTCCAAACTCTATCATGTAAGAACGGTGTATGCAGCTGTTTGGGCAAGGACAGGACATTGCGTCTCTGGGCTGTTCGCGCTTACTGCAGCAGCTCACTCAACACCAAGGTTGTCACTAACTGTTTCCAAGTTCCACGAGTTGTGCAGAGGCCTGAAACTCTGGTTCTGAATACAATAAACAAGTAGTTAGCTAGGAGAAAAGGTTATATGAACAAATATTAACAAGTAAACTATTTAGACATGGCAGATTTGTTATATCAACAATATGTAACTTGAACAGTCTCTGGTTATAGGTCGTTTCAACAACTTGCAGTCTTGGCAGAGGAGCGGTGTGAATTTAAGAGGCCAGGGCATGAAGACCTGCGTGACTCTTGCTTTCGTATATTGATATTATATGTCTGGCAGGGAGTAAGTCAGACTTTCCACATGCCAGATTGGAGAATAAAGACTGGTTCAAATATATAATATAAAATATTTGAAAGCAGAAGTTTACGTGTGAATTTTATTGTATACAGTAAAACCTTGGATTGAGAGTAACTTGGTTTGAGAGCGTTTTGCAAGACAAGCAAAATTTGTAAATACATTTTGACTTGATATACAAGCGATGTCTTGATATACAAGTAGCGTCATGTCACAACTGCGTATAAAAGAGAAGAGAGGCGCCTCTAAGTGTAGCAATATGGTTACACTTAATGGAGGTACAACATTTAGCAACTCACATGGTTGATGATTAAAAGAGGCACATCTAAGTATGCAGGCATCCAGGGTAAAGATGTCCACATAGACCATCCTCCTCACCGCCATTGACGTTGTCCCTTCCACACTGCTCCACGAGCACTTCAAGCCTCACTTTCAAATCACTCTACTGCAGGGTAGTCTTCCCGGTCACAGCTGCAGACTGACATCGGTAAAGGCCGGCGGTGCGGGGGATGGTCTATGTGGACAGCTTTAACCCGGATGCCTACATACTTAGATGTGCCTCTTTTAATCATCAACCATGTGAGTTGCTAAATGTTGTACCTTTATTAAGTGTAACCATATTGCTACACTTAGAGGCGCCTCTAATATGTCCCTCAGTGTGTGTTCAGGATCAGTTATTTTGCTGTGACACATCCGCCATTTTGGAAGCATGGGGCAGGGTACTCACAGTTATGGAGGCCGGAGCGTCTGTCAGCAGATGAGGAATCCCATCCAGGGATCACATGCACTCCTCCATAAGCTCCTCATCAGGGTCAGGCATCTGAGGTGGTGGAGAATCCTTGTGGGCAAGATTTCTGGCAAAGAGGAGCTGGGCGCTAGGCCGTCATCATGGCTAGGGGTGTCCGGAACGAAGCATGTTTACAGAACGAATTATGCTCCCAATCCAAGGTTTTACTATAGTTACATTGGTCTAGCTTGGCACAACATATGTTTATGTAGCGCTACCCCTGTAAGGGCCACTGGAATTTTGGGTCCCCGTTTACGTGCACAGCCAGGCAACAGGATTTTTCAGCATGCACTCAGTAGACAGAAACCAGTCCAAGGGCTTTGTTTTGTTTTTGGTTTATTAGGGGAATAAACTTGGATAGGGATGGGGTGGTATGGAATGCCCAGAACTGTAGTAGAATAGAACTTGAGGACTTGAAAACAAACTGTCTCTTCTTCTGGAACTGTCTGTGGTCTTCCCCCATGGTCTTCTTTCATAATTACCTTCTAGACTACAGAAAAGTTGACTGGTTGTGTTAGTGTTATGTTTTTTTTTGGAATTGTAATAATACGATACCAGATGTGCAGGCCGGAAGAAAGTAAGTTACTTTTCTGCAAAGACCACGTTGTATAATTACACTAAGCTATGGCAAACAGTTTACGCCAAAATGTCTAAAATGTTTTACAACTTTCAATAACAATAATTGAAACATAAAATACCTGGAGATTTTGTATATATGGTCCAACAGTAACACCTGATCTCCCGCAAGCAACAAAAGAGGTCCCACTAGGGGTTCTTGGAGGAGCAGCAACCACGCCTTCTGAAGGACCATATATCTCTATCTCTTTCACCTCCTTTCTTAAAGAATACGGGTCATACATAAGGACATTTCTGTTTGGTTTCTCTATAGTTAACGTAATATGTTTTTATCTGTTTACCAAATGTACCTCAACTTAAAATGTATACATTGTTTACTTCTGTTTTACTACAAAACAATAAAAATTATTGAAACAGAAAACAAACTGTCTCTTGGCTTTCATAAAGTGAAGAGTAGTGTCATCTGTCCCTTTTACAACCCCACACACCCAATTTAGTGTCCTCTGCCCCCCCCAAAGCGATGGAGAGCAGAAAGTATGACAGTACTGGACAGAGGGCGGGAGTGGGAGCTGCCGGAGTTAACTTCTTACATTAACAAATTAGTGATTGGTTGCTGGGACTGCCCGGCAACCAATCACCTGCTGGATAATGTGGAAAGTTAATTCCAGCAGCTCTCGCCCCCACCCTCTGTCCAGTACTGTGACTCTTCCCGCTCTACGCTTTGCAATGAAGAGGAGATCAGCATGGGCTGGGGGAAGGACTGTGTGCAGGGCTGGGAGAAGGACTGTGTGCAGGGCTGGGGGAAGGACTGTGTGCAGGGCTGTGTTCCCAATCCACCCGTCAGTTACCTATGGTTAATGGGTTGACGTTCAAGGGCTTGCCTACCTCCTGGTCTAGAGTGAAGAACAACAGACATGATTACTTACCCTACCCCCCCCCAGCACTGCCCTTTTCTCCCCAAAGCTCCGTTCTGCGGGCAGTCCCTCAGCATCATCATGTACAATGAAGGGCTGTTAACCCTCCATTGTACGTGGAGGAGGCCAGCATGTGACCAGGGCTGTGAGCTGCTTATAGAGGAGGCTGCAGGGTACCAGTCATACTGCTGGAGGGATCCTGCTGGAGTGCAGAATAAAGTATTCCTCCTTATTCTGGCTCCACTAGACAATAATGAGCATTTAACTATTGCAGTGCGAGGGAGCCTCACTGCAAGAATATATATATATTTTTTTTTTGCATAAAGCATTTACTCCGAGGGTCGGCAAGTCATTGAATGCGATCGACCAGTTGACCGCGGGGAGCCGACAGGTGGATCGTGCCCACGGCTCTGTCTCCCCCCAGACTCCGACAGTTTCATGTTAACTGCAGACTAGAGAGCGGGAGGCAGCATAGTGCTGGATGGAGGGCGGGGATGGGAGCTGCCTCAGTGATTGGTTGGTAGACGGTCCTAGCAACCAATCACCAGCTTGTTATTATGAACCCTGTCAGCTCCCGCCTTCCACCCAGCACTATGCTGTCTCCTGATCTCTGCTCTGCTGTACAGATGCTGGCAGGTAGGAAATGCTACCTACACAGCGCTTTGTGTATGTTGGGGGGAAGAGGGGGAGATGGTGTAAAGGAGACAGAGGAAACACTGTTGGAGGGGGGGAGGCAGAGGACACTACAGTGTGGAGGGGGATTGTGATGAAAAATGGACAGAGGACACTGCTTTTGGGGAAGGGGAGACAGAGGACACTGCTATGGGGGGGGTAGAGTACTCTACAATGGGGGGTTGATGTGAAGGGGGCATAGGACACTGTTTTGGGGGGTACAGGACACTGCTGGGGGGAGGGGTGATGTGAAGGGGTGCAGAGGACACTGCTTTGGGGAGGCGATACAGGACACTGGTGTGGGGGGAGGGGGCAGAAGATACTGCTGAGGGGTTGATGTGAAGGGGGCAGAGGGCACAGCATTGGGAGGTACAGGACACTACTCTTGGGGGAGGGGGCAGAGGACCCCACAGTGTGGGGATAATGTGAAGGGAGCAGAAGGCACTGCGTTGGGAGGGTACAGAACACTACTGTGGGGGAGGGAGGCAGAAGACACTGCAATGGGGGCAGAGGACACTACAGTGGGGGGGAGAGGACACTAAAGTGGGGGGGTGTTGTGAAGGGGACAGAGGACCCTGCTGGGGGGGGGGGGCAGAGGGGCAAAGGACATCCCCCAGGATCTTTGCTTTCCCTCATGTTTTTATGTTGCCCAGGTAGATCTCCACCTCTGAAGGGTTGCCTACCCCTGCTTTAATCAGTGTGTGTGTAAGGGGGTTCACAGTTGTTTGCAGACACTCATTATTGTACCACTCTCCAGCCCTTCATGAACAAACTGCCTCCTGCTACAGCCAAATATTTCAAATTTTGACTCATCAGTCCAGAGCACCTGCTGCCATTTTTCTGCACCCCGGTCCCTGTGTTTCTTATGCATAAAACATGGAAACCAGGCTAAGTGACTCAACTATGCATGAAAACATAGGAACTGGGGTGCAGGAAAATGGCAGCAGGTGTTCTGGACTGATGAGTCAAAATGTGAAACGTTTGGCTATAGCAGAAAGCAGTTTTTTGGGTGAAGGGCTGGAGAGCAGTACAATAATCAGTGTCTGTAGGCAACAGTGAAGCATGGTGGAGGTTCAGTGCAAGTTTGGGGCTGCATTTCCGCAAATAGAGTTGGAGATTTGGTCAAAATCAATGGTGTCCTCAATGCTGGGAAATATAGGCAGATACTTATCTATCATGCCATACCATCAGGGATGGGTGTGATTGGTCCGAAATGTTTCTCTGCAGCAGGACAACCACCCCAAACATACAGCCATTGTCATTAAGAACTATCTTCAGTGTAAAGAAGAACAAGGAGTCCTGAGCTCAACATCATGGATGGGATGACATGAAGAGACAGAAGGGTTTGAGGCAGCCGACATCCACAGAAGATCTGTGATTAGTTCTCCAAGATGTTTGGAACAACCTACCTGCCAAGTTCCTTCAATAACTGTGTGCAAGTCTACCTAGAAGAACTGATGCTGTTTTGAAGGCAAAGGGCATTTACTTCTGTTCTTCTGTTCATTTACTTTTTTTTGTGATTTTGTTAAAGCAGTAGTAAACCCATTCTGTTCAGTTTCTGGCATAGTAATCATTGCAAGCTAGTGAAGTAGGTACTGTGTTGATGGCTTCCTACCTTCTTCCTTTCAGTGTAATCCTTCGTTTTCTAAACAATGACGTCACCGCCGCATGCGCTCATAGTCCCATTTTTCTGGCAAGCACTTTGTACCGGAAAAATGGTGTTTACATGCCAGGGCTATGTCATTTCCTTTGCTCGGCGTCAGCCCCGTGATCCTGCGATACTACTTCCCCATTCAGAAGCAGGTCGGCTCCCATTCGGTGAACTCGGTTGTCATGGTAAAATCAGAACTAAAACGAGGCTTGGCTTGGGAAGTACCGTGCACGTGCCGGATTATGGCCTTGGAGAGGGAGTAAGGGCGGAAATATTAAAGGATTTGGACGCGGAAGACAGCAGTTACTATGGCGGCGGCTGCAAGCAAGCAGGAGCTTTGAAAAAAAGATCGTTTTATCAATTGGCAAGCGTTCTATTTGCCTTCCCTATGCGACTAATCGTTTCACACTAACTACCTTATTTGTAATTTGTGGTAGAATGATCTGAGTTTTTTCCCCTTTAATTGATAAAAAAAGAAACTATTAACACTCCATTGCTGAAAGCTTTCTTAATTTGCAGCATTTTTCACACCTGTCTAAAACTTTTGCCCAGTAATATATATATATATATATATATATATATATATATATATATATATATATATATATATATATACATCTACAGTGTATATATAGTATGTATGTCCTAAATTATTGACGTTGACTCTTGTAAACCGACATTACTGTGTTCTAGACATCAATCACGTCTTTGTACATTGTGCTTGTTGGTATAAACTTTTTTCAGCTCTTGCTAGTGTCTTTCAGCGAGTGAAAGGTTAAATCAAAAGTGATTCAGATGTTTCCACAATGCTTTGCTATCCAGGGGAATTTAGCTTATGGTGAAGGACATTCAATTACATAGAACACTGCACATTAATATATTGTAGATTAGCCTGCCAAAAAATGATAATTTCTTCCAATATCTTTCCTTTTGGAAACTCAGTAATGACAATTGGCTGCCCTCCTGGTTGCATGTTCGGAAAGTCTCAAGGCTGTTTATATTCATTAAGGGTCCAGAGAGTTTTCTTTTTTTTTTTTTTTTTTTTGTTAAATCTAAACCAAAGTACTTTTTTGTTCATGACAGAGCAGTGATTAACACTGTGGCCTTATAGAGTTGGGATTTAAGATTCAATTCCCACAAGGGCTTTACTTCTGTGGGCTTTACACTTTTGTTTGGTTGATGTTAATGTGTGTAATATCTGGGAGTTATCTCACAGTTCAAAAACCATAGCTCCCAACTGTCCCTGATTTCGAGGGATTGTCCCTGATTTGGAGCAATGTCCCACTGTCCCTCATTCCTCCTCATTTGCCCCTCATTTTGGTCTGATCTATATAGATGTATATAAAATGCACCTATTATCTATCAAAAAGTGTTTCCAGTGCTAAACCTTTCATCTGATTTCTAAATTGCTGCATTTGTAAATTCCAAAAGCCAATATAAAGGAATAGTAGTGGTAAAAAAAGCACTTGTGGGTTTAACCAATCTTGTTTTTTGTGCAATTCTCCTTTAAGGGGGCATGGCAACAGGTGTGTCCTATGCCTGCATACCTTTGCTGATAGGTGTCCCTCATTCCCATTTCAAAAAGTTGGGAGGTATGCAAAAACAGATCAGTAGGTTAATGGTCTTTTGTCCTTTTTGGCCTAGTGTCTGTGTGCGTGATTGGCGTTTCTATCTTCACCCGATCTTCTTTCTGGGTTTGCGGACTCCGGCTCTGTGAGTGGCTGGAGCCGTGATGAAGTCACTCCCACACATGAGCATGGGAGCCGCAGTTTACAGCACAGGACTCTGAAGGAACGGCACGGGTATGCCGTTCCTTCAGAGTGCAAGGACTGGTGACGTCAGCGGCTGCATCTAAAGTAAATATCTCCTAAACGATGCACGCTGAGGAGATATTTACTCTACCTATAGGTAAGCCTTATTGTAGGCTTACCTATAGGTAAAATTCATGTATGGGAGTTTACTCCCACTTAACTGGTCTACCAGTCTTTTTCAGTGAGTATTCAATCTTTTCAGTGAGTATTCCCTATTTCTTTCATAAAATGAAATTTGTTCACTTTGGCACTTTTGTAATTAGGGTTTACTCTGGTAATTTTTATCATATAGGGACTGTTATTTTGGTCCAGTATCCTGCATCCCTGTTGTAACAACTTCCTCTGCCACTGTGTGTGGGCACACCGTTTCTGGTCTATAGGCTGTCTGGCTGGGTTCATAATATGTAAGTCACAATGCTCTCTTTGAATGAGGTTAATTATATTTGTAATAAATTAGATTACTATGTATTTTTCTCTCACCTTGATATAAGTCATGTAACCATTGCTAATGATATCTATCTCCTCCCATTTCTCCAATTAAGGTTCTCTTGTTACAAGTCAATAAATAATTTGTTCCGAAGAAGCAGAAATGTGAAACGCGTCAACCATCTATTTGACATCTGTTGTAACTATTACTGTTGAACCTTACGAGAACAGCTTTATTGGTTTTATAGTTTTTTTCTATGTATTAACTTTTGTAAAATAAATTGATTGAAAATTATTAATGGTTTGAATTCCTCTATGGTACCGTGATCATCCGTCATGTTGGTTCTTTGTTTATAAATTCTGTGCAGGTAGTGCTGTGGTCGGGATTCAAACCGACAAACTTAGTACAGCAAGGCTAACCACTAAGCCACTGTGCTGGCCACCTTTAATGCATTATGCAAAATTCAACCCAGAAGCTCCATTTTCATGAAATAAATTAAATGATTCATAAAATAATAACACCTTTTAGTAGGCCAGCAAAAGCCACATCCATACAATTGTAGCTCTTACCCCTGGAGGGGATGTGGGAAATAACCCAGGTCTTCCTTATCCATCCAAAGGCTGCCAGGGGCAGATACCGGTTCCTGAGCACACCAACAAGCACAGGCTCAGTCTTGGGGTCTCTTCTTGTAGTTTTAGTGCAGTACTTGAACAGGTGAGAGAAATGAGGGTGCAGGATGCTACAAGAAAAATCTTTAAGCAACCGCCTTAGATATTGCTGGAGATAAAGGGGACAGCCAGTCCAATTGGAGACTGTAAGAGCAGTCACAGTCCTTGTAGCAATCTCTGGCGTCTAACCCTCAAAGCACAGGCACACCTGAAGCTCTAGGAAAGAGTCCTAATCACATTGTCTAGAGACAGCTCTCCAATCAGCTTCCCTGTGACGCTCTTCAGTGAAAGGGGGTCTTTCCCCAGCCTAGCTTCATAAATTAGTCTCCTCCAACAGATGTCTTTCAGGCCCCCAGGCCTACCTCTATACAGGCTGCTCCCCCTTCAGTCAATCATGAATGCTGCTGCCAGACTCATCTACCTTGCCAACAGCTCAGTGTCCGTCACCCTCTCTGCCAATCTCTCCACTGGTTTCTGATTGCTAAACAAATGTAGCTCTGGTAGATTTGCAATCTACCGCATGTTAGGTAAATTTAGTAAATTGTGCATTAGGAAGTTTAAAGTTTGCCTCTGTTACAGCTTGGCTGACGTTGTGTGTTTCCGTGCTGACCGGTGGGTGTCGCTGTTGCCACTGGTCAGGGTTGGAAAGGCAACGTGTTGAAGCGTATGGATGCTCCTCTGTCCCGGAAGCATGCTCGGTGGAGGTGGTCCTCCGAGTTGCATTCTGGGTGAGGGTATTTATGGGACAGACGCCATATTTTTGGGTTCATTTTTTCAGCCACCTTCTGGCCCTCCTGGCCGACAGGTATGCGTTAAGGAGCTACCTTGTGGTTCTCCGTTCGGTAAGCCCACGATACAGCGGTGCAGGGGTGGGTCCAGAGGCTTGTCTGAAGCCTACCACCGCGGCCGAGGAATGGTCCTGAGCTGTCGGTCCTGTGTGACGAAGCTGGACAACCAAGGAGATCCCAGGGGAGGACCCGTCTTGGAGAGATCACACAGCGTGCTGGTCTATAGAGGGGCCTGGTGACTCGGTTGGAGGACGTATCCAAAAGTAACTATACAGCATAGTGTTGCCGGCTCGGCTTAAAGGTTCAAGCACTGTGACTGACTTTCACTACAGAAAAACCTATACATCCTGTGGCAGAGGATCGTACGGATTTTATTCCCAAACAAGTCTGTGGCAGAGACTTTGATTCTTGCTGTGTGCTGGCTGCTAGACCGGTGAGAGAGGCCTATCCAGACGAGCAAGGAGTGTGTCCCACGAAGGGAGCACATTTCAAATAGTATTTGAATTCTACCAGGACATTTTGTCAAGAGAACCCTACCAGAGAATATTTGAGTTTCTTCTGCAGATTTCCTTTCTACCGCTTTTCTGCTACTTCCTAAGTCGTTTGTTTTAATAAAGCATTGAAAACGTACTCCAGTGTTGGTGCGTGTGATGTCCAGGAGTAAACTCAACGGAACCCTAGACCCGGTGCCGGTGAAACAGAGGGAAGCAGAGTGAAGGTAACAGACCCACTTAAACCAGCAGCTCCACCGTGAGTTAGTGCTACACAAATAAAATAAAAAACAAATACAATTCAAAATACTAACAAAATAAAAAGCCATCCACAACTCTGCCTCAAGCTACATCACCAATCTTGTCTCAATTACCCAAACTGTCCTCTCCACTCCTTCCAAGACGTTCTGCTCTCTAGCTCCTTTGTTTCCTACTCCCATACTCACCTCTAGGACTTCTTCAGAGCCTCTTCCATCTTCTGGAACTTTCTACCTCAACTGGTCTGGCTATCTCCCACTTTATCCACCTTTAGGCGATCCCTAAAAACCTATCTCTTCAGGGAAGCCTATCCCTCCTCCATCTAACAACTGAACTTTGGTTTCTTCCATCAGCTCATCCCTCACTGTTATTACCTTTTGTACCACTGGTCCTCCTAACCCTCTTGCATTGTATTCCAACTGTACTGTCTTCCATTAAATTGTAAAGTGCAAACTGTTGGCACAATAGAAACCAGTATAACAATAATGGTGATAAAAACACAATACAATAATAAAAATCCAAAGGTTATAGTTTATTATTGATTTTCCAACAGCCACTTGGTCCTGCAGCAGATTAAGATGATCTGAATTGTCTGATGGTGTTTTTTCAAGGTTACTCCACAGCCTGACTGTATGTTTCAGTCCATTAAGACCATAAGAAGCTTTGTTGACCTGCCCACCCAGGTAAGGTTTGTTTTCCATGTCAGATAAGACCTTGGGCATTGTTAATTCAGGCAGCATGAGAAGGTGATGAGTGACACACATTTCACACAGGGCAGTTTTCAGGTCTTGAAGAGACCTGTTGGAGAGACACATTCTGAGATAATAGCATTGAAGCAGCACAAAGACTGCATCCGTGTAAAATGTTACCAGGATGAAGTATTTTGATGGAAACTGCACACAAACAATGGCGAGAAAAGTGCCTAATGCATTGTGTAAAGACAGCAATAATCGTTAATGGAAACTGTAAAATGAAGCATTATGTTAGAGAGTAGGAATAAAAATGCAAATTGCTTTTTTTTTTTTCGTTTGGATTTAAGTGCTTATCAAGGTTCGTTGTGTGGGCCTTGAGACCAGAGAGATTTTTATTTTCCTTCTAATAAATGTTCATGTTACTATTTTCTTCCAGCTTTTCAAGGCCACGCAACCATCAAATTCCTATTTTCTTGATCAACATTTCTGAAAAGTTACACTTTAGGGGCTATGAATTGCAGTCTTCAGAGATAATACACCGGATTTAGGGATGATGAAACTGAATCAACTGTTCAGCTTTTTGTTTGTTCTCTGAGTGTCTCTGTGTGAATACCGCTCAGAGTTTTATACACTAAGAGTGTAAATTTCTCTTTATATAAGCCTCAGATTGTATGCCATCAAATATGGTTATGTTAATCCAATCCTGGATGGAGTGATGTCATAGCCACAATCTGCCTTAAATGCTAAGTTGAATAGAGACACATTTACTACTTTATTGAAAGTATAAACAAAGTATCGGGGAAACAGAACAGGGAGCATATACCCAGTATTTCCTAAAAAAGTGATTTAACACTGGAAAATTAAAGTAGATATAAACCCTTACCAAATGACATAGAAACATAGAAAATTGAAGGCAGAATAGAGACCAAGTGGTCTATTGAGTCTGTCCCATTAAAAAAAAAAAAAAAAAAATATATATATATATATATATATATATATATATATATATATATATATACATATATATATATATATATATATATATATATATATATATTTTTTTTTTTTTTTTTTTTTTTTTTTCCATTTTTTTTACTTTTTGTCTATGTTTGTACCAAGCCTGTTTGGAGCCACTTACTGTTGACTGACTCACTGCCTCTGCTGGAAGTCTATTCCAACCATCACCTACTGTACCTTTTCAGAATACAATGATCACTCCTATAGCCATCAGGAGTGATTGTATGAAAAAAAAAAAAAAAAACGGCAGGCTGGATATGTACAACTAGCCTGTCCATGGATGTGAAGTGTTGAAATTCGGTTAATCTATGGCTGGCTGGTTAATCTATGGCTGGCTTAAGATCTATATAGAAGGATCAGGACCTCCTTCCACATGCTGGTGATCCCTCTAGGGGATAACTAAAGACCTATATAGAGGAAACAGGACCTCCTTCTTCCTGCTGGTGATGATCCTTCTAGTGACAACTAAAGATCTATATAGAGGAATCAGGACCGCCAATGATCCCCCTAGTAGGGTTGCCACCTTTTCGTCAAGCCAAACCCAAACTCTTTAGCAGCAAATTCTTCCCAGCTCTACAGAGCTCAACAATCACAGTGCATGCGGGAGGCAGGGAGGGAGCAGTTGTCAATAGCCCTGTGCTCAGTACACTGAGCAGCAGTTTAGCAATCTTTACCCTGCACTTGCTAGGACACATTCCAGGACAAAGCGGTGGTGGGATAGTTGTCATGTATGCTTGGGGAGCCACAGTCCGGTATGAATAATGCGTCCGGGTTACAGGCAGACTGAAAACCGGACACATATTTCAAAACCTGGCCTGTCCAGGTGAATCATTGACAAGTGGTAACCGTACCCCCTAGTGACAACTAAGAATCTATATAGAGGAATCAGGACTTCCTTCTTCCTGCTGGTGATCCTTCTAGCTATAACTTAAAATCTTTATAGTGGAATCAGGACCTCCTTCCTCCTGCCGGTGACCCCTCTAGTGACAACTAAAGATCTATATAGAGGAATCCGGACCTCCTTCTCCCCACTGGTGACCCCTATAGTGATAACTAAAGATCCATATAGTGGAATCAGGACCTTCTTCTTTCTCCAAGTGACCCCTCTAGTGATACCTAAAGATCTTTATAGTGGAATCTGGACTTCCTTCCTCCTGCTGGTGATCCCTCTAGTGACAACTAAAGATCTACATAGTAGAATCAGGACATCTTCCTTCCTGCCGGTGATCCCTCTGGTGACACCTAAAACTTTACATAGAATAATCTAGACCTCCTTCTTCCTGCTGGTGACCCCTGTAGTGATAACTAAAGATCTATATAGAGGAATCAGGACCTCCCTCTTCCTGCCGATGATCCCTTTAGTTACAACTAAAGATCTACATAGAGGAATCAGGACCTTCTTCTTCCTGCCGATGACCCCTCTAGTGACAACTAAAGATCTGCATAGAGGAATCAGGACCTCCTTCTTCCTGCTGATGATCCTTCTAGTGACAATTAAAGATCTATATAGAGGAATCAGGACCTCCAAGGATCCACCTTTTCGTCAAGCCAAACCTAGCAGCACATTCTTCCCAGTTCTACAGAGTTCAACAATGACAGTACATGCTGGAGGCAGGGAGGGAGCAGTTATGAATAGCCCTGTGCTCAGTACACTGAGCAGCAGTTTAGCAATCTTTACCCTGCACTTGCTAGGACACATACCAGGACAAAGCGGTGGTGGGATAGTTGTCATGTATGCTTGGGGAGCCACAGTCCGGTATGAATAATGCGTCCGGGTTGCAGGCAGACTGAAAACAAGACACATAATTCAAAACCTGGACTGTCCAGGTGAATCCTAGACAGGTGGCAACCATACCCCCTAGTGACAACTAAGAATCTATATAGAGGAATCAGGACATCATTCTTCCTGCAGGTGATTCTTCTAGTTATAACTTAAGATGTTTATAGGAATCAGGGCCTCCTTCTTCCTGCCGGTGACCCCTCTAGTGACAACTAAAGATCTATATAGAGGAATCTGGACCTCCTTTTCCCTGCTAGTGACCCCTATAGTGATAACAAACGATCTATATAGAGGAGTCTGGAACTCCTTCTCCCTGCTGGTGACCCCTATAGTTATAACTAAAGATCTATATAGTGGAATCAGGACCTCCTTCCTCCTGCTGGTGATCCCTCTAGTAATGACAACTAAAGATCTACATAGTAGAATCAGGACCTCCTTTTTCCTGCCGTTGATCCCTCTAGCTACAACTAAAGATCTATATAGCGGAATCAGGACCTCCTTATTCCTGCTGATGATCGCTCTGGTGACAACTAAAGATCTATATAGAGGAATCTGGACCTCCTTCTCCCAACTGGTGACCCCTCTAGTGATAACTAAAGATCTACATAGGGGAATCATGACCTCCTTCTTCCTGCTGATAATCCCTCTAGTGACAACTAAAGATCTATATAGAGGAATCAGGACCTCCTACTCCCTGCTGGTGACCCCTCTAGTGATAACTAAAGATCTACATAGAGGAATCAGGACCTCCTTTTTCCTGCTGATGATCCCTCTAGTGATAACTAAAGATCTATATAGAGGAAACTGGACCTCCTTCTCCCCGCTGGTGACCCCTATAGTTATAACTAAAGATATATATAGTAGAATCAGGACCTCCTTTCTCCTGCTGGTTATCCCTCTAGTGACAACTAAAGAACTACATAGTAGAATCAGGACCTCCTTCTTCCTGCTGATGATCCCTGTAGCGATAACTAAAGATCTACATAGAGGTAGCAGGACCTCCTTCCTCCTGCCGGTGATCCCTCTATTGACATTTAGTTTACTGAATTAAATTTTTTTTTTAAATACCTTGTTACCTTTTTTTTTGCATCCATTGTTGCATAGCAGGGCTGCTGATCTCCTGCAGCCACTTCCTGTCTACATGCACTCCTGGCATGGCTGCAGGCCATTTTTCACAAAAGTTTTCCTGATGCTAACCACAGTGAATAATGCCTGCATAATTTGAATTGAAACAGCCGCTTGTAGTCTTCAGCAGAACTCTGTGTGACAGGGCAACACAGGAGCAAAACTGGAAGTCTGGGAGACAGCACGGTCATCCTGTAATCCTCATTCACAATGGGCATACTTGTATTTTCTGCACAAAACCAAGGTTCTTGCTGGCAGAGCTAGCAGAAGATCCTGCTCAAAATATGCACCTAAAGTACTCCCATTTAGATGTGTACAGCATTTAGACAAGTACAATTCATCTTTCATTCAAATAAATGTCTACACATTTATGTGCGTACGTGTTTAGGCACATTTAGGCACATTATGTGCGTTTAGGCACATATGCATGTAAAAATCTGCAAATCTATGTGGCCCTGGACTCAGAGCCTACTTTTCTGCGCAGCTAGACACAGTGCACATTTTCACATGTATATGCAGCTATGTGTATGGGCTCATTGATTACTATAGTGCTGCAGTTAGATGCGTAGAAAACTATGTTGTACACAGGAAATCTCACCAGTTAGACACAGATGACCAAAAAAAAAAAAAAAAAAAAAAAGCAAGAGGGCCTATAAACCTCTCTAGCTTTTTTATTATTATTATTATTATTATACAGGATTTATATTACATCAACCGTTTGTGCATTGATGGACAACATGAGGACAGACAGTACACTTACAATACAATTTAATACAGGAGGATTTAGAAGGCCCCGCTCATTAGAGCTTACAATCTAAAAGGGAGTGTCAAGTGGCACAAAAGGCGATAACTGTGGGGGATGGGCTGATGGAGAAGATAAAAGTACAGTTGTTAGGTGGAGGCAGGATAGGCTTCTCTGAAGAGAAGGGTTTTTAGGGATTGCCTAAACCTGGACAGAGTAGGAGATAGTCGTGCAGATTAGGGTAGGGAGTTCCAGAGGATGGGAGTGGCTTGGGAGAAGTTCTAAGGAGGTCTTAGGAGGAATGAAGAGAAGAATTTGGTTATTTTTTTGAGATTAAGTTAGTGATGGATTGCTTTGTAAGTTATTGTTAGTATTTTGAATTTAATTTGTTGGGTGAGCAGAAGCCAGTGGAAGGATTGACAGAGGAGTAGCAGACGCTGAGCAGTTGGTAAGGTGGATGAGTCTGGCAGCTGCATTCATGATGGGCTGTAAAGGTAATTCAGTGAGGAGGGAGTTGTAGTAGTCGAGGCGAGAGATAACCAGGGAGTGGATTAGGAGCTTTGTGGTGTCTATGGTTAGGAAGGGGTGTATTTTGGAGATGGTGAGGTGACAAGCTTTGGACAGTAATTGGATGTGGGACCAAAATGACACCTACCACCGTGGCAGGTGGGGATGGGTAAATAGCTGCGCCATCTATCTTGACAAAGAAGTCAGGGGAAGGGGCACATGGGGGAGGAAATTTTATGGGGCTGGTTTCAGGGCTGGTTCACACCATAAAAATACACTCCAGTTCTCTTCTGGATGCGTTTCTGAATGCAAGTTTTTAACACGTTTTTGGCATGTTTTCGGATGCATTCCAGATGCTTTTTTCTTCTTGTTTCTTGCTTTTTTTCACTGACTGGGGTCCAGTGCATTTTTGATGTGCTCCAGTGCATTTCGGCGCATTAAGTTCTAGTACAGTCCAGTGCAGGAAAAATGCAGCATGTTCTACCTATTTTTCTGGAACTGGAAAGCCCAGGAACTGACCGCACTGGTGTGAACTATGCCATTGAAAACCATATAACCTACTTTCCATGTGTTTTTGATGCAGAAAAAACAAAACGCACTGGACTAGATGTGGTGTGAACTAGCCCTTAAAGTGGTAGTAAACTAATTTTTACCACTTTTAACTAAAGGTAAGCCTATAATAATGCTTACCTGTAGGTACTGTGAATATCTCCTAAACCTGCACTATTTAGGAGATATTCAGATTGCATGCAACCGGTGACGTCACCAGCACATGCGCTCTGAAGGTCCGGTATACTGTGCCGTAAACGGCGGGAATTATGTCATTGTGCCCCCCCGCCACTCATGTAGCCGCGAACCCATAAGCAAGAACAGGTGAAGATGGAAGTGGTAACAGCACAATGCTGGAGGGCTTTGTTTTAAGGTAAGTCTCTCATAATGTGGTAGTATGCCCTTGCAGGGAATTTTTTTTTAACTTTAACTGTCGCTTTAACTTTATCCAAAAAGAAAAAAACAAAATTGCCTTTAAATAAGTCAATTCATGGTGCTAAGGGTGCTACATGCTTGCCAAGAGGCCAAGGTGCTACATGCTTGCCAAGAGGCCAAGGTGCTACATGCTTGCCAGCAGTCCCAGAACTCTCTTTGGTACCAGTTCCAGAAGTAGTCAGAGAATGGGTAATATATTCTTTCTTTTTGATATGACCTTTTTTGCCCCGTGAATGTTGGCAAGTGTATCATTGGCATGTACTCAAGCACTTTATTTTCCAATCACAGAGAATACTGATGATAACCATCAACAAGTTGGATTGTATTCGAGACAATGTGAGTCAGAATTGCTCTTGTTCTCAGCTATGTCCTAAAGCCCTGATTTATAGTCATTGCTTTATGTACACTATTCTTGGGGATAGTGTGGACAGGGTCATGGATGTAGTGCACAGTGGAAACAGATGCCTGGCTCTGCTAACCTCTGGGACATTTTACTTCCAGTATCTGTTTGGACAGATTTGGATGAGAATTAAGGTCACCCGCTTTGTCAGAGAAATATGTCAATGATGTATGTCAGATTGTGGAAATGAGGCAGAGAGAGCTTTTATTTTCCATTTCCAATGAGCTTTTTTTCTTTTCGTTATTGTTTCATTAGTCTTCATTATTTTGTCCGACTAGGTTAGAGTTCAATCATCTAAATTCCAACAGGTTTTCCGCTTGGGACACGAGAGGTGTTGGAGGGCTCATCCAGAAACCGTTTCTCTATTTTATTATTTTGATAACCTTGAACGAAAGTCAGTTTGTCAGACGGAGATGTCCCTTTTGTATGCGAACTCACAAGAGAACAGGAAGTGACACAACACACGTTTATGACTGATGCTGGCTGTCAGCTAATAATGTCTATTTCGGTTATTGTTTGAGTGACAAAATGTACCGCGCAGAGGTTTGCATTGTATGATAAAAAGAAAAAAAAAAACATTTCCATGAAATGAGTTGTTTTGTAATGCTGAAAAAAAAGATGACAATTCCTATAAAATTTCTCATATCCTGTTTACTATAGGCAACTAAGTGAAACTCTGTAAGAGGCTTCAGACAAAATATTCTCTGTGTATTCTACAGAAATCAGCGTCACTACACATTTCTCCCAGCTTGACAAAATTGCAAAAAAAAAAGTATTTAAAAAATTATATTTTTTAAAATACGTGAGCCACCATTACAAGTTCCTTTTGCTACATGGATTGCACTATCTATATTATGCTACAAGTCCATACCTTTTATCATATACATGTATCCTTACTATTCTACTGTCAGACAAGCTATCACCGAAGATATTTAAATTTAAATATTTGATTTGAAGAAGATATCCACTTTTATTATTTGGGTAAGGGAAGCAAAAACTCTGTTGGATAATGTCATACTTTGCCGTTCCATGCTCCTGCACTGGGTTTTTCGCTCTGTGTGTAGTCACCAGCTCTCAGCTATTCACAGAGGGGTTGCTCAGTGTTCAAGCAACATGTCCGGACCCCCCTGTGTTCTCTTCCAGTGTTTTCCTGTGCTTCAAGTGATCCCTAGCATTGCCTACAGTCTTCAATGTGTCCTAGTCTGCCTCCAGCCTTGTGTTTCTAGTGCCTTCCAGCCTTTTTCCAGCCTTGTGTTCCCAGTGTGTCCCAGCTTGCCTTCAGCCTGGTGTTCCCAGTGTGTCCCAGCTTGCTTCCAGCCTGGTGTTCTCAGTGTGTCCCAGCTTGCTTCCAGCCTGGTGTTCCCAGTGTGTCCCAGCTTGCTTCCAGCCTGGTGCTCTCAGTGTGTCCCAGCTTGCTTCCAGCCTGGTGTTTCCAGTGTGTCCCAGCTTGCTTCCAGCCTGGTGTTTCCAGTGTGTCCCAGCTTGCTTCCAGCCTAGTGTTTCCAGTGTATCCCAGCCTGCTTCCAGCCTTTTGTTTCCGGTGTGTTCCAACCTGCTTCCAGCCTTTGGTTCTCAGTGTGTCCCAACCTGGTCCCAGCCTTGTGTTTCAAGTATCCCTCAGCCTGCTTCCAGCCTTGGGTTCCCAGCAAGTCACAGCCTGCTTCCAGCCTTGTGTTCCTGGCAAACCATAGCCTGCTTCCAGCCTTGTGTTCTCAGTGTGTCCCAACCTGCTTCCAGCCTTGTGTTCCCAGTGTGTCCCCAACCTACTTCCATCCTTCGGTTCTCAGTGTGTCCCATCCTGCTTCCAGCCTTTGGTTCTCAGTGTGTCCCAACCTGCTTCCAGCCTTGTGTTTCAAGTATCCCTCAGCCTGCTTCTAGCCTTGTGTTCCCAAGGTGTCCCAGCCTGCTTTTAGCCTTGTGTATACAGCAATGGCAGCCGCTTTATTAATCCATGTGCCTGACCCCTAATCTACATGCAGGGTGCCGTATGGATTTCAATGGGGTATTTTTATTTTTTGAAGCACATGATTTGAGCCTGAGTCTCTTATTGGCTTAAAAAAAAGGGTGGGCTCGGGGGTGGGGGGGGTGTTGAGCACTACGCCCTGGGCCCACCCAGTTGTGTGACAATAGCAAAGTAATATCCACTATTGTCTTCCTGCTTCTCTTCCCAGCCAATGAGGAAGTGGGACTTAAGACCAGATTGGCCAAGAGGAGAAGTGACTGTATTGGCCACCGAGGAGGAGGAGACGCAGGGAGAAGCCGCCGAGGAGGAGGAGATGCAGGGGGAAGCCGCCGAAGCTGCCAGTTACCTACAGTATCTCACAAAAGTGAGTACATCCCTCACATTGTTGTAAATATTTTATTATATCTTTTCATGTGACAACAGTGAAGAAATTACACTTTGCTACAATGTAAAGAAGTGAGTATAGAATTTGTATAACAGTGTAAATTTGCTGTTCCCTCAAAATAACTCAATACACAGCCATTAATGTCTAAACCGCTGGCAACGAAAGTGAGTACACCCTTAAGTAAAAATGTCCAAACTGGGCACAATTAGCCATTTTCCCTCCCCAGTGTCATGTGACTCATTAGTGTTACAAGGTCTCAGGTGTAAATGTGGAGCAGGTGTGTTAAATTTGGTGTTATCGCTCTCCCTCTCTCATTCTGGTCGCTGGAAGTTCAACATGGCACCTCATGGCAAAGAACTCTCTGAGGATCTGAAAAAAAGAATTGTTGCTCTACATAAAGATGGCCGAGGCTATAAGAAGATTGGGCCCAAAGTGTCACTATTTTGTGTGGACATCATTATTTTTCAGCACTGCCTTAACCCTCTTGGGTTTGGAGTTCACCAGAGCTTCACAGGTTGCCACTGGAGTCCTCTTCCACTCCTCCATGGCGACATCACGGAGCTGGTGGATGTTAGAGACCTTGCGCTCCTCCACCTTCAGTTTGAGGATGCTTCATAGATGTTCAATAGGGTTTAGGTCTGGGGACATGCTTTACCTTTTACCCTCAGCTTCTTTAGCAATGCAGTGGTCATCTTGGACGTGTGTTTAGGGTCATTATCATGTTGGAATACTGCCCTGCAGCCCAGTCTCAAAAGGGAGGTGATCATGCTCTGCTTTAGTATGTCACAGTACATGTTGGCATTCATGGTTCCCTCAATGAACTGTAGCTCCCTAGTGCTGGCAACACTTATGCAACCCCAGACCGTGACACTCCCACCACCATGCTTGACTGTAGCCAAGACACACTTGTCTTTGAACTCCTCACCTGGTTGCTGTCAAACACGCTTGACACCATCTGAACCAAATAAGTTTATCTTGGTCTCATCAGACCACAGGACATGGTTCCCGTAATCCATGTCCTTAGTTTGCTTGTCTTCAGCAAACTGTTTGTGGGCTTTCTTGCGCATCATCTTTAAAAGAGACTTCTTTCTTGGACGACAGCCAAGCAGATCAATTTGATGCAGTGTGTGGCATATGGTCTGAGCACTGTCAGGCTGACCCCCCACTACTTCACCCTCTGCAGCAATGCTGGCAGCACTCATATGTCTACTTCCCAAAGACAACCTCTGGATTTGAAGCTGAGCACGTGCACTCAAATTCTTTGGACAACCATGGCGAGGCCTGATCTGAGTGAAACTTGTCCTGTTAAACCACTGTATGGTCTCAGCCACCGTTCTGCAGCTCAGTTTCAGGGTCTTGGCAGTCTTCTTAAAACCTATGCCATCTTTATGTAGAGGAGAAATTCTTTTTTTCAGATCCTCAGAGAGTTCTTTGCCATGAGGTTCCATGTTGAACTTCCAGTGACTAGTATGAGAGAGTGAGAGCAATAACACCACATTTAACATTCACACCTGAGACCTTGTAACACTAACGAGTCACAACACCGGGGAGGGAAAATGGCTAATTGTGCCCAATTTGGACATTTTCACTTAGGGGTGTACAGACTTTTGTTGCCAGAGGTTTAGACATTAATGACTGTGTGTTGAGTTATTTTGAGGGGACAGCAAATTTACACTGTTATACAAGCTGTACACTCACTACTTTACATTGTAGCAAAGTGTAATTTCTTTAGTGTTGTCACATGAAAAGATATAATTAAATATTTACAAAAATGTGAGGGGAGGGGGGTGGCGGGTGGTTTGTTTGCCACCCTCCCCAAAAAATGGAGCACCAGCCATCACTGGTTCCCATTATGTCCCAACCTGCTTCCAGCCTTGTGTTCCCAGGGTGTCCCAGCCTGCTTCCAGCCTTGTGTTTCCATTGTGTCTCAACCTGCTGACAGCCTTGTGTTCCCAGTGTGCCCCTGTCAGTTTCAGCAGGCCTTGTTGTAAGCACCTGTGCACTCCTAGCCTGTATGTCTTGTCTGTGTCTCTGTGCAATTCTGTGCACCCTTGCTGATTCTTCTATGTCACAAGCTGCTTTGTGGGTCCGGTGCTCCAGAGCTGCAAAGGAGTAAATCAGCGCACTTACAGCCTGCTTAGGTGAGTCTAAGGACCACAACCTGAGTATCACCTGCACTCAAACATCTCCACCACTAGGAGGATGAAGAACAGATGGTACCATAGATTCTGCTCCTTGGCCCTTTTCAGGGCTCTCACTCTCACTAAGTGAGCAGGTATTATTATTATTATACAGGATTTATATAGCGCAAACAATTTGCGCAACGCTTTACAGCATTAAGGCAGACAGTACAGTTACTATACAATTCAATACAGGATGAATCACAGACAATCTAAGACATTCTGTGTCAAATCCATGTAATCTGCCACCATCTGCCCCATTGCCTCCACCAGTTCTGGTCAGTCACTCCACTCCTAATGGGAGTGAATTCCCAAATCATGACAGATATCATCAAGCTGGCCATCGATGGATCGAAATTTGGCTGGTTCAGCAGGGACCGGAGGAAGTTCATCTATGACCACTCCTGCCCGACATAAATTATCTTCAATTTATTGGGAATGTTAGAAAAATGTAATTAGACCACTAGCTGCAGCCAATCGACTGCACGCTTTGCTTGTGTGGATGGGGGGAGTCTGTTCATTTTAAATTTCAGCCATTGCTGGCTTATTAAAAGAAAAATAATTAAATCTTTGGCCAGCTTTAGAGCTGAAGATAGTTGAAGTCAGATTAGTTTGGAAAGTGTCCCTTTCCATTGCGAAGCAGTTGCATGTTCTGGCATTCAGAGGAGATCTTCCTGACTAGGAATGAGTGAAATTAAGTATTTTCCTTTTGCCAAAATGTTATTGAGAAATGTAAAGATTTATGTGCAATGCATTTTTGTGTCAACGAGAAAGGCCAAATTACATTGTTTTTAAGGGTAAAACAGAAATGATTCAACGGCTATGGATTCTCCTTTCAACTATACTTGACCTGTTGTTGTGCCAAAAAAAAAAAAAAACAGCTCCTTATTATTAAATTTCTTTCACAGGAATAAAAAAACAGATGAAAGGTAAAATAAAAAATATACACACAAAAAGGCCTAAAAAAAGACAAATACAAAGAACATTAAAAAACCCCCAAACCTTCCCCCAAATACACACCTGTCTTAATAAAAGGGAAAAAAGGGGCAGACCTTTTTTTTTTCAGCCACATTTCGCTTAAGCATCTTAATCAGGAAAACTGAGAATTTCCAACTTGCCAAAGTCGATAATTTTATTCCAAAGTGAATTCTGCTAAAATCACCTGAATCATTTTTATTTCTGGGCAACAACCTGTAAAAAAAAGGGAGGGAGATCCATAAGTAGAAATATTTATCACTAGCTTATTTCAGATAGACCAACAGAGATAGGATAAGCTTTTTTTTAAATATGTCCAGTCAATTTTTTTTGGTGAGCATTGGATGGGAAGTGACTTTTAGTTTCATAGGCACGAGCGAGAGAAGATCACCTGATCTGGCCAAACTGGAACATGTTAATTTCATATCTGGGGCTAATGTAGGTACTGAAATGCATTCATGAAGCTAAAGACCTGGGATTAGGTCATCCTTCATTTAAGTAGAAGGAAATGCCATAGATCTAATTATAGACCAACTTTTAAAAAATGGAGAGAATCCCCTGTGGGGTTTTGTGTTGCAGCAAACAATCCAAAATAGTTTATAAAAATATATTTATTGCAAAAAGTAGTATACAAAAGCACAACTGTCAGTTAAGACATGACCTCTATGACAAAGCCTGGCAGACATACATGATATGTATAATTATACAGTTTTACAATAAACATTAAAAAGTGGCATAGTAACTGTAGAGCATTATACAGGAAAAAATCCAACGCGTTTCGATCATATATAGTAGAGGTCTTCTTCAGGGGGAGAAAGATACAAATTTCTAAAGGATATAATATATAAGTAAATACATTAAGAACCAAACAGTAAGGTATGCTGATTCCAAAAAAAGTACAAAATAGGTCCAGAAATTTATATTTACCACTGACAGCTGTACATCATGCCTTCCAGAAACTATGCCTAAGGTTGTTGCCCAATGGTCTAAACAGCGCAGCGGAACTAATGAGTTGCCCACACCACAGGAGGACGGATACCCATCAGGCCGAGATGGAGACCTACAAGAGGCCGCGCTTATTGCAGGAACCGGAGAAGCAAAAGGGAAGGGAGAAAAAGGGGAGAGAGGAGGGGGGGCGGGAAAAGAGGGGGGCGGGAAGGCGTCACAAGCAGGTCACCGGGCCCAAAGGGATCCCAATTCACTGTCAAAATGAAATAATAAATCCAATTAATGATTTAGAGGATAAACCTATAAACTAAAGTGACTATGTGCCAGTGAAAGAATGTGAAAAAAAAAAAAAAACGGGGGAAGGGGGGGGGGGGAGGCTGAAGGCCCCAAACAGAGGAGTGTTGAAATGGTGCATGAGAGTAAGAGTGCTGAGAGACACTTGTAATGGACAAAATACAGTGGGCTAAAAATGGATAAACAAACCACCAAAGTGAGGAGGGGAGAAAGTGAGGATCAACACCTAACAGTGCCGTCAGAAAAGGGAAACAACAAAGGTGGACTGAGAGTGAGCCCACTAAGAAAAGGAGAAAAAAAATGTACTGAGAAATTTTAAATGTGGCCTATGCATGCTCCCCACTGCTCTTCATACATTCTTTAATACAGTACAATAAAAAAAAAACATTTTTATAACGTCTTTTCTTTGCATGTGTTGCAAAGTTCTCTCTCTAACTCCTGATTGTGGCTTTTTGTAGTGAACTCTCTTCTTGGGTACAACTGCTAAGAGCAAAGGCGGGTGACATCACTGATCACTGGAATTCTGAAGCATTGTTGGCTATCCACATTTACACAGGTGAACAAAAGTTTTGCAGTCATGTGACTCCATTGAACTGATTTTTACTCTTGCCCTGAAGTTAGAAAATTTCCGTATGTAAACATTTTCTTCATGAAGGCTTATTAGAAAAATAAATATGATGTAGTAAAAAATAACAAACCAGTCCATCAACAATTTCTATTCCCTAAGGAAATGTAGAATATTACTGCTGGTGATTTTCTATTTCTCCACCTTTAATTAATTGGGGATAAGGGTACACCTCTTGAAATGTAATTCCAGCTATTTATTAATCCATTAGTGCCCTGGTTGATATTCAATAATGTACAATATCTTGTAGCCTTGTTAGATTTTGGAGGGTTTCTAAGATGATATATAAGGGAACATTGTATTTATGCTCAATATAACTTACATATTGCATCCTTAGTTCATTGCTATTTTTGGCGCTCCTTAATTCATTGTGGGTCACATTGTGGGTCACATTGCTCCTGCTGCAGCTGCTTATGGTCTCCACGAGTCTTAAGACAGGGTTTGTTTTTATTCTTGGCTGATAAGCAATTGTAAAACACCATATACTGTATATATAAATGGTGAATCTATCTGGAGTGTTTTGGAAAATAAATGATTAGCCATAACTTTAAGAATACTCCAGAGCACCAACAGAGAGAGAGAGCCACGCTGTAGCCACACCATCAGAGAGAGAGCAACGCTGTACCCACACCATCAGAGAGAGGGCCACGCTATACCCACACCATTAGAGAGAGCCACGCTGTACCCACACCACTAAAGAGAGAGCCACGCTGTGCTCACACCACCAGAGAGAGAGCTACGCTATACCCACACCATCAGAGAGAGAGCCATGCTGTACCCACACCACCAGAGAGATAGCCACGCTGTATCCACACCACCAGAGAGCCACACTGTACCCACACTACTAGAGAGAGCCAAACTGTACCTGCAGCAACAGAGAGCCACGCTCTACCCGCACCACCAGAGAGAGCCACGCTGTACCCGCACCACCAGAGAGAGAGTGACGCTGTACCCACACCACCATAGAGAGAGCCACGCTGTATCCACACCACCATAGAGAGAGCCACACTGTACCCACACCACTAGAGAGAGCCAAGCTGTACCTGCAGCACCAGAGAGAGCCACACTCTACCCGCACCATCAGAGAGAGCCACTCTGTACCCGCACCACCAGATAGAGAGTGACGCTGTACCCACACCACCAGAGAGAGAGCCATGCTGTATCCACACCACTAGAGAGAGAGCCACACTGTACCCACACCACTAGAGAGAGAGCCACTCTGTACCGCACCACCAGAGAGAGAGCGCCATGCTGTCCAGCACCACCAGAGAGAGAGCAGGTCAGTGTCACGGCAGTGTGGGAACAATAGGAGACAGACAGTACTAGCATTGTATGGCCAATACAATAGAGTTATATGGACGCAATAGCATCTTTATGCTATTGTGCCCATATAGCTGCTATTGTGCCCATATAGATGCTGTAGCTCGCCCTCCCCTTCGTGACATTGTCGAAAAGGGGCAGAGCATAGGTGACCTTAAAATGATGCCCCCCTGAAAAAAGCCCATCCCCCCAGCTCACTCTAAATACTTAGCTGAACCCAATCTCGATCCAGCGCTGTGTCCAAGAGTCCCTCTCTCTCTCCTCACTGATCATGGAGGGGTGGGAGCAATAGGCTCCTGCTGCTGTCAATCTAATCCAGTGAGGAGGGAGTGGGGGGCAAGGTCAAACCACGCTATGTATATCTATAGACACACAGAGACTGGCTCGGGAGCAAGTCTGCACGAATGCCCTCAGGTACAGGCACTGAAGAGGAGGAGCAGACAGCACCAGTGGGGGGCCCAAGAAGAGGAAGTTCAAGGCCGTAATACCATTGCACAGAGCAGGTAACTATAGCATGTTTGTTACTTTAATTTTAAAAAATTGCCTTTAGTAATGCTTTAAGTCCTGTAAGTTGTGAGGTGAGGCCTCCATGGATCTGACTTTTTTTTCCAGCACATCTCACAGGCCCTTAATTAGATTGAGATCTGGAGAATTTGGAAGCCAAGTCAACACCTCAAAGGCACCTTCTTTCATTGTTCCGTGGTCCCATTCTGTTGCTCACATGCCCATTGTAGGCCCTTGTGGCTGTGGACACGGGTCAACATGGGCACCCTGACCAGTCTACAGATTTGCAACCCCATACACAAGCTACGATGCATTGTGTGTCCTGACACCTTTCTATTGTAACCAGCTTTAACTTTTTCAGCAATGTGAGGTACAGTAGCTCTTCTATTGGATTGGTCTACTTGGGCCAGCCTTTGCTCCCCACGCCCTTGCTCCCCAAGTGCATTGATGAGCTTTGGGCGCCCATGACCATGTCGCCTGTCTGCTGGTTTTCATTTCTTGGACCACTTTTGGTAGGCTCTGACCACTGCAGACCAGGAACATCCCACAAGAGCTGCAGTTTTGGTGTTGCTCTGACCCATTCTTGTCAAAGTCGCTCAAATCCGTAAGCATGCCCATTTTTTTCTGCTTTCAACACATTAATTTCAGGGGCAACATGTTCAGTTGCTGCCAAATATATTGCACCCACTTTCAAGTGCCATTGTAACAAGATAATACATTGTATTCACTTAACCTGTAAGTGGATGTAATATTGTGCCTGATTTTTATATCTATCAATTATGTGCTAAACTGTAACTGTATTACAATAAGTTTCTTATAGATAAACTCTCTTCAGCCCCTGAAGAAGATTGTGAAATGTGTTGGAAACAATCCCACATATGTGATCATTACAACATTGAATGTTGATATAAATATAACTGTCAGAGAACGGTTTGCAAAAGAACTGGCACATCTGCTAATGCCCAATGTAATTGCAGACTCTGGCTGTCTAGGCAATTGCCAATGCAAATGTGCATGCATGTGGGGCTTCGAATGGCTGCGAAGATTATGCGCCAAAGCGCACGTAATGCGTGACAGATTCTGGCGCCCAGTGACCTATTTAACCACTTCCCGCCCGGCCTATAGCAGAATGACGGCCAGGAAGTGGTTCAGTTATCCTGACTGGGCATCATATAATGTCCAGCAGGATAAGCAGCGTGGCTTTCAGTGTTGCGGTGTCTTAGTCTGACACACCGCATCTCTGATCTAGGTAAAGAGCCTCTGACGGAGGCTCGTTTCCACATGATCAGCTGTGTCCAATCACAGCTGATCACAGTGTAAACAGGAAAAGCCTTGTATTGGCTTTTCCTCTACCCGTGCTGACAGTAGTGAGTAGAAAAGAGCTGATCGGCTGGTCTCCTGACGGGGGGGGGTCTGCACTGATTGATTATCGGTGCAACCCCACCGAGGATGCCCACCCAGGACCACCAGAGATGCCCACCCATGGCCACCAGGGATGCCTACCCATGGCCAGTAATGATGCCCACCCAAGGTCACAAGGAATGCCCATCCATGACCACCAGGTAAGCCCACTAGAGCCCACCAGGGATGGCAATCATTGCCCATTAAGGATGGCACTCTGTGCCCATCAGTGATGCCTGCCAGTGCCTCTGATCAGTGCTGCCTATCAGTGCCATCTATCAGTGCCATCCATCAGTGCCGCCTATACATGCCCTCCAGTGCCACCTATGAGTGCCCATCAGTGCCATCTATCCGTGCCCATCAGTGCCGCCTATGAGTGCCCATCAGTGCCATCTATCAGTGCCCATTAGTGCCACCTATCAATGCCTATCAATGCTGCCTATCAGTGCCTATCAGTGCTGCATATATGTAAGTGCCACCTCTTCAGTGCCCGTCAGTGCAGCCTCATCAATGCCCATCAATGAAGGAGAAAACTTACTTATTTTCAAAGTTTTATAACAGAAACAAATTTTTTTATTTGTAGTGCAAAAAATAAAAAGGTGATCAAATACCACCAAAAGAAAGCTCTATTTGTGGGAACAAAATGATATCAATTTTGTTTGGGTACAGCATCGCATGACCGCGCAATTGTCATTCAAAATGTGAGATCGCTGAAAGCTAAAAATTTGGTCTGGGCAGCAAGGTGTATAAGTGCCCTGTATTGAAGTGGTTAAAGCCAGCAGCATGATCCACTAGTTGCTGCATGATCTTCAGCTCCCCCATGTGTTCCTGAGTTCCTGTTCCTGATATTATTGGATTCCCTGTTACCGACCCGGCTTGCCTTTGACCTGTCTTGTTTCCATTCTTGGCTTTGACCCTTAGCTTGCTCCATTGACTCCGCTTCGGCCTGCCTGATCCATGTATGACCTTCCTTTGGCTTGCTCTTTGGACCTCACTGCTGCCCGATTACCAAGGTATAAAACTTGTTATACTCCTGATGAAGCACGTGTGCGCGAAACAGCTGTAGAGGTTTACTACTAGACAACGCCTGAGGTCCTGGTTGCTGCTTTGTTTCAGATTGGGGGCACTCCATGTAACTGCAAGCTTGCTATTTCACACATGATGTTTTGCATTTGAGGTCCTGCTGCCATTATCCCTGGATGGATTGACATTTTTTTTAATGTAAGTGCTATAGCAGTGACGGTGAACCTTGGCACCCCAGTTGTTTTGGAACTACATTTCCCATGATGCTCATGCACTCTGCAGTGTAGGTTAGCATCATGCGAAATGTAGTTCCAGAACATCTGGGGTGCCAAGGTTCACCATCACTGTGCTATAGGCACAATTGTTTTATATGTTTGTTTATATGCTGGTTCTCCAATAAATACTGCACCAAGAGATTTTTTTCTTTTTTGTCATTGATGACTTATTACTACGGATGGGATATGCTGAGCTATTTTTACCATGAGAAATAAAACTTCCTGGTCATGATCCATGCACTTGGATACATTCTGAAGTGGGTCCTGTGAGTCGGATAGAGGGGATACATATGAGCTAATGATGACTACATACTTCTGATGACCTGGATCTTATCATATGCGATTTTTGCTGTTCTTTTCATTAGACAGCAACTATATGTGGACAATGCGTTTTTCTGACATTGGTGGAGGTTGCAATGGGTGATTGAAGCAGGAGATCACCTGAATCCTATCACTTGATACTTGTGTTTGATTATTTTGAATATTTTCAATGTTGAACTCACGATCATAACACTTCAGATGTTTTGGGTTTTTTGATAGTGTGCTGAGTGCTGCAATTTTTCTTTGTTTATGTATGACTACTGGCCTGGCTCTGCTTCTGGCTCTCCCTCCTGCTAAGTCTCATCTGGTACATCTGAGGGACTCCTTCCCAGCAGTGCATCCTGCTCGTCCAGCCGCCATTCCTCAGGCATCTCATCACTCAGCCTGTCGCAAACTGGCTACCCCTGCTGCTTTGTGCATAGCATTCTCTGTCACCACCTCCACAAGGGGAGCCCTCTCTGCACTCAACCACAAGGGAAGCCCTCTCAGCACTTCGGCATCCAACCAGGTACGTGACAATAACCATCAAGCTTGGGAAATGGAGAGGGTAAATAAAATAGGCGATAGAATATAATACTATGTCAGCCAATCTTTTATGACATAATAAATATATATATATATATATATATATATATATATATATATATATATATACACATACACATACAGAGAGAGAGCGAGAGAGATACAGGGCTCGAGACCTGCAGGAACGCATGGGAACGTTGTTCCTGTACTTTTTCTACAGCAGGAACAACGTCCTCTTTGCTCTGTGGCTGCAGCGGGCCGATCCTGGGAGGCTCAGGTGCAGAGTCCACCCCTCCCTCCCGCTCTTGTGTAAAATATGATGCCCCTGTGAGTGGCTGAGTGTAGCGTGTGTAGTGCTGCAGCAAGGGTTAATAGATCATTGGGCACTCCCCGAGCTCACACTGTTCACCGTCAGGATTGTCGGACTCAGACTGACTGACACGGTTCTATACCGCCAAGCAGAATTGAACACAGCCGGAGTGGCGCTCGTAGTCCCACCCACCCCACCAGGCAGCACTGAGCTGCATCTGTAGTCCCGCCCACCACTCTCTAGCAATGGGCAGCACTATGGGCGCCACTCCTGCGGTGTTCAATGCTGCCTCGCAGTATAGAACCGTGTCTGTCACTTCGAGCCCAACAATCCGGCGGTGAACAGCGTGAGCTCGGCGAGTGCCCAATGATCTATTAACCCTTGCTGCAGCACTACACATGCTACACTCCGCCACTGATAAGAACATCATGTATTTAAATTTTTACAAATTCCCATTGGCTTACAGCGCTTCCCACCTTGGGCTTGGGGGGGCTGCAATGATGGATACAGTGAGTCTGCAATGATGGGCACAGTGAGTCTGCATTGATGGATACAGTGAGGCTGCAATGATAGGCACAGTGAGTCTGCATTTCTTGGGTACAGTGAGGCTGCAATGATGGGTACAGTGAGGGTGCAATGATGAGCACAGTCAGGCTGCAATGATGGGTACAGTGAGGCTGCATTAATGGGCACAGTGAGGCTACATTAATGGGCACAGTGAGGCTGAAATGATAGGCACAGCGAGGCTACATTGATGGGCACAGTGTTGCTGCATTGATGGGCACAGTGAGGCTGCAATGATGGGCACAGTGAGGCTGCATTGATGGACACAGTGAGGCTGCAATGATGGGCACAGTGAGGCTGCATTGATGGGCACAGTGAGGCTGCAATAATGGGCACAGTGAGTCTGCACTGATGGGGACAGTGAGGTTGTAATGATGGGCACAGTTAGACTGTAATGATGGGCACAGTGAGGTTGCATTGATGGGCACAGTGAGGCTGCAGTGATGGGGAAAGTGAGGCTGTAATGATGGGCACAGTGAGGCTGTAATGATGGGCACAGTGAGGCTGCATTGATGGGCACAGTGAGGCTGCATTAATGGGCACAGTGAGGCTGCATTCATGGGCACAGTGAGGCTGCATTGAACCATTATCACACATTGTGATGTTTTCTTTTTGTTAGTATAGCATACAGGTTAAATTATTTTGTTGTTACATCTGTTCTATATTTATTTGTTTAATGCATGTGAATTTTTGGCACTTTACAATAAATGTTGCACTTTATTTGTTAAAAAAGCAGTACGTAAAATATATACACACGCACTTTTTTTTATTTCTGAGGTTGGGAGGAATCTTGGGTGAGTTCCCACACTTTTTTTCCCAGGACTTGACCCCTGGAGAGATATCATAAATAATCATAAAATAATATTATTTTAATGACTGTTGTATAAACAAAATCTGCTTTGGAACTTTATTGTGGCTGTAGTGGCGAAAAATCTTGCTGTTATTAGATTGTTGTACTGTGTTTAATGAATTGGACTATATGCCATCATGCTGACAATACAGCATGGGTATCTTTATATGCCACTTACACATTTATAGGAAATATAAAGCCCTTTGCCACCTAAGAATCTCTCTCCCAAGTTTTCTTTCTCCTGGCATCCATGTTTGATGTTTTCTGAATCTTTGTGTAGCAAAGGGATGCATTGCTGGCAAGTAAACAGTGAAAGCGGATAGCGTAGACTTGCTGATAATACGTCTAGGTTTCCTTTTTGACTTGACTTTATCGTTTACTAAAGGATATTGTTAGTGTGAAGGTGATAGCTGTTGCCTGACGTAGATCTGAAAAGACAGACAGTGAAATTTATCTCAACAAACATCCACCCTAGTGAATTTTTATCCTATGGCATGTTAAACAGAGATGGGTAGAACTGGGTCAGCGCTGCTCGAGATCCCTAAGGAGATCCTTAACCAGGAGTTGAGTGCCCTTTGGGCTACTGTCCCCGTTTTTTTAGTGACAACTAAATAAAATGCCTGTATCAAAGTATTTCAACTCAAATTGCCACATTTAGGCTGATTTTTATGGGAACCAAGGGTCAACGAGAACAAATAGCTCATGAGATGGCTTCCAGTCTCTCACACAGCCACTGAATCAGTCCTGTTAGCTAACTCTACCCTTTGACCTTCCAATGTCAGCCGTAGGGAGGGTGTTGAATTCTTTGGCTCAGCTAGTTAGCTGAAACCTTGCACTAAAACACCACATCATTCTTAAGGCAGCTTACTTGATAGAGTATTATTGTGTCATAAGATAAAGTTGGCTGTTGGCTATTTAGCCACGTAAAACAAGCAGTGACCTTGAGTCTCGCTGACAGCCAGATCACAATCATGCTATGGTCTCATAATTTCATTCAGTTTACGCTGGTGTGTGCTGTCTTTTTCTGCTGCATTATAAATAAGGTGTACGGTACTGCATTGAAATGGTAACACTTGGGATATTATTTTATTTGTGCGTTATTATTTGATATTTTTATTATTACTGTTATTATTATTATTATTAATAATAATAATAATAATAATAATAATAATGATAATAATATATAACTTCAAAACCTGGGTGCACATAAGTAGCAACCGCTAGTATTGAGTAGTTTATAATTATATAATAATGTTATCACCATGCATCCAAAAATAGCAAGACGGAAAATTGCTTAACTACTACTTCAAGAAGCCCATCTGGTTTTATTTATTATTTTTTTTATTATTATTATTATTATTATTATACAGGATTTATATAGCGCCGACAGTTTGCGCAGAGCGTTCCAACATTAGGGTAGACAGTACAAGTACAATACAATTCAATACAGGAGGAATCAGAGGGCCCTGCTCCTTAGAGCTTACAATCTAGGAGGGAGGGTCAAGTTATACAAAAGGGTAATAGCTGTGGGGGATGAGCTAATGGAGAAAATAGCGCAGTTGTTAGATGGAGACAGGATAGGCTTCTCTGAAGAGGAAAGTTTTCAGGGATCGCCTAAAAGTGGATACATTTGGAGACAGTCTGACAGATTGGAGTAGGGAATTCCAGAGGATGGGCGAGGCTCGGGAGAAGTCCTGGAGGCGGATATGGGAGGAGGTGATGAGGGAGCTAGAGAGCAGGAGGTCTTGGGAGGAACGAAGAGGGTGATTAGGTTGGTATTTTGAGATTAGACTAGTGATGTAGCTGGGGGATGAGTTGTGGATGGCTTTGTAACTTATTGTTAGTATTTTGATATTATTTTTAATTTGTTGGGCGAGTGGCAGCCAATGGAGGGATTGGCAGAGAAGGGTAGCAGACACTGAGCGGTTTGTAAGGTGGATGAGTCTGGCAGCTGCATTCATGATGGACTGAAAGGGGGATAGTCTATTTAAAGGCAAACCAATGAGAAGGGAGTTTTTTACGTTTATATTTTTTATATTTATTTTTATATTTGACATTTCATGAAGTTCTATTCGTTGGTGTGCCAGAGTGCGGTGCAGTGGACAAAAGTACTTTTGTTTCAGTGCATACCACCTCCCTGGGTGGAGCTAGAGGGGTCTCAGGGGTCATATTGTATTGGTGACCCCATCAATGCTCTAGGGGGCCTGTGCAGCCTCCCTGTCACATTAGGGTTTACATTGTGTCGCTGTGGAAAATCTCTTGCCACGTGACCCTACATAAGTAATTCAGTAAACTCAGAGGGTCTGTCCCGGGCCCTCTGAGCTTTCGGTTTCACCTACACAGGGTGACAGACAAGCAAGCCCTTTCCCCAGCAGCGCACTTTCTGCTCAGCCCCCCTTCCCCCCAGCAGCAGCTGGTGTGCATTGCATTGAAGACAATGCTTATCCTGATGCATCACACTACTCACTTTTTTTTTAACAAACTTTATTGAAATTTTACACAATGACATTTCATAAAGTTCTATAGGCTGGTTTGCTGGAGTGTGCTGCACTGGAAAAAAGTACTGCATGCAGTACTTTTTTTCAGCAAAGATCGCGGACAAGGGCAGAGCTTGAGGGATCACAACCGTGACCCCGCCAATGTTCCAGGGGGCCCGTGAAGCCTCCCAGTCACATTAGGTTTTACACTGTGTCACTGGGGAAAATTGATTGCCATGTCACCCTACATAGGTAATTCAACCACAGTGGGTGGTAGTGGGAGGGCCCCAGGTCAAATTTTTCATCTGGTGCACAAGTTTCAAGCTAGCTCTGACTGCCGGCACACCACGGCAGTGCAGTGGTGTGAGTCGGCCACACCAGAGACAAGGCATTTTGCCTTGTCTTGTGGTGGATGCGCAGTGGGACTGCACTGGAATAGCCAGTGGCTGCTGATAAGGCAGTACAACCAGCCCACCTGTACTAGGACCAGGTCTCATCAGTTCGAAAGGGGGGCCTAGGCACCTGCCAAGCAGGAGGCCCAGCAGTACTGCCTTATTGCTGACACTTGTGACTCTTGTGCAGTACTGCTGGCTTCTTCCTTAATTTTCTTCCTCTGGTTGCACTGCAGGAGGATCGGTTCTAGTATCTGTGCTCCCTTCCCCCAGCTATCTGGGACCCCTGTGTGCCCCTTTCCCTCCTCTGAAATGTGAACCTCCGCCCCAGCCTCAAGTCTTTTGCAGACGTTAACAGGTTTTCTTCTAAGATTGCCCTGTATTTGGCTCCATCCATCTTCCCATCAACTCTGACCAACTTCCCTGTCCCTGCTGAAGAAAATCATCCCCACAATATGATACTTTGTTCAGAGTGATGTGCAGTGTTAATTTTCTGCCACACAAAGCATTTTGCTTTTAGGCAAAAAAGTTCACTCATCTGACAAGAGCACCTTCTTCCAGATGTTTGCTGTGTCCCTCACATGGCTTCTCGCAAACTGCAAACGGGACTTCTTATGGCTTTCTCTCAATAATAGCTTTCTTCTTTCCACTCTTCCATAAAGGCCAGATTTGTGGAGTGCACGGGTAATAGTTGTCCTGTGGACAGATTCTCCCATCTGAGCTGTGGATCTCTGCAGCTCCTCCAGAGTTACCATGGACCTCTTGGCTGCTTCTCTGATGAATGCTCTCGTTGCCCGGCCTGTCAGTTTAGGTGGACGGCCATGTCTTGGTAGGTTTGCAGTTGTGCCATACTCTTTCCATTTTTGGATGATGGATTGAACAGAGCTCCGTGAGATGTTCACAACTTTGGATATTTTTTTATAACTGAATGCTGCTTTAAACTTCTCCACAACTTTATCCCTGACCTGTCTGGTGTGTTCCCTGGCCTTCATGATGCTGTTTGCACTAAGGTTCTCTAACAAACCTCTGAGGGCTTCACAGAATGGCTGTATTTATACTGAGATTAAATTACAGATAGGTGGACTCTATTTACTAATTAAGTGACTTCTGAAGGCAATTGGTTCCACTAGATTTGAGTTAGGGGTATCAGAGTAAAGTGGGATGAATATAAATGCACACCACACTTTTCAGATATTTATTTGTAAAAAAAAAAAATGAAAACCATTTATCATTTTCCTTCCGCTTCACGATTATGTGCCACTCTGTGTTGGTCTTTCAATATAAAATCCCAATAAAATACATTTATGCCCTGTACACACGGTCGGATTTTCTGATGGAAAATGTGTGATAGGACCTTGTTGTCGGAAATTCTGACCGTGTGTAGGCTCCATCACACATTTTCCATCGGATTTTCAAAGTTTGAGAGCAGGATATAAAATTTTCCGACAACAAAATCCGTTGTCGGAAATTCCGATCGTGTGTACACAAATCCTACGGACAGAGTGCCACGCATGCTCAGAATAAATAAAGAGATGAAAGCTATTGGCCACTGCCCCGTTTATAGTCCTGACGTACGTGTTTTACGTCGCCGCGTTTAGAATGATCGGACTTTCCGACAACTTTGTGTGACCGTGTGTATGCAAGACAAGTTTGAGCCAACATCCGTCGGAAAAAATCCTAGGATTTCGTTGTCGGAATGTCCGAACAAAGTCCGACCGTGTGTACGGGGCATTACTGTTTTGGTTGTAAAATGCCAAAATGTGGAGAATTTCAAGGAGTATTAATACTTTTTCAAGGCACTGTATAAACATATTTACAGGTATTGAAAAATAAATGAATGCATTAATCCACTTTGAATGTCTGAACTTTTAATAAAGTCTGTTTTATTTTTTTATAATGTCCACTTGCCTTGAAAAAAAAAAAGTGAAGTTTTCAAAACTTTGCATCCCTTTTTATAAAGTCTTCAATAATACGGTGTTATCTGAAGAGCATCATAGAAAACAGTTTAATATTTAGGTAATCTAAGTCTGACATGTGAAGCTGCTATGAATCATTTATATAACCTACAGCAAACACATCTAGAGAGTATTAAGCCAGAGATACTTATCAGACTTTTTCTTAGATATTATTTCTCTCTTGCTGACTAACATGCACTTGTTTGTTTCATCTGTCTATCCGATGCATGGAATCCAAGCCCCTGCATTTATTTTAGCAATGCCTCAAGGCCAGGAGATTAGCACCAGAGTCAGTTGGGTCTCACGTGACTATATTAAATATAGTAATAGAGCTGGCATTGAAAGGAGAAGGGGAATCTATTAGTTGTGACACAGGAGGCTTCGTGTTGGTTAACACATGCCAGAGACTAGAGAGAAAGATCAGATTCCTGCTGAGTAATTAACAGAATACGTACTCTGTCCTTATTGTCCTTAGGATGAGGCTGCTAAGGTGCGGGGTAAAGACATAGAAAAGGGGAGCCAATAGATTTCTTGGGAAAGTAAGGTCATGTCAATTGGTTAGAAAGGGGCTTGACACATTGACTAACTTGTCCTTCAAATGCTACCAACATAAAAAGGTCATCTATTTCCACTGTTGGTTGCTTAGTACATAGCACTGAAGTAAATCACTTCACTATCTAAAACCAGAACTTTTTTTTTTTGTATTTTTGGATAGGGTGTGGAAGGGTTATTAGTTTTGTCAGGGTACAATTTCTGTCTGTGACCCAACTAGGGAGATTCACTCTATGTGACTAGTGTCATTGGGGAAAAAAGTTCAAGGATAACTACCCTGTTTCCCCGAAAATAAGACCTAGTGTGATTGTCGGTGATGGCTCCAATATAAGCCCTACCCTCCAAATAAGCCCTAGTTAAAGTCATTGTAGGTCTTATTTTCAGGGTAGGGCTTATTCTCGGGGAAACAGGGTAGGGCTTATTTGGGGGGTAGGGCTTACATTGCAGCCATCACCGACAATCACGCTAGGTCTTATTTTCGGGGGAAACAGGGTAAAGGTTTGTTTTAACCGCTTCTGCCCCGGAAGATTTTGCTGCTTAAGAGGGGTAAGAGTTGGGTCCATTTTCCTTTGCCCTGCATGGATCACTTTAACCGATTTTTACCCCCTTCCTGACCAGAGCACTTTCTGCGATTCGGCACTGCGTCACTTTAACTGACAATTGTGCGGTCGTGCGATGTTGCACCTAAACAAAATTGACGTCACTTTTTTTCCCACAAATAGAGCTTTCTTTTGGTGGTATTTATCACCTCTGCGGTTTTTATTTTTTGCGCCATAAACAAAAAAAGTGCGACAATTTTGAAAAAAAAATGCATTATTTTTTACTTTTTGCTATAACAAATATCCCCCAAAAATATATAAAAAAAACCTATTTCTACATATATCTTCTACATATTTTTAATTAAAAAAAATCGCAATAAGCGTATATTGATTGGTTTGCGCAAAAGTTATAGTGTGTACAAAATAGGGGATAGTTTTATGGCATTTTTAGTTTAATTTTTTTTTTATCAGTAATGGTGGCGATCTGCAATTTTTATCGGGACTGCAACATTATGGCGGACACATCGGACACTTTGGACACTATTTTGGGACCATTGTCATTTATACAGCGATCAGTTCTATAAAAATGCACCGCTTACTGTGTAAATCACACTGGCAGGGACGGGGTTAACCACTAGGGGGCGCTGAAGGGGTTAAGTGTGTCCTAGGGAGTGATTCTAACTGTGGGGGGGAGGGGCTTCAAGTTACAGGGAGCAGTGATCTCTGACACGACAAGCAACAAAAACAACAAAAAACAACAAAAATCCCCAAAAAACACTTCCGCTCCAGGTCGATCACAGAAATGTTGCCAAGATGGAGTACACTGCAGCCACCTGGACTGCGGACACCATTATTAACCGCTTCCCGACCAGCTGCCGTCATTATACTGCGGCAGGTCGGCAACATCCCGCAAAAAAAGCACTTCAAAAACGCCCCTCTCCATTGAAATGAATTGAAAGCGCTATAAAAATGCCTGAATAGCGCCTATAATCTGCCCTAAGCTGTAGAAAAGTCACATGATCTCACAAAAAAGGTAAACATGCAAGCAGAAAAGAAAGCATATACAACAACAGGACTGAAATTGTGATGTAGGGAGGTGGGGTTGTTCTTTGACGCCCATGCTTCAATAACTTGTGAAAAACGCAGTTAAAACGCCCACAGCGTTGTGGTAATTTTACCGCTAGTGCCCCAAAAATGCGGTAAAAATGCAGTAATATCGCTAAGGCGTTTTAGGGCATTTTTAAAGCGTCTAGGTGTGAAAGGGCTCTTAAGCGGCATAGCAGGCGGGTGCCAGCTGCACTGCGGGGGTGCCGATGCTTGTGGCCAACGGTCGCGATGACCGCCGGCCACGAGCGATCGTGGGCATGAGAGGCAGAACAGGGACGTGTGTGTGCAAATACACAAATCCCTGTTCTGTTCTGTGAGGAGAGACAGATCGTGTGTTCCTAATAGCTAGGAATCACGATCTGTCATTTCCTCTAGGTCAGTCCCCTCCCCCTACAGTTAGAAACACAAACAGGGAACACACTTAACCCCTTGATCGCCCCCTAGTGTTAACCCCTTCCCTGCCAGTGACATTTTTACAGTAATCAGTTCCTTTTTTATAGCACTGATCGCTGTATAAATGCCAATGGTCCCAAAAGTGTGTCAAAATTGTCCGATGTGTCCGCCATAATGTCGCAGTCCCGATAAAAATCACAGATCGCCACCATTACTAGTAAAAAAAAAAATAATAATAAAAATGCTATAAATCTATCCCCTATTTTGTAGACGCTATAACTTTAGCGCAAACCAATCATTACACGCTTATTGCGGTTTTTATTACCAAAAATATGTAGAAGAATACATATCGGCTTAAATTGAGAAAAATGTGCTTTTTTTAAAAAAAAATGTGGGATATTTATTATAGCAAATAGTACAAAATATTGCAATTTTTTCAAAACTGTTGCTTTTTTTTGGTTATAGCGCAAAAAATAAAAAACGCAGAGATGGTCAAATACTACCAAAAGAAAGCTCTATTTGTGGGGAAAAAAAAGGATGTCAATTTTGTTTGGGTGCAGCGCCGCACGACTGCGCAATTGTCAGTTAAAGCGATGCAGTGCCAAACCGCAAAAAATTGCCCGGTCATTCAGCAGCCAAATCTTCCGGGGCTGAAGTGGTTAAAGCATTCATTTAAAAGTTAGGAAAACATTCTTTTAACAGTGGCGTAATCAGGGACATTTTTTTAATCCCGGGACAGCCCCCTAAAATTGGGGACTGTGCCCAGAAACGTTGGATGTCTTCTCACCCTATGTTACCGTAACAGCTATCTAATAGGGGTTTCCCCCACTTTGGAGAATTTTCCTCTCACTTTCGGTTGTGTTTACACAACTTTCAGACAATCCATGAAAACTCGTCTCTTCAGACAACAGTCCTAACAACTGTACTTATTTTTCTGCATCAGCCCATCCCCCAGCGTTATTACCTTTTGTATCTCTTGACCCTCCCTCTTAGATGGTAAGCTTTAATGAGCAGGGCCCTCTGATTCTTCCTGTATTAAACTGTATGGCAACTGTACTGTCTGCCCATTGTAAAGCGCTGCGTAAACTGGCGCCATATAAATCCTGTAGTCAGGGCCGTCTTTAAGGCAGGGCAAAAGGGGAAGCTGCCCTGGGCCCTGTCATTGTTGTGGGGCCCAAAGCAGCTGCCTCATACTTGCCAACTATCTCAGTTAAAATTCCCTTGTCCTTTGAATTTTTAGTCCCGTGCTGAGTCCCGATATCTCAGTGTGAAGTGCTGGTACTAATGCTGCCCAGCTCTGCCCTATTGTTGTGTACAGATGCCTCACCTGCAGACCCTGTGTTTACATGTAAATAATCGGCATTCATATGTAAATAGGTGTGGCTGGTGGCATTGATATGTAAATAAAGGTGGCATTCATATGTATATCATGCCCCCCTGCAGTGAGGAGATGATTTGCTTTAACCTCTAGCAACCAATCAGTGAGCAGTATTACTGTACAGTAATCTCTAGCAACCAATTAGCAAGCAGAAATCATTTGCTGTAACCTCTAGCAACTAATCAGTGAGTCGTAATGTGTGCTGTAACCTCTAGCAACCAGTCAGTAAGCAGTAATTATATGCTGTAACCGCTGGCAACCAATCGCAATTGCTGCCTGATCTGATACAGTAAACTGATTTTAAGTCTAGCTGCTATTTATTGTATGTGGAGAGTGAAATTGCATGGGGGGGGGGGCAAAACATTTTTTGCCCAGGGTCCAATCAATATTAAAGACAGCCCTGCCTGTAATATAATAATAATAATAATAATAATAATAATAATCAAAACCTTCCTAATATTTACCATATCATTTATTAGACATGTGCGGTTCATTTAATTCCGAATTGAAATTCAGACAGTTTTCGTTTTTCAAAAATTCAGAAAATAAAATAATAGAGTAAAACAGAATGAAATAGAATAGAAAATAAAAGAAAATAATAAATTAGAATAGAAAATAAAGGAATAGAATAGAATAGAAAGAATATATTCTATTATTTTCTATTCTATTATTATATTTTCTATTCTATTATTTTCTATTCTATTCTAATAAAAATGTATAATATTTGAAATTTGAATTTTGGAAGATTCTTTTCTTTTCGATTCTACTCTTTTCTATTCTATTATTATATTTTCTATGCTATTCTAATTTGAATTTCGAATAGAATACATTTTAATTAGAATAGAATAGAAAAGAATAGAATAGAAAATATAATAATAGAATAGAAAAGAATAGAACAAACAATAAAACCGTTTTCCAAAATTCTAATTTTGAATTGAATACATTTGAATTCAAATAGAATAGAAAATAATAGAACATAATATAAAAGAAAAGAATAGGACAGAAAATAAAGGAATAGAATAGAAAAAAGAATAGAATATAATGGAATAGAAAGAATGTAACCATCTACCAAAATTCAAATTGCCAATAGAATAAGTTTGAATTCGTATAGAATAGAAAAGAATAGAATAATAAAACGTAGAATAGAAAATTTAAAAAAATAGAAATGATTAGCACAAACAATAGAAAAGAATAGAATATAAAGAATCCAACAATATAACCGTTTTCTGGACTTCAAATTTTGAATAGAATACATTTGAATTCAATTAGAATAGAATACAATAGAAATGAATAGAACAGAAAATAAAAGAATAGAATAGAAAAAAGTAATAGGATAGAATGGAATAGAAAGGCTATAACCATCTTCCAAAATTCAAATTTTGAATAGAATAAATTTGAATTTGAATAGAATAGAATACAAAATAAAAGAATAGAATAGAAAATAATAGAATAAACAGTAGAAAAGAATAGAACAGAAAAAATTATCAATATAACCGTTTTCTGAACTTCAAATTTTGAATAGAATACATTTGAATCCAATTAGAATAGAATAAAATAGAAAAGAATAGAACAGTAAATAAAAGAATAGAATAGAAAAAAATAATAGAATAGAATGGAATAGAAAGGCTATAACCATCTTCCAAAATTCAAATTTGGATAAGAATAAATTTGAATTTGAATAGAATAGAATAGAAAATAAAAGAATAGAATAGAAAAGAATAGAATAAATCGCAGAAAAGAATAGAATAGAAAGAATTATCAATATAACCGTTTTCTGAAATTCAAATTCCGAATAGAATAAATTCAAATTCAAATACAATAGAATTAATAGAATATAATAGAAAAAAATAATAGAATAGAAAATCAAAGAATAACCGTCTTCCA